>NC_139230.1:132488617-133688617 GCF_977018435.1 Lepisma saccharinum
TAGACGTAAAGGGATTTATCCTTACGAATACGTTAGTGATGGTTCTAAATTTAACGACGACGCTCTCCCACTTCCAAGAGAATTTTACAGCAGACTCAGAGAGAAAGGAATCACGGACGAAGAATACCAACACGCGCAACTCATGTGGGAGAAATTAGAATGTAGGACACTCGGAGACTACCACGACGCATACTTAAAATTAGACGTGACGATACTTGCGGATGTTTTTCAAGCGTTCAGGAAAACGGCAACGAATATTTATAAATTAGATCCAGCGTATTTCTACAGCCTACCGGGATTAGCGTGGTCGGCAATGTTATTCCAGACAAAGGTCAAGCTGGAACTGATATCGGATGTTGACATGTTGCTATTTATCGAAAGAGGGATACGAGGTGGAATGGTGCAATGCGTACAGAGACATGCAAAAGCTAATAACGTACACATGAAAGAAGATTACGATTCAAATCGAGCATCGAATTACATCTTCTACGCCGACGTTAATAATCTCTACGGACATGCCATGGTTCAGAAACTTCCTTACGGGGGATTCGAATGGTTAGATCCCACTTCGATAGATATTATTCGTTTCGACGATAGCGAGTGTGGTTTCTTCGCAGAGGTAGATCTCCAATTCTCCGACCACCTGCACGACACGTTTTCGGATTTGCCTCCGACTCCCGAAATCAAATGTCCACCCGACTCGGTTCAAGACAAGCTTTTGTTAACATTGGACCCTAAACAGAGATACGTCGTCCACTACAAGAATCTCCGGTTTTTGATTGGGAAGGGTGTTCAGATAGTAAATGTTAGAAGAATACTAAAGTTTAAACATTCCACGTGGTTAAGACCTTACATAGAAACTAACACACAACATAGAACAGCTGCCACTTCCGATTTAGACAAGGACTTTTTTAAATTAATGAACAATGCGGTGTACGGAAAGACCATGGAGAATGTTAGAAAGCACGTAGACGTGAAATTAATTTCCGATAAGAATAAATGTCGGAAGTGGATAGCCGATCCTAGATTCAAGTCGAGAAAAATTTACAACGAGAATTTGGCACTTTTCAATCTAGATATAAAATTGATGAAATTCAGAAAACCAATTTACGTTGGCGCAACGGTTCTCGACTTGTCGAAACTTTACATGTTCGAATTTCATTACGACGTGATGAAACCCTTCTACAATGATAAGATATCACTTTTGTACACGGACACCGACAGCTTCATTTACAGCATACAAACACCTAACCTATACGAAGACATAAAAAATCCTTCCATGCTTGAGTATTTCGATACTTCTGCGTATCCTCAACCCAACAGATTTGGGATTCCATCTCGTAACAAAAAAGTCCTAGGTAAACTGAAAGATGAATGTAACGGTGATATTATTGTAGAGTTCGCGGGTTTGCGTTCGAAGATGTATGCCATGAGAACAGAAAGTAGCGTCACGAAGAAAGCAAAAGGTGTTGGCAAGAATACGGTGGAGAACAAACTCACCTTCCACGATTACATCGATTGCCTTTACTCACAATCGACGATACTAAGTATAGAACAAAGAATCCAAAGTGTAGACCACGTGATTACAACAAACGAAGTTAGGAAATTAGCATTAGATCCGCACGACGATAAAAGATGTATTTTGTCTTGTGGAATCCACACGTTGCCTTGGGGACACTATCGTTTAGAAAATAGTAAAAATTGTAGGCAATGCAATTGAAAAAAAAATAAACTTAAATAACTATAACTAAAATAAAAAAAAACTTTGACTGTCTCAAATTATCACATACACAATAAAGAACTAGCAAGGACAATGAATCTCTTTGGTTTCCGAAAGCAAACAATGGAGACTGTACACCGCAAGGCAGATCATGAATTTCTACCTTCCATGTTATCTAAACTCAACGGCCTGTTGATCAATCAATTTTCGGAACGCTGCTCTTCTTGCTGGAACAGTGACGATTTCGGATTCGCGACGATCGACGTGACGAGGAAACCCAACGTTTCTCACAACGTTGCAACGTTTAGAAAGTCGTTGATTTTGTTTCTGTATTTTCCGTCGTTGGGTTTCCTCGTCACGTCGATCGTCGCGAATCCGAAATCGTCACTGTTCCAGCAAGAAGAGCAGCGTTCCGAAAATTGATTGATCAACAGGCCGTTGAGTTTAGATAACATGGAAGGTAGAAATTCATGATCTGCCTTGCGGTGTACAGTCTCCATTGTTTGCTTTCGGAAACCAAAGAGATTCATTGTCCTTGCTAGTTCTTTATTGTGTATGTGATAATTTGAGACAGTCAAAGTTTTTTTTTATTTTAGTTATAGTTATTTAAGTTTATTTTTTTTTCAATTGCATTGCCTACAATTTTTACTATTTTCTAAACGATAGTGTCCCCAAGGCAACGTGTGGATTCCACAAGACAAAATACATCTTTTATCGTCGTGCGGATCTAATGCTAATTTCCTAACTTCGTTTGTTGTAATCACGTGGTCTACACTTTGGATTCTTTGTTCTATACTTAGTATCGTCGATTGTGAGTAAAGGCAATCGATGTAATCGTGGAAGGTGAGTTTGTTCTCCACCGTATTCTTGCCAACACCTTTTGCTTTCTTCGTGACGCTACTTTCTGTTCTCATGGCATACATCTTCGAACGCAAACCCGCGAACTCTACAATAATATCACCGTTACATTCATCTTTCAGTTTACCTAGGACTTTTTTGTTACGAGATGGAATCCCAAATCTGTTGGGTTGAGGATACGCAGAAGTATCGAAATACTCAAGCATGGAAGGATTTTTTATGTCTTCGTATAGGTTAGGTGTTTGTATGCTGTAAATGAAGCTGTCGGTGTCCGTGTACAAAAGTGATATCTTATCATTGTAGAAGGGTTTCATCACGTCGTAATGAAATTCGAACATGTAAAGTTTCGACAAGTCGAGAACCGTTGCGCCAACGTAAATTGGTTTTCTGAATTTCATCAATTTTATATCTAGATTGAAAAGTGCCAAATTCTCGTTGTAAATTTTTCTCGACTTGAATCTAGGATCGGCTATCCACTTCCGACATTTATTCTTATCGGAAATTAATTTCACGTCTACGTGCTTTCTAACATTCTCCATGGTCTTTCCGTACACCGCATTGTTCATTAATTTAAAAAAGTCCTTGTCTAAATCGGAAGTGGCAGCTGTTCTATGTTGTGTGTTAGTTTCTATGTAAGGTCTTAACCACGTGGAATGTTTAAACTTTAGTATTCTTCTAACATTTACTATCTGAACACCCTTCCCAATCAAAAACCGGAGATTCTTGTAGTGGACGACGTATCTCTGTTTAGGGTCCAATGTTAACAAAAGCTTGTCTTGAACCGAGTCGGGTGGACATTTGATTTCGGGAGTCGGAGGCAAATCCGAAAACGTGTCGTGCAGGTGGTCGGAGAATTGGAGATCTACCTCTGCGAAGAAACCACACTCGCTATCGTCGAAACGAATAATATCTATCGAAGTGGGATCTAACCATTCGAATCCCCCGTAAGGAAGTTTCTGAACCATGGCATGTCCGTAGAGATTATTAACGTCGGCGTAGAAGATGTAATTCGATGCTCGATTTGAATCGTAATCTTCTTTCATGTGTACGTTATTAGCTTTTGCATGTCTCTGTACGCATTGCACCATTCCACCTCGTATCCCTCTTTCGATAAATAGCAACATGTCAACATCCGATATCAGTTCCAGCTTGACCTTTGTCTGGAATAACATTGCCGACCACGCTAATCCCGGTAGGCTGTAGAAATACGCTGGATCTAATTTATAAATATTCGTTGCCGTTTTCCTGAACGCTTGAAAAACATCCGCAAGTATCGTCACGTCTAATTTTAAGTATGCGTCGTGGTAGTCTCCGAGTGTCCTACATTCTAATTTCTCCCACATGAGTTGCGCGTGTTGGTATTCTTCGTCCGTGATTCCTTTCTCTCTGAGTCTGCTGTAAAATTCTCTTGGAAGTGGGAGAGCGTCGTCGTTAAATTTAGAACCATCACTAACGTATTCGTAAGGATAAATCCCTTTACGTCTAACGAGTTCTATGTCTACGTTGGGAAAACTAGCTCTAGTTATTTTAAATTGATCGTCGGTGAGTTTGTTCGCTAAAGCATCCAGGCTGGCAGAGAGAAATCTATACGAATCCAGGAAGCGCATCTCGATTGTATTTTTCGTTCCCGGAATCGACACTTGCTTGCTGAGACTAATGTAGCGTTCTTCATTCTCGGCCAAGACACCTATACGTTTCGGATCGTAGCCAAGATGTCTCACCAGGTGGTGAAAATCATATCCGCTTCCGTTGTGAAAGAATATGGGGATGAATTTAGGTTTCTGGATTTTAAGATTGCACGTGTTGCAAATTCCACCTATGTAGTTTCCGCTGAAATGATCGTGGTGGAATATTTTTTTGTTCTCATCAGTGAAACTTTGATCACATACCGGACACACCTCAGTGGAATTGTAATTTTGAAGTTCATTTTCAGTTAAAGGTACCATCGGTTTTGATGTAAGCAGTACGCTACCAATTACCTCAACCTCCTCCACCATTTTTTCCAGGAAGTGTTCGATTACATTTGGCCCGCGGTATATATATGCTTCATTTATTTTATCACGTCGCACAACAACATAGCCGAAACTATTAGGTTGATGAAGCTGGTACGGTGTTGTGGAGGAAATTTCAGGATCCGGTTCGCAGTAGGAGAGTGGTTTGAGGAACGCCTCGAAATCTGCGACGATGATTGCGGGATGTTCCAACAATGCCTTGTGCATTTTGAATTCTTCGACTTCGTTCGTTTCGGGCATCAACATTCTAGCCGGTCTGTTGTCACCGCAATAAATTTTATGTTCGGCAAGTTTCTCCAGAGCAATTTGACGACTATGAAGATTTTGATGATCACGTCGGTCACGATCGTCGAACGTGGTTAGGCATCTCGGGCAAACTTCGATGTTGTTTGCATACTTGGTAGTTTGACTTCTGACCAAACGTGATAGAGAACGAATTAGCGTGTAGTGATGATCATCCTCGTTGGAAATAAGAAGGAGATTTATTACACAAGCATCGTCATCGTCGATATCGCTTATCCTGACAGGGTGCACGAGATATTTATCTGACGTGAAGGAATACACATTAATAGCGATGCGTTTTCCTGTACGATTTTCGAACTTTGTTATATCCGACAATGTCACCGGGTATTCGATGTCAGACATTACACTTTCAAATTCGGACTCGTATTGCTTGTAATGATAAATCCGTTCTGGATTATTTTTGCAATAAACAGGATGCAGTGCAGCCAACACACACCAGAGAAAACACTTGTTATCGCTGTTCTGTATATTTAACACAGCCCTCTTGTGTTGAATGTTCGGTGGAAGAGGAACGTAGCTGGAAGCTCGAAGAGGCGAGAATCGATTCACGTAAACAGTTAACGTGTGAGGACTTCCACACAGAGACCATCCCGACCCTTTTGCCTCGAAATCGTCGTGTTTCTTAACCAGCTCGTTGGAAACTTTATAATAGAAGTTGTCCAAATTTTCAACGTCAGCAAAATGAAGAGTCTGATTTTTTGTACAATGATAAAAAATACTCGTTGTGCCATCGACTTTCTCGTATTCGGAAAACAGAACAACATATACTTTTATAGAGTTGTTTTCAAGTTTATCTTTCAAAATATTTAGTACAGGTGTTTTCGTTTCGTCCAAGAAACTAAGGATGTCACGGCCTGGTTCTGACTTAATTGAAAAATCCTGGAGTTGGTCGTTGAATGCAGATCTAATTGGTTTGCCTTCATTGGATAATTTAATTTGCTTGGAAGTAGAAGCTTCCGTATCTGCATTATCGATTTTTCTTTTCGATGCTTGTCCGGTCGATGGTTTGCAAATTTTGAGGTGTTTACTTAAATTTGCAATGCTAATCATTTTTCCGCATCGAGCACAAGGCTTAGAAGGTAACGAACGATTAATTCTCGAACCTGTTTCGCCACATCTTGCCCTGTGTACCGATAAATTGTTCCTTGAGATTAGCTTCACACAAGTAACACATTCAGTTTTATCATTTTTACAATTGAAACTGGTGGTGGATGCCATTGCTTTTTCGAAAATCACAGAAATCAAAAAGTCTAGTATATAGCGATACAATTTTCAGGTATGTTATTTATATAGAATTTCTTGAGGTGAAATAGAAAATACACGATCACGTCAAAATTCAATCTGGTCGAAATTACTATGAAAAACCACGTGAAACACCTTTGAACTTGAAATAATAGATGGTATGTGGCTTCAAAGAAAGTTAAATACCTATTATTTTTACAAAAACCAAGAAGCACTGCAACAGAACGTCCGTACTCTTCGGCTGCTCTCACGAGACTGACTGATCTGCAGTATATGCCGTCTTATATAATAAAAGCGCGGACCGTATTGAAACCACCTGTTTCATATACTTTTATAGAGTATATATGCTTATAAGTATACCCTTATAAGTAATACAATTAAGAGGTACTTAATATGAGTCATCACAATGTTAGTTACATGGTTCTAGTTAGGATGATGATTTTTTTGGTTTGTTAGATAGGGGTTGAAGAAGACTATTTGTTGTAGTGACCACAGTATTCTTTTTTTTGTTTTTTTTTTTTGTGTTTTCTGTTCTCTTACGAGAATTAATATAGGTTGCCATAGAACCCTCCAATTCATGACTTAGGAAAAATCTGTTTGCGGATTCATCACGTACGCCTACATGTGAGAAAAAGTATGAATAGAACCTATGCTCGGAAATCCAAAATAGCAACCAGAAGTAGGATTATCTTGGAAACAGTAAGACTTAGGAAGAATCTGTTTGGTGATTCATCACGTACACCTATGTGTGAGAAAAAATATGAATAGAACCTATGTTCGGAAATCCAAAATAGCAACCGGAAGTAGGGTTATCTTAGAAACAGTAAGACTTAGGACAAATCTGTTTGCTGATTCATCACGTACGCCTATATGTAAGTAAAATATGAATAGAACCTATGCTCGGAAATCCAAAATAGCGACCGGAAGTGGGGTTAGGGGCCAGGAATCTTAAAAATAATATTATTTGTTTGTTTGTTTGCGTCACAATATAGGCGTGCACGCGCGTGTGTGTGGCACATCGTTCCCGAGAGAGAGGTTTACAAAAATCACGATATACAAACATTTGACCGGGGCTTGAAAAATTACGATAAGGTGCATTCATCCTTCAAGAATAAGAGACTGCATTATTTACTCATCACGTTGTGTCAGCGCAATAAATAAGGCGCTGAACATAGAAAAAAAATAAGAGTTTTTGAGGTTTGGTGAACCTCAATTAATAAAAATAAGTTTTTGAGGTTTTGGTGAGCTCCAAATAATCAGAGTGAGTTTTTGATGTTTTGGTGCTGTTTTCTACGCTGTGAAACATCGTCAGCACAATAAATAAGGCGCGGAACGTAGAGAGAAAGTGAGTTTTTGAGGTTTGGCGAGCCCCCACCGAGCCCCACCGAGCCCCATTTTCGGTTGGTGAACCGGCTTAATTGGACTACTAGTTATCTTGGAAACAGTGAGACTTAGGAAAAATCTGTTTGCAGATTCGTCATGTATGCCTATATGTAAGTAAAATATGAATAGAACCTATGCTTGGAAATCCAAAATAGCGACCGGAAGTGGGGTTATCTTTGAAACGGTAAGACTTAGAAAAAATCTGTTTGCGGATTCGTCATGTACGCCTATATGTAAGTAAAATATGAATAGAACCTATGCTCGGAAATCCAAAATGGCGACCGGAAGTGGGGTTATCTTTGAAACGGTAAAACTTAGAAAAAATCTGTTTGCAGATTCATCAGGTACACCTATACGTGAGAAAAAATATAAATAGAACCTATGTTCAGAAATCCAAAATAGCAACCGGAAGTGGGGTTATCTTGGAAACAGTAAGACTTAGGAAAAATCTGTTTGGGGATTCATCATATACACCTATACGTAAAAAAAAATATAAATAAAACCAATAGTGTTCGGAAGTCATGCAGGTTTGGACGTGACGACGCAGTTCAATAACATAGGTTAGACCAAGAAAAAAACCTTGGTGATTTTATTTCGAGTAAAATGTTGGCAACACTGCGAGAAAATAAGGCTTATGTCTTACAAAAACAAACTATTAAGTCCAGCCTCACCAAGCCTCACTTCGAGCCTCACTTTCGGTTGCAGCTCTGTCTTTATGGTTCTACTCTAAAATAGGTCAAAGCACGTAGAGGCTCTCGTGTAGTTTAGCACGAAAAAAAATAAATAGGTTAAGTTATATCACGTAAGATCGTGGCATTCGTACCAAGTACAAGTGGGAAAAAAAAAATAGGAAATTTTACAAAAACATCGCTAAACGCTAAAACATCGACAAAAATTTGTCAAAATATGTCAAAAACTGATTTTCAATTGATAAAAAAAAAGCTACAAATGCATACCTACCAAGTATGAGTGGGAAAAAAATGAGAAGCGGTGAAAATTGCACTGAAAAATCGTCAAACGCTAAAACATCGACAAAAAATTGTCAAAATATGTCAAAAAATAATATTCAATTGATAAAAAAAAACAATACCTACTAAGTATGACTTTGAAACAATCCAATTACACTACTGGAATGGGTGCATGTGTGCTGGGCATTTGAATTTCATGTGAATCAAATCTGTCAATAATGTGAATATTAATATTATAGAATATAATATAATGGTTCAGGTGTGCGAAAAAGTAACCATGAGCAGCAAGGTATCAATAAGAAAGAATTGAAAATATAAGTTGCATATGGAGACGTGTGTAATTATTAGTTTTGTTCTGGAATGTAGCGAAGAACATCGGTTAAACCGTGCAGAGTTTCAATATGTGTCCACCCGCCGTTGGATTCAAACACTGCATCTAGTCGACGAGGCAAGGATTCCACGAGCAGATGTTTGGTCTTCTCCTTAAACTCTCCCAAACTTCAAACACGTGAGCCAGTAGAGCTTCCATTGTTCTCAGTTGTCTAGGATCCCACTCTCTCACCATCAACGCCCAAATGTTTTCGATTGGGAGACTTCGCTGGCCAATCTACTCTTGAAAGCAGATCCGCCCCACAAGAACATGCGGACTATCTTCTCTCTTGGAAATTCCCTAGTGTAAGGCAGTGGCGTATGCTGGTTCTAACGAGTGGGTAATCTCCGACCCTTGATCCTCAAACTCCAAAAGTTTCCGTGCAATTTATGTCAGGATCCATATTGGATTTAGGAATATTGTGTCGGAATGTTTGTCTTATTGCTACGACCACAATCAATTAATTCTCGTTATTGCAGTTTAATATACGTGTAGAATTTCAAATAATGAAACAAGACAGTATTATAAAGCTATAAAAAAACAACCTGTGAAATATAAAATGAAAGACGTGCACTAGTGAAATACAAACCCGCAATATTAATTTAAGTGCAAAATTCAACTTACTCCAGGACCCGATTACTTGTCCCGTACCACATCCAAAGCACGCTGTTTGTCCAGTTGCACGTCAATACGTGTCTGTGCGAAAGATTGCAGCTTAACAAAGGAAGTTATGTGACTTTTGGATTTTTCATGTTTGGCACACGCGTCCATACATTCTTTTCAGCCCCGAAAAGTAAGCACGGCCAACAAAAAAGCAAAGCTTATTAACACTTATACTTCTTGTCAACCATATTATATATGATTATAATCATAGCATTGTTTTGTCATAATTTGCTTGAGAAAATGCCTCACATATTCCCGATTTTTGTCTGTGTGTAGAAATAACTTCAAGGGATGACACTGGCCTACCTGTATTAACAATTTGCAACTTCTCCTGAAAAGATCTTGTTCAAAAAGGTTACACCAGCAAATCTTGTATCACATCCATTATAATTTAACACAGCACTATCATGACAAACACTTTCACCTAAATAAATAATAAACACGAAGCACAGCACGAAGCCAACGACTACACGCATTCAGTTTCACGCGCCAAACTTCTGTTGTTGTGTTCCTGGTTCAGAATGAAATTCCCTATGAATGATTAAAAAAAATCCCTTTCCGAGCTCGAAATGACAGGTTTTAAAAGTTCGAATCATTGCAGGGCAGAGCCAGAATTTTATTTCGGGATGGGGATCATCCCTTATTAGCAGCCGCCACATAAAGTTGAAACAGTGGGGTTAGAAGTCCTGAAGATGAATCTCAGATTATTACAACGTATTATGCAAGGTGTTTAATCCTGCTAATGAAGTAAAATTAATTACCACTATACAATTTTTAAATTAGATATTTGTAAGATTTCGGGGAGGGGGGTTTCATCCCCCTGAGTCCTCCACCTGGCTACGTGCCTGATGTGTTTTTTCGTTTTATGTTTAATTCGTTCATCTTCATCACTATTAATCTAAAGAGGCGGAATATAGCAACATAAATTAAGTAATATATATATATATATATATATATATATATATATATATATATATATATATATATATAATTTATTTTTGATACCTTTCCCTTTAAAAAGATATTCAGTTCCGTGAAGGAAGTATTCTCGCTGCTTTTGAAGACTTTGCCTTTAGTTGGTGTTTTAAGTCCACTTTATGCACAGTAAGGCTAATCGGGACTGGACCTACAGTTTAAAGTGGAATCCGAACCACTATGTGCCTCCACCGGGTATCGAACCCGGGACCCCTTGATTACAAGGCAACAACGCTACCACTGCGCCATCGGGGAGGCCCTGCTTTTGAAGATTAGAGAGGAGAAACAATTACTATTTTTGTAAATACAAGGATGGGGGGAGTCAGCATATAGGTGCTTTAATTGCTTAAGCTTTGAATTTTAATTTAGTTTGCTTCATCTTCAATATTTAAGCTTTTTCCTTTTGATAAATTTATGTTCAAGTAACAGAAATCAGCAAGAGAGAAGCAAATGTAAAGTGAAAATTAGCGTAGAATTGGTTTTGCCCATGTTATTCAATTTTCCTGTTCTTCGCACTCTACCGGGTATGTTTTCCCTATTCAGCGGAGTTAACGGTAAAAGGCTCTGAAGGTTGAGAGTGCGACCGGTGGACTCTCACAAGAAGGAGGTTACCCTGGGCACGGAATCACCGCGCCTGAGAAGCAGTGTTTCCTCCCCCTTTTTCCTCTCTCCTCCCTCCTCGCCAAGGGTTGTAAGGGAAGCGGGAGGAATGACGTCAGGGTTAGATTCCCTGAAGTCATTCCACCGGCTGGAGAAAGGTTCCCGGACATTCAGCGGCAAACGGTTGGAAGCATTCGCGCGCTGGAAGCAAAGAAATGTATGCATCGAAATTGGTTTGGAAGAATATTGCGAAGAAATGTATACATTCTTTTTTTTTTTTAAAAAAAAAAAGAAATACAGCCGGGTCATCTGCGATTACCTAGATGACCCCGAGTATAAGCCGCTGGTGTAAGGCATGATGAAATGATATCGTAAAGGAACATTCGGACCGAAGGGACATGCTGCACGTGGCACATACCTCTTGAAAACACCTTATCACTGGTGCATGTAGAGTTTCAAGCCCATTCCGATGCAGAAAGTTTCATTTTATTGGTTCCGTTGCAAGTGACATGCTCAAGGCATACGAGTAAAACTGCTGCAGGATCTCGAACGAAGCACCCACCGGGGCTCGAATTAAAGCCAAAGCGTGGTGGCAAAAGGCAACCGTGAAGTTACTGCATCTGAGGTTTAAGTCAAAGCAGGGCCTGCGTGGTGTGTGCAAAGAAACTCACGTTGCTTTAGGAAATAAGGATACTATTGAATCAATGCAATATAAAAGAGTATATACCGCAAAATATACATTATTATTGACTCATGCATTCCCTGAAAAAAATGCATTATTTTCTCTCACATTTCTGTCCGCAATGAATATAATTGTATAATCTATTAAATTAAGCAGGTGCATGCAGATTTAAAAATATTGATAAGATGATTGAATTGAATTGTTGTTTTTTAAGTTCACTTGTGCACAGAAAGGCTAATTGGGACTGGACCTACAGTTTATAGCGGGTTCCGAACTACTATGTGCCTCCACCGGGACCCCTTGATTGAAATGTGACGACACTACGACTGCGCCATCGGGGAGGCCCTAGTCCTCTTACGGAGATAATTCGTTCGGAGCAATAGAAATGCCCTATCAAAACAATTGGGGAATATTATTTTCAATGTGGATAGTCTTCGGAAAACAGTTTACCTAAATAGTGGGGACGTGGGGTGAGAGATAGGGACGGAGTTGGAAGAGAGAGAGGGAAAGCACACAATTTTCTGTTCAGTGCGAACCTTTGGGATTCCTTTTTCCTAGCGCACCAAAAACACAATATATAACCCAAATGTAACACAAACCTTCAATGCCAAAATTGTGAACTGGAATAAAGAGTACGGATTTAAATCTAGGAGGCCAGAAGATAGTTATTGTATTACCATGTGCCAATACAAAAAAAATCCACTTTGCTCGCGAGAATTGTCATGCCTGAGTGACATGTAGTTTACGTTAGTTGTGAGAGTTGCTTCAATTCCATTGCCTGCCAAGAATAATGATAGCGCTGAAAGCATAAAATACGGAAATGTGCATGTTTGGCGAACTATGAGAAAAGTAGATCCTTGTGTTTTCTTTTCAAATTTTACTCATTTTATGTCAACTTTTACATATAGCCAATGGCGACAGAGGATGGATGATGCTTCGGGGAAATTGATGAAGATTGAAGAAACAACGAAAAAGAAAAACTCAAAATTATCAGAGGTTAGGACCCAAGAACCCTGGCTACGCAACATGTTATGATATTTAAGTACATCACGGATTGCTGCTAAATCCTTTCCTAGATATTTGTAATGAATGAACCCCGCCCCCGCTACGAGAAAAAGAAAGACCATAGGATGTGAAACATTCACAATGTAATTGCATTGCTTTACATCGCTCTTGGCTGTTTTCCAAATGTAGTAAGAGATCAGCGATAAATTGGATTATTATTTTTTTTGCCAATTTATAAGTGTATTTGACCGCAAGGGGCTACCTATTTCATCATTTATAAAGAGTTAACTTCGTCGTTACACTAGCACCAGGCACAAATGCATCAATTTCTATTTCGGTTATTTTACATCACTCTTCTGCCTCTTGAGTTAATCGAGATAATACGGATGAATTATCAATTTATAAAATTGTGACGGGACAAACTCAGTGATACATTCTTGCCTGACCAGAGTTCGAATCTGGAACATATGATCTCGCTTCGCTAAAAAGGCTGGCAGAAATGTATCGGAAAAGTGTAGGAGCACCAAGAACCGGTTTCACCCAGCACAGACGATGAAATCATTTACAGCGACTCTCTGTGGCAGTGTTGCTCGCCACCCCCTCCCCCTTGCTCGCAGGTATAGATCGACCAGAAGGAAAAAAAATTGGAACGAAAAGTACCCGCGCAGCTTTTCCTTCTTCCGTCCACCTCGGGCCATAAGGAAGCATGATCCAGTCTCTCCCTCCCCTACTCGCGGGGGTTAGGCACAGGAATGGCGGGTCTGCGCAGGTTGTTTTGCTCGTGGTTCCACAATAGCCTTCTCAGCACCCCACCTACTGATGGAAGAGTACGGTCAAATGCTGCACCTACTTTTTGTTTCCAGCATATTCCGTCTGGAAGGTTTCTGGCAGCCCTCCGCCCACCCTTACCACCATGGTTAATAAATGAGACCCTTGCACGTTCAAAACCCTCATCGCAAGAAAAAGCTGGCATGAATTTTACACCACCATACAATAAGATTTACACGGGAAACATTTCCTAACATATTTTCTTGATTCGGACTAAGGGCAAATTAAAAATAGTCAAAGGAATTATAGTCAAGAGAATTAAATTAGTGAAAATATGGAAAAGCGCGATACCGAAATATGTAATGAGTGCGAAGGGAAAATCGAGAAAAAAAAGTATAAAAGTGTTCGAATAACCAGATTAAGAGAGAAAGTTATCACGGCTCGAACAATACATATGAAAAAAAAAAAAAGAAAATAACTGATACGAATTGAAATATAGGACAATCGGAAGTAGGCTGACGGAAGCAAATTTTAATAAACGTGGAAAGAAAACATAATCAAAGGAGCGCTTGTTCGTTTCGCGACGGAACCTCATATTTGTTGTTCCAATCGCACTCCACACTGTATGTCCAGATACATTTACACTTAAAACAAACTTCGTGGAACTTTTTCCAAAACAGATGTCGCCAAACATTTAAAAACAAAAATAATAACTCTGAAGAAAAAAGCCGAAAGCGTTATTGCAAAATGAAAAAATGTGTAATGGGTGCAAATAGGATACAGTGGAAAAAGCAGAAGCACACTGAACGGGGAGGGGGTGGTTATGGGGGTCAGAATCCTCTCTTTGGACTTACCTATGGTGGCAGGACCAACGAGAAAAATCTCGAAAAGAATAACTGCAACAATGGAGTTCGGGGGTTCGCATTAGCGCCAGTGATGTAAAAACCAATCACAACTTCCACGTCATTTTACTTTTGCCTTTCAAAGGTTGTTCCGAGCACACGTAAACCTTTAAGAAAATTTTAGTTTTCAATTTATGCACAGATACATTAATGGAAACGGAACTAATGATCTAGAGTGGTGGGTCACCAGTGGGTGACCTAGGACCTCTTGATTACAAGACGACTTTAGGCTATCGGAAGGGACTTTTTTTTCTGAAATAAATAACAGAATTAGTCATAATGCTATCTTTTCGTCTGCAGGACTCTCTCATGGGAGGTGTTAAGTATCCGAGCGATAACGATATCCGTGATACCTCCTTTCTTCACATATTCGTTCGGAAGTGGTAAAAGAATAATAAAAAACTCAAGCATAAATGTTAATAACACTTGTTATTATTACCAGAGACATTCTCAATATAAACTTGTTATCCGTTGAAATCAAATCAAGAGGAAAGCAAGATCTCCACCCGGTCGCGTGAATCTGTGGCTAGATTCAAGAGTTGGAAACACTACGCTTCTCGCGAGCTGCTCTTCCTGGCGAAACTAGATGATATAAAATTCAGGGTTGCATAACCGTAAGGGGGGGGCGTTTCCTTAGATTTCGAGTGTACTTAGCTTGTTTCTGCTTTCGGGCTTGAGAACTTAGCTACGCTGCACATTGCGTCCGACTTCTCATCCGCACATGGCAGAAACAGATCCAGCGTTGCCAATTGTATTGGAATTATGCTACACCAATTCTGGCTAGATTGTTCTCTTTTAAACTTATTACTTACGAATGTAGTTCCTCTCTTCACTGTCATGAAGAGAAGCATTTGATAGATGTGTTCATGCATATTGATTGATTGATTTGGTGTTTTAAGTCCACTTAATGCACAGTAAGGCTAATCAGGACTGGACCTACAGTTTAAATTGGGATCCGAGCCACTATGTGCCTCCACCGAGTATCGAACCTGGGACTCCTTGATTACAAGGCGACCACGCTACCACTGCGCCATCAGGGAGGCCCCTGTTCATGCATATTATGTGTGCTTGTCAACGGTGATATATGGACATTTAATGAAATTATTAACGCCGCTAATACATGTACGTTTTCAGGATTTTTTTCCAGGAAGGGACAAGCCAGGCATTCTTCCAAGGGAGGCGGGGACGACGACAATGAGGCAAAATTTGCCCATAATATTATTACTCCCTTTAAAAAAATTGCTTCAGTTTGAAGTTATCATGTTCCTGCAACACCATTGCAATAATTAACGTATATTACTGTGACTGAAATGAAATTATATGTGTAAAATATGTACTTTTTGAATGACTTTCATTTCCGAGTGGCGTGGTCTCGCTTGGCCCCCTCCCTTCCGGACGTCCATGCGTATGGAGAAATCATTCCAACTAGTCTCTGTTAATGGAATTATAAGGTGACTAGATTTATTAAATCAATATACAAGAACAACATAGAAAAAATCCTTAATTGTTAGTTCTATGCATCATAAGCCTCGATAATCATGGAAGGCCTATACTGAAATAATGAAATGCAGAGTTTTCATTTATACCTGTTCAAGTAGGAATGGAAAGGTGCACATAAAATTACAAAACTGTATGTAAAACAAAACCACGTATTTACATCAAGTTATTCCTATAATTGTAATAAACAATTACCAATTGTCCTTTCAACTAACTATAAGTTTCAATTTGTCTTTTCCTGTTCTATTAACTTTGCCTTGCCTTCATTCGTATATTTCTGATGATCCTTAATTTAAAGAAATCCTAGATAAGTCTGTAAAAAAATATGACGCCTAAACTATGTGAAAGATATGTACTGTGATAGAGAAACAACAGTGATACTTTGTATAATTAGTATAATTCCTATAGATAGTGGATGCTTTATTTATTAAGCATATATATTTTTTAATTTGGTAGTATTTATTTTATTATGAATTTCTATACAAAAGAGAACACCAATGCCATTACCGCGGCTCAAACCACCACCATTTGACGTTGAGAGCTGAACTCACATCCCAGAGCTAGCAGAAACATTCCCATGGAATTCGTTATTCATCTGATATTGAATACCCAATAATGCTTTCTGTCATGTAATAGACGCTTGTGAAGTGAATACATTCACAGATTTCAGGAAACACACACACACATACGTAAAAGATATGAAGGTAACTATGTCGAATCGACCCTTCCTAATAGAAATATGTATATTTGTTGGAAAGGGTATGAATCAAGATTTCCAGAAATGTATGATTTATGGTCAGGAGACAATTGGAAGTGGAAAAAAGTAGTATTAAGTTTCAGAAACCACCATTATAAATTAAACATAATGAGCCTAATTTATGTGTAAATGTAAGGCTGAATGCCTAATTTGTTATGCTAGGCTTGTTGGGTTTAGTTATCTTAGCATATATAGTACATTTGCAGTGTATTTATGCTAAGAGAACCAAACCTAATGGACCTCACCTAACAACGTAGTAATTCCTCGAAAAACGTCACAACATTGTCCTCATGTTGTGAAATAAGAGACAAGTGAAGTCAGGGTCTCCCTTATCACACAACGCTAGGACAACCTTGAACAATAAGGTAACCAAAAACCATATATTTGCTAAACAAATTGAAAAAAGCAATTTAAATTAACGAAAATAATTTACAGATATTATGAAATAGAAACTTCAATCTCAAAATATAAAAGGAAAATCGTATATACGGATGAAAACACGAAATAAAGATAGTTGATACCTAGTGGAAATTCGAATACATATCCAAGTTAAAAACCAAAGTTCGACCTGGCAATTCTGTGTGTTTACAACATGGATATAGATAAAGGAAAGCACGTATTGTAAGTAATGTAAGATATTTTGTATTATTTCACAGAATAGGAACTTCTAATTGAAAAATGCACAGTGCCAAATCGAAGCACGAATTAAGTACTACGAGTGAACAAATTTTCTTTTACGCCGAAACGGTAAAACACAAGGGTCGATTGTGCAGTCTAGCCGATATGAATAAAAGATTGTTCATTTGGAAATGAATTTCCAAGTTGTATGTTTATGATCTTGTGAATAGATGTAAAGGAAAGTGAAGTCTCTTATTGTTAAACAGAATTACCAATTTATATTTGCTTAAGGATTAATTTATCACAATATACATTGCAATTATACATTAAACATAGCATGTTGAAACAATGCCTTTTGTTATGGACTTTTGGTGGATTTAAGACTCAACAAAACGCTATCGAGAATAGACCTATAATTCAAATCCTACCTAAAGTAGGATTCGAGCCACTATGTCCCTCCACCAGGCATCGAACCCAGTGCGCCATGATTACAAGGCGACGTTTTTACCACTATGTTATCGGGGCACAGCGCGCTAAATTGTGTTTCTTTTTTTTTGTCAGTACACATTAGTGGCCGCGGTGGCTCAGTCGGTAACGCGTCTGACTACCATGCTCAAGGTCCCGGGTTCGATCCCCGGCCGGTTCAAATCCGGGAACTTTTCTAACGATGGAAGCGGCCCCGGCGCCCACCTAGCGTCGAATAACATGGGTACCTGGGGGGAAACCCTGGGGGGTAAAGGCGGTCAGGGGCGTGATGCTGATCACATCACCGCCACTCACGACCGGGATCAAGAAAGTGTGGGGCGTTACCCCCACACCCCCAATACGCCTTCATGGCGTGGTGCTATGCACAGGGGAACACTTTACCTTTTTTTTACACATTTGTCAATTGAAGCATTCCACCAAATAACGCTGTATGGCACATTTCAGTGAAAGCGAGACAACGGATAAAACCTGTTGTATGTTACTGGACTACAGTAGAAACAACATAAAACCTTATGCAAACACAGTAGCAATCTTTGAGCAACATCCGACCGATGACTGGCCAGCTTGAAGCCTGTAGAAGCAGGGTCGCAGCATGATTTCACTGGTAACTTAGCACATTCCCAAAAGTCCCATACATGGTTATTCGGTGGAATGCTTCAATTCTCTGATTATCATCGTCACTATTAACCACAAATGGCCAAAATGCAATGCTAAGTAACAAAAATCAAATCAAATGCCATCAGCGAGGCACGTATTGCTCGCAGCCCTGTTTTTCAAAATGAAACAATAACATTCAGGACATGCCCCTATGCAAGTAGGTAATATTACATATTGTGTTTATCACTGTTTATAAGGTTTCTTGTTTAGACTTATCTGCTGACTAAACATTGTTCATTAATTAAAACTTGCTTTCAGTTTGCTGTGTACAACGTACTCAATAAAAAATATTCATTTTATGCGTATAAGTTTTCTGTCTTTCTAGACTCAGAAAGTTAAATATAGCAACATTACATTCGTCGTTTTTACAAAATTTTCCAATTTTCTTATAACCACCATGCCGATTTCCAGGTTACTGCTTACAAACTTTAAATGTTAGATATGGCAACCAGGCATTTTTGTCTTTCATAAGTTCCCTATTTTGTTATTTTTGCAGTAGCATATATAACCATTAAATATCTATTTCAACTTCCTGCCTTTAAAATCGGGAAAAAATCGTTATGACAACCCTGTATTTCATACTATTTAAATTTCCCTGTTCGGCTGTATACAAACAGCATTCCAATTTTCGACTTTATACCTTCATAAAATTAAACAAAATGTGGCAACCCTACATTTTTGGTTAAGCCGGTTTTCAACTTTCCAGTGTCAGGATTTTAAAAAAGTTAGATATGACAACTCTGTATTTCAAATTCAAATATTTCCTAATTCGCCGTGTTTACGGTAACATTAACAAGTAGGATTCCGATTTTCAACGTCATACATTTAAAAATCGAAAAGTTAAAATTAGCAACCTGAATTTCCAATTACTTTAAACTTTCCCCTTACGCTGCATTTAACGTATCATACATAACCAGCGTAAATAAAGTTTGATATGGCAATCATGCACCAGTGAGTATTTTGCATGAACACCTGCAGGGCCGGATTAAGACGAAATTGGGCTGATGCTGAAACAATGAAATACCGTCGATTTCTTCTGTACAACTAACTTTCAAGGTGATAAATTTACTACGTCGCACTTACCGAACAATAATAAAGTGTTAACAATCGCCAAGATATTGCAAAAAACTCAGTTAAATTACTAAGTAAACTGTTTAACATAAAATTGATAGCATTAACTTGAAATCTTCGCTGAACAATAAACACAACGACGTTATAGTTACGTCACAGCGCAAAGAATAATAGTAACTGTATAATAAGTAACGCTGTGTCTAGGCGTCCGAAATTGGGGTTCCCAATTTCATTCTAAGATTTATTTTCAGGTTAATATACCAAAAGAAAACTGTTCATCTTTCTGAAAATTTTCGTCTGTTTTCATCTGGGCCTGTTTCAGGAATTGGCCTAATGCTGAAGCATCAATAGCACCCACATTATTCCGGCCCTGAACACCTGTCTGCATGTTATCTTCCTCCTTGCACGTTGCTTCTTCTTTCCTCTGCGCGCACCTGGCCTTTGGAAGGTGAAATGGATTATCTTCGTCTGCAGTAGTTTGGCCAATGTTACTCGAACCAATATTCCGGAATAACTCACTCCATCCGCGATGTAGACTGCAACGTCGGGCCCATATGCCGATGTGCTTAGCCCGAAAGTAGTGTAGACTAGACAGTTCGAAGTCATCCTTGGTACGAGAAGTGTTGCCAACTCATTTTTTGGAACTTATTTTTTTGCAATTTTTCTATTTCTTTTTAAGTTAAATTTCTGGTTAAGTTAACGTACAGGGAGTACACCCGGCAGCAAATATAACTGTAGGTAAAAATTCTGCACAACCGAAAATATGTTGGCAATGCTGCGCACACCGAGGCATTCGTGATAAGACGCATGAGGAGCCTCAAGCAAAGTTTTCTCAACGCAAAACTTCAGTATCGAAGGTAATGCATGCTACATGACGATTGACAACTTTCGGGAGCATGTTGTCTGTCTACACAGTTCTCCCTAAATGCCTGTTTGAAAATGATCTTGTGTTCACGTTTTTTATATAACGTAGTTCTGATATTGCAGTAATCTTACAATATTTTTTTGTCCTTTTACCATGACACGATTATGTTTTATCGCAACTATGAGGATAGATGATAATTAGATTAAATTGATAAAGAAATCCTGCCGAGACCAGGACTCGAACTCGGAAGCAAGAGCGGGGATGTTTAGTCACATCTTTCTAACTCTCTGCCACGAGTTAGCTTATAATTATTTGTAATTGCTAAGGAGTATTTTATCTCATATTCATGCGTAACAGCTGTTTCTGGACACTTGATTTATGAGTGATATTAGATCGAAAATTAGTTCCTCGGGGACAATCCCCTTTCTGTTTGACGGGCGCTAGGGAGAAGCACATCTCGTTCATAACCGAGAAACAATCATAGCTTACAATTGAAGTGTGACGCGCAAACACTATTTTTATTATACGTACGGAGATCAGTTGAATATGGCAATTGTGACATGTAAGTTTCATTTTTTCATATCTAAATTTTATTCTAATTGATAATCTCGAAACAACGCAAAATGTTTCCTGATTTACACGAATTCATAATGATTAAACTACATCGGACCTACATTTTTGAAATGTTAAATCTGGGTGATGGGTTTTGTGCCTCAACAGGAAATGAAAATATACATACAATACTCATTCACTGCCCAGGGGCAGCTGTAAATAAGCTAAACTTGAAATGAAGAGGTAATATTCATATTCATGATAAGAGAGAGTGGTAGGAGGTGCAGTAGGTAAACCAAATATGTAAAAAAGATGTCTAAGTTTCTACTGTATGTGAAAAATGTGGAGGTGTGGTTAGCACAGCTCGCTACGAGAACAGAGATTCCGGGTTCGAATACCGGTCTGGGCATTGTTTTTTGTTTGTCCATCTATCATATCATCACTCATCTTCATCGTCGTGATTACTCAAAAGTGGCAGAAAAACGACACTAAATACCAAAAATTAAAATCTATTTGAAAATTAGAAGCTCCTTTCAACACGTCTATTGTCCGCAGATCCTGCAACAACAATCAGTAACTAACTGCCACAAATTTTGAAGAAGTAATTTTTTCAAGTCCATTTTGTGCATAGATAGGCAAATCAGGACGAGAACTACAGTTCAGTTTAAAGTGGAATCCGAACCATTATGTGCCTCCACCGGGCATCGAACCGAGAACTCGTTGATTGCAATGAGGCGACATTTTGACTGCACCATCATGGACGCTGTCTTTAATCAGTTACATCTGCATAGATTAGCACAGATTGATTTCAAACCTATTTCGCACACTAAATAGAATTAATTAATTAAAGGAAAATCGGAAATACGAGGAATATCTGTTACCCTTCTCGTGTTGCTATTGCTTATAAAATAAGAAGCATTTCATATCTCTGTCACAGTCTATTGTCGCTATTGACTAAAGAAACCACAATGATTCAAACTCGGAAGCCGACACCGAAGGTTCTTTTTCTGTTATTTCAAGTCACTGTTCTACCACTCTCGGTTAATCGCGATGATAAAGATTAAAGATGTAATAGATGGAAGTGGAATGAAGACAATGACACATCCATATTTTCTGGTCCACGTTCTATCTCCAGATATTCGACTTCGAAGCGCGTGCGCTAACCAATTAGCCACGGGGTTGACCATTTCATGTTTGTCAGTTCACCAAATTAATCTCTTCGCCATTCAACATCTAGAGGTAGAAAAGCAACGGAAAATAACGGGGAAAAAACATTCACTTATCATCAACCAGCAATTTCAGCTGACCAAATCCACACACCAACCTCTTATGGCATTCGTATTGCAGATTGGCCTTGAGGATTAAAGATCGCCCATTTCCTGGTTCAACTCGAGGCAATTCAGGTGTCTTATCAAAGCTCCTTGGAGCATGCAGGGTTTCCAATTTATCATAGTCAAAGATCTGCGACAATATTACTACTACTACTACTACTACTAATAATAATAATAATAATAATAATAATTTGAATTGTTATTCTCATGCAGCATGTAGAAAAATCACAGCATTCCAAACACACGCGTCTTTCAGAGTGAATGCCTTGAAAATAAACACGAATTCCTGAAATTAAAATATGATTTAAAAGAGAAATAAATTTGTTTTGTATCTCAACTGCATCAATGTTCAATGAACATGTATTTTTGTGTGTGTGTGAACAATGAGCATTAACTAAAGAAAGTTCTTCGTTCATTGTAAGCGGGTAATATATAGTTAGGCGGACAAAATACACAGCCACCAGTCCACCTTCCCATTGTTTACACTGGAACTTTTAAATTTCTGATTTGAAACGACAATAACATTAACTATTGTAAAATGTTTGTTTTTTTGTTGATAAGAACAGCAAAACATTCCAGATGTGAATTATCGGGGACATTTATGTGGGGACAAGAGCTGAAAAATTCCAACCAATTCCGGGAATCGAACCCTGATCTCCCGCGTGGTTGTCAGATGCCCTATCGACCAAACCATTGCAGCTCCTTGTATGAGTTCCATAATTTGATTATTTCAATTTATTTTAATATATTTTCTTGTTTTTATGGATTTTCTTCACACTTAAAATGTCTCACCTCGTTGACTAGGCAATTATTTCGTATCAATGAAAAAAGTGCTCCTAGAATTTGTCAAAATCGAATGACTAGAAAGTAATTTCGTTCTATTCCTTTCATAAATACTATATTTATGTAGATCTCTACTACTTAATAGTAGTAGTGGTGTTAGTAATATTATTAGTAGTAATTCAACTAATTAGTTAATTATAAGTATTGTTAATTAATTATGATTATTATTTAATTAAAGAATAATGAAACGATGTGAATTTGGAGAAAGCTTGAGAAATAACACCCCCCCCCCCTTGATGAAATTCTGAGTACGCTACTGCTTGCTTCCGACTTAGAGTCTTGGTCTCGGCATGGAGTTCTATCTCTGTAGTGTTTCTTTATCAATTTAATCTAATTACTATCCATCCTCATAGTTGCAATAAATTATAATCGTGTCATGGTAAAAGCAAAGCAAAATAAGAATAAAAAATATTGTAAGATTATTGTCAGAACTACGTTGGAAAAAAAAAACGTGAACACAAAATCATTTTGAAACAGGCATTTGGGAAAAACTGAGTAGACAGACAACATGCTCCCGAAAGTTGCCAATCAACATGCATGACCTTCAGTGCTGAAGTTGTGCATTGAGAAAACTTTGCTTTAGGCTCCTCAAGCGCCTTATCACGAATGTCTCGGCGTTCGCAGCATTTCCAACTTATTTTCGGCTGTGCAAATGTTTTCCCTACCGTTATATTTGCGGCCGTTTGTACAACACTAGTGTTATCCTTGGTACAAGTTTCATCCTTGGTACGAGCAGAGGGCTCATCCTCGGTACGAGCAGTGTTGCCAACTTATTTTTTAATGTCCTTTTACGGGTTAAGATAACCTACAGGGACAAAACACTAGCGTTCAACTCGTCCCGATCTCGTTCCTATCATTTTCACGTATTTCATCCCCTTTTACTCTTGTTCGTAACCTACTTTACCTATTTTTTTAGTGCTGTAATGCGATTTTTTTACTCTCTTTCTCGATCTAAATCAACCTAACTGCCTTTGTATCCCCCCGCTTAGCAGTGGAAGATCTATTTATTTTCTTTCTTGGTAACAGCAGCCGTGCACGAGAGAGAGAACGAGGAGTAAAAAATGGGTCGGTGCAACCACAACAACATTTTGCTTTTGGAGAGGTGTCGGGAGGTGTTTTCTTTTTAACATCAAGGAATTCAAGTGTGTTTGAAAATCATAGCCTATCGTGTTACAACGAAATCTTACTGGCTATTTTTTTAAAAAAAGTTTTTACCATGCATAAAAATAACCCAGTTAGTGAAATATAGAATACACTCCACAACTGTGACATCTGTAAAAAAAAGAATAATGTATTACAAGAAAATAGGCAAAATACGCCTTTGGAATTTCAACCAGTTCATTTTGCTGGATTGGATGCGACGCCTTAACTCACGATATCATCTACCCTTCTTTCTCTTTCTGCAATTCGGATTTTACTCTTGGTTAATCCTCGGATGAGCTTTCTTTAAGACGAATTGTGGAGAACATGCGATTTACGATATCATGAATTGAAAGTCGTAACTAGTGAATTAGACGTCGTTAAGATAAGATAATTTGGTAAGTGGACCACTATAATTGCTGCTCTCCAATCTCATTCACTGAGGACAAGATAAAAACATGATGACCTATTGAAAAGAAAATGAGATCACTTAGTTTAGAGAATCGCTAACAGATGTCACTCACAACGCATAGCACCCCTGCGAAGAAAAAAGTGCCGATGCTTACAGATCTGAAGGGGCGAGAACAAATAGTGTTGTCCTTAGTTCAATCCTCAAAAAGAGACTAGAATCTGTTGTTGTCCCCTCTTACTCTAAAATCGTACATGGGTACTTTTATTTGGAAATATTTGAAAAACTTGTGAGGTGTACATTAAATTACGCTAACCGCTTCCCCACCCCGAACCTGTGTGTTTTTGTTACAGCCCAGCGCAACTTCCTCATAACATACTTCTCTACACTTTTACTAACTGTATTTAAAAGCCCCCCCCACCCCCGCTCTTTGTTTCCCAAGTAAACACCACCGTTGGGTCAACGTCAATTTGTACGTGGGAAAGGTTGGCATTATGTTGGTTGGTAAATTGATGTTGGTCTTAAGCTGGGCCAACAGTGGTTGCCAACGTTTACCCAACCATGGAAACGTGAGTCAAAATCAGTTTTATAATCAACTTTTTAATGCTAAGACAACTTTCAGGAGAATGCTGAAAATTGTAGAATGTAATTTAAGTGACATGTAACAGTGTTTCTTTTCGAGTATTACAATCACAGCACACACTGGAAATATAATATCTTATTAATGAAAGTAGAAGCTATTTTTAACTTTAACCAGTCCTTTGTCACCCGCCATAGATGAAATATGTGTTGGGAATTGCTTATTGATTGATTGATTGATTTGGTGTTTTAAGTCCACTTTATGCACAGTAAGGCTAATCGGGACTGGACCTACAGTTTAAAGTGGGATCCAAACCACTATGCACCCTCACCGGGGGAATTGCTTATTGTTTGTCTTTTTTGCTGTAGTAGAAAAAGAACATTCTTACAGGTATTATTGTGAAGCTGGTTAAGCAATGTTATGTGCAGACTAAATTCCATGAAAGATGGGGAAAAAATAGTAAACTCTAGAAGGTTTTTGTGCTACCACTTGAAGGTATTGTGCCTTGAAAACAATGGTACCACATGACTGAGAAAGTGCTGTGTATTTTTTTATTTTCATAAGTAACTTGAACTATTGTTTAAATTTGCCCTCACAATAAATTATGTATATAGAAAATAAACCTACCCACTCTTTAGTTTTCAGTATGTTGTGCCAACGTAGTAACACCATACGTTGGGCCAATGTAGTAAAACCATACGTTGGACCAACATAGATAAACCATACGTTGGCCCAACGTTGGAACCATGGCCAAAATTACCATTGGCCAATGGTATGTCTTTGCGTTGGGCCAACCATTTTCAGTTTGGTTGGCCAAACATTGAGCCAACCACTTTTGGTTACTTGGGTTGTTACAGACACTAAAAAGTCACAGGGTAGAATTTTCTGAAGCTACCATAAAGTGATCTGTGAATTAAAGATGCGATACGCTGCCTGAAGAATTGTATAGTAGGTTAAACGAGAGATAAAAGTTACAGTTATTGTGGCGCTTATTGAGCAAGGTCTGAAGGTCATACAACGGAAAAATGTTTCTCCTTTTTACACAGGCAGCGGAACAAAGAAATTATTCACCACAAAGGGCAACCCATTACTATGCATGTGTACAGCTACAACTAAGATTTTCACATTCATTTACTTAGACATCGTCTACCACTGGCTAATGCTTTGTTAGATTGTTATATGTTACAAAGAAAATCAAGCAATATTATTGCCTGAGACAAGATTTGCAATGCTTGGTGAGGAAACAAATTACCTCTTGTATTAAAAAACTCGCAATATGTGATCATTGTCTCACTATATTTTATGGAAGAGTCAATCCAAGAGCAATTAGTGGAACATATGAAAAATTGCTGTGGATATCCTGCAGTCCCTTATCAACTTCCGTCCAAAACTATATTGGTTTACCATCCTTTGTGATCTATGCTCATTTCAAAAAAAAAATGCAATATCCTCATTCCTCCTGCCTTACAGACCCAGAAGAGCCCAATTCAAAAGTAGTGTAATTGATGCTATTATAAACTCGAGAAATGATGAGCCCCCCTGAGGCAGATTTGGCTACACTTAAAACAAGCTCAACATGCCTATATGAGCTTTTTGCTCAAGTGTGGAACCCTGTCTAATCCAAGATTTTTGTTAAAATGCCCTCGGGAATTTCCCGTGAAATGATGACCCCCCTCAGATTGATTTGCCTACACTTATAAAAGCCACATCTGTGAGATTGTTGTCCATAATCCTGTCAAAAATATGCCCTTTTAGATTTTTTTTTTGGCTACACCTAAAACTAAGCCACCCTCACCCACACCCACCCACATACACACCCACACCCACCCCTCACACACACACACACACACACATATTTACTTCCGGTTTAAGTTTAATTATACACCAGGCTCAACTTGTGCAATATGCAGAGGCCCTCTAGAATTGCTCTGTGACTCTCTCATTTCTTACATCATAAATATATGATTTTTCCCCTATAAGAATAACACAACATATAGTGTCATCAGGGAGTGTATCGTGGAATTCACAGATAATTTTAATGTTTGTCCTGTCATTAACCACAACTTGTTTTCTTTTTGAAGTGTTGATAACAAACATGGGTCTCTGTGCTTTGAATTCATCTGGTGTGTAATACATGTCAGTATTGCCAGTAGTGACCCTTTTGTATGCTGTAAATGCTTCATATAATTTAAGAAAATCATCCTTGGACATGTTTAAATTATAATTTTCTCTAGGGAATACCTCATTTCTGCCATTTTTAAGATATATGTTCTTGATGTTGCAGTTATCAAATTTACTTGAATTTTTTTCCTGATTATTGTGTCTTCCAGTCTGAAACAGTACCACCACAAAATCCGGCATGTCATATTGTATACTGGAGAATGAATTTGTAGCATCAAACTCATAATAGGTACCAGTGGCAGGTTTCTGTACACATTGATATGTATAAAATTGTAAAGGAATCTGTGGATTTTTTATTATATCTGCTTTGTATTTAAGAGCATAACTGGCTTCATATTCAACAACCGGGATTCTTAGCTCCACAGTCTGAATAATGCATTTGCCCTCATCAGGTAGGGTATTAGGCAAAGCTTCCCCGGTAGAGTTTATTGCACTGTACCTCATCAAAGCATTATTATCATTGGCAGCTCTTCTAAATGTGATTCTTAAACCACCCTTCCACATAATATATTTGTAATCTGAGAAGAATCCTGGCAACAGGCGCATTGGGAACAGCACTGTGTGGCTCTTAGATATAATTTTATCACCAGCCTCAAATCCACCTATTTTGTATTAAGAAGCCTCGGTTTTGGATAATTTTAGTGTGGCCAAAGCTGTGGAGGTAATGCCGGGATAATCCACTCTGTTTATAACAACACCATGCTTTCTGATCTCAATTTCAGAGAACAGATGCGGCACAAAATTGTCCACCAATCTTATATTTGAATTTGCCGGATAATCTGTTCCATCGAGCTTTACAACATCGAATTTGATGTATAGATCTGCTCTGTGGGGGTGTATAAAGGCATCCCCTACATCAAGATCAACCTCAATCTCTGTGTTGGGTTGATTTAAATTTGCAAAGGTCCTCCTGTTTGGGGGGAATGATTGTAGCTCATAACTCTCAATATTTTCCATTTTTTTTTGTATGTATTTTTATTTAAATATTAATCTCCATGATTGCAGTTGTTGTGGCTCCAGCAAAATCAACTAATTCTTCTTTTTCATTAGTGACCATCAATTCAATATAATCTATTCTATTATGGCACACAGGAAAATATAATGTTGGGGATGGAGTGTAGATGATGGGCTCCATAAATTCAGAGTTAGGTTTGAATGTTGCAATGATGCCAGTTTGTTTGTGAGTGCCTAAGCCATTTGATTTGGTGATCATACCCTCGGCCACATTACAGTGAATATTCAGAGTCTCTATGGCTAAGAATTTAGGTATATTAATAGCAGTGTGTTTGATGGCTGGTTCAAGTTTTGTGTGGTTCTCAAAGCCTAACAGCTCTCCTATAGTACCCAGATCCACTGTTTCTGTAGCAGATACAATCTCTACTCTGTGAGTGACAGAATTTTGAGTTAATACTATACCTCTGAGTAATTGAGCATTTAGAGTGGATAGATTATATTGCCCTGGAGTGATGACAATTTTTTGATCCCCTACTGCAATTGTGTTGTTGTGGTGTGTAATATTAGGGATCAAGTACATGCCATAAAATGCTCTGAGAGCTATTGTTTTGGGATACACTATATCATCATGTAATCTAAGTTTCAATATTGAATTTTGGCTGGTGAGATGGAATACCCCCATGATGTTTCAGATACCACAGGGCCTTTTGAAAATTTTCAATTGATGGTTTATTTATTTGAGACATATAACTAAGAACAGATAAACACAAATGTCCACAATTAACATTTTTGAAGTTTTGAACACGGGCATTATTGTAATAAAGATTAGCTGATTTTAGATATTTTACTAAATTTTCAGGTGGAACACCTCCAAATGAATCAAACACAAATGCCTCATCTTTTAAATATTTAAGATAACAAATCCAGTGAGTGCCCTGATTTTTGTACGTATCCAAATTAACAATGCCACACTTTATTGTTGAGTGGTTGTTCTGGTAAAGAATCAGACATGTACACACCTCCAAAATTTTTGATGCCCAGTGGCTTGATTAAAGCTTCAATATCTTGGTTTGTAAGCGGCTCTTGTTTTTTTAACCTTATTCATGGCTCTCTTAACACCTTTGCCTTGTTTCTCCATGGCCAGGTTATGGCGCTTCAATTCATCTAATTCTGCCCTATTTTTCTTGGCATCTATTACTGTTTTTGCTATGGGAGCTGATCCCCCAGCCAAGCTCCCAACAGCCCCAAGTGCTGCTAAGATGGCCGGGATAGTAAATATAAATCCACCCACATGTGATTTTTTTCTAGATTGCTGTAATTTTTCTAATTGGGGGGTACTAAGTAATAATTTCATACCATGGCCCTTGGCAATACAAGAATTTTTTTTCTTGCGCTGCTTTTTGGTTAAAAGACTATCAATAGTTTTAAGAGATTTAAGACCTGCATAAGGTATTTGATACATAACACCCTTGGCCTTCATTGTAGGTTTATTATATACATATTCACAGCCCCCACCCCAGTTTTTGTTTGGTGTTCATAGCTATGGTGGTTCCCAATGCTGCTATTCTTTCACTTAGAGAAGCATCTTTGCTTACAAATCTACCAAATGCAGCCTCTTCTAATTTTTTGTCTGCAACATGTCTCTTGTCAAGATCAGAATGTGTGTTGTATGCTATGTCATGGTCTCTACAAGCAGCATCTAGGGGATTAACACCAGGATCACCTCTGTTTAATCTATGGTCCAATTTTGTGCCTGGACCACAATACTGATAGCCTGGAATGTGTAGTTCAAATGGCAGCTTGTTTATAATGTCATTAACCAGTCCCCGGCCCTCAGAAATATTCCAAAATTTAGGTGGTAGAGTATTAATAATTTTTATAAGATATCCAATCCCCTTAGTGTCATTCACTATAAAATTAGACAATTTGGTGCTTATCATGTCCATAATTCCAACCTTTTCATTGTAAAAATTGTGGTTGCCAGCATTTTCCTCCCCAGCTATCACCAATAACCTATCTACAAGTTTCCTGACATCATCAACCCAGACAAATTCTTTAGGCAGGGTGTTGTATTGTTTGATTCCACTGCCAGTCTTGATCTGTGACCATATGGGCTTGATTAAGTTGTTGTATTTTGCTCCACTGCTAGACTTGACTCTTTTTTGTGTGGGATCATTGTTCTGGTATAGAGCATCTGATTTTATTAATATTTCTTTGTAATGCTCATAATCTTGATCTGTATAGCTGCCAGGCCTTTTCCTAGTCATCAGTTCCCACAATCCAGGTGTGCCAGGATATTTAACAAAACCACCTTTTTCTCCAAGATGAGATTCTGAATATACAATTATATCATCTCCCATAAATGTTACTCTGAAATTGCCAATTCTATGTATGATGCTACCATCACGCTCTGTGTCAGCATATAAGCCAAAAACCTCATCTTTGTTGTCTTTAGGTGTGCTTAAATATTTTTGAGCAAGAAGACCCAATTCAATAGGATCCTGAGTAGCTTCAATTCTTCGAGGAGCAACAGGACTAGGTGTATGAATACTAGAAAGTGGGGTGATTGGATAATCTAATATGTTCCTTGCAGCTACAGGTACAAGCTCTGTGATCAAATTTTGATTTTGCTCTGTAACAGTTTTGATATTTTTACCTAATTCACTAATAGCATCAATAACAGGCTGTTCTGTTTGTTAGTGTTGTTCATAAATTCCTCGGTTCTCTGATTTCCATCCCTTAAATCTTTTTACAAGATAATCTCTTAATTTAAGATCATCAATGATTGGCCTTTTCATGGTTATTTATATATGTTTCAATGTCTAGAAAATTGTTGATTTTATTTCTGTATTTGCCACTATTGGGTTTTCTTGTCATATCAATTGTGACAAACCCATAACTGTCCTGGTTCCAGCACCTACTGCAAAACGTGGAAAAATCATTGTAGCTCAAGTCCCCACCTACATATTCATCATGTATGTGTTTGAGGTTGGTATGATCTTGATGAAACACACATATAAAATTGCTGTTGTCTCGGATCAGCTGCTTCGGTATTTTAGAAAAAGTCTGTGCCAGGTAGAAGCAATCAATGTTTTTGTGTCGGCCCTGTGTAAAGAAATTTATAACCTTGTTTTGATTATCCAGTATAATGTCATCAAACACAACAACAGAATTATCGAGACATTCATGGAGTGGCTTAACATCTGATTCAAAAGTGGCAATATCCAATCCATCATATAGCTTCATCAGCTGCTGATATTTTAATTGTTCCAAGCTCTTAGAGAAGACATACAAGTGCCTGTTTTTCCAATCTAACCAGTTGGGTGCCAATAAAAAATTATCAATCATTAGTGTAGTTTTACCACAAGCCGATGGCCCAACAATAAGACATCTAATATTATCAGGCAGCAACTTGCCATTTCTCTTAATCTGCTGTTCAGGTTCTGGCAGCCTCTTTATAACATCCCAGGTGCTCATATTATCACTTTGTCTGCATCGATCCATCTGTGTTCTGGAAGTCCTAGCCATTTGACAAATAACTTGTTGCCTTTTCTGCGGATGATTTTTTCTATGAGATATGTGTCAGGCTGTTTAGTTTTGCTGAGTTCTTCTTCATAGTACTGGCCTTTGAGAATTTCTCCTCGGTGGTCTTTTATTATATATGTGTTAAGGGTCCCAGGTTTAATTTGAACCACTGTAAATAATTCAGTGCTCCAGTTTCTTGTAAAGCCTCTTTTGAATAAGTGCTTATATTTGATGATTCTTACTTGATCACCCACCTTGTATTTGGCTTTTCTTGTTGTTGGCTGGTATCTAGGATAATAAAGAGTCCTGATCAATTTTTGCTCATCAGATGAATTTACCTCAGAGGGTTTCATGTTGATTGTGGAATGGACCGAGTTGTTATATTTATGTAGAAGTTCTGGAAGAATATTAAGCCATTTATAATTACCTTGAAGTGTAAATTGTTTATACATAAGTTTTTTAGGGTTTTGTTGAATCTCTCTACAATTGAGGCTTTGAGATCACTGTAACTCGAATAATGTTGTATTGACTGGCTTTTAATACATTGTTGGAACACAGAATTATAAAATTCTGAGGTAACTTCATCTGATGAGCAAAAATTGATCAGGACTGTTTATTATCCTAGATACCAGCCAACAACAAGAAAAGCCAAATACGAGGTGGGTGATCAAGTAAGAATCAGCAAATATAAGCACTTATTCAAAAGAGGCTTTACAAGAAACTGGAGCACTGAATTATTTACAGTGGTTCAAATTAAACCTGGGACCCTTAACACATATATAATAAAAGACCACCGAGGAGAAATTCTCAAAGGCCGGTACTATGAAAAAGAACTCAGCAAAACTAAACAGCCTGACACATATCTCATAGAAAAAATCATCCGCAGAAAAGGCAACAAGTTATTTGTCAAATGGCTAGGACTTCCAGAACACAGCTGGATCGATGCAGACGAAGTGATAATATGAGCACCTGGGATGTTATAAAGAGGCTGCCAGAACCTGAACAGCAGATTAAGAGAAATGGCAAGTTGCTGCCTGATAATATTAGATGTCTTATTGTTGGGCCATCAGCTTGTGGTAAAACTACACTAATGATTGATATTTTTTTATTGGCACCCAACTGGTTAGATTGGAAAAACAGGCACTTGTATGTCTTCTCTAAGAGCTTGGAACAATTAAAATATCAGCAGCTGATGAAGCTATATGATGGATTGGATATTGCCACTTTTGAATCAGATGTTAAGCCACTCCATGAATGTCTCGATAATTCTGTTGTTGTGTTTGATGACATTATACTGGATAATCAAAACAAGGTTATAAATTTCTTTACACAGGGCCGACACAAAAACATTGATTGCTTCTACCTGGCACAGACTTTTTCTAAAATACCGAAGCAGCTGATCCGAGACAACAGCAATTTTATATGTGTGTTTCATCAAGATCATACCAACCTTAAACACATACATGATGAATATGTAGGTGGGGACTTGAGCTACAATGATTTTTCCACGTTTTGCAGTAGGTGCTGGAACCAGGACAGTTATGGGTTTGTCACAATTGATATGACAAGAAAACCCAATAGTGGCAAATACAGAAATAAAATCAACAATTTTCTAGACATTGAAACATATATAAATAACCATGAAAAGGCCAATCATTGATGATCTTAAATTAAGAGATTATCTTGTAAAAAGATTTAAGGGATGGAAATCAGAGAACCGAGGAATTTATGAACAACACTAACAAACAGAACAGCCTGTTATTGATGCTATTAGTGAATTAGGTAAAAATATCAAAACTGTTACAGAGCAAAATCAAAATTTGATCACAGAGCTTGTACCTGTAGCTGCAAGGAACATATTAGATTATCCAATCACCCCACTTTCTAGTATTCATACACCTAGTCCTGTTGCTCCTCGAAGAATTGAAGCTACTCAGGATCCTATTGAATTGGGTCTTCTTGCTCAAAAATATTTAAGCACACCTAAAGACAACAAAGATGAGGTTTTTGGCTTATATGCTGACACAGAGCGTGATGGTAGCATCATACATAGAATTGGCAATTTCAGAGTAACATTTATGGGAGATGATATAATTGTATATTCAGAATCTCATCTTGGAGAAAAAGGTGGTTTTGTTAAATATCCTGGCACACCTGGATTGTGGGAACTGATGACTAGGAAAAGGCCTGGCAGCTATACAGATCAAGATTATGAGCATTACAAAGAAATATTAATAAAATCAGATGCTCTATACCAGAACAATGATCCCACACAAAAAAGAGTCAAGTCTAGCAGTGGAGCAAAATACAACAACTTAATCAAGCCCATATGGTCACAGATCAAGACTGGCAGTGGAATCAAACAATACAACACCCTGCCTAAAGAATTTGTCTGGGTTGATGATGTCAGGAAACTTGTAGATAGGTTATTGGTGATAGCTGGGGAGGAAAATGCTGGCAACCACAATTTTTACAATGAAAAGGTTGGAATTATGGACATGATAAGCACCAAATTGTCTAATTTTATAGTGAATGACACTAAGGGGATTGGATATCTTATAAAAATTATTAATACTCTACCACCTAAATTTTGGAATATTTCTGAGGGCCGGGGACTGGTTAATGGCATTATAAACAAGCTGCCATTTGAACTACACATTCCAGGCTATCAGTATTGTGGTCCAGGCACAAAATTGGACCATAGATTAAACAGAGGTGATCCTGGTGTTAATCCCCTAGATGCTGCTTGTAGAGACCATGACATAGCATACAACACACATTCTGATCTTGACAAGAGACATGTTGCAGACAAAAAATTAGAAGAGGCTGCATTTGGTAGATTTGTAAGCAAAGATGCTTCTTTAAGTGAAAGAATAGCAGCATTGGGAACCACCATAGCTAAACACAAAACAAAAACTGGGTTGGGGGCTGTGAATATGTATATAATAAACCTACAATGAAGGCCAAGGGTGTTATGTATCAAATACCTTATGCAGGTCTTAAATCTCTTAAAACTATTGATAGTCTTTTAACCAAAAAGCAGCACAAGAAAAAAAATTCTTGTATTGCCAAGGGCCATGGTATGAAATTATTACTTAGTACCCCCCAATTAAAAAAATTACAGCAATCTAGAAAAAAATCACATGTGGGTGGATTTATATTTACTATCCCGGCCATCTTAGCAGCACTTGGGGCTGTTGGGAGCTTGGCTGGGGGATCAGCTGCCATAGCAAAAACAGTAATAGATGCCAAGAAAAATAGGGCAGAATTAGATGAATTGAAGCGCCATAACCTGGCCATGGAGAAACAAGGCAAAGGTGTTAAGAGAGCCATGAATAAGTTTAAAAAAACAAGAGCCGCTTACAAACCAAGATATTGAAGCTGGGCATCAAAAATTTTAGAGGTGTGTACATGTCTGATTCTTTACCAGAACAACCACTCAACAAAGAATGTGGCATTGTTAATTTGGATAAGTACAAAAATTAGGGCACTCACTGGATTTGTTATCTTAAATATTTAAAAGATGAGGCATTTGTGTGTGATTCATTTGGAGGTGTTCCACCTGAAAATTTAGTAAAATATCTAAAATCAGCTAATCTTTATTACAATAATGCCCGTGTTCAAAACTTCAAAAATGTTAATTGTGGACATTTGTGTTTATCTGTTCTTAGATATATGTCTCAAATAAATAAACCATCAATTGAAAATTTTCAAAAGGCCCTGTGGTATCTGAAACATCATGGGGGTATTCCATCTCACCAGCCAAAATTCAATATTGAAACTCAAATTACATGATGATATAGTGTATCCCAAAACAATAGCTCTCAGAGCATTTTATGGCATGTACTTGATCCCTAATATTACACACCACAACAACACAATTGCAGTAGGGGATCAAAAAATTGTCATCACTCCAGGGCAATATAATCTATCCACTCTAAATGCTCAATTACCCAGAGGTATAGTATTAACTCAAAATTCTGTCACTCACAGAGTAGAGATTGTATCTGCTACAGAAGCAGTGGATCTGGGTACTATAGGAGAGCTGTTAGGCTTTGAGAACAACACAAAACTTGAACCAGCCATCAAACACACTGCTATTAATATACCTAAATTCTTAGCCATAGAGACTCTGAATATTCACTGTAATGTGGCCGAGGGTATGATCACCAAATCAAATGGCATAGGCACTCACAAACAAACTGGCATCATTGCAACATTCAAACCTAACTCTGAATTTATGGAGCCCATCATCTACACTCCATCCCCAACATTATATTTTCCTGTGTGCCATAATAGAATAGATTATATTGAATTGATGGTCACTAATGAAAAAGAAGAATTAGTTGATTTTGCTGGAGCCACAACAACTGCAATCATGGAGATTAATATTTAAATAAAAATACATACAAAAAAAAATGGAAAATATTGAGAGTTATGAGCTACAATCATTCCCCCCAAACAGGAGGACCTTTGCAAATTTAAATCAACCCAACACAGAGATTGAGGTTGATCTTGATGTAGGGGATGCCTTTATACACCCCCACAGAGCAGATCTATACATCAAATTCGATGTTGTAAAGCTCGATGGAACAGATTATCCGGCAAATTCAAATATAAGATTGGTGGACAATTTTGTGCCGCATCTGTTCTCTGAAATTGAGATCAGAAAGCATGGTGTTGTTATAAACAGAGTGGATTATCCCGGCATTACCTCCACAGCTTTGGCCACACTAAAATTATCCAAAACCGAGGCTTCTTAATACAAAATAGGTGGATTTGAGGCTGGTGATAAAATTATATCTAAGAGCCACACAGTGCTGTTCCCAATGCGCCTGTTGCCAGGATTCTTCTCAGATTACAAATATATTATGTGGAAGGGTGGTTTAAGAATCACATTTAGAAGAGCTGCCAATGATAATAATGCTTTGATGAGGTACAGTGCAATAAACTCTACCGGGGAAGCTTTGCCTAATACCCTACCTGATGAGGGCAAATGCATTATTCAGACTGTGGAGCTAAGAATCCCGGTTGTTGAATATGAAGCCAGTTATGCTCTTAAATACAAAGCAGATATAATAAAAAATCCACAGATTCCTTTACAATTTTATACATATCAATGTGTACAGAAACCTGCCACTGGTACCTATTATGAGTTTGATGCTACAAATTCATTCTCCAGTATACAATATGACATGCCGGATTTTGTGGTGGTACTGTTTCAGACTGGAAGACACAATAATCAGGAAAAAAATTCAAGTAAATTTGATAACTGCAACATCAAGAACATATATCTTAAAAATGGCAGAAATGAGGTATTCCCTAGAGAAAATTATAATTTAAACATGTCCAAGGATGATTTTCTTAAATTATATGAAGCATTTACAGCATACAAAAGGGTCACTACTGGCAATACTGACATGTATTACACACCAGATGAATTCAAAGCACAGAGACCCATGTTTGTTATCAACACTTCAAAAAGAAAACAAGTTGTGGTTAATGACAGGACAAACATTAAAATTATCTGTGAATTCCACGATACACTCCCTGATGACACTATATGTTGTGTTATTCTTATAGGGGAAAAATCATATATTTATGATGTAAGAAATGAGAGAGTCACAGAGCAATTCTAGAGGGCCTCTGCATATTGCACAAGTTGAGCCTGGTGTATAATTAAACTTAAACCGGAAGTAAATATGTGTGTGTGTGTGTGTGTGTGAGGGGTGGGTGTGGGTGTGTATGTGGGTGGGTGTGGGTGAGGGTGGCTTAGTTTTAGGTGTAGCCAAAAAAAATATCAAAAAGGGCATATTTTTGACAGGATTATGGACAACAATCTCACAGATGTGGCTTTTATAAGTGTAGGCAAATCAATCTGAGGGGGTCATCATTTCACGGGAAATTCCCGAGGGCATTTTTACAAAAATCTTGGATTAGACAGGGTTCCACACTTGAGCAAAAAGCTCATATAGGCATGTTGAGCTTGTTTTAAGTGTAGCCAAATCTGCCTCAGGGGGGCTCATCATTTCTCGAGTTTATATTAGCATCAATTACACTACTTTCAAAGCATATTTCTAAAGATGTAGCTTGCAGTTTTGCTTTGAAATTGGTATGTGCATACTATATGAAACACCATTGTTACTCAGAAATTTGATTTGGTAAGGTTATAATTTTTCATTTTTTAATAAAATGATACAAGTTAGATGTAACTGTCATTTTACTATTTCAATAATTTTATCACGATTTTTTCTTCTTGTGTGTAAAGTAACCTGATATCCTTGTTTTCATACTTAATATTTCTTTGCTCATGTTATGGTTTTAAGCAACAAAGTAATTTTTCATACCATTGATGATTACTCATCTTGACAACACATTTCATATGTATGCAAAGGCATGTTATTTTAATCTTTTTTACAATCGATTAGTATTTACATCTTCTTTCATAATTTGGACAATCGTAGATATTTTGTTGTTGGATAAAGTATTTATTCAATTGCAATTCTTTAATTTACATGTATTCATGTTAACTTTTGTTCGAAGAAGTAGTAGAGATGTTATGCAAATAAAATATATTTATTTTATGTTTGCAAATTGGTTGCTTCATGCATGTTTAAACTTCTAGGATTTTTTTTGTTATTGCAATACTCATGTACCATAACACAAATGCTTACAACTCAAATTAACCATATGGTATATATGCATTTAATGAAAATTGAAACCGTAGTTGTTTCTTTTTTCTTTTGCAAGTATCTTATTGATTACTTATTTCATGTTACCAGCAACACACGATGAATAGCATGAATAGCTATATTTCTTTGTGGTGATGTCACCACAGCATTTTGTTTCATGATACATATCTAGAAGTTTAATAGTTAGTTTCTACATTTAGTTCCATTGGAACTTAAAATGTTTTCTTGGGTATTTAATATGTAATTGTTTAAATTAAAAAAGAATACACAGCACATTCTCATTCACACGGTATCGTTGTTTTCAAGGTATCTTCTAGTGGTAGCACAAGAAACTATCTAGAGTTTACTTACCTTTCAACCTGTTATGGAATTTAGTCTAAGCATAATATAGTTTAACCATCTTCACAAAAATATCTGTAAGAATGTTCCTTTTCTCCTACAGCTACATTTCATCAATTTAATTTCATCATTATTCATCCTCATTGATGTGATTAATCAAGAGAAGTAGAAGAGTGATGTAAAACGAGAAAGTAAAAGTAAATAACTTTACACATTTGTTATTACTCAATTGCAACAATGTCAATAATCAGCAAGTAATAAATATCAAATAAATTCAAGACTGTTATTAAACTCAAATATCATACTTAAAAACATAATTATACTTTTCAAATGTGTTCCAGAAAAATTGTGATATACAATTTTAGCTTGCCTCAGGGAACATGTTCTTAATTTATTTGACTGCCTCAGTGAGTGTGGGATATACAAAATGAGATTTGAAAATGGAATCTTGAATAGACAGCAGACACCGATGAAATTGAGAACTAAGAGTGGTAAACGTTGTAGTGCCAAAAGCGAAAGTGTTGGGAAATCTCATCGTTCAGCACATCAGCCCGTAAGAATGTTCACACTAGTGCTTTTTTACACGCCCTTTGAACTACTTAGGGGGCTACCAGCCAATTTTCACATTTCCCACATTATCAAGCATGGCACATTTCACAGTTTAACTTGGAAAATGGTGTTTGAATTATTGTGGCACTTACGCATTTTACCAATTTTAGTCTTCAATTAATGATAGGTCTTTATTGAGTTTTTTGTTTCCCCAGCCAGGTTTGATTGATTGATTTGTTTTATTTTACTTTGCATTTTGTGCCACATTTGGCTAATTTGTGAAGATGAGGATGATGAAATTGATGAATGGACACTCACAAGCATCCATATCCATGCTGTGATTCGAACCCGGGACCCCTGTCAGGAGCATAGATTCAATATTGAAGTGTCTTTATTCCTGTTGGCTTTCTATTGAACTTCCTCTCAACGTTACTGTGTCCATTTTAGTAGTTTGCCTTCAAAATTCCCCATTCCTGGGAATATTCCATGCTGGAAACAAGAGGTTTGGAACACTGACAGCATCCCCGCTCACCTAAGGTATTGGCGCAAGGAAAACGAATATGGATGTTGCCAGTCCCAAAAATTGTGCAGGGGGGTGGGGGTGTGGATTCAAAATGGCCGACAACTCGTTTCACTGAAACAGCAATATCTTCATCATTTATACGACTACAACAAATTTTCAAAGCTTTAAATACTTCTTGATGCAGTTTTTCCAATTACTAAAATATTCCAAATAATATAAATGAACCTGTTAGCCTCTTACGGATTGCTTGATACAGCTCTTCTGGTTTTCGTTGAAGGGTTACTTTCTGTTACAGAGTATAAAAAATATTTTGGAATGAAACAAAATATTCATTGTGTAGCTTTCATTATTTATTTAATTTAATTATGCCATCATCATAAATTTTAGATACAAGAACAGAAAAACTCCATGGCATCATATTGATGTATTTGTTTGTTACCGAAAACACAATGAAATGAATTAAATATTATAATAATCTGATTCAGAAGATCATTACTACAAAGTGTTTGAAAACAGGAGGTCATCCAAATAAAAATAATGTAAAATAATAATTACACTTATTAATCAGTTTCACTGTCTTCATCTGAACTATTATCCCCATTCTGGTTAAAACAATTATTTACATCATCGTCGGGGTCCACACATTCACACATGTCAGGGCATGGAAAGCCATGACGTCTGCATTTACATACAAGTGTTGAACATCTACTCTTTTTGCATGAACATTTCACTAGTTCCAAAATGGCCTGTGGGGCAGGTTGCATCATGTTCATCTGGAGTACAAATGTACCGTTTTGTCTTTCCCATCCATAACCAGCATCTGGCTGTGGAATCTTCGGATTTGCAACAACATCATTTCGCCATACCATGGCTTGATAATGAGCTCAATATAGCATAGCGAAGAGCTGACTGTGTTAATGGCATTTTCTCTGATTCGGCAATTTTCTTTTGAAACAAGGTAAACCGGACAGCTCCAACATCCGATTTTGCAGAGTTTGGCATGTAAAGTTTACAAACAAAACGTTCTAACGTATCAAAAATACAATTAGATAGTGTTGCATCCAATCCCAAGTTTGTAAAAGCTTGCAAAATATTTGTATCACATTGCTGAAATGCTTTCCAACATGAAAGTTTACCTTTGCCAGTGCCTGTGGTATTGCTTCCAGTGAAGGCATGAAACCCAGGCAATGCATTCACTTTTTCTTCGCCTTAAGCATTGTAGATTGGTTTTAGAGGAATCTGTCTTTTCTTCTTACCACTCCCTACAATACAAGATATTCTAGAACATAGCATGGAGTATCGCCGAAGAGCCAATATAACAACATCTGTATCTGGTGAGTGAATATCAATAGTAGAGGCTCCTCGTAAGGTTGCATCAGCAGCGTATAATATCAATTTTGTGTCAGCTTCCTTGTGTGAGCTTTGTAGGTGCTGTACTGTGATGTGAGTAGCTTCAACTTCTTCTCGCCATGCCACAATGACATGTAGTTTCAGTTATTTAAACCGATTGATAATTTTATTTGCGAAGTAGGCAGTTAACTCTTCTTTAGTCTGCACACTAGACAGCAATGTTTTCATGGTAATGTTCTATATTCTTGTATTGTCAACAATATGATATGCGATTGATGCACTTCCTCCGAGACGTTTGTGGTGAGTTGCATTCTTCAATGAAACCAGAATATTATATCTATCAAAAACAACTTGCACTTCGTCATAGGAGTTATAGTATGTCTGTAATCTTTTAAGGAAATGATTGGACAAATCTTCACAAGTATAGATATAATTAGGCTTATCAAGGCTCTGCAAAATTTCCATACCATCTACAACTGCAACACACATGTGGTTGAGTGGCTCTGGGTCTTCAGGTGCTTGGTCACCAATTTGAGATTCTAGAATGGCAAGAAGGTCACTCTTGCTAATTGGTAAAAGCAGGTTACCTTCATTTCACTTGTCTCTCATTATATGTCATGGATATTGCAGTTTGTGATTTGCTCATGACAGCCTTGTTAACACTTGATTGCTTGCGTTCTGAAGACATATGTTCAACAGTACCACAAATAAGCCATCTTAAAAAAGCATTCACTTCTCGAGGCACATGTTCTTCTGTTGCTTCTAATGATCCTGTGAATTCCCACTTCTTAGTGTTCATTATAGACCTACGAAGATAACTAACAGCATCATACAAACTCCTCATAGTCAAGTCCAAATCTTCGTCATTCTGTGATGTCATAGGAATATCTCGTGCATACTTCATATTAACAATTTCAGGTTGATTTCTTTGTTATGGACGGTGAAATTCAATATCTGTAACATTTTTCTGCAGCAATTTCTTAATTTTTTTCCTTGTTATAGATGGATAAGCGACATTATTCATAACACGAATGTTTTCATAAGTGGTTTGCACATCAGCCATACTCAAGGAACCAGTCTTTAAACACTCTTGAATCATACAGATGAATTCAATCTCTGATGCAGCTTCAGGGGCTGTAGAGATATTGGGTGCACTGGTATCAGGACATCGTAGTACATGTCACATTATTTGCCCAGCACGGCAAATGGTATCCAATGTTGATAGCGTGACCATCTTCAGGGTTAATTGATGTATTGAGCTTTATCTGGAGGGCTTCATTTCCACTTTGTAGCAATAGCATCACTCAGGCTTTTTTGAGCATGATCAACCGACAGCTTCCTGAGGGAATTTGCATGTGTCTGACCACCATTACAGAAGAAGCATTCATCTTTGTTAAATGGAATGCAATGCGAACGTGTAATCTTGGTGTGCTGCTTTCCGTCACAGTTGGTGTTTGCTGATTTTGGCTTTCATAGCACTTTTTCATACGCTCCAATTTTCCCTTGTGAGTGACATCTTGATAACAACTTCGGTGCCATGATGCCTTGTTGTCTGCCAGCATGGCAGCAGTCACTCCACGTAGACGAATATTCGATGATATTTGTATTCAGCATTCTCGTGCACTATTTGTAAAACCTTTTCATGTGTGGTGGGGTTTGTGATTAGTCCTTCTGTTAATTTCTGTTGACATATTATACAGAGTGCATAGCTGATTTCCATTTTTAGCCTCGTTTCTGGTTCACTGAGATCCATCTGGAAAAGAAAGTTTTTTGTATTTAATTATGCATAACATGAGCTTGTTCAAGCTTTTTTAAAATAAATATGTAGCGTTACCGCTAGTTTTTACACAATTCACATTATTCCTAATAATCATAATTGTATAAACTGCATCAAGAAGTATTTAAAGCTTTGAAAATTTGTTGTAGTCGTATAAATGATGAAGATGTTGATGTTTCGATGAAACAAGATGTCGGCCATTTTGAATCCCCACCCCCACTCCCATGCACAATTTTTGGGACTGGCAACATCCATATTCATTTTCTTTGTGCCAATACCTTTCAGAAAAACTAACTCCCATTATTGTACCACAAAAATCCCACGGGAAACTACATGCTCCCCCACTATTATCAATTTGAATAAAACAGTTTTGATGTTGTGATCTGTACTTGGGTTAGGTTAGGATGGTATGGCTGGTTTATACATTAATTGAAACCAGGTTAATGTAGTTTTAATATATTGTTTTTAATATATTTTTTTCCAGTAAAACAGAAAATTGCTAACAGTTATTATAATTTTGTACAACTGCAAATGCAGACTAAGTAACTGTAGAGGAGAAGGTCTAAATATGGGTTTTGAAGTTTTCAGCGCTCCCGGGTGCTGCAGCTGTCAGAGGCTATGGGAACTGCTTATCTGTCAAGGACAAAGTTTACGGCGCCAATTCGCAAGAGAAAGTGTGGTTAGTTTCGGCCTTGGATGCTGTTATAGAATTGTGACCTCCAAAAACTTTTTGCAGGTATGTTTTAAATCAGTGTTTTCAGAATTCTCCTCTGCTTTCTATAAGTTATGATATTAGCGGTACATAAAGCAAATGCAGGCTTTTATAATGCCATGATTTGTTTGTGAAATATGTACCACAGAGAGCGAAAATAAATTGAAGAACAAAAATAGCATGATGGTCTAAATATGGGCTATGACATGAGGTCTAATGCTGAGATCACATTTCCAAGAAATATTTGGATGTTTTTCTTAATTTAGATTTTTCCCATTCCGCATGATTTTCAAAACAACAGATTATTCATAAATATGAATTTTATAATGTTTAAGCGATAAATTACTGTTTTTTTTAAATTTTAATTGCTTTCGGTGATATTGCCACTAGTAGCCCATATTTAGACCACAATTTTAAAATACATCATTTTACCATTTTTTGGAAATTGTTTTTTTTTTTTAAAAAAATGGAGACCTTCTATACTTTAGCATGCTATTACATTTAAATATATATTTCATAGATATGCAGTTTAAAGGCAGGTGCTTGATATATTATTTTTTTTCTTCCGAAAATGACAAAATAAATAGGGGGCCCATATTTAGACCTTTTCCTCTACCATTTATCATCATTTTAACAAAGTGCTGGAACTCCTTGGACACATCTTACATATCTTGCAATATTCAAATACACAAATCTTTGAACCTCTAACAAAAAACTAATCTTTTAATTAAACATTTTTAGCATGAAAGACTTCTTAAAGCATTTACATCAGGTCCCAGGAAGAAAAGGATAAAACATTAAACCTTTTTCTTTTTTTGCATGAAAGACTTCTTAAAGCATTTACATTAGGTCAAGAGAAAAAAAGGATGAAACTGCTTTTGTGTATTAAAATGCACAACTGACAAAAAAAAAGTTTATGGAATGAAAGCACACACAAAAAAATAAATCTTCTATTAGATGAATCTGGATGGAAGATAGGAACTAAACACTGACCAGAGCAAATCACACACAAATGAATGCCGTGAGATCACCTGACATCTTGTATTAACAATTAGAACACAATGGTTTTTCATTACCTATGTCTCAAGGCTCTTCTTTCATCAATCAGTCCAAATGTGTTTATTAAACACAAACAATATCCTTATATAAAAACAGTGATATAGTTTAACTCTTGTGTTTTCATTTATTCAAAGTAGAAATGGAAACACTAATGATATCTTATTCAAAATATCATTAATCACAGGAATTTCTTCATAATAAAGATCCCTCCCGTCCTTAAATAACTAAGTGTTACTTCTCTAGGAACATCTTGAAATACAAATAATTTGCTTTGATTTTTTTAATAAATATTCTTAAATGAGGTAGGTAACAAATATAATTTTCTTTTCCACTGTGCCAAAAAAGATAACTCAAAAAGAGCTTCAGTCTTGACAATTGTCTTCATTGTTCTTCTGGCATGTATGTTGGTGTGAAGCATCCCAATGTTGATTCTGCAATAGAAAAGAGAACACGATAATTAGTAGACAAACCCTGGCTAGTTTCCAAGGTAACTCTTCACGTTTCTGTGTGCAATGACATGTTACCAGCCAAGTGAATATATTACTTGAATGTTACGCGACAGAACACAGCCATTGGAATATGCAGATATTAAATAACAGAACAAGAGCAATCTCGAGGTGAGAATATTTAGTGTTTACCATAGCTCACATGGTTGGATGGGAATTTAATGTTACAAAGTCATGAGCAGCTAGCGACAACTATAGCAGCTTGGAGAAAAATGCTTACAGCAGCAAACCTGACGTGCCTAACCTACTCAACATATACATTCAAGAAAAGGAATAAGCATGTGAGTTGGGTAGGCAAGTTAAGTTTTGTTTATTTATGCAATTTGATATTAGATAGGCCAGGTTTAGTGCTGTTAGCATGTATTGTCCAAGTTGTGATAGCTCTCTAGCTGCTCATTACAAAGTAATGGGCAAATACTACTACTATCGGAATACTACTACACAATAAACATCCGTGTGAAATAAAGGAGGAAAGAAATCTTAAGCTATTCAAAAATAAAAATAAAACTATATCTTAGTAACATCACCCTACAGCATAGAAGAACTTCTACAGAATATCTAAAACTGCTTTCTCAATATCACCCATATACATAATCAATTTGATACAATATACATAACAACATGTATGAAATTTTAATTATGTTGATCTGCTTCCCATATATGTAATTAATTTAGTGGATGTAATATATATTTGTAACTCAATTATGCTCATCTACATCCCAAATATGTAATCAAGGGTATGTCATATATATTTGTAGCTATTAATTGTTACATCCCATACATGCAATCAAACCAATGCACAGTGGGCCATAATTCTGAAAATGGTGACACTTCAAACCAGAGCCTTTAAAGAATTTGTTCCCGTAGAGCAATGATGTGGTTGTCTCAAACTGCAAATTGTTCCATCCAGATGTTAATATAAATGAGGATTTAAGGTGGGCAAAAAACATACATTTGCCAAATACCATTTCACACACGTCTCGCACACAGTTTTGCCCATTGAGACTGGTGTTGAATTATCGTAAAATTATCTGTGTGGGATTCTGTTGCACATATTCTACATATCGTCAAGGTATGCACTTTCTGTGGGTAGAGTATGAATTCAATTACTGTATTGTGGACATGGTTAGATGAGCAGGTTCATACACTGCTGTTTTCAGCCAATGTGTGCTTATTCCCTTTGACTTTTGAAATTTGTGGGACAAGGTGGGATGAAGATATTTATGCCGAATGATTCAATGGGTTTTATAAATGCAACCAAGAGAAAATGGGCTAATTTGCAGTTACAAAATACAAAAAGAATGTCAGTTGCATATGGCTTCACACTGACAAATCAAATATGCCTGCATAGAAATAGAATTTCATTAGAATGCAGTATTTAACATAAACCGAGCAGAATTAGAATACATTGGAGACCAGATACAGCATCTCAGTCCTACATACCTCTCAACTGGCATTCGGGAAGATCTGAAAGTTTTTCACACATTAGTTTGCAACAAAGTGTGTGGTACATCATCTGCTCAGGTGTGTTACATTTGTGGTGCTTGCCTGACATAAATTAAAACAATTTTGACAAGATAACTCATTCATAGTGCGACAAACATTTGAAACTGCGAAACATCATGCAGCAGAATATTTCTTGTATTATTGTCTGTTAGCGTATACAAGATCTTGGTGCATGGTCCAGATGCCATAGCAGCAGCTGTAGTTCGACAGCTTTCTGAGAAGGCACAAGAAGATAATGAAGAGAGTGACTCTCCCGACATCTCCCGAATTTCTACCAATGAATATCTTGTGCATCATCTGCTTATCTCATCTAATCCACTAATATGAAGCCTTCCACCTGCCTGCTAAGAAATGTATGCTATCAGAAGACGTCACTTGCTTGCTCGACATTATGAGTATCAGATAAACCACAACAATCTGCCTGACAATGGAAATCTTTATCCACTGCTAACAGTGAAGGTTAAGGTTCATCTCAGTCAGTACATGAACACGGTGCACTTTACAATTTATTTTGTAGTGTAACATACGTGAAATTCACTGTGTCCTGAAGGAATATGGGAGAATGTGGTATTTCCACACATTCACGATCTTGGATCTTTGTGGAGGTAATGCGATCAGTACCATCCTAACCCCCTCCCTAATTTCCGGGTTGCCTCCAGATACCCATTTATTACATGCTGTGTACACCTAATAGCTGCTTCAAGCAGGAAGAAAGCTGGAAAAATTCCGACCGTAGATCACCCACTCCGAGAATCGAACCTGAGTCCCCTCTTGGCAGTCTGATGCTCTACCAATTGAACCACCATGGCTCCATTTGGTAGTGTGTTCATGTTGTCAATAAGCACAAGATTTAATTGTTTTTGTGTAATATTGCAAACAGCAGTTTTTCTCAGTACATGAGCATGGGGCTTTCTTTGTACATGTTCTGTTAATTTATTATCTTGCACTGTCATCATGTGAATAACACCAGAATTTCAATCATTTCATGTTTTTTATGTATTATATTTTGTTATTAGAAATACCTACAGCATAAAGTATCTCTATTCACCAAATCAGATTTTTGACCCCATTTTCAGAATTCTGGCTCACTGTGCAATGTAAAAATATATACTTGTAACTGTAATTATGCTGCATCCCATATATGTAATCAAGTGGATAGATTTGTACTGTAATCATACTGTAATATATTATATGTAGCAAGATGACATGTTCTATATTACTGCAGATAAAAATATCAACAATCTAGTCCACAGAATGAGAATAAATTACAATTGCAATACCCATCAGTATATTCAATTTATCTGAAGTCACTGTAAGTTTATTGCTTATAAAGGAGGAAACTGTAAGTGGGTTTATGCTTATAATGAAGAAAGCATCTTACTTCAGGAAATACGCATTTGTGTTCTTGATTTCTCTGATATTTTTCTCCTATCTGTATTATGCAACACCAGCACATATATCTGAAATTTGGTTTATGCATAAATTCACCTCTAACCATTGCTTCATTATCACGAGGAATTCATTGATTGACACAACCTCTGTAGGCTACTTCTAATAAACATGGATTAAACAATGTTTCAGAACATAGAGTGACTTTCACAGGGCTTGTAACATTCTGTCAATTCTGTTAAAGTAGCAAGCACAACAAAGAGTATGGCCAACTGTTTCCATACTTGTGACTCTTTTAATTTATTTATGTATTTATTTATTTATTTATTTACCAGATAATTCCAAATACAGTGTTAGCCATTTTACATTGGAATGTAAATACCAAGAAAGATAGAACAAAAATAACAATAGAAGATCAAAAGTAACAAGAAGGAATAACATAAACTGATATACAAATACAGTATGTGATAAAGTGATATTGCTACACAATAGCCTTCTGAAACATGCCTGGTTTTTAAAAATAATATATTTGGTTTGCTAAAGTGTTGTATTGGCCGGGTATCTGTGGAAGAAGGAACTCTGGATGAGGCATAATCTTGGTTTCTGATATGTTAAAATTTGAGTGTTCCTTGTGGTGCACTCGATAGTAAATTTCGTGGAGAAGGCGATCACTATTGATGATGTCATTGGTTATTTTATGGAGGAATGTATGGTCTGCAAGTTTTTGTCTATTGTGAGGAGTATGGATATTAGCATTTTCAAAAGGATGAACTTATGCAACTCTATTGTGAATGGAATCCCATAGCGAACAATAGCCAGAAAGAAAATTAGAACAGAATTTAGTCTATCTAAATTTGAGGGGCATGCCATAGACCAGATCAGAGAACAGTATTCAATTCTTGGTAAAACGAAAGACTTGCAAAAAGTACTCAGAGCATATGGTTTATTCAGTTCAGTAAAATGATAGAGGAAACCCAGCATCTGCATGGAACCCTTAGTGACTGTGCATTTTGTAGGTTTTGGTGCATATTACTAAAAATCCCAGAATATAAAAAGACGTTAAAAAATTAACGTTAAAAACTGTACTTATGTATGCGAGTATGTTGTTCCTATTTTTCTTTCTTTAGAACTACGTTTTGGAGACTAACTATCCCCTTCTTCAGGTTCATGAAAAACTAAATATGCTGACCAAGGCAGTAATTTATTTTATTAAAAACATAAACTAAACGTAATGTTTCAACCTTCTAGCAAGGTCTTCTTCAGACTCTGTATCAAGTACAAAAGCAACAAGATACAAAAACAGGGTATTATATATACACAAACATTACTCCCTCCAGTCTGTATGTTTTTAATAAAATAAATTACTGCCTTGGTCAGCATATTTAGTTTTTCATAATCATGGAAACAAGGCTTAATGGTGTTATAATTCAGGTTCATATGAAAAAACTAGGTAGTACCACGTTGAAATGTAATAATAGGATTGTGAACAAGGCTTGATGTGGATACATTTAAGATATTATATCCCTGCTCCAGACATATATAAAAAAGCTCGTCGTTCACTAGAAACTTGCACAATTAACCTATTCTCATGTTAAAACCGTTAAAAAAGCTAAAAAAAAACCCTGTGTGTATCACTATATACAACTTGCAGGTTCAGCCTTTCCTGCTCAACTGTACTTCCTACTCTACATGAAGGTCCTCTGCGTGTACTGAGTCATGCTTTACTTCGGGTATTTAGGTATTTTGCCTCCTTGAGTTAATGAGTGACTAAAAACGTTTGTGGTTTGATTTGGTGTTGTTTTTGATAGTGTATTTGATGTATTCTCTGTATTTCATTTTCTGCAGTTGTTTACAGTGGCATCTTAAGTCAGTGAAAGTTTTGTGAGTGTTCTCGTTAGGAAATTGTCTCCAGAGATTCCAGTTTTTTTTTTGTTTTGATTGTTTCCAAGGACAAGTAAGAGTTCAGAGTCGAACCAAGAAGGGTATTTGCTTGATATAGTTTTCTTAACTATTAACTACGTGGGAGGGGTAAATTTGTCAAATACCCAGACACTTGTTGGTTGCCCCCTGTGCTAGCTTATCTAAAACAGTCTGATTCAAGTGTCGAGGTCATTTCCTTCATAAAAAAAAAAGGTAAAGTGTTCCCCTGTGCATAGCACCACGCCATGAAGGTGTATAGGGGTAACGCCCCACACTTTCTTGATCCAGTCGTGAGTGGGGGTAATGTGATCAGCATCACGCCCCTGACCGCCTTTACCCCCCGGGGTTTCCCCCAGGTACCCATGTTATTCGACGCTGGGTGGGCGCCGGGGCCGCTTTCACCGTTAGAAAAGTTCCCGGATTTGAACCGGCCGGGGATCGAACCCGGGACCTTGAGCATGGTAGTCAGACGCGTTACCGACTGAGCCACCGCGGCCAACCTTCATTTCCTTCATTGTGTGTGTAATTACAGCAAGGTGAAGTGGTTCCAAAGTTAATGGGGGTCAAATTTAACTCCACAGCCTAGTTACATATGTGATTTTTTTTGTTCATTTTTCTTGAGAACTTTCGCTTACTGTGCTTCGTGAGTGAAATATTTTAACAGTTTTTACTTGATCTGTGTTGTGTGACCGTGTTTTAATGGGAATGTTTAATTTTTCTAAGAAATCATTCAAAAGCTCGTAGTATGGCTGTTGGAGGACATTTTAAACCTAGTTCATCTGAAGTGCATCAAGATGAAAAATTGAGTCCAAATCAGATCATGATGTACAATATCATGTTATTATACTAATTCTAAGAGAAATCATGATGATGAGAATGATATCCCAGATGAAGATGAAACTTATTTCCTTTGAAAAGACAAAATAACTCAATGGAAAGAAGCTCCCTGCTCATGTTCGAATGTTCACAAAGAAGTATGAACATTGATTTACGTCATCTTGGATCACTTGCAACTGGAAAAAATGACAAATCTGCTATCGAGGATTTTGACATTTCATTTTGACATTTGAGAATCATTGTGGAAAATACCAATACATACATAGAAATTATATGGGGATATTCTGTAAGGGAAATATATGCCAAATTTGTTGATTAAAGTGAAGTTTTAAAAACAAGACAAGTTTATTTGACATAATATAAGCAGGCTTTCAGAAATGCGTGCATCAAGCAGCTGAAGAGAAATTAATATTTGTTATACCCTTGTTATTGTTTTATTATTATTGTTTAATTTTTATTATTTTATTATTTATTTATTCTTGTTACATATGTGTGCGTGCTTCTCATTTGTTAATTTCTATTTTTCTCGCTGTTGATATCCTGATATAAAATGGATTCTCTCTGTATTCAGGATTTCTCAAATAAATAATAATAAAAAAAATAATATATGATCAAAAAAATAATACAATGGTCCTGTTTAGTTAGTTGTGTAAAACAATTGGGATTTTGAAAATTGATATGTATTGGAACTTAATTTTTTCATGGGAAAACGTACTAAAAATATACATTTGTATTTCTTTAAAAAATGGATATTGCTAAATTTACACAAAATATTTGAAGTGTATAACTTACCAAAAAAATTGTATTTCCTCATTATTTTAATTTCATTTAACTATTGCAAGAACGGGTTTTGAAACGTTGAAAAAAATGCCGGCCCCCATGGTGGAGCGGTTAGCACTTCGTGCTACGACTCCAGGGGTTCCGGGTTCGAATCTTGGCCTGGGTGTGGATGTTTCTGAGTGTCCATTCATCAATTTCATCATATCGTCACTCATTCCGATCTTCGCAAATTAGCCAAAAGTGGCACAAAAAGTGAAGTAAAATAAAGTAAATCAATGAATGTTGAAAATGCAATGTCTGTCCATATATTTTTTTTCATTAATTGCACCTATTTTCTATATTCAAAACTACTTTAAGTTCTTGAAAAGAGTCAACTTAATCGTATAAAAATACTTTTGGGTACTTGGGGGTCAAATTTCCTCCCACGTGCCTAGGCGGTGAAAGAAGTGTGCCTGGTTAAGGGTTAAGAGCCATTCAATCTTTTATCACTGCCTGAAGAAGATTTGTCAACACGTCACATGCTTCTTCAACACTTTCACTTTCCAGAATCATCCAAAGGATGGAATCCAGCACAGAACGGATGTCGCCCCAGGGTGCTTTGTGTGAAACAATGTATTGGCATCTGGCGATGGGAGGTCCTTCACTCCTCACGTGGTCCGGGAGCCAGTACACAGAGTCCAGCGATTCGTGGTGAGGTTTCTCGAAGGGGCAATGTGCGCTGTAGGGAGGGAGGAAACAATGTAGTTAAGGTTGCTGTCTTTCCGAGTATTATGGATGTTGTGCTTTTGGAGCCCGAGGCCATAAATGAAGTGATGCATGAAATAGTTGTCCTGGTTGTCTTTTGCAATGCCATGCCTGGAGTCTGTCTATATTATAGAGAGGTTAAAGTCTCCAAAAAAAATTACATCCCCCATCGAGGATTCTGACAGCACACAATCATAACAATCCCCAAGAACTGCCCGAGGGCAAGTTTTGTACAGTCTATAAAAAATGCCAATGAATAATTTTCTCTTTTCGTAGGGATGCCGTGGGATATCACAATCACGCTCTAGGTCACTTTGCACCACACTTTTCCACTTCATTTTCACGCAAAGCATCACTCCCCTGCCCTTTGATCCTCTGTCCTGCCTGTAGATGTTGAATTTTTGTAATAATGTTAGTTCGCAATCAAGAACACTGCCAAGCTGCATAGTGACCAGATTCGCTTACTAGGCCCGCCTGGATGGCGGGTGGGGCGAGTAAAACTATAGACCTGGGTTTTGACCCATTAAGCATCAAAAGCCCACTGGTATAAATCCACCAACCCATCTGAAACCCTGGGGTGGGAGCAGTGGTGTTAGTGTCCCTAGTTAAAGTTAGAGGAAGCCTGTATTTTGCATATTTTCCGAGGTCTCAGGAAGCTTACTGGATCTATAACTGGAAGGCCTTGCAAGACCAACCTCGATTATCTTCAGTGAATGCTCATTCCGATTTTGCACAGTCTCCAGATACATGAGTCATGCAGTCACTGCCAACTTTTAGATTCTAAACTGGTCAAGGAGCACTTAAAATGTTCATCACATTTATCAATTTGAAGTTGCAGACATTTATTCCTTGGTAGAAAACATTTGTATCACTCACATCTAGTGGCAGCGATTACATTCCAAAACTAGGGGGCCAAGGTGTAAAAGTGGGGGTGCAAGGTCAGTTTAATTTCCCTTGGTACAGTTCTGTTAACAGAATCTGGCACACTCGTTTGAGTTAAAGATTAGCTTCGGAGCCGATCGAGTGTGGCAGTACAGCCAAAGTAAAGGTTCGGGAAACAGCACTCTTCAGTGTTGCTTACCATGAAAGTTTTTCACCGTATGCAGGGAATTTTCCAACTTGCCGAGTGAAAAGAAACGGTTACAGGAAAGCTTCGCATTTTAATTATTAATGCAATGTAGTGTCCAATTTTAAAAGAGAATGGCGGGAAAAATTCAGGAAAACATGTTCGAAAAAATGAGTATCCCATACTAAAAAAAATAAAAAAAAATAATAAAAAAACATGCCTCAATCCCTTCGCTTGCGAAAAGCTGAACTAATGAAAGTGGCACCCCCGATTTGACCAGAATTTCCTGATATAAAGCAGTCTGCAGCATGAAATTACTTGCCGCCCTCACTCTTTTTTTTAATATTACCCGGACCCGGTTGATACCACATTGATCTACCAAGTTGACGGTCACATTTTTTGGGGGGTGGGGAGGGAGAATGTTTCTAATGCTACCTGCGGCAAGTTTTTTCGCGTTTTCCTCAATGCCATCCAGAAGGATGACATATGGTCCCGGCATGTTTTTGTCTTACCAGTATTTGGGAAAACTGTGTTAATTTTCGGAAGCAGAGTCTCCGCGGGGAACTTTGTCTGGCTGGTTTGATTCCTCAATTTCATTCCAGTGTCATTTTTTGATGTTTTTCTCTGCACTTATCTGAGGGGGTGCTATGTGGTTAGTCTTGTTTGTCTTTTGGAGTTGATCTATTGTGCCCATGTCGATGGTCTCCATGGCCATTTGGGCCAGCTACCCAGATGAATGTATACGTATCACTTATTCTATTAAACCACGCAGTATTTGTTCCTATACAATACCTGTTCACTACACTATCACTTGGGAACAAAGTCACGAGAATTAGTTGAACATGTAAACACTGCACGAGGATCTGTGTATATATGTCTTGATCCTGTCAAGTTTCCAGTTGAACTCCACATTTCGGAAGATACACGTAAATTGAACGCTCGAAGAGCAGACGACAAACCAGCTATGCATACATGACGTATCAACATGGCAGATCGTGTTTTGAGTGCAACACCAACCTTCGCAACTTTGTAGGTCTCGTTTCTGCCTTAAACTGAATGCAAAGAAACACGAGAACTTGCAAGGCTCATTTTCCAGGATAGAATTGTTGTAAAAAATGAGTGGAAATGTCCATTAATAGTGTAATGTAAATTGGTCCCTGTATAATTACGTTTAACACGAATATGTCACGTTGATATTACTGTGGATTCTGAACTGGAATATATTGCTCATTTGTGTCATTTATTGAAATCATGCAAATAGAAATTAGAGTCCTATGTAGAATTTTGACTTCTCTCTCTGCAAGTAAGAAAAGTTTGGTTAAGTGAACGGTCGATAGATTGTAGAGTGCAGGTATTACGTCACTCAGTCTACCGATATCAGTGTAGGTATTCTGAATCACTTAACTCCACTTCCAGCTGGCACACGTTCCACTCGTAGTCAAACTAAACACCCGACGTGACAGAAGAGTTCAAGAAGGGATTGGAATGGACATTTCCACTTTGACATGAAAAACGTTTCAAATCCATTCTTTTTACGGATAATGACACAAACATGAGATGTGCAAAATATTTCGGCGATAATTGTTTTGGTTCTCGAGAAACACGCCTTCAAACACCGCTGAAATTCACCTCCTACATCACTGATATGAAAACGTCCTCTGCACAGACTAGAGGTCTTCTGACGTCATCACTTAGATATGCGTGCAGGCAGGGTTTCTGCTCATCCCGTGAAAGCGACAGCAAACTCACTTGTTACTGTGTAACACAAGTATCTTGTAACATCCAGTGCAATAATGTGTGCTCCATTTGTTGGAGATGAATTATGTCCTAAAACTATAGCAGTATTTACTATAACTCAGCCACTCAGTAGAGGGTTTTCCCATAAGGCTGACAAAGCAAAACTTGTAACAGTCAATGACTGAACACGTGAACAGCCCTGTTCATTGCGAATACACAGGTTGGTTCTGACTGGCAAGAACTTATTGTTATAGGAATGCTTTTTCTGGAATTACAATTATTTTCGTCATAATATTTTCTTCGCAAATTTTAAAATAACAATACGTTTAGAACACTCCGGTTTACATGCCAATTTCTGCAATATTACAGGTGATACAGTATAAAAAGGTACGGGAAGTTTTTAAATGTCCTTGCAGTAAATGATAGTTTTCTTCAGTTAATATATAAATTGCAAATTTTTTGTATTTACCCTACTTTTCCCTCGCTTTTCCGTCACTTTGCTTAACTGCAGCAATGAGAACACATAGTTAATTTAGTATGTATCTTCTCTAACATCACATTTCTTCCCACTTTTGGCTAATCGCGACAATGAAGATGAATGACTATAGCTTGACCACAAGGAAAAAAACCTTCCGTCCAAAGCGTTCGTGCAACTTCCCTGCCGTCATCGGTGTTCGGGGCAGTGTTGCCAGGTCAGATTTGAAAAATTCGGGAGATTGTTCCTTGGGAAACCAGAAGATCTGCTACAAAATCCGATGATCTAATAGAAGCGGATGAACGACGTTCTTGGGGGTGGAGGGGCGGAATAGGCGTGCCCACTGGTGGGGGGGGCAAGGGGAGTGGCGCTGGAGTGGCCGAAAGTAAACCGCTGAGGGAACCGACCAACATCTTTGATCTCTTCCGCATTTTCGGGTTAGAGGGTACGTGGAAAACACCCTCAAATTTGCCCTTTCTCAGCACCGACACAAGGGGTTTGGGATGCCTCTATTATCGCGAGGAATTTTTATGACAGGAAATGGTAGAAAGTTGTATTCACAGATGAAGCTAACGTGCCGACTTTCTTTGTCGGCGATTTTCCACAATCTTTCAAGTCAAATGCTAACAACAACAAATCAATTTGCCTTCTGCTGGTGTTCGGTGTACATCTATCGATAGGGGTGGGCACGCGTCCTGCACCATAATGAGAAAATGCATTACGTATGTGAAATATATTTGGTGAATTAGACAGCATGTCTTCCTCAATAATTCAAGATAACAACACTTATGCTAGGGTGCCACCCATCCTCCCCATCTGCTAGAAATACACACACACACCCACAAACACATACATGTATAACATAATGTGCCCATGCTACGAAGTCAGTGTTTCTACCTCATAAGGCAAGGACGTTTCATTGTGTTTGTGTCATTTCATCCATTTCATCAGTTTTTCGTTCATCCATATTGTCATACTTACCCGTAGAGGCACAAAAGTGACGTAAAATAACTAAAATAGAAATAGAGTTTAGGGTGGGATAAAATACAGCCATCTTAAAATAGTAATGTAGTAAAAGTAATAAAATAATGTCCTAGCACAATTGAGTAGTGTTTGACATAATTTCACAGTTCAAACAGCACTATTGACGGCTGAGTGGAGTTCCACTCCACATCTCCCCTCCATGTTCAAGTAAGATGAGCAGGAAACGTGTTTTTAAGCTGGCCGTTGGAGGTTCCATAGCAATAGTTTATTAAGGAATTCTCCCGAGAAATCAATAGTTCTGGCAACGCTGACGTGAGCCAGCGAGAATATTGCTCCCCCCTGCCCTTTCCGGCACCCGCCGGCGCGATGTGCTTCTGCGCAGGTTTGGGGTGTAAGGGGCGGCGTTCTTCTAAGTCGCCCAAAAGTCAACCTCACTTCCACGTAGTGCACCCTGGACTAAAGACCAACGAGGCTCTGGCGACTGGCACTCTGGCCAGTATAATTTTGTGTGTGTTGTCCTGTTTTTGTCCTTGTGTGTGCTGAGGGCCCTTTACAGCCTCAGCTTTTAATGAAAGTCAGAACATTTTAAGCTTTTACGATTTTACTTATGCAACGATAGAGTTGTTCTTTGTAACGATAAGGGGCTGGACCCCGTATAATGTGACGGGTGCAAAATAGCCTTAGTGCTGACGCACCCAAAATTTTAAATTCAAATTCAAATTCAAAATTCTGCGCAGGTTTTTTTGCTTGTGGTTCCACTATACAAGCAGTATTCGAAGTTGGGGTGCACGAGAACCCCTCCCCCTTACACACACACATACACACAAAACACACACACATACACACAAAACACACACACTACCATCACCACTAACCAGCACAATCTAAGTATCACCCAACCTGTAATGATATGAGACGAACTTTTTGGTCTATCCCATCTCATTTCGAAAACATTCGCTTGTCCCGTCTCCTTTTATGAGATGAGACGGGAAATGTTTCCTCTTGTGATCAACACTAACGTTAACAATAGTAGCATCTCCCTAGCTGTCCCCAAAGTCTCAAGCAAACACCCCATGTAACAATTTCCAGTTCAATGAAATAACACTCCGTCGTCGCCTTGTAATCAAGGGGTCCCAGGTTCAATACCCGGTGGAGGCACATAGTGGTTCAGATCCCACTTTAAACTGTAGGTCCAGTCCCGATTAGCCTTACTGTGTATAAAGTGGACTTAAAACACCAAATCAATCAATCAATGAATGAAATGTCACTCACAAGGAAACAGTCATACACAGGTCGAGAATCAAACATGGAACATGCGACTTCCTCAGATAAATCATGAACTTTGTGTATAATTATTAGAATGCCAGTTCATTCATGGTAATTCTGAATCTGCAGTTTGGTTTGCATATATATGCACGATAATATCCAGTTTTTGATTGTTCGTAGCATTGAAACGAGGAGTCAAACAAACAAACAAAAGAAAATCATTAAGAAAAGTTTTTTTTTGTATATTATAATCTCTATGCACTGTGAAAGTTTTAAACGCTAAGCCTTTTCATACATTGTTAATTTTATATTTTTCAAGACTTGAGACAAGAATGAGAATTTCCCTGTGAAACCGAGATGGATGTTTATAAATCGGGACAAGACTGTCAATGAGACATTTACAAATAAACACGAGACAGACATTTACAACTCTCAACGAGAACGAGACCCAGTAGTCTGCCATGCATCGTCTCGATAGGATCCTTAGTGGTGAAGTTGTGAAGCAACCAATTAATGCATTCAAGTATTTTTTCGCAGTACAAAATTCAAAATTTTTCGTACCATTTCAGTATGGGATATAATGTTATACGCATGGGCATATATATAGTTCACGTAAGGGAGATGGGTTCAACTTTTGGTATGGTTAGGTTTGCTTTATTTCATATGTGAAATTCCAGGACACTGCTGGCTGGAAGCTTGTTGGGGAGCAGGGGGGTAGGGGGTGCTGGACGTGACAAAGTTGTGTGTATGTAGTCACGAAGTCACCATACTTAGTATTGATACTTTTCTGTTCATCTTGTGTCTCTGCGTTTTTAAAAGCCAAATTTCTTTAAGATCACTCGAGGTGGGAAAAATAACTGATTTGACAGCCTCAATGCAGTTTCTTATCGCAGACATTTCTGCAGACATTTGGTCTGCAGTCCCATCTGGTGTGTGGAATTACGTAATTTCCTTCCCATCCGTACCCCATCCTATACGTCTCTAATTTAAGAGAATTAAATAAGTCCGAAGAAATTTTTATGAACAAGCAGATAGAACAGGTAATCTCTTAATTTTACTGAACCAAAAGTGAGGGGGTTTGGACCCGTTGATCCACCGCTTAAATATGCCCATAGTTATACACATTATTTCCTTTGAAATAATTATACATAAACTAAGTATTGATATTTGTGCAACTGATGAAATCTTCTCAGAGTATTTTCTTTTATCTGCACAAAAATATTTGATCATAATTTGCGCAACAGAAATGAAACACAAACTGAAATTGCTTTATGGAAAATAAAGTAAAAAAGGCTTTATAAAAAGTGAAGAATGTGAAAATTCTTATTTTGCACTACATAGGTTATGGTAAATTTCGATAAAAATAAGTTTAAAATATATTTTTGAAAGTTTGGTCAGCAACCAATTTTACAAGCAATATTTTTCGCATGAGCTGAGCAGAATCCTTTCATTTATCTTGCACATGGGTAGAAGGGATATTTCATAGAAGAATGATCATTACAAAGAATCGATTTCCACTATCGTTCCTAAATTCTTCCATTACTTAAATCTGTACAGATTTGTAAAACTGGGGCACATTATCGCTCACTGTGGGCTACCCCCAGTAAACTGGACACTCGAAGCAGACGACAAACAAGCTCTCTCTAAGTAGTGACGTATTAACATAGCGAGGCGTGTTTTCAGCACAACGCTAGCCTCTCAAGTTTGGAACATCGTTTTTGCCTTAAACTGGATGCAGAGAAACGCAAAAACTTGCAGAGGTCCTTTCTCCAGACTGTAGTTTTTAAAATTGTTTTAAAAAAAATTGAGTGGAAATGTCCATTAGTCAGACGTAGTGGTGAAGCTTTAATTTCTGTAGTAGATAATTTGCATAACACTATTTTATTTAGTTTTTTTTTGGAGAATTAGTATTATTACATTGATTTTTCTTGTTGAGTGATCATCAATTCAGACGAATGGGGGGGGATCAACACACAAATAATCACAGATAGTGCCTTATGCAATAAAGTACAATGTGAATTCATAATGATAGCCTCTAAAATAATCAGTATAGAGAGTCTAGTGTGATTTAGAAACATTTTGGTTATCATTGTTACATGAATGTTCATGATGCTTAAAAAAAGCATTAATCTAATTATTGTAGAAGTTGATTGTAATTATTCAATGACAGTTTATATATATATATATTTCTTTATTATTGTTCCAATACATTTATTAAACTTGTTAAATAAACTGTCCAAAATTATCAAGTGCATTTCATATTTGATGAAATTTATTACATAATATAGCTGATAACTTAGTATAGCACGTACCTTTGGTATACCAGTTACGCTGGTCATTAGCTATCATCAACTGAATTTTTGGAAGGGTATTATGCAGCAAAATTAAAAGTAAAATCTTAAGATGCAATTTCCGAAACAGAACAAGAATGAAGGGCTATAAAATGTTCTTCCAACAAAAAACTGCTATTGAATCCAAAAAGAGAATTTATCTTTGCATATTCCCAGAATTGTTGATCAGTAATAATTACATTATTTGAAGGTAATACACAGACAATAAAGGCAATGGTTGTTTTGAGTTAGTGTGTGTATAATCTATAGTTATTTTTGCATGTTCTAATTCATTGAAGGTTATGCATATTTTGAAAAATTTACTTTCGAAGAATTCCGGTTTCATTATTTAAGACTTGGCATAATTTGCTAACTTGCTATTTGAAGGAGATATTACCAGATTCTCTTTACTGAGATGGAAATGGCTGTAAAAAAATTGTACCATATACTTCACACCGTAGAGACTTTTGTAATACTAGGTTTGGGGAAGTTAATCTTCCACGGCCTCCATGCATGACTTCCTCAATAAACTTCATCCACCCACCTAGAATATTACACCCGTCATTTATGTTACAATTTTGAAATGTTAAGTTTACTCCACAGCTTCCATATTCTGTGACTTTTAATAAATATTAGTGCTCTGCATTTCTACAAAAAGCTAAACTTTAACCCTTTCTTTCATAGTGATCTCATATGAGGTGATGCCTATTAATGATTATATATTTCACAAATTACGCTTCATTGGATAGTGTCTGTATGCTGTGCATACATTGCTCAGAGATCATGTATGTTAAAATTGGAATGAGAGAAAAAGTTGTGTGGTTGGAAACACTGCATTCACTAGTTGTCAATCGCTGTCAAATTTGGACATTAATTTTTTTTTTGTGCTCAATGTATTTGTTTGTTTCTTTCTTTCTGGTGCTAAGATATACAATTCAGAGATGAGATATATTTCAAAGCACAAACTTTCCACTCCCGGTCATGAAAACCTACAACAACGACATTCAGGTTCATCATGCTGAACTTACATCATTCTGTAACTGGTTGGATGATCTCGCATCTCTTCAAATGGGGATTAGACCAGCAGTTGGTAGGTAGGCTCTGGCCTCTCATAGGCTGTTACACCACGGGATATTATTACTATTATTATTATTATAACTTTCCAAAGTCAAAAGTCTACAATTATTTTGAAACTAATTATTTTTATTGTTTAATTTTAAAAGCAATATGAAGTATCATCAAATTTGTTCGAAAAATACAAAAATTGTTGTCATAATCCTCAGAAAGGATTTGGTCAACTATGGAATGTAATGACTAGCTAGCACTTGGAAGTTAATAAAAAAACAGGTTCTTTTCTGAGCTTTGAAACAGTGCTAAACATGATATCAGTCCATTTCCCTCCAGCTAGAATCAGAAAACATTATTTTTATTTTGCACTTTATTTTATTGGCATTTTCAGCCCTTTTTCTGCTTTTATGTAATTTTTCATAATTTTCTTGCCATAGTTGTTGAATTTTTCTTCATTTTTTATTATTTATTATTTTTCTCCTGCCTTTCTGTTTTGTTAATTTTAAATGCAATTGAAAGCATAACTTACACATTTAATTTTCCTGACATGGTTCATTTAGCAAGTTCACCATTAATCGAATATACGGTCAATGGAAAAGCACAAATATTAAGTGAAATGTTATACATCACATTAGGTTAAATAATTAATTGTTGAACATTGATTGTCCCTGTAGCAAACTTAAAATACTCTTTGTTCTACTTTGATGTTCCCTTTCTGACATCTACAGAGGTTGCTCGCTTAATATCCGACCATTGTCGATTTGGTACTTCCACCTGGCGTATCATGCTGGAACTATGAGTCTGCTGGTGGGAGCAGTGTTGTGTCTGACCTTGTAGGTGTGTGAGTGTTGGTAGTGAATGTTACCAAATGGTGCTGAAAATCAACTGGTATTGGGAGGGTTATGTAATGTCCCTTTTCCATGCTAAGTTTTCATACGTACGCATTATGAAACAGTGTCGGGAGAATGGGTTAACACTTGGGGTGACTACTGCGAAAGCTATTGTGGCCCGTTACACACAACAGGCTCTCCTTGTGAAACATTCACCCACGAAAACCACCAGGAGAAGGGCTGCAAGCCAAGTGTCACCTGTAGTGCTAAGGGGGATCTGTCGGTTGGCGTGCCAAGAAAATCCCCCGACTCAACGTGATATGGCCCACAGATTTCACCTCACACCGTCAACTGTGAACAAAACAATTTGCAAGCACCTCACGTTGAAGTGTGTGCGAAAGGCCCATGTACACCACCTTCTACAGCATCACATTGCCGAACGTAAGACGAACTGCAGGAAACTGTATGAAAAGTACCTAGCGGGTTCCAAATGGAAGAAAGTTGTCACAATGGATGAATCATAACTCCATCTCACTGTTGGTGGTCACATTCTGGCGATCACATACCATGATATTGACGGCAAGAGGCGCAGCAACTTTGTTCGTCAGTGCAGGGAAAGTTTCCCTCGTGGCTTTATGGTTGTGATGGGATTCGGATATGAGGGTAAGTTGATGATATACAAGTTGGACAAAAACGTGAAGGTGAATGCCAGATACTTCCAAGACTCCATTCTGACACCTATCTATCGGAGAGACATCCCAAAATTGTATGGAATGGATGCGAACCAGGTGATGATCCATTTGGACAAGGCTTCGGGTCATACCGCCAGAACATCACTACGTTTTTATCAGGAAATGGCAGAGGAATTAGGAATTCATGTCATTCCGTTTGAAGACATTCCCGTGAAAAGCCCAGATGCCAGTCCAATGGATTTTTGCAAATTTGGACTGTTGAAACGACGTCTTTAACATCGCCACCCAAGCACCCTGGATGGTCTATGGAAAGCTTGCAGGGAGGAGTGGAACAGAATTGCCATGACTGTCCTGCACCGGAGCTTGATGGAATGGAAACTGCGATGCTGGGCGATAGTCCACAATGCTGGGGTTCCAATAGAACATGATCGGTGGTGGCGGCACGGTATCTCTTTAAGTACCCCTCAAACATGGTCGGATATAAAGCGAATAACCTTCTGTATTATCCCTTTAAGCTAGGCTTTTAAAGTAAAATTAATCGCAATATGAAAAACAATATATAATCTTATGTATGCGGAACACAACTGATTTTTTCAGATGCTGGCCATCTGCTGTATTGTAGAAGGTCCATTCTGAAATTAATTGAATGACTAATAAAAAATAATAAACACTTTGCAGTGTAGTTTATGTAACCTTCAACTAAAATTTTAAAGAAACTAAATTAGCACTTAATTGCTTTTATCTTTTTTCTTTAGTAGTATGCACGCATTGTGATGCTATTCACACTGACTATCTTTTATTTATATGTATCAATTTTACTTTACACCCTATATTGTTGTGTTTTGTAATAAGCCAAGGAAATTCATTTTATTTTTTAGAACACATTTCAAATGTCCAACAATCAGGAAATAGTATATTACTGAAAGGGTCACTGTTAAACTCATCACTCTCGTGAGTTTGAAATTTCTTGTGGCAAGAGCCTGTTCACTGCAACTGGAGACAATTTTCTTTTAGTACTTTTGTTTCTAGCAGTTTGAAGTTGAACTTGAGTTGTATTACATTTGGAAGGTGTCAATATTAGCCACAAATCTAAACTCATTTTCCACTTGTGACACCCATATGCAAAATAAATATGGCACACAAGTCGGCCAACTTGTCGAGAACTGGACGATACCAACTGGACGAGAAACATACAGTAAAATAACAACTTAAAGTGTCTGTTTTTATACTTCGATTCACAACATGAATCGAGATCAGAACTGAAAATGTGCATGGCCAGTTATGATAAGTAAATGGATAAATCACGTGACTACATTTCTACTCATATTTTAAAGAATTTTGATCAATCAAACCAAATAATTGTAAAAGGGACAATCAGTTGATGGCTATAATTTTAATTCTCCTATGCAAAAAGCAAAGAACTTATTTAATTTCATGTTTTCATTGCAGACTCTATTGTTGCATTTATCATGACATATGATCAACAAGGAGCAGTCGGCCATGGATGGCAGGGTGGGGAAGAGTGTAGAGCTATACGGTACAACACAAATATGCAAGAAAGAGAGAGAGAGAGAGAGAGAGAGAGAGAAATAAGCAAGTACATTGATGGCCATTCCCTAGCTACTTGGCAATGAGCTCCAATAAATAAGTGCCAATTTTAATAATTTACTACTGTTCTCCTTTTCGGCAACTTAATTTTCTACCGGTATGCCATACTGGTTCACACCAGCCCAATTTGGTCTCCCATTTTTTGAAAATTTCAAGGTCATTATACAAGCAATTTTTTTAGAACATCAACTTCAAAGTCCTAGTATGACTAAGCTATGCTTCCTCTCTTGTTTCGGCACCTGTCATGTGTTACCTAATTGTCTGCTGAAATTGAAATATCTGTCTTCAATTTAAAATTTACAACTCTGGGATAGAATCAACATTATTCCCATGAATATGAACAAATATTTCATCAAATGCCTTTCGCCTTCTGAAAAGATTTTCTGCTATGGTTTGGAATCGATCTTGCGGTCCCTGTCACACAAATTGAGCATGCTACAACTATACTGCAGATGCCACCAATACTAAACCTACAGTTTGAAAAATGGCAGACCACCTCCAAGTAGACCACATTGAGTACAGTGTTTCCAACCTCTCAACAGTTTATCTGATTCCAATATTAACATGCCGAATCATGAGTATTCTCTAAAATTATTTGTCATACTTAAGTTTTCTGTTTTGATCTCTATTAGTATGTTGAGTGAATATAGTTTCTGACTTCATGTAAAAACCAAGGATATAAATCTTTTACCTCAGTGTTTTTTGTCCAGTAAAGGGACGTATGGTAAAGTTGACTACTCCTTGCTGGTGCTTGAGAGCTACATTGCCATGTTAACGATTTCTGAATTTAGAAATATTTCAGGATGGTCAGGTAACAAATGGAGAAGTGTACATCAAAATAATGGAACCATATTAGAATTGTATTTAGATATTGTGTTAACAGTTGTTACTCTTTCTTCATATTCTGGAGGATACCAGAAGAATTGTATTGATAATTACTTTTAATGTCATTTTATCTTGCATATTTTATAGGTTTTTATGACATAATATTTTGCTAGAATTTAATGCATATAAATTCTCAGTCCAGTCAGACAGACTTGCATTAAATCCTTAAAACTATCACGAACTCACCTGACAGTGTTCGGAACAGTAGAACACACACATACAGGAAGAACAGATCAGCTCTGCTGGTTTCTGACACAGGTTGCACTTCGCTGCAGTTATCACTCGATTCTGCAAAGAAAATTACAAACACTGTCAATGCATTTTGACTCTAAGACAAACATGAATACAATGCTCACAAAAAATGTTTAGAGTAGAAAATTAACAAAAATTGTAATTATTAACCATATCTCTGTTTCATACATAGACTGCTTAACCAATACAGGGTAGATAACAAGGTATGGAAACTAGAATTTTAATCACAAAATGCCATTCTTGTAGTTTGTTATACCATTGCACATTTGCATTAAAATTCCATTTAAATGAGAAATTCGATCATGTTATGCAAGGAAATCAAGAGATATACAGAGACCCAGAACATGGACACACACTCACGGATATCTACAACAACTGTAGCGGTCTGCCGTGCTGACCACCCATCACCCCGTAACTGGTTATGATCCTCCTCCTCTGTTGAGGCATGTGGGAGTGAGACCCGCAATCTGTAGGCAGGCCCTTGCCTTTACAGGCTGTTGTATCACAGTACAGAACATGGGCAAGGAATAGTTTATTGGAATATAAGAACCAAACACATTATTTATTTTCTTTCCTTTACCCTAAATGGGTAAGGCAGTATCCTTATTTGCAAGTAAGTTGACGAACTATACACCTTCAAACTGCAATATGGTATTATCTTTTAACTGGATGGAAATAAATGCACTTGCCTTACCTCACTACTGACACAGCAAAAGGGTCCAAATTGACAATTTAACTGATGAAAAATGCCAGCAAGACTAACCAAATTAATTATAGAACATCAATAAATTAGCAGTTTAATCTTTATACACCTGATGGAAGATATATATATATATGACGGAGCAATTAATGCATCATTTCTTGAAAACTACTCCTAATATATGAGATATGTCTTTCTTGTTCATTTGTATACATATTAGAGTATTATTGTCTGGAAAGTTACTTTTTTAAAAGTTACTAGTTCCAGTTCCAGTTATTTGCCTCAAAAAGTAACAGATTTACAGTTACATTTGCTCGTTCTAAAAAGTAACTCAGTTACAGTTACCGGTATTTGAAAAACAACTGAAAGTTATGTCTACAGTTACTTCGTACTGAAAATGTTTTTGCAAGCAATTATTGTATGTACGACTGATGATCATTAACTGGAAAGTAATATATGAAGACTTACATGCCTTTTATTTATGGTTCTGGTTGGTACATAAGCCTTAATACACTGCCCTTTGCTCGTTCTAAAAAGTAACTCAGTTACAGTTACCGGTATTTGAAAAACAACTGAAAGTTATGTCTACAGTTACTTCGTACTGAAAATGTTTTTGCAAGCAATTATTGTATGTACGACTGATGATCATTAACTGGAAAGTAATATATGAAGACTTACATGCCTTTTATTTATGGTTCTGGTTGGTACATAAGCCTTAATACACTGCCCTTTGCTCGTTCTAAAAAGTAACTCAGTTACAGTTACCGGTATTTGAAAAACAACTGAAAGTTATGTCTACAGTTACTTCGTACTGAAAATGTTTTTGCAAGCAATTATTGTATGTACGACTGATGATCATTAACTGGAAAGTAATATATGAAGACTTACATGCCTTTTATTTATGGTTCTGGTTGGTACATAAGCCGTAATACACTGCCCTCCAGAAATTAAGCAACAACAAGAAAATGTGAGGTAAAAGAGAAAACAGCTGGAGAAAAGAGAAGAAGAGTGGTGGGCACGCTGAAAGAAAGCAACTAATGCGTTAGGGAAAACAGGTGAGTCATAAAGTGCGATCATCGTGCCCTCGCACGGATTTCTGGCGTACCAGGTATTGGAGTCGAAGATGCACGTGCACGGAAGAGGTGTGTGTCTCTATCTGGAGAGTGCAGAGGTGAGTCAAGTGCGCGGAAAGGGTCGAATATGGCAACCAGGCATCATTTGGCTGGTGAATTACGGTGGCGTGCCATCGGTAGACTAGAAGCAGGGCAGCGTCAGGTCGAAGTGGCCAGGTGGCTCAATGTCGATCGTTCAGTTGTCAGCAGGTTATGGAACAAGTTCCAGAGAACGCAAAATGCATCGAGTAGTTTCAGTGGAGGTCGACCGTGTGTGACATCGGTCAGGGATGACCGATATATCCATTTGACAAGTCGGCGTAACAAGTCCGCAACAGCTACCCAAGTGCGTGCAGCGGCTATTGCTGCCACAGGACGGCCTATGTCAACGAGTACAGTACGCAGACGGCTACACGAGGGTGGGTTGTATGCCAGGAGACCAGTGTTGTGTATACCACTCAACCAGCATCAGAAGACAGCCTGTTTACGTTGGGCACGAGAACATGTGAACTGGACACTGGACCAGTGGTGGTCCGTTCTCTTCACTGATCAGTCCAGGTTCTCACTGGACAGTGATTCGCGACGCCGATTGGTCTGGAGAGAGGCAGGAACTTGTTACCATCCCTCCAATATTGTTGAAAGGGACAGATATGGTGGTGGAGGTGTGCTTGTATGGGGTGGCATTTCTATTGGTGGACGTACTGACCTCTATATCCTAACACGTGGCACCATGACAGCTCAGCGCTATAGGGATGAGGTCCTTGTACAATATGTGGAACCCTTCGCATGAGAACGAGGTCCGGGCTTCAATCTGCAGGACGATAATGCCTGTCCCCATAGGGCAGGACTAGTCGATCGGTTCTTGGACGAACACCATATTCAACGCATTGTGTGGCCATCCCGTTCCCCGGACCTTAACCCCATTGAACACATGTGGGATGCTCTGGGGAGACGTCTCGCTGGCCTTGTGCCCCCTCCACAAACACTCCAAGACCTTCAACTGTCTCTCTCCCAACAATGGACCCTCATACCCAATGAGTTGGAGGACAACCTTATTGGCAGCATGCGGCGGCGTTGTGAGGCATGCATTGCTGCGTGCGGTGATCATATCCCTTATTAGTGTCAGACAACGGTCACTTTCCGTCTCCAACATTTACCACCTGTGATTTCTTTTGCCCACGAGTGTACCTTGTTTTGTGTTTCTTCTGTTCTGTAAGGCGTGGGACACTTGTTTCTTTCGTTACAAATAAAATATGTACACCCTCCTGCCTTGTGTTTGATTCTATTGGATGATCACCATTTGTTGCTTAATTTATGGAGAGCAGTCTTAATTATGTAAGTCTTCATATAGTTATATTATTCAGTAGAACCGGAAGGTATTCCTGTAGGGAGGGGACAAATTTCCAATAATTTCTCGTGCAGGGGTAGGGTGAATTTCAAACAAGAAAAACACTTTTAGAATTGCCGATAACAACAATATATAACATGCATTTTAAATTGAAAGACATTTCATATTTTAACGACACACACACACACACAGCTGGTAATGCCAAATGCACGATGTTTTCGATTAGCTACGTGGCCAATATTAACTTTTGAAACCGGATTATTATGAAATATGTGCTATATGCTATTTATTAGTATTCAAGTAATTATTTATATTTCACAACTGAATAAAATATGCATGTAGTTCATACAGCCAAATCGCTAGCACATGAGAAGTGATAAATATCATAATCATGTACTCCTTGTTTATTTTAAGATGATGTTCTTCTATAGCCTTGATCACGACTTGTATCATGAATGATGAACAATGACATTGATGATAGAATATTAACAAAAACATTCATGCTACAGTTTTAATTCTGAATGTTTGATATTACAACACTTGAGACAAACAGTATGCAGCAGAATGTTATGGTACTTTCTATTATACACAAACAGAAGTGTAATGATGATACCTTTAAATGTAATTTAATAAGGGTCATGGAACAAATATTTACTTTATCTTTGTATCTAGAAAATTTTTTCATCATTTTTCCAAAGCACTAAATTCTATGCTCATTTCTTAAAAACTATTTCACTGCTTCATCTTTCCTTTTGGTAGGCATGCACAATACACTGCTGATTGAGATATTGTTGTGTCGCCTTGTGATCAAGGAAACCCAGGTTCAATACCTGGTGGAAGCACATGGCACAGTGGTTCAGATCCCACTTTAAACTGTACGTCCAGTCCCGATTAGCCTTTCTGTGCATAAAGTGGACCTAAAAGCACAAATCAATCAATCAATTTTACAACTTATTTTCATTTAGATCATTCCGTGTCCAGGGCCAACTCCCACCACCCCCAAGCTATGCTTTTGAACTTGATAAGACTAAGGAAAGAAGGCATTGCGAGCGAAGAGTGCAAGAAAATTTTACAGAAAGTACTTTTATTTGCATAAATTTCAAATTGTGGCTGGTAATTGCCCCCCTGCAGGTACACTCAGCCAAGGTTGGGGGGCAATGCCCCCCTTGTGGTTGCGCCACTGCTGGAGGGTCAGTTAGCCAGGACACAAATCTTCTCAGATATTTCCTTATCTTCAGTCTCTTGGGTCAATTGCCAATCTATTGATGCATCGTGTAAATATAGAGTTCTGCAGCAGCAACATGTGGCTTTATAACATACATAATTGTGAAATATTTTCTTCAATGAATGAGAAGTTTCAGTCATCTAGTAGTTGACCTCTGTGGCGGAGTAGATAGAACAACACGATACAACACCAGATCAGCATGATACAAGATGTATAAGAAAAACAGAGAAAAGAATGACTGTAGAAACTTTTGCTAAAATAATAGTTATCATTAGACCTCAGTAGTAGTAGTATTAATATATTCCTTCTGCAGACGACCTTGTCCAAGGCCAATTGATACCATAGGCAATTTTGGCCAAAATGAAGCTATATTTTCATATTTTCTAGTGGATTTAGCTAATTTCTAGGTGTAGCCAATTGTCTAATCAAGCTACGAATTCTAAATCTTCAAACTATGATGATTAATACAATTCTTGTACTAGGATGATTAATATTAGTACACAATCCTAGTCAAAATTAAGCTATATTTTCATATCTTCTGGTGAATTTAGCTAATATCTAGGTGTAGCAAATTGTTTAACCATGCTACGAATTCTAAATTCTTGTACTGAGATTCTTGAATATCTAGCTTGGGCCCTAAGAGTCATGTGACACTCTGTTGATTGTTTGACAGTGTATTTAACTTATGCTCCAGACAGGTGAGTAGTCTTGTTTGAGAATGGAGCAAAGGTAGTTTCTTAGATATGAAAACTAGAGACCACTTGATTACTAGTAAATTTTTCCTTTGCTTATACCAAAGGTAGTTTTTTAAATATTATTTTGGTTACTAATGCTTTTGTCGCATCCTATGTGAGACTATTCTAGTCTAGTCTACAGCGTGTCCCGCTTATACGTATAATAAAAGAAAAAAATCAAAACATTTTTTATTTAACAATATTTTTTGTCCAAACTTTGTACAAACATGTAACAACTCAGATTTTTTTTTCAAATCAAGAAAAGTAGCGCACTTCCACATGTGAACTGTTAGTGGCATGGCAAATGTCAAACCGGTTGTCAGGATCAAGCCACATATTTTGAAGCATGTGCGGGGTAATGTTGCTTACTGAAACCACAATTCTATCATGCAAGTCTTGCAAATCTCTAACTGGTGTACAGTAAACTATGTCCTTAACACACCCCCACAAAATAAAAAATCACAAAATTCGAACCTCTTCCTATCCATTTTCCATTGAAATGCTCGTCCAGGAAGTCTCTAAGGAGATTTGAGAAATGAACCGGTTTCGCGCAACTGTTTTTCCCATATCTTTATTGAAATGTATGATGGAACTATTTCTTTAGCACCCAAACCATAACGTGCACAAAATCGTCTCTGCACAAGTGTCACAGACTTCACTTCGGACAACGTTAAAACACAAAACAACTTTTCTTGTGACGACTACATGACGAATGGCTACTGAGAAACTGATAATATCAGTTTTCAAGATATTCTGGATACTGCGCATGCACAACTACCACTGAATGTGTTGCTAAAAAAAAATCTGACTCATTCCTTAAAATAAAACAACAATCACACCATTCTGAGATTTTGTTTAGAACTTATGATTCTCTCTTTTATTATACGTATAAACAGGACACGCTGTAGTAAATTAAACAACTAAAATTGTTGTGTTACTCTTTCATTCTTCACATCTATGTATCATCTATATTTTTGTAAATATGTGCTATCATATTTATTTCTACTCAAAATAATTTCTATAAACCTCTAAGCTATCATATTTGTTATAACTAAAAATAATTTATTAGATAAAAAATACTGACTACTTGGTTACCAATAAAAAATAGATACTACTTTTAATACACCCATTTTTCATTCTTATTTGCCACAAGGTATTTTATTAAAAAAAATACTACTTTTAATACACCGTGCCTTTATGTAAATTACTTTTGGGACATACTGTCTATTGAAAACCTAGACATACTAGTATGGATCCAGTCTGGAATTTCTTGCACAAGGTTGTGTGCATGTGTATTGATCTTTTTAGTTTTTTTTCTTTTGCGTATGTGTCATTAGTATCCTTTCTCCAACATGCATAAACATGTTACCTCAGTCGAATGTTATTCATGGAAGTGTTTAAGGTTGGATAATGACAGAATTTGTTAAAATTGTTGGTTTAAGTTAGTTGTTCTTTAGAATATTATACTAATATTGTCTAGTAAATTAGAAGAGTTTCAAAATTTGATTTATTTGCAACATTTCAATATTTTGAGTGGTCTGGAAATCTATTATATACAATTTTGGTTAATGTATAGTGTGTTTAGGTTGCTTGAAATACAAAGTTTTAGTTACTATAGATGCTCTAAGGCTCAAATATTGCCAACATTGGTATGTATGCTATCTCTCTCTCTCTCTCTCTATATATATATATATATATATATATATATATATATATTAGATATATATAAATACCCAATAAAAAAATGGTTAATCCTACTTGTAAAACTGAGTGCCACATTGGTGGTAAATTCGTATCTAAGACAAATTTGTCAAAACACTTGGCAATATGCACTGGCCAACCCATTGTGAATCTCAATCACAAGCAGATATAGATCTAACTGATGGTTATGAACCAAAACAAAGTAAATTTTTGACTACACCTAGTGCAACAGCTTTTGGTGGTTGTCTTAATGATTACTCCTTTGAATCAGAGCCACATTGTGATAACAATTTTTTGAAGATCATAAAGTCTGCAAGAATTGAACTCCTGAGAAATGAACTTAAAAATAAATCTATCAAGTTTTATACTACTCTATCCTCGGAATATGAGAAACCTGATGAAACACATCATATACAGTACAATTGGTCCAAGATTCAGCCTTTGTATTTGGGTGATACAGATAATTTGGAACAAATTTATGCCAAGCTTATGGACACATTACTTACAAAACATGAGGAATTTGAGGCTAAAGGATCTGGTTGGGCATTATGTGGACTCCCTCATAAACTAAAACCGAAAATAAGTCAATTCTCACCTTTTTCTGCTTCTACTTATGTCCCTCTTCCAGTAAATATAAAAAATAAACATAACAAGTGTTTTCTGTGGTGAGTCTTGGCAAAACTTAACCCAGTTGACAGGAAAGACAATCCAGAGCTAGTCCATCATTATATACAGTATGAGACAAAATTTAAGCATGCTATGTCAGGTATCCAATATCCTGTTGCTATAACTGATATAACAAAATTTGAAAAACAGGCAAAATAATTTTTCTTGGCAATCAATGTGTATGCTTATACAGAGAATAATTTTGTTTATCCTCTCAGAATAAGTAATATTAATAATGATAATGCTACTGAGATTGATTTTTTACTTATTTCAGATGACAAAAATTTCCATTACTGTCTAATTCGTAATCTTTCTCGTCTGGTTAGAAGTGAAATAACTAAATATCATGGGGTAATCAAAATTTGTCATAGGTGTTTGACTACATTTAATAATTGTAAACAACAGAACTATATTAAATATATTAATCAAGAACTTACCATCCAGAAACTTAAAGAACACAAAAAAATATTGTGGTGAGAACAAACCTGTGCATATGATTATGCCCAAACCAAAAGAAGTTGAGAAATTCAAACAACACAAGGCCCAGTTGGAGCATCCAGCTATAACAATAGCAGATTTTGAGGCATTTCTTTAACCATTTAACTATTCAGACCCTGATCCTAAAATATCTTATACTACACCTTATCAACTCCATGAGGTCTGTAGTTATGCTTACGTAGTTGTGTGGTGTAATTCATTAAAACCTAATGAGCCTTATGTATACAGAGGACCTAATGCTGTCAAACACTTTTTTCCAAAAAATGAAAGAAGAAGTAAGGAAAATTGGTAAAATATTATCTGTGTCAAAACCAAGAGTACCATTATCTGCTGCTGAAGAACAATTATATGATGCTACTGAGATTTGCCCACACTGCAAATCATATTTTACAAATGAAAATAAGAAAATTTATCATAATGACCATTTCACATGATAATATTTGGGGATTTTGTGTAATAGCTGTAATCTCAAAATACAAAGAGACAAATTTGTCCCCATATTCTTTCATAATGGCAGTGGCTATGATTTCCATCATTTAATTAGGCATCTAAGATATGATCCAGAGCATATATATGTTCAAGCAGAAAATCAAGAAAGATACATAGTCTTAGCAAAACACTAAATATTTCTGAAAACAGTAGTATTAAGATGAGATTTCTAAACTCTATGAGAGTTCTCTCTGCTAACCTGGATGCTCTTGCCAACAAATTATCTGATGAACAGTTCAAAATTACAACTAATAATTTTCTTGGCTTAGGAAAAGAACATATTAGACAAAAATTGGTCTATCCATATGAATGTGTGACTGACCATACTAAGTTTAATGATGAATCTCTTCCTTCTCTCAAGGAGTTCAACAGCCAACTCAGAGAAAATAATATTACAATCATGCACAATTATTATTATCTAAAGTTATATTTGACAATTCTTGCTGACGTATTTCAAGCTTTTAGAAAATTGTCTATGAATATTTATAAATTGGACCCTGCACATTTTTACAGTCTGCCAGGGTTAGCTTGGTGAGCTATGTTGCTAGAAACAAAAATTGAGCTGTAGCTAATTTCAGATGTGGATATGTTTCTTTCTATAGAAAGAGCTATATGTGGGGGCATGGTACAATGCACACAAAAATATGCAAGGGCCAACAACATACATATGACAAAAGTATATAATCTAAATGAACACTTTAGCTATATATTCTATGTTGATGTGAATAATTTGTATGGTTATTCAGTGATGCAGAAACTCCCCTATGGTGATTTTCAGTGGATAGAATCTACATCAATAGACATAGAAAATTTTGATGACACTGCGTATGTTTTTTTTCTGAGGTGGATCTGGTTTTCCCCCATGAGTTGCATAATCTGTTTTCTGATTTGCCACCAGCCCCCTGAATCAAAAGAAAAAAGCTTCTCATGATTCTTGACACTAAAGAAAGATATGTCGTACACTATAAGAATCTCAAATTTTTAATAGAGAAAAAGGTTCATATAGTACGAATTCGAAGAGTCCTCAGATTCAAGCATTCAGGGTGGTTAAAGCCATACATTGAAACTAACACAAGACACAGAACACTTGCTACATCACATTTAGATAAGGATTTCTATAAATTAATGAATAATGCTGTCTATGGTAAGACCATATATTAGGAAGCATGTAGATGTAAGACTAGTCTCTGATTCAAAAAAGTGTAATAAATTAGTGGCAAATCCAAAATTTCAATTTCGTACAATATATGATGAAAAATTATGAGTTTTCCAAATGGAATAGGCATGGTTCAAATTTAACAAACCTATCTATGTGGGAGCTTCAGTTCTGGATATATCTAAGCTCCACATATTGCAACTTCACTATGATACAATAAAGCCTTTTTATAAAACCTTTCTCTTCTGTATATGGACAGAGATAGTTTTATAATATCAAGACACCTAATCTGTATGAAGATATAAAACATTCTAAGTTGGTTGATTATATTGACACATCTTCATACTTATTCCTTTATTTATAGAGTTGAAAATCACTTATCCTATAATAAATAATTATTACCAAAATGCCTAATGATATTTTTGGTCACTATAACAAAACTACTATGCTTGTACGTATAAGCAATGAGAAAACAAAATACATGTTCCTTTGCACCATACATATAACTGAACGCCAATTGGAATATTGCATGTTGTCGTAATTAGCCTTTGGAGTAGAAAAGTAAATACCAAGCCTGCCTGTGGAAAATCAATATCCCCACATTCTACACAGGGTGTGTTAAAAGTAATTACACTTTCTTAATAAGGCAGATAAAGTCCATGTATTCCCATAAGCAATGAGTTGTGTTAAGTAGAAACCGTTCTTACATTTTTTATGAACTATTTAGGCTATGCTATACCTTAAAAGCAAGATGAGACAACAGGGTGTCTTAAAAGTAATATACACTTTTTCAATAAGGCAGCTATAGCCTATGTATTCCCATAACGAAGAGACTATGTTAAGTATAAATTATTTTTAACATATAATAGTATTTGAGGAACTAGAAAATAATAGATTTTGGAGTAATATGGTATTATATGGTCCTACCCAAAAATTTTAAAGTTAAAATTCCAAAAAATAATTTTCAATTTTCTTAAAATTTTTCAAAATTTCCATAAACTATTTAAGATTACAACAAACTCATACTTCTGATTTTGGAGATTAAAATTATCTATTTTATAATAAATAACTATTAACAAAATTCCTAATGATATTTTTGTGCATACAAAACACAACGATCACAGTGATGAAATTCTTGTCCTTGATATTAGAATCAAAAAATTACGTACTGATCTACGAACATTACAAGAAACTCTCAACTCTAGTCTCCAATCTGAGATAATTAGCCTCCAGTCTCAGTGTCTGAATCCTATTCTCAAAATTGATGATGAACTAAAATCCTTACTGCAAAAATACACTAATTTAGCCTCAACAGACAATTTTCAAAACTTAGAAGACAGTGTAGGCAAATTAAAAATGAGGTTGAGAAATTCAGACAAGCTCAGACTACTAATGTAGAACAACTGTAACAACAATTAAATAATCAAACAAAGAGTATATTTCAAAGTACCATAGCCCACATTGAGGATACTTTGGCAACAATGAAAAATGAACTAAGTAGTGTCCAGGAAATACTGTGATCAAAATTACCTGGCATTACTGAAACTCTGAATATAGTCCAAGAAGAAATTACTAAGCTGGAAAATCTGAACACTGAATCTGAATTGTCTCATTTTCATCAATTGATAGATGACATACAAAACAAATTAGAAACACTTCAACAATCAACACCTACACAAAATGACATAAAACAACTCGAAAATGCTTTAAGTACTGTAGCTCATGCCACTGAATTAGATGCTGTACAAAAAGCTTTGACAACACTTCAGGATACTGTAGCTAGCTTACCTACTTCTCAGGAACTAAGAGTTGTGAAAAGGTCAGTAAATAGAATACTCAAGTCTGAAGATATTAAAAACATTCAGATGGAAATTGCACAAATAAGAAACTATTGCCACTTTGCTATCAACCAAATTGTCTGTGAACTTCACTCATTATTTATGGAAATCAGAAGCCAAGTACATGATGTTCCTAGCCAGAGTTCCAAATTAAGACTTGTGGGAAGTTTACAGTAATTTTTTTCAAATATTAAGCTTCAAATTGGGACTATAGAAATAAATCAAGAATCAACCTTATCAAGTTTCACCACACAGCTTCATGATTTAAATAAACAATTTGAACAACTGTATGTTGATGTGAAAATTAAACCTAGCTATGATGAGATTGTTCGTACTATGGGAGAACACTTGGAACCACAGTTGAGCAGACTAGATGAAGTAGAATCTAGTCAGTTATTCTCTGCTCAGATTGTCAGATTTCACAGTATTCCAAATACTAGAGGGCACTGGACATATATTAAGTCTGGTAATATTTACCAATGATATCCTTACTCACAGACTCATGAATTTTCCCTCAATGGTACTACTCAATTTTTAAAATTTGGATATTTGAAAAAGAGAAAACAATTTGAGGTGATACTTTTCACTATACAAAGAAAAGGTGGTGTATTCAGGGCACTTCAAATACTAATAGCATCTTCGGATAATACTACCAATAAATATAAAATACATGAAGATAAACAATTGTCTGTTTCTGATGTTGAAACTGGTGACCAATTATTATTTGAAGTTAAAGAATTGTACTTAGCAAAACTGAATACCCAAATACATATCTTATTGAGAAAGTATTACATAGAAAAAACAAAAAGTTATTAGTGGAATGGCTGGGACTTCCAGAAAAAAGTTGGATTACCACAGACCAAATAATTCTATGACAACAACATGGAATGTGGTAAGACGTTTGCCTGATTAACTAATAACTAGAAAGAAAAATGGTGAGTTGCTACCTAACAATATTAGGTGTCTCATATAGGTCTATCTGGTTGTGGAAAAACTACACTACTTGTAGATAATTTTCTGCTTGCCCCCAATTGGTTAGACTGGAAGAACTGACACTTGTATGTTTTCGCAAAAAGTTTAGAGCAATCCAAATGCCAGCAGCTTATGAAACTGTATGAAGGACTGGGCATAGCTACCTTTAAATCAGAAATAAAACCACTTGACCATTGTTTTGAAAACTCAGTTGTAGTCTTTGATGATGTAATTTTAGAAAATCAAAATAAAGTACGTATTTTTTTTTTTTTACTCAGGGTCGTCATAGGGGAATAGACTGTTTTTATCTGGCTCAGACTTATTCTAAGATTCCCAAACAGTTACTTTGTGATAATACAAATCTAGTTTGTCTGTTTCGTCAGGACCACACTAATCTTAAACATGTATATAATAACTATGTAGGAGGAGATTTAAACTACAGCCAATTTTCAAAATTCTATTTCGTCCTGCTGGAACAAAGATGATTTTGGATTTGCCACAATTGATATGACTCAAAAACCAAACAATGGAAAATATAGAAACAAAATTAACAATTTTATAAATGTTGAGTCATTATAAGATACGTTGTGATGTTATAAATAACTTATGAACAAAAATGACAAAATATAAAATTGAAAACAATTTGAATTTAAGTGACTATCTGACTAAAAGATTTAAAGGCTGGAAATCTGAGAATAGAGAATACTATGAACAACACAAACGTCAAGATCAACCAATTATTGAATTATTGATGCTAACAGTGGTTTTGGTAGAGAAATTAAGGGTGTTACAGAACAAAATAAGAATTTCATCTCTTGCTGCTAGAAATTATGCAGATTTTCCTCCTACACCAATATTTAGTATTCATACTCCTCTAGTACTACAACAATCACCTACTAAGGCCATAGGAGATTCAGAAAAAATTGAATTAGGTCCATTGGCAAGAGATTACCTGAGTACTGGATTATATTCAACCATGGAGCCTAATGAGGGTGTAGTTTGGAAAATTGGAAAATCTAGTTACATTTCAAGGAGATGACTTAAAAGTCAATTTGGGTGGAGCACTGGCACTGTGGGACTGTGGGAACTCATCACCAAGAAACATCCTAGAAATTATACAGATGATGATTACCAGAGTTACTCAGAAATTTTTACTCTACATGAAAACAATGATGCTAGTCAGAATAGAGTTAAATCTAGCAGTGGAGACTAATACAAAAATTTGATTAAACCTATAGGGAACCAACTTATAACTGGTAGTAGCATTAAACACTACAATACTCTACCCAAAGACTTTGTGTGGGTGGATGATGTGAGAAAACTCATAGATAGATTGTTCGTCATAGCAGGAGAAGAAAATGCTGGCAATAATAATTTCTATAATGAAAAAATAGGCATTGTGGATATGATTAGTGCTAAACTAGCCAACTTTATTGTAAATGAGAGTAAAGGCATAGGATACTTAATTAAAATTATTAATACTCTACCTCCCAAATTCTGGAAGGGTCAGGGTTTAGTTAATGACATTATTAACAAACTTCCTTTCGAAATGCACTTACCTGGTTACCAATGCTGTGGTAACAAAACTGGAGAAAGAAGACAAAGGAATTAATCGTTTGGATACAGCTTGTAAAGACCATGACATTGCCTACAATACTCACAATGACCTTAGTGTTCGTCATAAGGCTGATCAAAAATTGGAACAAGTAGCATTTGAAAGACTAATTAGCAAAGATGCTTCATTAGGTGAAAAAATAGCAGCATTAGGTACAATCATGAATACAAAACAAAAATTAGGGTGGGGACTATAATACTAAATATATATACGAGTATATAAATACCTATCATTATGAAACCTAAAGTTATTGTATACCAAGTACCTTATTTAGATCTAAAATCTCTAGGATCCTTTGACAATCCCCTCACTAAAAAAACAACAGAAGAAAAAATCTTGTTTAAGTAGAGGTCGTGGAATGAAATTAATACTTAGTACACCTCAGTTGAAAAGATTGCAGAGTTCTAGAAAAAAGAAACACACTGGTGGATTCTTATTCACTATCCCAGCTTGTTTAGGAGCTCTGGGTGCTGTGGGGAGTCTAGCAGGAGGTAGTGCAGCTATAGCAAAAACAGTAATTGATGCAAAGAAGAACAAAGCTGAACTAGATGAGTAAAAATGTCATAATCTGGCAATCGAGAAGAATGCTTTGAGAAAATATAAAAAATAGAACTATTATCCAACTATGATATTGAAAATTTGATTAAGTTACTGAAAATTAAATATTTCAGAGGTGTTTTCATATCAGATTCCTTACCCTTCAAGGGACCATATAAAATAGTGTGTGGAGTAGTCAATTTGGATAGTTTCAAAAATCAAGGCACTCACTGGATTTGTTATTACAAACAAGCTAACATAGCTCTTGTTTTTGATTCTTTTGGAGGAAAACCACCTTCAGGCTTAGTCAGATATCTTAATACTTCTAATCTTTATTATAGTGACGAGCATACCCAGAGTTTTGAGGATGTAAATTGTTGCTACCTGTGTGTTTCTATGCTGGCCTTCTTATCTCAAATAAATAAACCAACAATAGAAGATTACCAGAAAGCATTGTGGCATCTAAAGCTTCATGGGAGTATTCCATCTCACAGTGAGAATTCAATACCAAAACTTAGCTTCTACTAAATCTATAGCTCTACATGTTCTCTGCAGTATGTATCTTATTTCTAATATCACAGAACAAAATAATAGGGTTGCAGTATGAAATGAAAAAAATATTATTACTCCTGGTCAGTATAATCTATCAACATTACAAGCTCATCTGCCTAGAGGTGTGTTACTATCACAAAATTCTGTTACACACAGAGTAGAATTAGTTTCTGCAACTGAAACAGTTGATCTGGGTACACTTGGTAACCTACTAGGTTTTGAGAACAACACAAAACTTGAGCCTGCCATTAAACACGTAAAACATGTAGGTGACAATATTCCTAAATTCTTGGCCATACAGACTATGAACATCCATTGTAATATGGCAGAATGAATGATTACTAATTCTGATGGCAACATACAACCTTAGTGACAATGAAGTTCGACCAGTCACAAATATAGGAGTGCGTTGTGAAAGAAGGAGAACACATGCATATGCTGAACATATTTTATTCAGCAGGCTACATGGAACAAAAGAAAACATAAATTTCCGCTGCAACACAGCAATGTATGGTGTCCACACAAAATAAAACATTTTCGTCCATCTACACGTGACATTGAAGTTCGACCACTGTTAGAGGGGATCCTGTTTACCATGGTGTGACGCCGCCCCATTGGCGAATAACTGTGGCAATGCATCGGGGCATGCTGCAGACAAGTCGTTCAAGGTATTCCACATTGATGCAGTGCCATTCCTCCTGCAGGCAGGCGATAAGAGCGGCCACTGTCGTGGGTCCCCTCTGTTGCACACGTCGCTTAAGAACACGCCACACATTCTCAATGGGCGAGAAGTCGGGACTCGATGGTGGCCATGGCAGAGTTCGCACGTGATGGCGAGTCAACCATTCTCTTGTCAGCCGCATTGTATGAGGCCTGGCATTGTCATGTTGAAAGATGAGACGCCGCGTGTGGAACAGGTGCCTTCGCACAGTGGGAAGATGCCGCTCCAGTATGCGTGTATAGGCATGTGCATTCACAATGCCCTCACAGACGTGTAGTGGGCCAACCCCAGATGCCGTCATGCATCCCCATACCATCACTGACGCAGGTTTCTGTACCCGACGTGCATAACATTTTGCTTCATTCTGTTCCTCCTTCCGACAAATGACTGTTTTCCGTATTTTCCCATACACAACATTGAAAATGGATTCGTCCGTCCACAAAACCCTGTTCCACTGCCAAAATGTCCATCCTCGGTACATTCGTGCCCACCATAGTCGATTGCCTTTGTTCAACATGGAAAGAAAGGGTTTACGTTTCGCCTTGTACACTCGGTAACCTCATCGCTGTAGGTAACGGTGAATGGTTCTGGTTGACACTTCAATGTGAAAGCGTTCTCGAGTCCACAGTCGTAATTCGGCCACAGAAACATGATTGTTGGTCTGGATATAGCGCCTAAATATCCGTAGGTCACGCACGCTCAGCAGGCGTTTTCGACCGGGGGGCCTTACCTGGCTCTGTAGTACCCGTATTTTGGTGGTGTTTCATGATGCAGTGACTTGGGTAAGTTCAGTTGGCGCCCTATTTCCCGTTCACTGAGTCCATCCCATTGCAACTCCACCACTCTTCTCCTCACGGTGTTGTCAATAGGTTTGCCCCTGGCCATGGTGATGATGCACTGCAGTTCCTCGGTGCACAGCACGCGCTTATATACGGCGGACTCCCTTATCGTGTCCCTGACGTCAAGCTTCCGTCGAATGCGCCACTATCTGGAATTTTCCATATGGGTCTGGTGCCTGGTCGAAGTTCAATGTCACGCGTATAGTTCGCCGTTTTCGTTCTTTACGTGACCTTGGGTGCAACATGCTGGGATCACGATTCTTGCCTGCTCACACGCCTCCTCTTACACACATGCGTCACTTCTGCGGGTCACCCATTCCACCGCCTATGCCTCTGTGCATTTAATCACGTATTCCTTTCTGGTCGAACTTCATTGTCACCAAGGTTGTAGGTGGTCACAAACAAACTGGAAAAACTTTCAAACCAAATTATGAGTTCATGGAACCTATCATCTACACACCCTCCTCACCTATCTATTTTCCAGTATCTCACAATCATTTAGACCACATAGAGTTGGTGGTAACCAATGAAAAGGTAGCAGTAGTAGATTTTTCTGGTGCTTCTACAACAGCAATCACAGAAATTAATATATAAAATAACAACTAACATGGAGCATATTGAAAGTTATGAATTACAATCTTTTCCTCCCAATCGTCGTACATTTGCTAATCTCAATGAACCTTGTCGTGATATTGAATTTGATGTATATATGGGTGACAGTTATCTACATCCTCACAGGGCTGACTTGTATATTACATTTGACATAGTAAAAAATGAAAATAATGAAACATTTCCCCCTGGTGCAAACATAAAACTAGTAGATAATTTTGTACCACACTTGTTCTCTCAAGTAGAAATTAGAAAACATGGTATACTGTGATCGATAGAGTAGACTATCCTGGCATTACTTCTACTGCCATAGAAACAGTTAAATTTTCCAAAGTAGATGCAACATATTGAATAGGAACAAAAATTCTGACAAAAACCACACAATACTATTTCCCAAGCATCTGCTGCCTGGTTTCTTCTCAGATAACAAGGACATCATTTGGAAAGGTGGTTTGAGGGTCACTTTTGGCAGGGCAGCTAATAACAATAATGCACTAATCCGTTATAGTACTTTGAATCCTGATGGTACAACATTACCCAACACCTTACCTGAAACAGCCAAGTGTATCATCAAGACCATGGAGCTGAGAATACCAGTAGTAGAATATGAAACTAATTATGCCCTCAAATACAAAGCAAATATTCTAAAAAATGCACAAGTTCCTATTGGATTTTACACTTACATGGGTGTCCAAAAACCAGCCTCTGATGGACATTATGAATTTGATGCCACTAATCAATTCAGTAGTATATAGTATGATATGCCAGATTTTGTAATTGTGTTGTTTCAGACTGGGAGAGAGAACAGTCAAGAAAAAGATTCTAGCAAATTTGATGATTGCAAGATTAAAAATGTTTATCTTAAAAATGAACGTAATGAGATTTTCTCCCATGAAAATTCTAATCTAGACATAGCACAAGATGGTTTTCTAAAATTATATGAGGCTTACACTTTTTACAAAAGAGTAACTGATGGAAACATATATGTATACTATACTCCTAGTGAATTCAAGGCACACAGACCAATGTTTGTTATTAACACATCAAAAAGAAAACAAGTGGTAGTCAATGACAGAACTAATATCAAGATTGTGTGTGAATTCCATAAGCTTCTGCCAGACAACGCTTTATGTAGTGCTATTCTTATTGCAGAGATTACTTTTGTGTATGATGTGAAGAATGAAAGAGTCACAGAACAATTTTAGTTCTCAAAACTCTCTTGATTGTTAATATTATTTAGATCCAAATATTATAAAATTAAACTCTTAAATAAGTAACATACTTGTAGAATTTACTAGATCTAAGCAAATATGAATATCTAAAAAAATAACAAGTAATCAAGTAGTCTGTAGTTTTCAAACAAGATTAGTTACCTGTCTGGAGCATAAGTTAAGTACACTCTCAACCAATCAAGAGTGTGACATGACTCTTAGGGCCCAAGCTAGATATTCAAGAATCTTAGTACAAGAATTTAGTATTCGTAGCATGGTTAGACAATTTGCTACACCTAGAAATTAGCTAAATCCACCAGAAGATATGAAAATATAGCTTAATTTTGACTAAAATAGTCTACTAATATTAATCATCCTAGTACGAGAATTGTATTAATCATCATAGTACAAGGATTTAGAATTCGTAGCTTGATTAGACAATTTGCTACATCTAGAAGTTAGCTAAATCCACCAGAAAATATGAAAATATAGCTTAATTTTGACTAAAATAGTCTACTAATATTAATCATCCTAGTACGAGAATTGTATTAATCATCCTAGTACGAGAATTGTATTAATCATCATAGTACAAGGATTTAGAATTCATAGCTTGATTAGACAATTTGCTACATCTAGAAGTTAGCTAAATCCACTTGAAAATATGAAAATATAGCTTAATTTTGCCAAAATAGCCTATGGTATCAATTAGCCTTGGACAAAGTCATCTGCAGAAGGAATATATTAGTACTACTGACCTCGGATTTTTAGGTTCTAGAGAGTGTGATTTTAGGTTCCTAAAATAGGCCCTAAAAATCTTAAAGTAAGTTCTAAAAATCCTAAAATAGATTTTTAAAATCTTAAATTATACACAAAAATCCTGCAGAATCCAAAAGAAAGTTAAAATGCTTCAAAATTCTTGAAAAATACTGATTTGGTACATCTTCAAAAACAAAAGTTTCAAAAGAATCGTAAGAAATTTTTATAGCTATATATAACAACCAAATATTAATTTTCTAAAAAAATTTTCATTTGCATACATTATTTTCAAAATTATCCTTAAATTATTGTAATTCTACCAGTAAATCATCGTATTTCTTCAGATACCTGGGTGAAATTTCAACGTCTGTTCACCCAACGGAAACCAAAAGTTGAACTGAACTGGTATTGTCACTGTATAACATGGAAGCCACTGTGTAGAGAACTAATCTCTTTAATCAGCAGTGCATGACTGTTTCTGAATTAAGGGGGTGCCAAGTTCAGCCACAAAATTCCTGTAACACAACACACATTTTAAAAATGGATATTTTTTAAACTACTGGTGCCTCAGAAAAAAATGGAGTTTGATCTCTGTTCATTTGGCTTTTGAATTTTTTTTATATTCAGTACAGAAAGTCTTCTCTATATCCATTAGTTCCAGAAATTTTAAGGTTTCTTGAACCTCTTTCACAGAAATTACTATGTTGAGAATATGCCAGAAAATCTTTAAAGATGTCAATGATATTTCCTAATGGAAACTGCATGATGTTGGAGTTATGACTGAAAATAACATGTTTTAATGTTATAAACTCTGCATCTGACAACTGTAACTTTTGGCACATGTCAGGTAAATTTTCAGACAATGTAAATTAATGGCTTCAGGAGTAGGGGATATTGTAACCATTCCCTTCTTGGGGTACAACATACCCTGTACCCCTACATTCCTGCACGACTCTTTGTAAATAATACAAAAACAGAAAATGAAATGGATATTTATAATATTGTTTTATTATGCTCCATGTTCCCCACCACCACCAAAAAACCTAAGGTAACAACGTGTATTTGTACATAATACTGTCTAGCTGCCTTAGCCAGAACCATGGACCGAAGTGTGCATGCGCCAACAGGACTTGTTCAGTGTCATAATAGAGGTGATGGCAGAAATCACAGACCTCTAACTACAGACTGAAAATGATGAGCTTTTATTTCAAGTAACACATCTTCGCTCGCACATAATCCTGGCGGAGATGGACATTAGAGCTTGTTAAGTTTTCATTTTTATGAAAGAGATTATTTGTACTCACTTGTAGAGTAATATGTAGCGTTATATACTTCTTAGTAAACTTAAAAATTGCATTCTTGTGTGGTGCAATGACACAATCTTCAAAATAGTTGTTACAAGTAGAAATATGAAGGTATGCTCGCCGCTATGAAAGTATCACCCCCTTTTCAAAATTTTTGACTTCAAATCGCATTCCAGTCTGGAGCTCTGTAGCAGGAATGGCATTTTGAGAAGGAAGGAGTTCCGTGAAAATTGTTTGAATCATATGAAATTTCTACTGCTGGCAAAGTAAGTAGTAATATGACTAATGTGATGTGATAACTATATTGAAATATTGAGCTCAAATTTACACAACATTAATCAGGATAGTATTCACTAATAATACCTGCTTCACATTGAATCATCTTTGTTACAGACAATTACATGGCAGCAATCAGACTTGCTCATTTAGTTGAATGTGCAACAAAATGTCATCGTTTTCTTCCATCGACTTCGAAACTGTTTGTTATGAAATGAAATAGTCATCATGAATCACAATACACCACAGTGAGCAATAATAAATGAAAGAAGCAAATCTGTATAAACGAAATACCACAGGGAAGTCTGAAGTGTGCTTTTACCTGCTTTTCCTCTTCCGTTTGGAAATGACCTTTCCAGCTATTTTTGTCTACCTTGGCTGGACTGTATTTAATCTGGTCTGGTACATATAAATGTAGATATCTTGTCCCATAGACTGCATAAAAGGGGGGAAAATGTATGGGTTCATGTGAAAACAAGTGGCAAATTCAGGTTTTGTACTTTTTTCCCCTGAAGTCGCATTACATTCTACTGCCTCACATACTCAACACATTTACTCCTCTGAGTAAGTATTAAAAGATGGACAAGAAGAGGCTTTGATACAAATGTGGAATCTGTGCAAAGACTTACTACCAGTTGAGAACACTGAATAAAACGATCTGATATCTATTCCTTCTTTCAGAGGCTCTATTTCATGCGATATGGGTGCTCTGCTTGTTTATGAAAGAAGTTATACTAGACAAGTATGAACAGTATACATCAATGATCATAGAATGGGGATGAAGAAGGAATATTGCAAATCAATCAATAGGAATTAAACATGATACTTCAAAAATATTGTAAGACTCAAAGAAGAGGACTCATAAACTAGGTCACATTTTATAGCCCAGGTCTTATCAGAGTTTAGTAGACAATTTATCATGGGAGAATTGTTGACAGCATTTTGTTGTTTGAAGTGAAGCTGGTTTGGTGTTTGCAGTTCAAGATAAAATTCATCAATAAGTCAGTTTTCCTCCATTTTTGAGTTTTTTCTTGCATTTGAAATCCTTCCTTGCTTGCCGGCAGCTCCACAACACCATGGTTAAAGTATCCATAACAACATGGTTTGCATCAATTTACAATGAAAGTACACAAAATCTGGTACCCTACTATGAAAAGTATCTCAACAATGGTTGTAACTATGTTCAATTGTATTGTACCATAATAGAAATGTAAATGGTTTGTAAATACAATCTTGATTTTTCTTAATAGCTTATGAAAACTTACTTTATGGATAATAAAAAAAATAGAAAATAGAAATTTTCACTTTTCTCTAATCAACTAATTGGGACATGAAACTGTCAGATAAATTTCTCTCTAAATCGATTATTTATTCTTATTTTTAGACCTCAAAGTGGTGGCTCATGAAAATGGAATTCTCGAACTATATTTTGTACTTATTTTTAAGACTTTTTGTAGCAATATGCTTTTCATCGGATGATAACATTGTGCTAGGTAGACTCATAACTTCTCAGTAATGCACAGAAAAAGAACACACATTTGAATTAAAATAAAATATAATGTTTTCATTTTTGACTTGAAAATAATAAAGTTATCTTGAGTTATCACTATCAGCGACGATGATTTCTAAAACAAAGGATATTTTAAAGTATTGTGAAAATGGTACGGGAGAAAAGTTTTGCTGCTTTTTGCTATTTTTGTCAAATTTAGCTCATTTGTGAACATGTGCTCTGCTGTTAATGGGTCAGCTGGAAACCCTGAATCAAGCATGATCACTGAGGGGGGTAGGGGGGGGCAGATTTATATGCACTAAAAGAAACCAAAATATGCATGCAAATATGCACTATGTTTCTTGTTGGAAACACTTTTCTTTTTTCTTAGTAAGACTTGAAGCTTTCTGGTGACGAATGATGTATAGATTCTCTCGGGCTATCGACCAGGTGAGTTGTGGAAAATATCCCAAGCTTTCGAGAGCTAACATCACTGAAGTCTTCAACCCTGAAGATTAGAGTGACATTAGCTCTCGAAAGCTTGGAATATTTTTCACAACTCACCTGGTTGATAGCCTGACAGAATCTATTCATCATATGCTCTTTTTGCTGCATTAATCAATATATTATTGTGTGATTGTCAGAAAATAAGTCATTGCATTTTGAAAATGTTCTTTCCATTTCACAAGATGCCACTGGACAGCATTTGTTCGTTTCATTTCTTGTGTTGATATCCTGATGTAAAATGGATTTTTCTGCATTCAGAATTTTCAAATAAATAAATAAATTTCAGTTTTGGAATACCCAGGCAAATCCTGGACAGGTTCCCCCCTGCAACACAGAAATCACTCATTTTGGGAACTGCAAACCTGTGTTTCTGGAAGCTATTGCTAACTGCTTCTCCAATTCAGCTATTTCAACTTCTCCTGGTAATATTTTCTTTCGAACAATATCGAAAGGAATTTGGATGGACAAAGAAAGAAAAAAAATCTAATCTTTGTCCGTTCAAAACTTACAACGAAATTTTACCATATTTTCAATACTTCATTTAAGATTCAGAATAACTGCATTATTATTTAAATTAACAACACAATCATAAATTGCACATGGTACAAATACACACATACCAGAATGGTTTGGATGGTCTAATGAAGTGATTTAACACTCCAAATGTGAATCCATCACGTTAACCATCAACTCAAATGAAGCAATGCTGGATTGCTACATTTAACGTGTGGTTCTGGTGGCAATAGAGTTTGCACAGAGATAAATGTATTATAGGCAGGTATTGAACTTAGGCAGCAAACCATCTGCACTATGAATTCGTGGTTTGTACCTACCGTAACATGAGAGTCAGACAAAAGCTATTTGTAGCGCGAGATTTAATGTAAAGTAATGCACAACGATAGACCAAAGAATAATAACAGCATATTTTTTAAAAAATATAAATTATGTTGCAGGTTATATATGAGATATAATTGTGACCATTTTCCTTATCAAAAGCATGGACTGTACTATACGCTCATAAAAACTGCATTAAATATATCAATAAGTACACAAATTCCACGGATGCTATCTCAGTTTCTATAGGACTGTCAACTTTCTCCTTCCAATTACTTTAATAGTAAAATTATCACTTCAAATCACTACTACTTTCGTGGAGAAAATCACCCAAAAATAATTTTTAATCCAAACCATTATGTTGTTTGAATATTTAACTGCCGTCCATCCAGACATAAATAATTGCAAAAAGTTATTGTATTTTTATTATATCTAATTTAAGAATAAAATGTGCTCATAGTGCATATCTTCATCTGACCATCATTCCCTTAGTTTCTACCATTTTCTTATTTTGTACTAAATAACAGAATGATCCTTCACTAGGTTATACAGCAGCATTGTCCGAAAAATTAACATAGCTTTATAAAAATCACAGTGTCCAGGCCTACACAGGCAACAAATGTTTTCTGTTCCCAAAAATGAAAGGTCTGTTTGAGCACGGTAAATTTGCATTTAGGCAATTTTCCATTTAATCTGCCAAAAATTACTCTAAATGCCTGAAATGTATCACATGTTTAGAACTGTTACTTCTTCTCTCGTTCAGCATTTATTGTCATTTCTGCAGTGCACACAGACATACTCAAAGATTTATCAAAATGTTAAATTAACAGATATTCCTCAAATAACGCAACCCCAGTGTTGTTGCTCGAATTTGTAAATATGACTCTCATCTCTGAAAGGTTGTTGGTTCTATCACAGGGACATAGAAACACTGCCTGTGTAAATTTCACCAGTTCACATTTCAGTTTGGTTTTTAAGTATTTTCTTTTTTCCTCATTTTTATCAGTTGTGATATACAATAAATATGTTCAAAATATTTATAGAATCTAACATGAAAGAAACAAGTGCTTAATTCGATCTTTTCTATCTTCATCAAATTTTTCATGAATGTTTTATGAATTTTTATGACACAACACCACCTTTAACCCATAAGGACATGTGAATGGGTAAAAATTACCCAAACGATTTTAAAATATTTTTCCATCTTTACCAATGAGTGCTTGAGGCGATCCTTCTCAGCACCTTTCCAGTGAACCCTTTCGAATATGTTGTCATTACCATGGATCAGCATAGCTTTACGCCAAATGTTTACATCACTTCTGCGAATGTATTTCAGTTTTCCAAGTGTATTATTAAGTATTACTATGGCCACAAGTGTGTATTGAAATAGGTCAAGATTATACTTCTTGTATAATAACCTAAATATTCAATCTCATGTGATTTCTGAGGACCCAAAGTGTCAATTTTTACTTTAAAATGCAAATCTTACATGTTTGTATTGATTTAGTGGTCAAATAGGGAGCTCCTGATTTTTGCTGATTTTATTGGCATTCTGGATCACTGTGCATTGGCATGAGTCCCGAAAGATCTACTGAAAATATATCATGTAAAAATGTTAGTGAGTGTCATATTCCAAAATCTGAAATTACACTTCCTTTGAGCATTCAAGTGAATGTTCATGCAGTTTGCTTGTTTAGACATTTGATATAGTTGTGTGAGGACTTCAGCAGTATTTACTATCATGGCTATCTAGACAAAAATTTCATGGAAGGAGTCCTAAGTTTTCATAATTTTCACAAATTTGATACATCATAGAGGTTATTTGAAACAAGAAAAATTATACACACAGGCCAAAGATCAAAGGACAGAAAGGGAAAGATGTAGAGAAAGCATGGAACAACCTGTCCTTAAAATGCTATGTAAGGACTCCTACAACTTTGCAAATTGTATCTGAATTCATTACATCACAATAAGCTACAAAAAAATACAAACCTCATTTTCAGATTTGACATCCTTCTTCACAACTGCTGGTGATGGTGTTTTGTAGCCATTGTCTTGAGAAGTAGTTTGAGGAGGATCGATAGATGCATAAACCTATGAAAGGTAAAGAGTTCCATTGAATTGTGAGCTTTCCTGCATGTTTGCCTAACCAAAAACTGTCAATTTAAAATTTAAAAAATATATACACCCAAAAATGTTTGACTCTGTTATATTCTTCAATAGCATAACTGAAACTGGACCTATAGTTTATAGTGAGAACTCAACGTCTATGCAATGTTCCTCCAGATGATTGCAAGACAACACTATGTCACCTGGGAGACACACCCAAAAAACATAAATACAATTATTTTCATGAGTGGTTGAACTATAAACCTTCCTACCAGTACTGATGCTTGAAAGTTGAAACAACTTAGAATAGTTGAAGAATATTTAAATTTTAATATTTATAACATATTAATTTATTAAGGATTTGCACAATCATTCAATCACACAATCTCAGACTCCAGAAAAGTACAGGCCATTATTGGTAATTAAATCTGAACAGATTATCTTCCACAACACTGGTACTGTATCTACTATCTCTCAGCATGGAGCTTGTAGTTTATAGTAATTATGCAGGCACTGGAAATGAACAAGCAAAGCAAAGCAAAGAGAGGCAGGCTCAAGCAGAACTCAATTCTGAGTCTTTGGCATACCTTTTCATATCTACCAGCTGAGATATACGTATATACTGAGTTAATATACAGCTCCACTCTGGGAGATACTAGGAACCATCAAAGTCAACCATCAATGTTTCAAAAGGAACATATCCTGTTGAAGTATGTACAGAGACAATGGCTCGTATAGGTTTATACATAATAGCAAACCAGTGGAACATGAATCACTGCAGTGGCAAAGCCTCATAAGAGGCAGGGCAGGGCAGGGCCTACCCAAATATATTTGTCTATTATGGATTTGTTTATTACTTATAATTTCATTAAAGATGCTTAACACAAGAAAACTAAAATTCTAGGTCTTATGATAATTACTGGAAATGTCCATCCCTGCCTGGGTATTTGACCCTTGCATGGAGGAGGGCCTGAGCTGGTCAAATAACACCCTGTGTGATTCTTGCAGGAAAGTATATGTTCAAGGTAATGGACACATTGAGGCTGCCCTCTGGCACAAACTGGAAACCACATCTGTTGGTTGTCCATTGCAGGGGTTGTGGAACTGTGGGGTGAGGTGGGGTAGAAAGCAAGGATGTAAGATTTTGCTCCCTGCTTTTATGCCTATGCTTAGTGTCAGCTCAGATTGTCTGCCATCTGCTGGACAAGAGAGGTCTTAACACAGGGTCACCTTCCGTGCTTTTGAAATCTTTCTGGTCTCACTTATCGCACACTAATATTGAGCCCTTTTACTTGTGACATCAAAATAATTTCAATGTGTTACGGTAACCTAAACTAACAATGATTTGCATTGCATAATAGCATTTACCATAACGTGGAGGAATATTGTTGGTTTTCGTGTGCAACTAGATATCCCCAAATTTTTTGCTCTGAATTTTCATTAGTTTCTTGATTTATCATGTTGCATTTTTATTTTATTTAAAATGTTGTCCTGTATTTTCTTTACGTTCATTTATTTATTTATTTATTATCAGCGTGAAGTACGCAAATTCAATTATGGCTTGTACTTCCACAGAATGCTACAAGAACAAGCAAAAACAAGTCAAATATTGTACATATGGCAAACAGAAAATTGTGTTAAATGTGTACGCCTAGTTCTAGGCAAAGGGAGCAAGAGGGCATCAAAACAGTAAGTACTGCCACTTTAATTAAATCTGAAGCTTTAAATTACACTAACATCAATAAAGATGATTTAAGAGTTAGAACACTTCAAGAGTATTTTTTCACAATGTTAAATGTTCCTGTACAAATTTTTAGGTGCTATTTTTCATTAATCAGATGAAGGAAGGCCTGAATTTTTTTTTTAAAAAGTCCTCATCTTCTCTATTTGTTGAACAAAGGTGTTTTTAAAGTGCACTTTATTCTCAGATATGCTAATCAAGACTGGATTAAAGTAGAAACTGAACCATTGTCAATATGATGCCTCCATGGTTAATCACACCCTTTACTCTCGGATCACAAGAAAATAGTGTTAATCACTACACTATTCTATCTTCTCAATCCCTGCCCGGACTTATTTCGGACAGAAGTCAATGAGATTGAGGCAATATGGCAACTCTTATTTTGATGGTGCTATATTTTTCATATTTTAACATATGCTACTTCTAAAGAAATCACAGCCATAACAACATGAACTCAGTCAACGTCCACTCGCCTGTACCAGCCCTTCTAGCGACATCACACTTCTTTGTATCTGATTAACTGTATCTGTTCTCTGCAATACTTTCAAATTTGTTTAACATCATGCACTCCCATGAAAAAAAACCCTTGTCCACAAATCAAGTATACAACTTTGTAATGTTGTAAAACTACAATATACAAGGCCTCTTCATTATCAGGAAAATACCTGGAAACTGTGAAAGTTTGCTTACGATGTGGCTGTGGTGGTGTTACTTGGCCCATGTACAGAAGTGACACCTTTACAGGGAAATGTAGATTATGTTGTGAATTGCAGAATCAAAATTTTCCATACAATTTTATCTATGGGGGATACATCAAGGACAATGTCTACAAGTCAAAGTTGATGTTGAAAACTGTCTTTCAAGAAGGTTGATTGATTAATTTTTATGAGCACGTCAGCACATGGGCTATTTTTGTCCATCACATAATCATCATCATCATAATCATTTGCAATTTCCTGCCTCTGGCCGGGTCAGCATAGAAGTCAAGCCTCTCCATTATTTCCTGGTCTTCCACCACACCTCTCTTTCCACGGTGTTCCAATCTTGTCCTCTTCTACTAACACTCTCCACTATCTACTCTTTTCACTTACATCTTGGTCTCCTCCTTGGCCTTATTCCCACTTCTTGTGCATTGTAAGCTCTTACTCGTAGTCTTTCTGCATCCATCGTCTTCATGTGTGCAAACCATCTTATCTGTGCCAGATCTATCCAGTTCTGAAGCTTCACCACACCCACTGTCTGTTGGATCTCCTCATTCCTTCTGGCCTTCCCCAATATACTCCTTAAAAATGTCACCTCAACTGCCTGCATGTTTATTTTGTATCTCTCTGTCGTTGTCCAAGTCTTTGCTCCATACGTAAATATTGGCACATAGAATGTCTTAAATATTCCCTTCTTGCATTTCATAGGTATATCCCTGTTCCATATTAATCTTCGAATGTTTTGATGTAGTCCACTACTCATTTATCCTCTTCTGTTTACCCCCTTATCTATTATTCCACTTCTCTCAATTATGCTTCCTATATATTTAAAGCTCTCCACTACCCTCAACTCTTCTGTGTCTATCTTTATTCTTGGTTCATTTCTGGCTCTGTTTTTGTTAATATTAGCACCTCACTCTATTCTGCACTGAATTTCATTTCTGCTCTCCTCATTTCCTCATTCCAACTATGAAGCTCTCTCTGTACTTCTTCTTCCCTGTTTCCCCATGTTACTAAGTCATCAGCAAACAACAGGGCCATCATCTCTTCCTCTCCTATCTTCTTCCCCACCTCTTCGTTTAATTGCATCCTTTGTAATTATGATGAGCAGTTGGCAAAGAGCACTTCCCTGTTTTGGTCTATTAATTTATGCTGAACCACTCCATTCGTACAACTGGTGTCTTCAAACAGCACTGGTTGACCTTGTATGTGCTTTGCACTATACACACTATCTCTTCCTCGACTCCTTTCTCTCTTAGAGCCTTCCAAATCTTTGTTCTGTCCATGCTATTGTATGCCTTTTCTATATCTAGGAATGCCATAATCAAATAATTTCCATATGCGACCAGATGGTAAAGAACCTCTTCAGCAATTCCCAGACCACCTAAACAATCAACTCTCAAATATCAAGTTCACCATGGAGACTGAGTAGAATAACAGCCTGCTGTTCCTGGATATTTTCATCTAACGCAAGCCAGGTGAATCCTTGGGACACAGTGTATACCAGAAACCAACTCACACCAATCTATACCTCAGTGCCAACAGTTTTCACCACCCGTCTCAACGAGCTACAGTACTCTCCATTTTATTTCACTGGGCCATCTACATCAGTGAAATGGAACATCTTTCAGAAGAAATACAGCATCATCTTCGCATGGCTTTTAGGCAGAACACAACATCAACAAAACATTAAAATGAGTACTGTCCAAGAAGACCAGCACATCAGGGAATCCGGACACATCAGGGGACACCAACATGTAAGGGAATCCAGACACTAGGAAATCTGGACAAAGCTGACCGGAACATAGCCATCTTTCCTTCATCGGAAATTTGAATTATAAGCTGAATTCTCAAGAAACATAACATAAAAAACATTCACAAACCACCCTCGAAGATCAGAAGCCTACTACGCAACCCCAAGGATGATTTGGGTATGAAAACACAGCGAGTTTACCATATTATCTGCAAATGCAGTAAAGCATATGTTGGGCAGACGGGCAGGACAATAGAAAAGTGCTGTAAAGAACACCAAAGTTACATTAAGAATTTCCATCCGGAAAAGTCAGGACTAGTAGAACATTCAATCAACAGGGGACATAGACCAGATTTCAGCAACACAGAAATCATAGCCAAAACTTCAAACTACTGGGACTGCATCATCAAGAAAGCAATAGCCATTCATGAAGAAAAAGAGAATCTATATCGCAACATGGGGCTCAAACTGAAACCAGCTTGGCTAGTGAAACGCGGATGCAGCAAACACAACACCCAATTGGTCCGCCATTTTGACTGGGACTCCCCTCTCCAGAAACATATATACATCAGGTTAATGCTCAGGACTACACTTCTACCCTGAAGATGAGAGTGGCATTAGTTCTCGAAAACTTGGAATCTTTTCCGCAACTCACCTGGTCGATAGCCTGAGAGAATCTTTTCATCATTTTCATACTCGTAGTGCCATTCCTGCATTTACCTTATGGTGAATATCAGTTCTACTGTTGATCTGCCTCTTCTAAATCCATACTGTTCCTCTTTCATGTTCAGCTCTGTTACTTCCCTTATTCTTGTCTCTACTCTTTTCTCATACATCTTTGCTGAGTGGCACATAAGTGTTATTCCTCTGTAATTTTTACAATCCTTTCTGTCACCCTTGTTGAATATGGGAACTATTAGTCCAATTGTCCAATCTCATGGCACTTCTCTCTCTTGCCACACTGTTTTCAAAACTCTGTACAACCACTGCCCACTTCCTGTGGCTGTAATAAGTGAGTCAGACGTGTTTAGTTGAGCTCTATTTTTCACTAATTATGTTAAGAAGAACCAAGTTCTAGTGTTATCCAGATATTTTAGAGTATTTCGGAAGTTCTCAGACACCCGATCTAAATAACTCGGTTCCGTGGTTATGAATAATTGTACAAAAATCACTATAAACTGTGCTTAATGAAGTACACAGATGGTGCTTTGTTTTGATTCAAAAGAACTGTTCCTCTGAATCAGTGGATTCAGATAGCAATATACACACCGTTAGCCACATCTGTGGTACTTCAGCCTTCCATTGGTGATCAAAGTGCCTAAAACCTAAATAAAATATCACATCGGACTGTACTTTTGGGAACTGGGAAATTGTATACTCATGTAATTGTGTAATTCGGCAAATATTACCGGGTCGTGAGTGCGGGGAGATCATGCTGTATAAAACACAACGTACTGCACATTTGCTTCATTCCTTCCGGACACAACAGGAACGATACAATCGTGGTGTACAATTTGTCAAGCGCTGTGTGCACTGATAATATGTTTGAAAACGCAATTGGGGGAGGGGGTGTTTTTCACTAACTTAGGCATCTCCATAATTTGCTTCCCTTTTTCCTCAAGCTCCGACAATAAAAAACAGGACTTTGAAACACCAAAATCCCATCAGACGATGTGGTTTTCAGTATTCATCATCTGTTAGGGGAAGGTCGGGAGGTGTCGAACAGGTGATGGTATTGGACAAGAGCAGTTTAGGGCATTTGCCGTTAGAGGCAGCAATTGTCACGTGGGCAGTGTGTGCATCAAAACGAACCACTTGAGCCATCATCATAATGGATGTGTATGCCAAAGCAGTTTGTGTTGTGCTGCGAGTTTTTTGGTATCTGTTACATTGTGCAGTGCACAAAGATACATTTGGAGTATTACAACTGGTTTGAGAGTAAGTGTATTTAGTTTCTATTGTTACTAGCGTACATTATATATAGTTGTTACGTTGTAGCCATATAATATCGCTTGCTTTGTTGTTCTCTATGTAATGGCTATCTCAATGTAGCATGTTGTTCGGGTGGTATCGGACAAAATGAAATCGGGTGGTATTGGACAGCTTGTTGGTTGACAAAATATTAATTATAGTCCTAATAGAGGTGTTTTTGTTTTGTTTTCAGTAAACCATGGGCAAAATTTGTGGAATATGGGATGAAGAAAATATGAAGGCAGCAATTGACAAATTAATTTCAAAAGAAATGAAAATAAGAGATGCCAGTGCTAGATACTCTGTACCCAAGAGCACGATAGGAGATTGAGTGAAAATAACCACAGATTGGGGGGGGGGGGAGATAACAGCTAAGCCTTGCAGAGATAATCGAGGCACTTACCAAAGAACGTTTGATGAAAACCAAAAAGAAATATTATATAATCATGTAAGGGTATTGGACAGTAAGCATATCAGAGTTTTTAAAACTGGCCTACCAATTTGCTGAAAGGCTCAAAATTAAACACTGCTTCAACAAAGAGAAACAAATGGCAGGAAAAGATTTTTACTATGACTTCATGAACCGATATCAGGACTTAAGTCTGAGGACAGCCGAATCGACTAGTCTGGAGTTGGGTTCAGTAAAGATCAAGTCAGTAGATTCTTAACAAGTTGGCTGAGCTTATGGACAAACAAAAATTCAGCCCATGTAAGATATTCAATGCGAACGAAACTTTTACTTTTAATGGGCAAAAGAGTGTGTGGATCACAAAGGAGGGTTTCCTGAAATGGTTGCATATTTTTGTTGATCGGGTAACCCTAATGAAAAAATCCAGCCTTGTTGACTGTGGATGGCCATGGAAGTCACAAGGACCTTGATGTGATCCTATATGCCAGGGAACATCATATTCACATCAGTTTACCTCCACACACATATCACAAACTCCAACCTCTAGACAGGACAGTTATGAAACCATCTAAAAATGCCTACAATGAGGCATGTTCATTGTGGATGAGGAAGTATTCGAATATGAAAATATCACTTAAAGATATAGCTGGTTTGGTCAACACTGCCTTTTCCAGAATCTGCAGGATGAAATTGGTGAAATATGGATTCAGTTGCACAGGAATCTACCCACTGAATCACAATATATTTTGTGACCTGGACTTTGCTGCCTCATTCTGTAACCAGTCACAGGAAGTAGAAGAGAGCTCCACTACCATGAATCAGACCTCAACCAATCCTAATGAAGCAGCTGTCTCTCAACTATCTACTGCCTGCAATTTTTCTGAACCCTTGAATCAACTTTATGACCTGCCTTCAACATCAAGAATTTCTACGAGTTGTAGTTTACCTGGAACCTCAAGCAAACCAGACAATCAGACTCAAGAACCATCCACTTCCAAAGCAGCATCTACTCCAAAACCTCAATTGTCAACTTCTCAAATGTTCATCTCATCACCGACTCAAGGCATCTTAGAACAAAGTTCAACACTACCAAACACTTCAAATGTGAAGTACAAAGATAGAAAACATCGCAGTGAACAAAGTAAAATTTTGACATCTTCACCTTACAAAATGCAGCTTGTACAGAAAAGAAGACTCTTTGAAGAGAAGAATGCTAAAAGAGAAGAGAAAAACAAGACAAAAGACATCTAACAAAATGGCAAAGGTATGATTAAGAATCCAAAGTGTGAATTATCGAAAACAAAGGAAATCCAGCAAGCAACAGTTCAAGAGTGTAAAGCAAATGAAGAAGAAGGCAACAGTGATGAAAAAGCAAGAAAATAACTTAAAATTGAAGACAGCAACATAACATCTGCTTTGGTTACCAACTGCATCATGTGTGGAGAGTCTTTTGAGGAAGACTGGATCCAATGTCAAGTCTGCAAAGGATGGGCACATGAGAACTGCGCCATTCTTGAAGGGGGTAGTCATTTTTATTACTGTGACATTTCTGATGCTACCAAATGAACAAAAAATTTGCCAGTATTCATAAGTTTTCATTACCAATTAAGTAAATTGACTTCAACTTTAATTTTATTTTTGTCCAATACCACCCTCCACTTTTTGGAAAGGCTAATTTATAATGATTTTCATTTTTCACCCAAAATCAAAGTAGTCCTTTTAGCAAAACAGCATCCACACAGTGTGTGGGTAAGAGATTGAAGTTTTATATTATGTATTTCAGGATTGATTATAGCTAATCTTTAAAAATAAATCTTAATAAAAGCTAATGTTTCCGATACTCCCCGACCTTTCCCTATGGATCTGACTGAACTACTACATGGACCACACACATTACAAGGATCGACTGTTCCAGATTTTTGCTCCAGAGAATCACTTCAAAATTCCACGAATTCACTCCCAGATGACATTACGGACACTAAACTACAGAAGACCAAATCTACATCTAGTGTTTCTAACAAGAGACCCTGTGAGGATTCCCGGGTAAATGTTGAGAGCTTTCAGCTCAGTAAGAAGACGGCAAGGAGATTACCGATATATCAGCCAATATCCATCCCATTGAATAATCAATTTAGTGCTCTTTAGGAACATCAAACTGAGGATGCTCCTGGTGATAAAAGGGATGATACAACCACATTAAATTCAATTCAAGACACCCGTCGAATGAAACCACCACCTATATATGTGTTTAACCTTAACAATTTCTATGCCCCCTCACAACACTTCAAAGCACTTAAAAATAATCCTACAATATACTATACTTGTGCTGGATCAAAAATTCACTTTTCCACCATGGAAAAGTACAATATTGCTATTGATCATCTGAAAAGTCTTAATCTTGAATATGTAACCTGGACCCAAACAGGGGTTTCGGTACTTCGAGTTGTACTGCGAAGACTTCTAAAGAATACAAATATCATGGACATCGGCAGTGTCTCAGTTGAAACAGAAGGATCAAAATACCCATCAAGTCATACCATTAGCGCTTTTTCTGCTGACCATTAAAAAGATGGAAATTGCTAAAGGAATCTATAAAGAACCATATTTTGAACAACACCGTGTGGTGATAGAGGAGTATCACCCACTGGAATTTATACAGTGTTTCAAATGTCAGAGACTGGGACATGCCCAACAGAACTGCACAAATGTGCTCAATTACACGATACGAGGAAATTCCCTAAAAAACACCCTACATCACCTGCTAAATGTGTAAACTGTGACTGTGACCATCCTGCTAACTTTCGCGGATGTCCAATTTTCCAACGAATATAAGAACGTGCAAGAACTCCGAAAAAGTGGTGTACAGTCTACTTCCGACACTCCTAAGCAATCACTTACTTCTTTACAAGACCAGACAGTTTTCCGTGCATTACCAACCACTAGGAGTTATGTTAATGCTTCACTTCAAATACAAAAACTAATACAAGATGCCAGGAATTTAAGGATATTTGGACTAGCATGAAAGAAATTTTCGATTTCAGGGGTTTTCTTCAAAAAATTAAATCTGGTCTACAGTGAATTAGTCATGCCAAGACAATCCTAGATATGTTCAGTGTTGCCATGGATGCTTTGGATAAACTTTTCGGAAATGCTCTGTAAAAGTACTCTGATAAGTAGAATATTGACGTGTGTTCAGTGGAATGCTGGTGGATTTCGTACTCAATTTCTGACCATCAAACAATTTTTGGTGAATACAATGTTGATATAGCCCTGGTGAATGAAATGCACTTGAAACCCCATAATATACGGAAAATTGCAAATTATACCATCTATAGAAATGATCGGTTCCTGGGACGAAAAGGAGGTATGGCTAAAGTTGTCAAATTTTTGCTATTTGCACGTCAACTTCCAAATCCAGCTCTAGAAGCTTTAGAAATTACAATAATTGAACTATTAACTACCACCAACCCACTAATTTTGATAGCAGGATATAACGTTCCAGAACAGCTTACAAGAACTAGAGACTGTTTTTCGCTTGGGTCGCAAAGTGATTGTAGCTGGTGATCTAAATTGTGAAAACCCTACATGGAATTCGCGTGTAGTGAATCGTGGAGGTTCCTCTCTTCTCCAAAGTGTCCAACAATTGAACTTGCCCATTCTTGCCCCAAGAGAACTCACTCATTATCCACGAGAACGTGGACTTCCAGATGTGTTGGATATTGTGATATATCAAGGTGTAAATAATATGACTGGTCCCTATATTATTCATGATCAAGAGTCAGACCATCAACCCATACTTTTTAAAATGATTCATCATAATTTATTGAAACCCTCTCCTCCACTGGCCGCGGTGGCACAGTCAGTAACTTGTCTGACTACCATGCTCAAGGTCCTGGGTTCGATCACCGGCAGGTTCAAATCTGGGAACTTTTCTAACATTGGAAGCGACCCCAGCGCCCACCCAGCATCGAATGACATGGGTACCTGGGGGAAATCCTGGGGGATAAAGGCGGTCAGGGGCATGATGCTAATCACATCACCCCCACTCACGACCGGATCAAGAAAGTGTGGGGCGTTACCCCCACACCCCCTATACACCTTCATAGCGTGGTGCTAAGCACAGGGGAGCACTTTATCTTCACTTTTTTTACCTCCTCCACAATATCATGTTACAACAAACTGAGATGCTTACACTTGACAAATAGTGCCTATAACTGACTTCATTTAGCTTGAAAACCCAGCCGAGATTGATTCGGCTTTAGAAAACCTTACAGCAGGCATACAAACTTTTTATCATCACTCTACTATCAGAACCCCCCAGTTATACAATAAACATGGTTGTCCAGTGAGGGTATGATCCTCCTCAACTGTAAAAAATATTACCAATGGAAATGGCAACAAACTTATAACCATCGCTACAAACAGTTGTATAATCTCACGATCGATTTAGCCGAAATCTCATTTGACAGCGACAGGCAGATTGGGACACCGAACTTTCCAGGATATCAATCCAGGATAGTAGATTCTGACAATTATTAAGAAATTATCTTCGAAAGAATCCACAATCTGCTGCCTACCCTCTCTAGGGTCCAAATGGCATGGTGTACACACCAGAGGACAAGTCTGAAGTGTTCTCCACACATCTGGAGGACCAATTCCACACACCAGATCAACCGCATAATGGCAATTATATCCAGAATATTCAACGTTGACTGGAACAACTACATCATGAACCACTCACAGCTTCTCACAACTCCGCAGGAGGTCAAAGGTGTTATAAATCTTCTTCGACCTGGTAAGGCACCTGGCTTTGATACTATTACCACATTACAACTGAAGAATGGCACCAGAAAATTGCTAGTTTTTCTAGCAAAAGTCTTCAATGCTATATTCCTTACCGGCTATTATCCATCAAGTTGGAAAGTACCAAAAATAATCCATTTGCCAAAACCAGGAAAGAACATTCTTCTTCCACAGAATTATAGACCTATAAGTCTTCTGAGCCATGTTAGCAAAATCTTTGAACATATACTACTCAGACGATTACAAGCTGTGGTGGATGAAAAAGGCTTGCTGCAGTATCATCAATTCAGATTTCGTAAACAGCACAGTACTACTACGCAACTCGTCCGAGTAGTGGAGTATGTTACAGGAAATTTTAATCTCAGTCGACATACTCTAGGAGTATTTCTCGACTCCGACAAAGCCTTTGATCGAATTTGGCATTCTGAATTATTGTGAAACTAGCAGAATTAGGAGTTCCTATTAATTTTGTTCAATTATTGGATCAGTATTTACAAAATAGACAATTTCAGGTGCAATTTTTAAGCGATCGATCTACAGTTAAGATAATATGTGCTGCTGTCCCTCAGGGAGCTGTTTTATCTCCACTTCACTTTGCTTTATATACCAGTGATATCCCTGCCACTCATATATGGATGTTAGCTACCTATGCAGATGATGTTGCCATCTTTACAAATAGCCCTTTACAAGAACTATGCTACAGTAGGATGAGACAACAACTATTAGAGTTGGAAGATTGGTCTAGTTGCTGGTGCATGAACTATAATTCACTGAAGAGTGCGGCGGTTTTATTTACACGTTAATATGGACAACTACCAAAGTTTCTGTGACTCTAGGGATCTTCTATAGTGGACAAACCTTTTACCACATATCTAGGAGTGGTTTTGGACTGAAGACTAAATTTCCATAACCACATCTCAACTGTGACAGCAAAAGCACAAACTCGAGTTGGACAATTGTACCCAGTTTTCCAAAATTGTTCCTTGGGACTGACGACTCACTTGCATGTGTAGAAGATGATGGTACGTCCCACACTCCTGTATGCAGCACCAGCTTGGGGTCATCTCCAACCTTCAGTTATACTGAAATTACAGATTATGCAGAATAATGTCACTCAACTTATTACTGGACATAGCCGAGACACTCATATCTCACAAATCCATGAGGACCTTGAACTAGATTATGTTCAATCTGCTATATATGCCATGTGTTACAACTTCTGGACCCAGATCCAACAGTATCGAAATCCAGCAGTTCGGGGCATTGCAACTCGACCACAGGTCTGAAAGTCCCACTCCATGCCCCGGAATTTTGAACAAATTTAAATTAAAAAATGCTATTGTATTATTAATTATGTGTTACATATACTTCCTGTTTATGAGTACTTTAAAGTACTGTTTTCAATGGAGCAGAATAGTGTTCCTTGATAGTGCAGCTATAAAAGCACAGATTGTGATTTTTGTTGTTACATTGTTTCTTATATATTGTTATCATTATTATTATTCTATGTGGTTACTTTATGTTTAATGTGCCTTTAAAGTGATGTGGAAAAATGTAGTTTGTGATTAGAACTTTTCATCAGTGCACCAAAATATTGTATGCTTTGAACAATAATAGTGATTATTTCCTGCCTCTGTCAATGCAAAATGATAGCAAGGAACTCAACAATTTCAAATTAGTGAAATAATAAAAATGAACTATTGTCCAAATCCCTGCTGACAGTCGACCCGGGTTATAGCAAGAGAAATGGTCTACATACACTACTTTGTAAGAACATGGTAGTAAGTCAAGGACCCAATGGTACCGATATTTACATAAAACCTGTCAATAAAGCATTGGCATTGCTCACCAATCACTCCTGCTCCTAGTATCATTTCCACTGGCACCTCTTCTACACCATCACATAAAATTGGAATTAGATTCATTGACTAAGAGAAAACTTAACAACAACAAAATCTCTGTTACAAACCTCCTTACTCAACTTCATTCAAGAATTAAAGCACTAAAATTATACTGTCTCTGAGAACTAAAATCTCTTTACCTAGAATAAAAGTTGAAGCTGTAAAGGGACACTCAGCACACAAGAGAGACAAACACAGGACAAAACAACCCCACAAAGTATTATCCTGGCCATGACTTCAGGCACCAAAGCCTTGTTTACCTGCACAATGCAATTAGAGGAGTGTACTACATGCAAATGAAGTTGACTTTAGGTGCCTTCCCAAAAGGTTGTCCCTTACACCCCACAATTCATGGAGGATGAGGAATACTGAATAAGAGGGCAATCAACATGGACTGGCATATGATGAAAGCTAATACTTATGGATGTACAGTTCCCACCTCTCAATTGTTATGCTTTTCAGACATTTTACATTTTTCAACATAGTTTAATATTCAAATTCAAAACATTCCATTCCATTTAAAACTCCAATGTGGAGAGAAATTCAGAAATTAGAACTCACTGTTCTGTTTCTCTAATACTTGCAAGCATTTTGACATAATATAAACAAGTGTGCCATGTGCAAAATATGAATATCTACTGCACTCGTTTTGAATGTATTCATGAGAGCCTTATGTAGTTGCAGCAGACTGAATGAAGTACAAAAAAACTCGTAGCTCAATAACTAATTTCCACAGAGATTAAAAAATTAGTGTTGTTTTCTTTCTTAAAGACAGGCCTTTTAGTGGAGGTCAAATTTACAAGGTAACCAAAAAAGTTCTTGCCGTTTTTGACGTCCCATTAACCATGTGCTCACAGAGAGGAAACAAAATTATGCATGTGCCTGCCAAGCGATCGGGAGGTAGTCTGACCATCGACTGTCAGTAATACAGGCACATTGCGCACACACAGCAGTCATAGCTCATCCAGTGTCGAAGAGAAATGGAGGTATCGAAACAGCTTGTTCGCGTGTGTTTGTTGTATGACTTTAAAGTGGGCCTGTCAGCTGCCGCATCAAGTCGCCGCATTTGCCAGGCATTTGGGGAGAATGTCGTGAACAAACGCACTGCCAGGCATTGGTTTCAGAAATTCTGTTCGGGACATGTGAGTCTTTCGGATGAACCTCGCAGTGGACGACCACATGTGTTGGATGACGAGGCCCTGAAAGCAGCCATCGAGGAGGACAGTGGTCTAACGTTTGATGAACTTGCAGAAAGGTTCCATTTTTCCGCTGAAACAGTCAGACTGCACCTGCACGGGATAGGGAAGTCATACAAGTTAAGAAAGTGGGTACCCCACACATTGTCGGCAGCGAACAAGGAACAACAAGTGACAGCCTGTTTGTCCTTGCTCACTCGGCACCTGAACACACCCATATTTGATCGCTTGCTCACTGGTGAGAAAAGTGGGTCCTCTATGACAGACATTGGTTGTTGCCACGTGACCCTATTCCTCACACCACAAGACCACCTGTGCACCCATATAAGGTTATGCTTTCTGTATGGTTGAATTGTCGGCAAGTGGTGCATTACGAGCTCCTTCCACCTGGTCAGACCATCACTGCTGACCTCTACTCTCAGCAGTTGCAAAGGGTGCACCGTGCATTGCAGCAGAAGGAGCCGGCATTGGTGAATCAAGGGTGTGCTGTTCCTATACGACAATGCCAAACCACATGTGTCAAAGAGGGCCCAGGAGACCCTTCAGCAACTTGGCTGGGAGACACTGTGCCATCCACCATATTCACTGGATCTTGCACCAACAGATTACCACCTGTTTCATTTCCTTCACAACCACCTCCGTGGGAGATCCTTTGCAAATGAGGGAGACCTGCGAAACGCACTCATGGACTTCTTTGCATCTAAGCCTGCCGAGTTTTATCACAAGGGTATTGTGCAGCTGCAGGAATGTTGGCAAAAGGTGTTGGATGCTGATGGAGATTACTTTGAAACCTAAAGGTACATACCGTCCACTGTATTGTTCTTTGTTTATCACTGATCTAGAACGGCAAGATCTTTTTTGGTTACCTTGTACAGAAGGTTGTTTCACGTTGATGGTAACGATTTCGATCACCAAGGAGCAGCACGTAGGCATAGCACAGAGCAGCCAGAGCCAGTAGATGAAAGTACTGTGTGTTGACTTGCAAAGACGATGGTTGGTGTGTGAGTGAGTGTTTATATGGCACCAAAAATTCCAGTCTTTTGGGAGGGGTACATCTGTGCCTTTTCCGACGTTGGTTATAGTTATAGCCAGATAATTAAACAGTGCCACATGAAAGCATTCCATGTGTCAAAGAAGGGCATCAATGCAGTGTTGAATCGCCATAGAGCTTGCACTGTACCTGTTGCTGGAACCAGTCAAAGTGGGCCTCGGACATATCGAAAGCCCAAGCGTTCCTCCGATGTTGTGCGGAAAGTGAGATCCTTGGTGCGATGTGGAAAACCTGCAATGCAAAGAGTGATTGCACAAGCAGTGCAATGTTTCCCCTGCAACTGTAAATCGCATCATAGCCCAAAATTTACAACTTGTGCTGAAGCACAAGGCTCATGTTCATAAGTTGCATGCCTCACAAGTCCAAGAGAGGAAGACCAACAGTCCGAAGCTCTACGAACACAATCTGGCAGGGGACCGCTGGAAGTATGTGGTGTCCCTGGATGAAGCATGGGTGTATCTGTTGGATTGTAGTAAAAAAAAGGGCCATCTACTATCATCCACGTGATGCAAGAGGTCAATCTGAGTGGGTATGTGAATGTGCTGAAAGTTTTCCACGTGGGTACATGGTTTTTGGTGGTTACTGCCATAACGGCAAAAATTCCACTGTGCAGAGTGGAAAAAAGGCTAAAATAAATTCAGCCCATTACCAGACGAATATTTTGGAGCCACTTTACAGACATGATATTCCTTCTCTCTATGGCAGTGACACATCTCGTGTCGTCATCCATTAGGACAAGGCTTCCAGTCATATGGCAAAGTCCACGCAGGCATACATGGATCGGATGGCACGTGAAACGGGCATTCATGCAATCCCCTTTACAGACATCTCTGTGAAATCCCCCGATGCCTCTTCCATGGATTTTTGTGGGTTTCCGTTGTTGATACGAGCCTTCGGAAGCAGGCGGCCCTGCACAATTGAGGGTCTTTGGAAAGCTTGTCAGGAGGAATATGATCGTTTGGACCAATGTGTTCTTCAACGCAATCTCCTCCAATGGAAACTCCACTGCAGGGCCATTGCTGCAAGACAGGGGTATCACGTGGAGCACCACCGCTTGTGGAAATTACGATGTTCAGAAACTTTGCGTGATTTCTGAAAATGTCAAATTGTGGGCCTTTGCCTCTGTGTTGCATGTTGCTTAAAGTGTTCCTCTTTTTGTAAATGCAGTGGTTGAAGAGTTATAGTCATATTATTTTCAATTTATCCCATAGTAACAAAAGGAAAATGAAGACAATTTTCAAATGGCACATGTTAATAATAGTAACAATGGACATATTGTTTTGTTTTTAAATTTGAGTATGTAATATCTATAGTGGTATTGTAATTTAAAAAAACACATAAATTAAATATCGTGCATAGTTTTTAAGAAAGGGCACATTAAATTTGCCATGTGGTCCAGTCAAAATTTAAAAATTGGGCCTTTTCCTCCATGTCTACCCTGGACCCTTAATTGTCACACATTGTTTAAAGTGTTTCTTTTATTTGCAAAAATTTCTATGTTAAAAAAATGTAGTGGTATGAGTTATAGCCATTTTTACAACTCTATTCCAGGTGTTACAGGTGCAACAAAGGACTTTCACAATCTCTGCTTGTTCATGATAGTAACAGTGGATACAGTGGTTTCTAATTCAAGTATGCCATGCCTTAATATGTGTGCTAATATAAAAGAAAAAAAAATTAAGACAGAACTGAAGTATCGTGTGTACGTTTTGAGAAATGGTGTATTATTTACTGCCTTGCATTGCTGGTACATATACCAGCTGGCTGCTAAAGGTTAAGAAAATCTAAATACATATTTTTAAAAAAAATACAATAATCAGTGTTGCAATCTTAAGAATGTACTACATTTTTTTTACACACTACAACTTACCTCAATTATATCTGGTTCAGATTCCGCTTCATTTGTGGCTGAATTTAACTGGATATCCTCATTTGCAACCCTATTGGCTGAAGATACTGCAACTCCTGACAGAATACTTCCCATTGGCTTACTGCTTGAGCTTAATGCAACACCTGAACAGAATTGATCGTTGCCATTTTCCACCCTCTGTGAACTCTGGTTTCTGACTGTATTATGTACACTGTCACTGGATGTTTGCTTTGAGATACTAGTTACAGATCTCTTCCTTTCAAAAAGTTCATGTGCTTGAATTTGTGGATGCTGTTGTTCTAGAGCTTCCTGTTGCCCATGTAATTCAGCTTGATGTTTTTCCTTTTGTGCTTGGGCTAGCTGTTCTGTATGTACCTGATCTAGCTCCCTTTGATTTTGCACTGGAGCCACCCGTTGTTGGTTTTGATTCTCTAGATGTACTTGAGCTTGTACTCTTTGAATGTTCATCTGAAATAGTTGGTCTACCTTTTGATTTTGAGCTACAGGATCCTTGTGAATTCTTGTTTCACAGTTATGCTGATTCATTTCATCTTCATCTGATGCGTATCTTTGTGCTGGTGAGACTTCCGTGGCTTGTACATGAACAGTTGGTTGTGAATTTGAGAGTGGTGCTGATATTCCATCCATTCTTACTTGTCCTTGAGCTGGTGGCTGATGTCTTGATGCCACCTGCTGTTCAGCAGGTGTTTCCATGCCCTGAACATTAATTTGATTGGTTGGTTGACCTGACTGTGTCAGGACACGTTGAGAAGCAAGAAGGTTCAGCAAAGTCAGCTGCTTGGCTTGTGGATTTGGCTGATGGGGTAGAACTTGCTCTCTGTTCTGTAGACGGTCCACTTGTTTGCAGCTCAGCGGTCTATGTTCATCTCCTATCTCTGGAGTGGTTAAATATGTTGATAATCCTTGCTGTAATGGATTGTTCCACAACAATCCCAGTAGGGACTGATTTGGTTGTTGTGAAAACTGGAGATTCTGTTGAAGTGGAAATCGAGGATTCTGCTGCTGTTGAAATTGAACATTCTGCTGCTGTGAAAATTGGGGATTCTGTTGCTGTAAAAATTGGGCATTTTGTTGCTGAGAAAATTGGGTATTCTGTAGCTGTGAAAATTGGGGATTCTGCTGCTGTGAAAATTGGGGATTCTGTTGCAGTGAAAATTGAGGATTCTGCTGTGGTGGAAATTGAGGATTCCATTGGTACTGTGACTGAGGTACTTGTATGTTATTATGAGAAACATAGGGTGGGGGTTGCTTGACAAAGCCATAACCTAAGCAATTATTGAATGGAATTGAACATCTAGAAAATGATTGCGGTAATGGCTGCTGACTTTGGTATGTACTGTTCATGTGTCCTAAATGCATCTGCGGCATAGGTCTTTGGTTTTGATACATGTTGTTTGTATGTGGGACCACCTGCTTTGACTGCTGTTGCTGGGGAGAGTTGTGAGCATATTGGTACTGAGCAATTGGATAACCACTCTGTTGAGCAATGGGATTTGAGTGAAACTCTTGGTTTGCATTTGGACAGATGTTCTGCAGTTGCATTGAAGTAGTTTTTTGGCTGTTAAAGAATTTGTTTGCAGAAACACCAGGATTGGCTTGTTGGTTGGTAACAGTGTTCATTGATTGACTCCTGTCATTGCTTCGAAGTCTGGGGTTTATATTTACAAGTTGCTGTGTGTTTTGGGAAGATGCCCCTTGATATATGGTTTGTTTTGGTCCTGCACAAACTTCACTGACTCTGGGTATTTCGCCTGTAGTTACATTTGAAGGTCCTGTTACTGTGTAAGCAGGTTGTTTATAACCATGCTGCCCTGAATAGCAAAGACTAACATTTGGTGGAGAAGTAAGAATGCATTTTTGTAATGGAATGCTGTGCTGTGGTACTTGTGCACTTGATGGAGATGTATGTAGTGCAATGTCTTGCTGGTTATCACTAGTTGCTGCACATGAAATGACACTGGCTGCTGCAGGAGGTGCAATTGAGGTTGTAGTCAGTCCAGTATTCTCAGAATTTTGCACCTGAGTACTTAGTAAACTAGCTGAAGAATTAGATGTTTCTTCATCTTTTCTTACTTTCCTCTTAAAGACCTCGATAACTATCTTCTCCATAATGAATCCACTGTTGTCAACAAATGCTCTTAGAGGCATGATGGGTCGAAGTTTGCATATAGTTGCTAACCATTGTGCAATTTGTTTGGAAGTCAGTGGTGGAATCATAAATTTTGTGCTCATTTCCTCCAGTTCAGTTACAATTGCTACCTCAGAACGTCCAGGCTTGCTTAGTTCTTTCTTGAAGCAGTGAACCAATTGGATGTAATTCCTTTCCAGAGGTTCAATCATTGCTTGCCTCTCCACATAATTTACATCGGAACCACTAACAATCTTCTTAATAAACTCTGCATATCTAAAAGCTGGATAAAAATTCCCCAATATCAATTTCATCATCATCTGCATGTTTTCATTTTGTTCTGGTTTTTCTGCAGGAGGCATTGTTGGAGTCACAGTTCCTACAGAATCATTGTGATCTGCAGGGAAATCTGATCTTTTAAACTGATTTTTGTCCTTTACTCTTATACTTGGAAAAATGCTCATATTTGGACTATCAGTAACACAATCATTTGCTTCGGTTTGCTGAGTATTTTCTAATACACTGCAGTCTTTTTCTGTTCTGGGCTCAATCTTCATGATATTCCTTCCTAACACTGAAATTTCCTTTCTGCTTTCTCCATAACGTAGCACCTTATAATTTATTTCTTCAACTGTCTTCTTTATTTCCTCAAGTGAAGTAGCTCTGGGTTCATTGTTTGTATCTGAGCTTGCCATTTTTGAAATATCAGCTTTGTTATTACTACTCCTAGTTACACTTTGAGAATGATTCAATGTGTTTTCAGTACTTTTGGAAGTAACTGATGCACTTACATTCTCATTCTCGGAGTTACTGAATTTAGACTCTACAGACACCAATTCTGTTTCCAGCAACAAGCCAAAATCTTTACTTGAAGGAGCAGCTACCTCTGGTATGCTTATCAAAAAATCCTCTTCAGAAGCTTGACAAACAGGCTGTGCAACAAGCATGTTACTAGAAGCTACCAAGCTTTTTTGGGTGGCATTTGTGCTTTGATTGTATGTGGGCAAGTTTCTCACAGAACACATACTTGCTGCAACAGTACTGTGTGTGTCCCTCGTGGACATCATACAAACTTTTTCAGGTTGCGCCTCTGGTTGAATTTGGTTCTCCATGGTAGGTTTCAATTTATCTGAAGCTGCACATGTACTTGCATCCTCGCTAGCTGGACTTTCTTTAGTAGGTTTCTTAGTATTTACCTCCATAGGAAGAACAATCATGACCTTACCTTCAGCTGGTTTGAAATCTCCCCCAATGCATTTATATATTTCTGAAGCTTTCTGCCTACTTTTGGCCAATAACTTTGGCATCAGGTGTAATCTGTTCCAGTTTGCTTGAACTTTCCCCTTTCCTTTCAAGCTATTATTACTCTTTACTTTATTTGGACTTCTACTGAATCCACCTCCTCTACTACTCATTATACTGGTTGTTGCTTTATCGATACTCCTTACTTTGTTAGGACTTTTGCTCAAGTCAACTTCCCCATTACTTATTAGATTGCCTGAGGGCTGCATGCTTTGTTCTCGTTGCAGTTTCGATGTAAATTTCTTAAATATCTTTACTGCATTTTCAGCATTTCTGTCATCTGTCTGCAAATCAGAAACCTCTGGGGTTTTGGCTGTGTAGATGTCTATTATTGTAGTAATATCTTTGCTAACTATTTCAACATTATCTTTAATACTGACATTGGTACTGCTACTTCCCTTCTCTTCTTCCAAAATAGGTTGTTGACACAGAAATTCTGCTCTAGTATTGCTATTGGGTTTATTCTGTGGCTCACCAGGGGTTGGCAATGTGTTCGTATTTTCTACTTCAGCATTTTTGCATTTCTTAGGCATTTCAGAGGTGTCACTCTCATCTTTAGTTTTCCTTCGCTTGATGCCTTTACAGCTAATTTCCTCACTTTTGCATGCTTCGTCCTGCTTCATAGCTTCATCTACAAGTGACTTATGGATTACAGAATCCTTAGATCTATTTTTTTCATTCTCCAATTGCTTAGTGATACTCTGCATCTTACTTTGAGTATCATGAACACTATCATCATGCACCTTGACTTTTACTCTTACTGGCAACTTATCTTTCTTATTCCTTGGAGCAATTTCTTGCTTTTCAGAAAACTTGTTACTTTCCATGCAGACTTCGCCATTTGAATTGTGTTCTTCATGGCATTTGTCCCTATATTCACTCTTTGAAGGTAAAGATCCTCCTAAGCTAGGCTTCAATGGCAGATTAACTTTGGTACCACTGGTTCTGCTTTTTATGTTTGGCACACTGCTACTAATAGCACCTTTGATCTTGCTATTATGGTGAGTGTTTTCTCTTTTCTCAGTCGGTAGTTCTTGCTTTGAAGGAGGGTTCCCTGTTTTTTTCTTAGCAGTCTTCTCTCGTAACCTCTCTGAAGAAACTGCAGGATATTTATTTCTTGTATTATTTTTCTGTATGTAAACATTCAGAGTTCTTTGGTCACTGCTCTGTTGTATGACTCTGCTTGCCTTTCCAGAGCTCACTTCACTTTGATTGGATAACTTCAGAACACTATCCAAACTTGGCCCGAAAGTATTACCTGTTATTTTTTTTAGAGTTACTGGCTTAGTATGAATATGCAGATCAACTTCTGGAGTTCTTTTCACCGTTTTTTTATCACAATCGACTACTTTCTTTAAAACAGTACTTCTATTAGTATCTCCATTACCTTTGGGCTTGGATTTGTGTGATGCAATTAAGCCATCATGTTTACAGGACTTCTCAACAAAAACTGGCCTATTCTTATCAGGAACTTTCGTCTTGGGTAATTTTATTGCATTTTGATTTAAACTGAGTTTATCAGTTAGTTTTAGCTTCAATTGAGTTAGATCAGCTGACTCAAGTTTGAGGTTCTGATTATTGTCCTTGACATTCGTATCTTCTGTAGTTGTCTTTCTCCAGCAAGTGCCACTGCTATCTGTTCCAATGTTAGCCAGAGAAGATGCAGCATTCACACTCTGAGGAGTGTTCTTACTTGACTTTGGAGAAGTGACGGTAGAGATAAAATGAGGATTCTGGAAAAGAATGTAATCATCATCTACAGAAAACATCCTTTTTTTCTTCCTCGTGGCTTTAATGCCAGTTTGATCAATTATATTTTTGTTCTCCCCTTTTTCATTTATTGCACTTGTACTTTTTCCTGTACCTCCATCCATTGTCCTACTGGAGGGAGTAGCTACTATACTAGCACTAACACAGTCACTATTCGAAGATCCACTTAAATTTTGGCTATATGAAGTAACAGTCTTTTCTTTCACGAAGGATGACTTAGCAATAATGCTCTCTGCAGAGTTTGTACTCCTGGCACTTTCAAGTATGTCAACAGACTTATTCACACTTCGAGACCTAGACCTTTCTTCATCCAAACTATCTTGGGAACTCCACTACTCATGTCTTCTTTGTCTATTGCTTGCCGATCATGGCTGCCACTGTGCAATGGAAGATCATTCAACCTGGAAATGAGAAAATATATATTTTTTAAACTATGGACATGAGTTTTGCACAGATAATCATAACACGAAAAACAATCATTAATACCTTCACTGCTTTTGCGTGGATTTGCATTTACCCATACATGTTTATGCAATATGTTTCAAAGACCTTTTTTGACAATTTTAATCAAAACTGAAATGTGCACATCTTCTACATAAGATCAAGTGATTACAATAGTGACAGCTAAATGTTGTCCGCCTGTTTTTGTGAAATTATGCAACAAGATTTGCTTAGTATATTTAGGACTAACCATTAGATTTGTAATTTGTGATTTCCATACACCGAGATAAGTATATGACAGAAATAAATTGAAAACAGAAAATAATCGATGAATGTATCCTTTCTACAACTCCGTTTATGAGTAGCATGTAAAATGTCATGTGGAGTGAGAATACAAACGTAAATATTGTGAAAATGTTATACTTATGAGGGTCACTATTTATATTTTGAGCCTAACAATCAAAAAACAGGAATTTGGCATTGAAAACTGCTTTATTGCTTTTGAAGTATTCTCCTTTATGGTCAATACACTTTTGCATTCGTTCGAACCATTTGTCAAAGCAGTTTTTCCAATCTTCTTGAGACACCTCAATAATATGGTTTTTGAACGCATCAACGGCATCTTCCGCCGACGAAAATCGTTGTCCACGCAATTTATTCTTGACATTCGGAAACAAGAAGAAGTCATTGGGTGCGAAATCAGGACTGTATGGCGGATGACTCATCAATTCGATTTTTTTACTGTTCATAAAGTCGGTCGTTAGAAGAGATGTTTGACAGCTGGCATTGTCTTGATGAAGAATGATCCGACGGCGTTTGTTTGTTTTCCGTATTTGACCGAAGACATCTGGCAAACAAATTGTTGTGTACCATTCAGAGTTGACCGTTCTACGTTCCTCTAAAGGCACAGTTGCCAAATGACCAGTTTTCCCGAAAAAACAGGCAACCATTTGTTTCGATGTACTTCGAGCGCGAACAACTTTTGTTGGATTGGGTTCATCTTGAAACACCCATACAGTCGACTGCTGTTTACGTTCCGGCTCATATGCATATATCCATGATTCATCACCTGTTACAATCTTATATACATCTTTTGAAGCACCACGATTCTATTTATTGAGCATTTGTTTGCACCAATTGACGCGAGCGTCTTTTTGAGTTTTTGTCAAATAGTGTGGAATCCAACGAGAACATACCTTTCTCACAGCTAAATGATCATGTAATATTTTATATATGCTGGTGGAACTAATGCCTATGGTTGCCTCAATCTCACAGTATGTCACATGACGATCTTGCAGTATTAGGTTTTGCACAGCATCAATGTTTTCTTGAACAACAACTGATTTTGGACGACCTTCGCGAATCTCATCAGTGAGCGAATGGCGGCCACAATTAAATTCATTATACCAGCGTTTCACAGTGGCAAAGGATGGGGCTTCATCACCAAATGTGGAAGTAAGTTGATCGATGCACTCTTGTCTTGATAATCCACGTCGAAAATAAAAAAAAATCATCGCACGAAAATGTTCACGAGTTAATTCCATTTTATTGTTGTCGCGCAACCTCCAAGGCAACATAAACAACACGAAAATGTTCACGAGTTAATTCCATTTTCTTATTGTCGCGCAACCTCCAAGGCAACATAAACAACACAAATGAAGCTATTGACAAAACATTTGAAGTACGTTATGGTCAATAATGCCAGACGATTCCGTGCAAACGTCAAATCGCGCCTAACTTCAATCAGTGTTGCCAAGGCTCAAAATATAAATAGTGACCCTCGTATAAATGAATCAAATAGACTAAAGATCATCTATCCTGTTTCATTAGAATCTTGTATTCTATATCTGGCCATTTCAGTACATTTCTAGACAGCATCACCTGTATAGGGGATGTTTCTGGGTAAACAAAAAGAATTGGAGTAGTTTTGGAATAGTGTGATGTACCCAAAGCTCCATCGCTTTTACCACTGTTGTCTGCTACCTGATCTTCAAAATCCGTGATTGATACCCTGGTTGATACCGTGACCCACAAAGATGTATGTGCACACTTTTTTTTCTCTTTTTCTTTTTTTTTAATAAATTGTGGTTTTAAAGAAATATAATATAGTAATGTTGGTACAGAGGATACGCACAGTTTTGTTTTCCTATTTTCTCATTCAACTTCATATGCTTTACAATGAGACTGTAAATCTATTTATGAAAAATAAATTGTACATATCTCACGACTCTCTCGGTGAGTGTTTGCTAAGTAGAGGTACAGGGCCAGCTCTATGACAGAAAAATGGGTCTCATGGGGCTCCCCCTAGGAGGAAAACCATGTAAGGCAGGACATGGAGCTTGCTAATATTGCCAACCACCACCCCCCTCCCCCGGAAAAAAATTACCATAATTTAATCATGGTCTTTCTTGGCCTAACCTAACCTAAATCAAGGAGCTGGCAACCTTGTTTTAGTCTTTCACGCTGTATATTTTGAGGGCTCACAGCCTTTCACGCTGTATGTTAACCTCAACGACAGTGTTGGCATCTTGATGTAGCCTTTCACGCTGTATATTTTGAGAGACTAACAACCTTTCACACTGTATATTAATCTCACCGGCAGTGTTGGCAACTCTTTGTAGCCTTTCACGCTGTATAGTTTGAAGGGTTTACAGCCTTTTATGTTATATGTTAACCTCACTGGGCCCCTTGGCATAAGGTGTTGTCAACGTATGGTGCCGAGTCATGTTACTCTTTCACACTCTAATCTAAACTAACATCGTACTATATTATGACCCTACCTAACCTAAGTAGATGGCATGTTTCGACCTGAACTACGTTACCCTGGTAACTCATGTTACCCTAGCAATCGGTGTGTTGCCAACCCAACCTAACATAAATGGATAGCATGTAGTGCTGGTGCATCGATTTTGTTGCCTGGAAATGTGGCTCCTGGGGCTTGCCTTACGGTGCTCAGTGATGACGTAGTGTTCAAACTCGCGCGCATAAAAATAACTATGCCTATGAACTTGTTCGGGTTCAAAAAGCAAATTGTCATGGAAGCGCTGAGTCAGGCTGCAAATATTGTATGCTGCGTATTCTAGCTTCTTGCAGTCTCCTACGCTGTGTGTAAGCTAGCTATTGTAGTTCACGCGAGCGGAATCCTGGTGGTGTTGACCAGATGACGAGTAACGAGCATACTCCCTCCACAAGGTTCTGGATGCCAATTTTTGATAAACGCGAAAGTAGACAAGATGCACACGTCTATAGCTAGCACCCCTGCGCGAGCTGCTTTCTCTGTTATTAATGTTCTTGTATTATGTGAGTGGCTGTTGCTACTACAAGTTTCTAGGACCTTCTAGAACTATTTACCTTCACGTGACTCGCTAGGTATCCTCACAATGCTGAGGATAGGCGCTGAAAAAAATAGATTAATGTGCACTGAGTGGAATTTGAATGCAAGACCACCAGCTTAATTCATAACATGCGACTAAGGCAACGCACCTATGCTCCAACGCAATATATACTGATTTTGGAATTCTAATTTTTAAAATTGTAGATCTATACAGACCCCATATGTTACCTGTTTTTCCTACTGTCGTGACAAAAACATAACGGTATTTGTAGTGACCGTGATCTTGTTCAATTTTCCGGTCTCGTAACCTTCAGTTTCCTGTTTATTTTTCTCCCTCGTGCAACATTCGCTTTTCAAAGTGTAAAGCGAAATGCATGCATGCTTAATGTTTGACTTCTTTATTTCTAGTTCGACATGAGATACACACAATTTTAATTTTTGAAGCACAGTTAATATTTCTGATTAATTTTACTGTCCAAAAGTGAGCAAAATTTACTAAAACTAATTTTGTGTGGGAAACCTGTTGCTGATATAACAAATTATGTATCTATTAAATATATAATAATGTATAAATTATGACAAATTTGATACTACCAAGGTGTGCCAAGGGGACACAGTGCGAATTGATATGGCAGGAGGATCATGTCGCCAGCGCTATCAAGGAGCAAACAAATGTACTCGCAGAGTGTGGGGTACTCGGACAAGATCAACTTTCTTCAACACTCATAGATTTTTAAACGATTTCCAATAGTAATACGATTAGCTGAATACATATGATAGAGAGCTCTTGAGTTGACGTAGTTAATTGCTAGACGTTGTATATTGCTAAAATATCTCCTATTTGCATATTTCACATACCGCAATTATGTTATTGATTAGTTTCATTAAAATATCACAAATTAGCTTACGCTATTTGAGCACAACAGTATAAGAGACTAATTGGTGCATATGATGATATGAAAATATATAAATAGTATCTTCGATTCTGATACGTAGTTGGATCGAATTGATACGGGAATATTTTGCATTTTTTCGTAATAACAAATTAACTTTAGGTTTAAAAAAATTCTGTACACACACAAACAGCTTTCCAGATGCATAACTTTACATATATATAAACCATGTCTACGCGTATTACAAATGCTTGACCAAAAAAAAAAAGAAAAAAATGATTAGTGGTACTGACCCTGCTAGCTGTAGTATGTACACTCGAAATCTAAGGAAACGCCCCCTTACGGTTATGCAACCCAGAATTTTATATCATCTAGTTTCGCCAGGAAGAGCAGCTCGCGAGGAGCGTAGTGTTACCAACACTTGAATCTAGCCAAAGATTCACGCGACAGGGTGGAGATCTTGCTTTCCTCTTGATTTGATTTCAACGGACAACAAGTTTATTTTGAGAATGTCTCTGGTAATAATAACAAGTGTTATTAACTTTATGCTTGAGTTTTTCATTATTCCTTTACCACTTCCGAACGAATATGTGAAGAGAGGAGGTATCACGGATTTCGTTATCGCTCGGATACTTGACACCTCCCATGAGAGAGTCTTGCAGACGAAAAGATAGCATTGTGACTAATTCTATTTTCTATTTCAGAAAAAAAAGCCCCTTCCGATAGCCTAAAGTCGCCTTGTAATCAAGCGGTCCTAGAAACAATTCCCACTGGTGGCCCACCACTCTAGATCATAAGTTCCGTTTTCATTAATGTATCTGTGCATAAATTGAAAACTAAAATTTTCTTAAAAATTTACGTGTGCTCGGAACAACCCTTGAAAGGCAAAAGTAAAATGACGTGGAAGTTGTGATTGGTTTTTACATCAATCGCGCTAATGCGGACCCCCGAACTCCATTCCTGCAGTTATTATTTTCGAGATTTTTTTCTCGTTGGTCCTGCCACCATAGGTAAGTCCAAAGAGAGGATTCTGACCCCCATAACCATTCCCTCCCCGTTCAGTGTGCTTGTGCTTTTCCCACTGTATCCTATTTGCACCCATTACACATTTTTTTTTCATTTTGCAATAACGCTTTCGGCTTTTTTCTTCAGAGTCATTATTTTTGTTTTTAAATGTTTGGAGACATCTGTTTTCGATAAACTTCCACGAAGTTTGTTTTAAATGTAAATGTATCTGGACATACAGTGTGGAGTGGGATTCGAACAACAAATATGAGCTTCCGTCGCGAATCGAACCAGTGCTCCTTTCATTATGTTTTCTTTCCACGTTTATTAAAATTTGCTTCCTTTGCTTACTTTCTCTCTTAAACTGGTTATTTGAATACTTTTATACTTTTTTCTTATCGATTTTCCCTTCGCACTCATTACAGATTTCGGTATCGCGCTTTTCCATATTTTCAGTAATTTAATTCTCTTGTGTATAATTCCTTTGACTATTTTTAATTCGCCCTTAGTCCGAATCAAGAAAATATGTTAGGAAATGTTTCATGTGTAAATCTTATTGTATGGTGGTGTAAAATTGATGCCAGCTTTTTTTTGCGATAAGGGTTTTGAAAGTGCAAGGGTCTCATTTATTAACGACGGTGGGAAGGGGGGGGGGTGCCAGAAACCTTCCAGACGGGATATGCTTGAAACGAAAAGTAGGTGCAGCATTTGACCGTACTCTTCCATCAGCAGGTGGGGTGCTGAGAAGGCTATCTGCGAGCGAGGGGAGGGGGTGGCGAGCAGCACTGCCACGGCAAGTCGCTGTAAATGATTTCATCGTCTGTGCTGGGTGAAACCGGTTCTTGGTGCTCCTACACTTTTCCGATACATTTCTGCCAGCCTTTATAGCGAAGCGAGGTCATATGTTCCAGATTCGAACTCTGGTCAGGCATGAATGTATCACTGAGTTTGTCCCGTTACAATTTTATAAATTGATAATTCATCCGTATTATCGCGATTAACTCAAAAGGTAGAAGAGTGATGTAAAATCACCGAAACAGAAAGAGATGCATTTGTGCCTGGTGCTAGTGTAACGACGAAGTTGACTCCTTATAAATGATGAAATAGGTAGCCCCTTGCGCTCAAATACACTTATACCTTGGGGGGGGGGGGGGGGGAATCCAACTTATCGCTGATCTCTTACTACATTTGGAATACAGCCAAGAGCGATGTAAAGCAATGCAATTACATTGTGAATGTTTCACATCCTATAGTGTTTCTTTTTCTCGTAGCAGGGGCGGGGTTCATTCATTACAAATATCTAGGAAGGGATTTAGCAGCAATCCGTGATATACTTAAATATCATAACATGTTGCGTAGCCAGGGTTCTTGGGTCCTAGCCTCTGATAATTATGAGTTTTTCTTTTTCGTTGTTTCTTCAATCTTCATCAATTTCCCTGAAGCATCATCCATCATCTGTCGCCATTGGCTATATGTAAAAGTTGACATAAAATGAGTAAAATTCGAAAAGAAAACAGAAGGATCTACTTTTCTCATAGCTCGCCAGACATGCACATTTCCGTATTTTATGCTTTCAGCGCTATCATTATTCTTGGCAGGCAATAGAATTGAAGCAACTCTCACAACTAACGTAAACTACATGTCACTCAGGCATGACAATTCTCGCGGGCAAAGTGGATTTCTTTTGTATTGGCACATGGTAGCGCAATAACTATCTTCTGGCCTCCTATATTTAAATCCGTACTTTTTATTCCAGTTGCGTGATTGACTCACAATTTCGCTATTGAAGATTTGGGTTATACGTATTGCGTTTTTGGTGCGCTAGGAAAAAGCAATCCCAAAGGTTCGCACTGAACAGAAAATTGTTGGCTTTTCCTCTCTCTCTTCCAACTCCGTCCCTATCTCTCACCCCACGTCCCCACTATTTAGGTAAACTGGTGTTAGAAACATATTTTCCGAAGACTATCCACATTGAAAATAATATTCCCCAATTGTTTTGATAGGGCATTTCTATTGTTCCGAACGAATTATCTCCGTAAGAGGACTAGGGCCTCCCCGATGGCGCAGTCGTAGAGTCCTCACATTTTAATCAAGGGGTCCCGGCTTCGATACCCGGTGGAGGCACATAGTAGTTCGAAACCCACTATAAACTATAGGTCCAGTCCCAATTAGCCTTTCTGTGCACAAGTGGACTTAAAAAACAACAATTCAATTCAATTCAATTGAATCATCTTATCAATATTTTTAAATCTGCATGCACCTGCTTAATTTAATGGATTATACATTTATATTCATTGCAGGCAGAAATGTGAGAGAAAACAATGCATTTTTTTCAGGAAATGCATGAGTCAATAATAATGTATATTTTACGGTATATACTCTTTATATTGCATTGATTCAATAGTATCCTTATTTCCTAAAGCAACGTGAGTTTCTTTGCACACACCACGCAGGCCCTGCTTGACGTTAATCTCAGATGCAGTAACTACATGGTTGCCTTTTGCCACCACGCTTTGGCTTTAATTCGAGCCCCGGTGGGTGCTTCGTTCGAGATCCTGCAGCAGTCTTACTCGTATCTATGCATTGAGCATGTCACTTGCAACGGAACCAATAAAATGAAACTTTCTGCACCGGAATGGGTGTGAAACTACATGCACCAACGATAAGGTGTTTTCAAGAGGCATGTGCCACGTGCAGCATGTCCCTTCGGTCCGAATGTTCCTTTACGATATCATTTCATCATGCCTTACACTTCGGAATTTCCAAGAGAGAAGATAGTCCGCATGTTCTTGTGCGGCGGATCTGCTTTCAAGAATAGATTGGCCAGCAAAGTCTCCCAATCGAAAACATTTGGGCGTTGATGGTGAGAGAGTGGGAACCTAGACAACTGAGAACAATGGAAGCTCTACTGGCTCACGTGTTTGATGTTTGGGAGAGTTTAAGGAGAAGACCAAACATCTGCTCGTGGAATCCTTGCCTCGTCGACTAGATGATGTGCTTGAATCCAACGGCGGGTGGACACAGTATTGAAACTCTGCACTGTTTAACCAATGTTCTCTGCTACATCCCAGAACAAATTCCAATTCCAATTCTTTCTTATTGATACCTTGGTGCTCATGGTTACTTTTTCGCACACCTGAACCATTATATTATATTCTATAATATTAATATTCACATTATTGACAGATTTGATTCACATGAAATTCAAATGCGCAGCACACATGCACCCATTCCTAACACTTAACTGTTAGTTACATTACACCTATCACGTTGTCACAGTTCTAAATCAGGAGTGCCCAGGGGGATGGGCATTATGGCGCAGACTGTGATGGAAATTTGACTGAGTAAACAGGGCACAAGTTGATTTCCGTCATCAATTAGCCATTGCTGTTATACAAATACTCATTTGTAGATTGTCAGAGGAATTGTTACGGGTAATAAGTAATATTAGTGGGGGAGGCGATATCCAACAAGTTAGTGAGATTTTAAGGTAGCGGGATTGATAATTATTTTGGGGGGGCAGGGAATCCCAATTCTTGTGTATTACTATTACGTCTTAGATTGCTTTTTTGGAGGGAGCAATATCAACAGGAAGTCTAAAATTGGCATGGAAATTTTGTTGGGAAGATTGAGTATTAAATTTGAGGTGGAGGGGAGGGGAATGAAGTTTTGATAAAGTGGTATGTCTTAGATTGTGAAGGGATTTCTGACGATTAAGAAATTGACAAAGATCCGGGCGGGACTCGAATCCGGAATATTCGGTGTCTGGATCGTTAGTGCACCACTAACCCCGCTTGGTCGCAGAGCCGGTTCTCTTTGGTGGCCAAGCGCGTTAAGTGGTCCACTTCCCATATCACGAAATTTCCGGGTTCGAGCCACGGCTTCAGTATTGGTATCATGGTGTCAATTTAATCTAATCGTCACTCATCCTCATTAGCCGAAAGTGGCAGAAGAGCGACTTAAAATAACAAAAGATACAAAAACAACTTTAACACTCTAGTAATTTCTGATCTATAGATGCGTATTAGCTTACGATTATTATTGTTAATATGAATTGCCATCCATCAACAGAAGGACGGACCAATCGATCATTTAAGTCATTATAAAATATCTTCAGGAAAGTAAAGCGTAAAATTGAATTCTGCCTCTGAGTGAGTGCATGATATTGTTTATGTTTGAAGGTAATATATTAAACATGACTATCAGCATAACCGAACGCATATAATGAGATGATTTATTAGTGTTTCAAGGCTAAAGGTGTGGAGTGCGGCCTGTTGCCTCTTTCATTACGGAATTCCACATGTAAAAATTGATCAACTCTTATTGCGAGTAATCATTATAGGCTTAGACCAAATTCTGGCGTTTATATTTCAATTCCCTTCCTCAACAAATCCTTTCTCGATTGACAAGATTTTAAGCGAAGCGTCATTCAGTTGTCTGTCAGTGTTCTTTTTGCAGAAGCAACAGCAGCTCGCTCGCACCCACAGTGCCCCGCCCACTCGACAAGACGCGTTGTCTGTGCAGTGCAGAACAGTGACAGTGCCTGCCACTACACACACATTTCAACAATTCTTCCTATGCAACAAATGGAAAAGCAATCAGGCAACTGTTAAATGTCTCTTTTCTAGATTTTGTATTAACACTTTCCACTGTCAAGATATGTTAACTTGGTTCTGTTTCGTATTCCCACAATTTGGCTTCGTGCATGGTGGAAAAATACACTACTTAAGACAATATCACTAATAATAATTGGCCGCCGCTTTGCCCGAGCGTGGTAAGCCGTCGGCTTTTGATCTCGCTGCCGAAATTCCCGGGTTGGAGTCCCTGCCTGGGTAGGATTGTTTATGAGTGTTCCTTCATGCATTTTATCATACACTAATCCTCATCGTTGCGATTAGCCAAAAGTAAAGTAAAAAAAGAAAGATAATAATAGTAATAATAATAATATGAATCTAGCCCCCATGTTTTCTTTATGTCTGTCCTCGTATCAATTTCATCGAGTCATCATTCATCCTCATTGTTGCGATTAGCCAACAAATGGTAGAGAAGCTGCGAAAAATAAGATGTAAAATAATAACAGAATTTTCTCCGCAGAAGGAAAAATAAATGCTCCATAACACATGCAATACAGGAAAAGAGTGTCCTATAATGTGAGTCTGTAAACCAAATGTAACTCACGAATGAAGAAGTTTACGTGAAGGTTTCGTCTTCTACGAAGCAATAGAGGCTTGGATGGCCCAGTGGTATCGTCGTCGCCTTGTAATCAAAGGGTTCCGGTGGAGGCACAAAGGGGTTCGGATCCCACTTTAAACTTTAGGTCCAGTCCCGATTAGTCATACTGTGTATTGTGGACTTAAAGCACCAAATCAACAACCAACCAACCAATACAGGGTTGGAAACACTACAGTTATAGGTTTGGAAACACTGCTCTTCTCGGGAACTACTCTACCAGGCGAAACTATACGATATAAAATTCCGGGTTGCATAACCATAAGGGAGGGCGTGTCTTTCGAATTCCTGTGTACCGAAGTGCAAGTGGCCTGCTTGGTGCCTAGCTATTTCTGACACACCGAGAACATACTTGAATAAATAACAAGGGATTTAGCATATTAGCTATTTGTCACATGAGGTTTTACCGACCTGCCAGCTGTAGTGTATATCGAAGGGCAAGAGGCCTGCTTGGCGCCTGGTGATTTCTGACGCCCTGTGAACATACATACTATATAAATAGGGGGGTTTAGTGTATTAGCAATTTGTCGCATGACATCTTACTGTCCTGCTAGGTGTGTAGTGTATAGGGAGGGTAAGAGGACTGCTCGGCGCCTGGTGACTTCTGAAGCCCCATGAACATACATATACAAATAGGTGGGTTTGGTGTATTAGCAATTTCTCGCATGACATCTTACGGTCCTGCTAGGTGTGTAGTGTATAGGGAGAGCAAGAGGACTACTTGGCACCTAGTGATTTCTGACACCTTGTGAACATACATATGTATATAAATAACAAGAGCTTCAAGGTTTTACCTATTCGTCGCATGAGGTTTTACCGTCCTGCAAGCTGTAGTGTATACCGAAGTGCAAGCGACCTGCTTGGCACCTGGTGTATTTCTGACGCTCTGTGAACATACATATGTATATAAATAACAAGGGCTTTAACGTATTAGCAATTTGCCGCATGACATCTTACTGTCCTGCTAGGTGTGTAGTGTATAGGGAGAGCAAGAGGACTACTTGGCACCTAGTGATTTCTGACGCCTTGTGAACATACATACGTATATAAATAACAAGGGCTTCAATGTATTACCTATTTGTCGCATGAGGTTTTATTGTCCTGCAAGCTGTAGTGTATACCGAAGTGCAAGCGACCTGCTTGGCGCCTGACGATTTTCCTGACGACTTCTGACACTCTGTGAATATACATATATAAATAAAAGAGGGGTTCAAGATAATAGTTTTGTTATTATTGAGATTTTCACTAATCTGACATTATATATAAGTAAAAATGGTCTTCTAAATCGAATGCTGTGGTTTGTCAGAAGTGTACAGTGTAGAGCAGTCAGCCCCGTGAGAGCAGAAAAAAAAATATGGACGTCCTGTCACAGTGATCCTCATGGATTATTTATGAAGTAAAAAAAAGAAGTTTTCATTTTTTCCTTATACTCTGCTGCACTGGATACTGTGTATAAAATAACATACGCCCAAAATATCTCAGCATGGTGCGTTCGGTAAAAATTTGTCCTACGTGCATGACAGGTGTTTCAAGTAAACATTTTCAAACACACTGTCGTAGCTGCATGCCAGGCAAGTGTTTGTCCGTGACCGAACTGTGTCCCAGGTGCAGTAAATGGTTGACAATTGCGTACATCAAGCAGCACCAGTTTACGTGTAAGAGTGCCGGTGCACTTGTGCCACAACTGTCCGCTTGTATCAAGAGGAAGACGGAAGCAGCTCCCCCTATGTGCCATCTGCCAAAAGCGTCAAGCCTGTGGTGAAAGCGAACCAAACCGTACTTTGTACTCACTTCGCAAAGCTTCTTGGAGTGCGAATGGGCCAGGATTATTTCCATCCTTCGCGATACGCTGGTCACGCACTTCACCGAATTCTATGCCTCGGTATGTTGCCAGTACAAGAAGCCATCCAATGAAACGTACTGCTTCTGCCACAACACCAAGGCGAAGATGCTGCATATGGCGGATGGTGACAACCTTGCAAACATCTACAACAAGTTTGTCGAGGGGCTGCTGGCCAAACAGGAGGAGCATGAGGCTAAAGGCTCGGGTGGCTCACTGTGTGGCACCTCGCACGAACTCTGCGTCAAACTGACCAAGTTTGTGCCACCTGAGGTTACGGCCAAGAAGGGTGTTCTGAATATTCAGAACAGTGACGCCAAGTACTTCATCTGGTTCGTGCTTGCGGCGTTGCACCCTGTAGACCAGAGAGACCATGCAAACCATGTTGCCCACTACCTACCCTACGAGCCAGAGCTGGAAGATGCTATGGTTTCGATCGCCTACCCCATGGAGATTTCGGACATTCACAAGTTCGAGACCCGTGCGCGCGACTTGATGGACATGCAGCTGGCCATCAATGTTTATGGCCTCAGCAAGGGTAAAAACGTGGTGTATCCCATCCGGGTAAGCGACGTAGACGCTGATGGTGCACGGGAAATAGAACTTCTCCTTATCAAGGATGAAACCCGCCACCACTACACTCTCATTCGCTTCCTATCCCGACTTGTTTCAACCGAAAGAAGTATAGAAATTTGTCGCAGATGCTTGTCGACCTTCGACGGATGGGATTGATGTAATTCCCAACACCTCCAAAGTCCCAACAACAAGGCCGAGAAGCTGGCCCTCCACAAGTTCTACTGTGATGCCAATGAGCCGTGGGTGGCAGTCATGCCCAAATCTGGCACGGTGGAGCGTTTCCACATGCATAGCGTGATGGTAGAACACCCTGCTGTGATTTTTGCAACCTTTGAGGCCTTCCTCAAGCCCCTGTTCACATTCTGTCCTGACACCAAAGTTTCCTCCACCTCCCCTTACCAACTCCACGAGCCTCGAGTTACGCCTATGTTGGGGTGTGGCGAGACCGCGATTCGCCCCCGAGTCTTATGTGTACCGCGGACCGACGCTGCCAAACACTTCCTTAAGAGGATGGTTGAGGAGGCCATCGAGATAGGGAAGGTGCAGTTGGCCCCCAAGCCTATGTTAAAATTGTCTTCCAAGGACTGGCATAGGCACGAGTCCTATTTGCGCCAAAGAGTTCACCGCCAACAACGGTAAAGTTCACCATTATGACCACTTCGATGGACACTACGTTGGCTATTGGTGCAACAGCTGCAATTTGATGGCCCGGGACCCGCGCTTCATCCCTATGTTTTTCCTACAACGGCTCAGGGTACGACTTTCACCACCTTGTCACGCATCTCGGGTACGACAAAGCGGGAATCAATGTCCTAGCCAGAATGAGGAGAGCTATATCAGCGTAAGCAAGCGGGTGCCAATTCCAGGATCACGCTCCACCATCGAGCTTCGCTTCCTCGACTCCCTGAGGTTCCTCCCGGCCAGCCTTGATGTGCTCACGGGAAAACTCAGTGACGAGCAACTGCTCATAACCTCCGCCACGTTTCTGAACTTGAATGTACGGACACCTGGTGTATGAGAAACAGAACCGTGTGGCTTTGGGTTTTGATCTTCGCGCCTGCTTCAAATTCCCCTGCTTGCTAGAGTCGTTTTCACGTTCAGAAGACACAATGGGCTCTTATGGGCAATGCTTTTCTTATGGGAAATACGAGCGCGCTGTTGTGAAATTTCTGGATTTACAAATTTAGCTTAAGTAAAATCGGTACCTTTTGCAGGAAATTTTGTAGAGAATACGATGGTGACCACAGAAAACTGGTAACTTACTTACATAATTTGTGATAAATTAAAAACGCAAATTTTCTGTGAAAACACAATTTTTACATTGTTTTCATTCCTAACGTTAAAACATGCCGTAAAATTGAAGCTTTCATTATGAAAAAAATTGACACTGTTTTTTAATTGTCATAGGTGACGGTGGTACTCAGAATTTATCAATACTTTAAAGCATATTTGCATTAAAAAATATTCAAATAAAGTATGCTGGCCATTTTTTGTTCTGTAATTCCAAGTAAAAACTTCCAGCGACAAAGTTGTGGAGAAAATAATGAAATTATTTTTTATAACCACTCAAAGGTTCCCAGAAATATTACTTCCATGCATTTGGAGTTTCTTTTTAACCCGAACCGCGCGCGAAGTAAGGAGACGTTGTCTGGCCATCTTGAGCTGACTCACCGCAGCATTCCGGCTAATCACCACCAAGTTTTCGATTTATTTTATTTCCATTCAGTAAAAATATGAACTTCATGCTGTTTGTTATAATAGAATTGAAATTACTTAAATTTAATAATTGACAATGATTTCCAATGCTGCTGTTGTGAGCAACATTAGTGCTGTCGCAAATACACGTTGTTTTCGTTTACATTACTGTCGACATTAATACTGAAATGAAGATCACCTTTCAGTTTCCAACGTACACATAAATTCATAGACACCATATTAACCCTTGAAAGGCTTTCCAACACGTGACAAAATATGGGGCTTCAAGATAGAAATATGGCATGCCTTGCTTGAGTCATTCACGTCTTATCAGTTCACGTGGGCCATAACTCATTTGTTTGTTTGGGTTGCAACTTAATCTAACCCATGTGCCAGGTTCCCCTTACTTGAGTGAGAGATCTTTGTGGACTTAAAGCACTTTGGTCTGTTTAGACTTTTTCCCTCTCCCGAAAAAGTGTTTTCAGTTGTGTGAGCTCTCAGTGATTTTTACTTTTTTAAGTGATTTCTGAAGTGTCATATTCGTGCATTACACTCGCGTGTGTAGTGATCGCAATGGATCATAGTAAAAAGGGTAACTGTAACGTTCACAGTATAATATTAATATTAATAATTACATATAATTATCATTATATATACAAAATACGTAACACCTTCATTGTGAAGGAAGGTCATCATTTCCCGGCGACATGAGCTAGCGCTGTATTGGCAACACTGTGCGGTTTCTCCATAAGCGCCGTTGTGTCTTCTGAACGTGAAAACGACTCTAGTATGAGGCATCGGCCTTGGATAGTTTCAGCGTTTCCATGGCTGTCAAGGTGATACTGGGATAGTCGACTCGATCGATGACGGTGACATGTTTCCTAACTTCCACCTGCGAGAACAGGTACGGCACAAAGTTGTCCACAAGCCTCAGGTTCGCGTTGGTGGGGAAAGCTTCTCTGCTGTCTCTCTTTACCACATCGAACTTGACATACAGGTCCGCAACAAGAGTTTCAGAACCGAAGTCTCACTGGTGAGATAGAACACTCCCATCGAGCTTCAGATGCTACAATGCTTTCTGGAAATCCTCAGAGATGGCCGCAGTTCACTTTGTCGAAACCTTGCATGCATTCGTTGTTGTAGTAGAGGTTGGAAGCACCGAGGTACTTCACCAACCCTGCAGGTGGCACACTTCCCAATGAATCGAAAACAAAAGCAATACTGTTTGCTTGCTTGTGGTAGCATATCCAGTGGGTCCCCGGATTTTCGTGACTGTCTTGGTTGACCACACTACACTCTCTTTTCTTCACAACGGAGGGTAGGGAATCAGACATGAAAACACCCCTGAAGTGCTTGATTCCCAGCGGCTTGATTAGAGAGTCAATACCGAAGTTGGACAGCGGCCCTACATTTTCCAAATTTTTTTCAGGGCTTCCAGGTTGTTTTTTCGCTTCCCGCCCACACCTTTCCCTTTCTTCTCCATGGCCAGGTTGTGTCGTTTCTGCTCTTCCAGCTCAACGTTGATCTTCTTTGTGTTGATACCAGTCTTTGTGATGGCGGCACTGCCTCCTGCCAAGCTACCCATGGCGTCCAGAGCGGCCAGGATGGCTGGGGTGCTAAAAATGAAACCTCCAGTCTTCTGTTGCTTTCGCGAATGCTGCAACCTCCTTAGCTGAGGGCTGCTGAGCAGCAATTTCATTCCGTGACCTTTAACCAGGCAGGAACGTTTCTTCTCCCTCTGTTTCTTGGTGAGCAATCCATCAATAGCTCCGAGAGATTTGAGGTTTGCGTATGGTACCTGATAGACGACACCCTTGGGTTTCATGGTGAAGGTATGGTATTTAAATATCATGGAAGGCTAGGAAGAATGTTCGCGCCTAAGACAATGCGATGAGGTGTGTGATTATGCTGTTTCCGCGTTTGACTCATACCAATCGTCCGTATATCGTCTCCTTCCTTCCCTCGCCTCATGAGCCCGTCCATCCTATTGGCTAACTTTTCGCCTGCAGCCCGAAAAAGGGCATCGGGATTCTGTAAGTTTTTCATACTGCTTATTTTACAAAGATGGTCCATAAGAATCATCTCGCATGGTGGATGAAATTCAGGTGCTATTTTGCTGAAGTCGACGAGCTTCGCGACCTCCTCACCTCTGTCGAATGTGTACGCAAAAATCTTGTGCGGCAGTTCTAGTGGTAGGTTGGTTATACGAGTTGTCAATTTCACGAGGTGTTATTTAATTACAGTCAACATCCCAATTTTGTTTTGTGTTCATTGCAATGGTTGTGCCCAATGCAGCGACCTGCTCACACAGCGAGGCATCTCTGCTGACGAATCTCCCGAAAATCGCGTGCTCCAACTTCATGTCAGCATCGTGACGTGAATCGAGATCGGTGTGTGTTGTAAGCAATGTCGTGATCCTTCCATGCAGCATCCAGGGATTCACACCAAGGTTTTTCTCTCCATTTGCTCTTCGAGTTTAGTACCAGGGCCACAGTACTGGCAACCTGGCAGGTGCATCTAGAAGGGCATCTTGTTGACAATATCGTTCACAAGACCTCGGCCACGTTCAAAAATTCCGGAGGCAGGGTGTTGATGATCTTGATGAGGTACCCAATGCCTTTGCTGTCGTTCACAATGAAGTTTACAAGCTTGGAGCTGATCATGTATACAATGCCCACCTTCTCATTGTGGAAATTACGGTTGCCAGCATTCTCTTCACCTGCAATGACCAGAAAACGGTCCACGAGCTTCATCACATATTCCACCCATACAAACTCCTTGGGCAGTGTTGTAGAGTTTGACGCCGCTGCCAGTCTTGAGCTGGGTCCATATCGGCTTGATGAGGTTCTTGTACTTTTCGCCGCTGCTGGATTTAACACGATTCTGCGTAGCATCGTTGTTTTGGTACAGGGAGCAAGTCATGATCAAAATTTCCATATAACTTTGGTAATCCTCGTCCATGTAATTTTAGGTTGCTTTTTGGTGATGAGCTCCCACAGTCCCACCGTGGCCGGACACCTGGTCCAGCTGTTCATTTTGCCCAAATTGACTTTCACATCGTCACCCTCGAACGTCACTTTCGATTTTCCGATCATCCAAACCACACCCTCGTTGAGTTCCATAGTCGGGTAAAATCCGAACACCTCATCCTTTTCGAATTTCCTGGTGCTTAGGTAATCCCTCACCAATGGACCCAACTCGACTAGCTTGTCTGAAGAGGTGCTGCCAGGGGCCTGACGTTTTGGTGGCGGTGCGAGTTTGAATGGAGTAGTTTAAATGCTGGATATAGGCATGAGTACGGCATAATTTCGAGCAGTGAGCGGCAGAAGCTCGTTGATCAAGTCTTTGTTTTGCTCGGTGACATCCTTGATTTTTTTACCGAGTCCGCTGATGGCATCGATGATAGGTTGGTCTTGGCGCTTTTTATCTTTGTAAATTCCACGATTCTCTGATTTCAACCCCTTGAAGCGTTTCGCTAGATAGTCGCGCAGCTTCAGGTTGTCGTCTGAGTTTACGTTTCACCATTGTTTGGACGTTATGTTATTTTATGCAATGTTTCACCGTTCGTGAAGTCGTTTGATTTTGTTTCTGTATTTTCCATCGTTTAGTTTCGTCGTCATGTCGATAAATATAAATCCAAACTCATCCCGATTCCAGCACAGTGTGCAGAATTTTGAATAATCGTTCTAGTTCAAATCTCCACCCACATAGTCATTGTGCACGTGCTTGAGGTTGGTGGCATCCTGACGAAACAGGCATACAAGGTTGGTGTTGTCCCAGAGCAGCTGCTTGAGAATCTTGGAGAAGATCTGAGCAAGGTAGAAGCAGCCTGTGCCTCTGTGGCGGCCTTGGGTGAAGAAGTTCTGGTTTTCCAGGATCACGTCGTCGAAGACCACAACCGAATTTTCGAGGCAGCAATCCAACGGTATTACTTCAGATGCGAATGTGACTATACCCAGTCCCTCGTACAGTTTCGACAGCTGGAGATATTTTGTTGCTCTAAACTTTTGGAGAAAACGTACAGGTGCCTGTTCTTCCAGTCGTGCCAGTTGGGCGCGAGCAAAAAATTCCCCACAACCAACGTTGTCTTCCCGCATCCCGAAGGACCGATGACGAGGCAGCGAATATTGTGTGGGAGCAGCTCGCCATTTTTCCTAGAGCGTTCCGAGGAGGAATCGGGCAGTCGCCTCACCACATCCCATGCACCAATCACACAAATACCTCGTCTGAGTCGATCCAGCTTCTATCTTCGAGTCCCAGCCATTTGACCAGCAGCTTCTTTCTTTTCTTGTGCAGAACCTTCTCGATGAGGTACGCGTCCCGATGTTTCGTGTTCGAGAGCTCCTCTTCGTAGAATTGCCCTTTCAAGATTTTGTCGCGAGCATCCTTTATTAGATACGTGTGAATTGTTCCCGGCATAACCCGAACCACGGTGAAGAGTGCTGTGCTCCAGTTTCTGGTGAAGCCCTTCTTGAACATGCGCTTGGACTTTCTGATCCTCACCTGGTCTCCTACTTTGTAAATGGTTTCTTGGTAGTATGTCGGTACTTGGGACAGTAAACAGTGGCGATCAATCGCGCCTCATCGGACATGGTAACATCGGCAGGTTTCACGCGTATTGTACGGTGTACCGAGTTGTTGTAGTTGTTCACGAGTTTCTGCAGCACGTCGACCCACCTGTAGTTACTCTGAAGCGTGAATTGTCTCCACATGTGTAGTTTTAAAGTTCGATTTAAGCGTTCTACAATGCTGGCTTTCAGGTCGCTGAAGGTCGAATAATGCTGGATGCCATGCTTTTGAACAAACTGTTGGAATATCGAGTTGTAAAATTCCTTTCTGATGTCCGTTTGCAGGTAGCGTGGTAATCTAGAACCTTGCTCGAAAATAGATTTGAATGCTTCCGTAACACATGGAAAGGTTTTGGCTTTCAGCGGCAGAGCACATGCGTATTTGGAAAATGTGTCTATAAGGTCAGGAGGTACTTGAAACCCTTGTTGATTTTGTGCAAGTTCTTCAAATTACCGCTGATCATTTTGACTAGGTCCGCCTGCCACAGGTCGTCAATGCCCTTCGTGACAAATTGCAAGCGTTCGTAGTTGCAACGTGCTGGTTTGTGCGGCTCGTCCACGATAGCTTACCAAGACATTGAGTGAGAGATTAATTCTCAATGAGAAGATTACGGAAAACAGGTTATCCTTCGAAGAATAGTCTGTCTCCACTTTCGACGTCAAAAACAGATAATTGTTCATCATCGTGTATTTTATATTTGTTGGTCGCATCGTACCAATATGCAATAGATATTTGAAGAGCTCTTAATACCCCATCCTTTCTTTGCAGGTGAAGAGCGGCACTTCGGGATGCTTTTCATTTTTCCAGTATCTAAATTTGAGAAACTGAACAGTACCGTTGAGGAAAAATTCTTGAAACTGGGTGTAGGGATACAATTTGTAAATGTTACCAGCGCGTTCGCACGTACAATACCCTCGAACATTCGGAACACTTTGAAGCCTTACAATCTCAACGGAGAACAATTGACGCGAGTCTGAATCGTCTAATCTGCTCAACACCGGTTCCAGGTGTTCCCCGATGGAGCGAACAACCTCGTTGTAGCCAGGTTTGATCTTCACGTCGATGTACAGTTGCTTAAATTGTTCTTTCAAATCATAAAGCTTGGTGCCCAAGTTGGCCAAGGCCGATTCCTGATTTGCTTCGACGGCGCCAATCTGGAGCTTGACATTTGCGACAATCTGTTGCAAGCTTTCCACAAGCCTTAATTTGGAACTTTGGGTCGCGAGGTCGTGGACTTGGGTCCTGATCTAAGCAAACAGCACGTGGAGGTGGGCAACATTCTGGTTGGTGGGTAAAGCAGCAACCGTGTCCCGAGGTTGCACGATTTCGGCTTTGATGTTTTTGACATCGTCAGATTTGAGTATTCGGTTCACGGCTCTCTTCACGACTTTCAGTTCCTGCGAGGTGGACATGGTGGCCACCGTGCCTTGAAGCGACTCCAGAGCCTTTTTCACAGCATCCAGCTCAGTGGCATGGCATCTTGAAGTTGCGCCATGACAACCTGGGTGGGCGTCGATTGCTGCAGTGTTTCCAACTTGTTCCGTATGTCGTCTATCAGGTGATGGAAATGCGAGAGTTCGGATTCGGTGTTCAGACTTTCCAGCTTGGAGATCTGCTGTTGAACGGTGGCCAGGGTTTCGGCGATGCAAGGCAATTTCGATTCCAGAGCTTCCTGAACGTTCGAGATATCGATTTTCATGGTTGTCAAGGTATCTTCGATGTGGGCTACGGTACCTTGAATTTTCCCGAAATCTTCATAGGTCTCGAGCTGGAGTTTGATGTTTGCTACGCTGCGATCGATAGCGTTCAGTTCGCTGGAAGAAGGCAGGTTGTCTATTAAGCTTTCCAGCATTTGAAGTTTGACGTGGACCTCAGCGATGGCAGTGTGCAAGCATCCGTTTGAAGTTCCATCTTGATGTTTTCCAGTGTGGGAATTTCCAAGGACTGAAACTGCTCCCGTAAATCTCCGTAATCTTCCTTAGTCTTGATACTCTCAACGATGGATTGCAGTTCAGTCTGGATGCTACTCGTTTGATCCTCTAATTGCTGTTTCAGTTGTTCCACATTGTTGGTTCACGAGTTCGTGTTCCAACTTGCCGATGCTCACCTCCAAGTTTCCAAGGTTGTCGATGGACGCGAGGTCGGTGTATTTTTGCAGCAGGGATTTAGGCTAGGCATCGATCTTGAGGATGGGGTCCAGGCACTGAGACTGCTGGCTGGCTATCTTGGTCTGGAGGCTGGGGTTGAGCGTGGACTGCAGAGCCTGCAGATCGCTCCGCAGCTTCTTGACCCTGACGTCGAGCATGAGAAGCTCGTCGCCATGATCGTCGCGCTTGGGGTGACCGAAGATGTCGTTAGGCATTGCTACTATGCTTATTTATTGATTGATTGATTGGCAACTTGATGAAGTGAGGGATGAGTTTGTCGTAATCACCCAGAAGCTAAACATACAGGCAATCATCGGCAGGTACATCGTACGTGGTGGCACTGTCCATCCTATTGTGTTTAATGCGATAAATGTTCTTGCCAAAATAGACCTTGACTTCACCCTCATTCTCGGGATTCACGATTATCTGAAGTTTGCCACAGATCTGAATTTTGTAGAAATATAGGTTGTTGTTGAAGATGGAAAAAGTTTTGCCAACATCGTCATTGTATTTTGTCCAAATTCAGTTCAAGTGAATGATTAACAGGCCACTTAGTTTGGACAACATGGACGGCAACAGGACGAAGCTTGGTGATGCAGCCTGACTCGGTGCTTCCATGAGAACCTGTGTTTTGAACCCAAACAATTTCATAGGCATGGTTATTTTTATGCGCGCGAGTTGGAACACTACGTCATCACTGAGCACCGTAAGGCAAGCCCCAGGAGACACATTTTCAGGGACAAAGTCGATGCACCAGCACTACATGCTTTCCATTTACTTTATGTTGATTTGGCAACACACCGATTGCTAGGGAAACAAGAGTTGCCAGGGTAACGTAGTTCACGTCGTAAGATGCCATCTACTTAGGTTAGATAGGGTTGTAATAGAGTACGATGTTAGTTTACATTAGAGTGTGCAAGAGTAACATGACTCGACACCATAAGTTGACAACACCTTATACCAAGGGGCCCAGTGAGGTTAACTTACAATGTAAAAGGCTGTAAGCCCCTCAAAATATACAGCGTGAAAGGCTACAAAGAGTTGCCAACACTGCCGGTGAGGTTAGCAGACAGCGTGAAAGGTTGTTCGTCTCTCAAAATATACAGCTTGAAAGGCTACGTCAAGTTGCAAACACTGTTGGTGAGGTTAACATATAGCGTGAAAGGCTGTGAGCCCTCAAAATATACAGCGTGAAAGGCTACTACAAGGTTGCCAGCTCCTTGATTTAGGTTAGCTTAGGCCAAGAAAGGCCATGAAAAAATTATGGATATTCAGCAAACAACTTCCCTCACAATTCATTCTATGAAATCACTCTCCGTCGACATATTTTGAGCAAACACATCAGATACTGTGTTGAAAACATCCAGCATAAGCATTCTGCTTATGTTATTGCTGAAGTGATTCAAGGGATGATTATCATCATCACATTAGGAATGTGTACGTATAAAATATAGCAAATTTCTCACTGTAATAAGGTTTCTCATACTCTTTCCTTAATTACACGTTTGCCCGACTTCATGCTGTTTCTTCCCAAAGTATGCTGCGTTATGACGTCAAGTTGAATATCGTCCATTGTCTTGGTTTTGAGGCAAACCGTGTCCTCTACTTTATTGGTGATCTTTTTTTAATTCACTGTAAAACAAGCCGGTTGGCAGCCAGTACATTCATAATATTTACATTTGTATACTCACTTCATGTGACTAACGTTTCACGCTGTTCATAATAGAATCTGGATCAAGATAATGTGGGGCGTTACCCCCACACCCCCTATACGCCTTCAGGGCGTGGTGTTATGCACAGGGGAACACTTTACTTTTTTTTTTAGTAAGGATATGTTTATGGAATGTTTCTTTCTTTCTTTCTTTTTTATAAATATTTCTGGCTCATAACCTAGTGAATTTAAATCAAAAATCTAATGGTTAAACCTAAATATACTAAGCACATCTTGTTGCATATTTCCGTAGAACAGGCTGACAAAGTTTCGCAGTCGCTATTTTAATCACTTGTGTAAATTGTGTTGTGACAAATAGTAGTTAATAATAATAATAATTGTAAATAATTAATACTCCCTCTGTCCCATAATTATTGTCCAGTACACTTTTGTTTGTTGTCCCAAAATACTTGTCCGATATTCAAACTGTGACATTTGTGTATACAGAAGAAGAAAATGAAACAGGGGAATGAGTCATACAACGTTATTACTCAAGGATCACGACAAATTGGTCGATCAAGTATCCAAAAGAACATAAATAAAAAGTTACCATTTTGGCATACTGGACTATAATTATGGGACAGAGGGAGTATAACAATTTGATATGTTATCCGAAGACCTTATTGTGAAGACCTTAAGGTTTAACGTACATGAGCCCTACATAGATCATGCAACATGCACAAATCTCTAATGTCTTGTCATGTGGTTCCAAATGTAAAAGCCGCAAGGTGTCAAATCGATAGGGGGCTCGAGCCGGCCAGGGAATCGGTCCATTTCGGCCAATCCATTTCATTGGGTAATTTTCATCCATCCACTGTCACATGCCCAGGCAGAAGTATGGATGAGCGTAATCAACAATCATTTGATCGAGCCATTTTTCCTGCCCCAAATCTTAAATGGCATCACTTATGAACATTTTTTGCAGAACGGAAGGCCAATTTTGTTGGAGGATGTGCCTCTAGCTACAAGACGTGACATGATTTATCAGCATGATGACTGCCAAGCTCGATCCCCTGATCGATTTGACGCCTTGCGACTTTTACATTTGGAGCCACATGACAAGACACCGGAAAACTCGCAAGAAGAGCTCAGGGAGAGGATCTTAACAGCTGGTGAACACGTCAAGACCACCATCACATCACGATTTAAGATATCAAATGTCCGTAAAAACCTGCGTGCCTGCATTCGTAACGGAGGTGACCACTTTGAGCAAGACGTGTAATGTTCTTTAATTGTATTGTTCATTGATTCCATTCACATGAAGATTAATGAAGTATTATATCTTGTACACAAATGTGAATGTTAGCAACATTTGTACCTTGTTGGATAGCAGATGCCACAAGGAAGTAATTTAAGTAATTTGTACGCTTCGTGTCATACCATTTTTGTTATTAATACGTTGCCAAGTAAACTAAGAGTGCATTTTTTTATCATCACTTGTAAGTTTAGACCCACCTGTTACTTACATGTGATTGTTATTTGGGAAAAACTTTTTTCAACGAACCACTTATTTGTTAGCTATCAGAAAACGCTGAAATAAGTTCCATACAATGAGCAGTTTATTCTCAATTCATCTTTTTATGTGGAAAATTGTCATTTTTTAAAAAAAGAATTGAAATTCGATTATCTCGAAAACTACTAATTTTCGGACGGGGTATCATATGGTCAAATTTATTGCAAATTGTCTTTACTTTAACACCTTTCAGGGAATACATCTAATTACCAGTCACCCTGTGTATATATATATATATATATATAGGTCTTGATAGGTCACACTTTTAGATTGCGATTCTGAAATCACAATGAATTGAGAAGGCCAGTAAACCTATAATTCGGTTAGTTATAAAACGATAGTTTACAGGTTGACTGAAGAGGAGGTTTTGGGGACTAGGCGATCCAGACTGAGATGGCTGTTTGAAAATTGATACCAGACTTTCAAGAATAGTCGGTGTCGGCCTCTTTGCAGAATGGTCAGTGCAGCAAGCTACAAAGCCAGAGGTCCCGTGGTTCGAATCCTGGTTCTGACATGGATGTTTGTGTTTGTCCAAATGAGAAAACTGAGAATATAGTAAAATTTGATAAGTGTAAAAGTTGAGGAAATGGTGAATGATGGAGGATGACACAGTGTAGGGGTATTCCTCTTATTAAAGAAAAAAACGTGGGTATTTGACTGCCACGTGGGATACCCGGGTTTGATTCCCAGGCTGGCCGATGTAAGGTCGGAATTTTTACGGCCTTGTCCCCACTTAAAACGGCTCCAGTTTTCATCCAGTCTCAAATCAGCAGTTACCTGGAGGAAACTGAGGGAGGTAAAGGTGACTGGAGCATGGTACTGATAACATCACCTCCAAAGTGGCCGAGATCGAGAATATATGGGTGCCTCCCTAACCCACACATCCCTTACATGTGTGTTCATGGCACGGTGCTATACATGTACGGGGAACTTTACTTTTGCCTTGACTTTCAAGATGAGACCAAGGAAGAGAAATGCTTCTATAAATTGTTGTTGATCTTTTGTTTTAAGTCCACTTTATGCACAGTAAGGCTAATCAGGACTGGACCTACAGTTTAAAGTGGGATCCGAACCGCTATGTGCCTCCACCGGGTATCGAACCCAGGACCCACATGATTCTATAAAGACAGAAAACATTGAGACTCATTGTTCGACACTCTCATCTTGTTGGATAGTTAGTTAATCAAAATGTGTGGCCTTTGAAAACTTAACCTTAACAAAAATCACACGAGACCTGAGAATTGGATTGGTACATGTTCGTGACAGCTAAAATATAAAACTCTTGAAAATAGAGAAAGGGCCGAGAACAAGACAAACTTTGTAAATTCAAGAAGAGACCAAGACTTACTGTTCGAGAATGTTGCTCGGTTGGAGACTTTGGTAAACTGTAATGTAGGCTATAGCGTTTAAAAAAAGCATCAACCACAAATACATTATTATTTGATTTATTCACACATATAAAAGGAGTAAAGTTAATTTAATTCATTCCTCTGACGTTCAAAGGTGCTCGCAGGATTTTTCTCATAAGGTGGGGGGTGGAAGAGGAACAGTAGGATTTCATGTCTTGACCTTCAGTCATTAGGAACATATTTTACCTATAATAATTTTATTATTTTACAAATCATCATATTGTAATTGAATTCAAAATACTTTGGCATTGTTGACAAGGTCATATTTGAGTTCACTATTTAAACGAAAAACATTTAGAGATTACTCTGCTCTCCTTCATGGTACCTCTGATCCATGATTTTATGCCTCGAAAGATACTGTAAAAAAATAAAAGAAGTAATTGAAAATACCGTCACATGTATTGCGTCGCGTGTATTGTCAATGTCAGATTCGGACTTCAGTAAATGATTTCTGCACTTTATGGATCCCGAAAACGAAAGTCTAGAAATGTCAATACAAACTCACAATTTGGAATTCATGAACTTGTTCCAGATATCTCGGGGGGGGGGGGGGGCAAGTGCTGTCTGGTTCAACCTCTGCTGGCTACCTTTCTTATGTAACAGCTTTAAAACTCTCAGCATGCAAGAAAGTTGAAGCTCTTGGTGTTTGGGTGTTCCTCCCTCCTATCAACAGTCGTAAATTATATTGGCCATTAAGTGGAAGAGAGAAGCAGTTGTGGACTTGACCAGCAACTATCTCCACCCCGTGCCCCAGAGGTCTCTTCGGCAGGGTTTCCAGAAACCACGTCGAATCAGAAATGTGGCCCGCAGACCTTAACAAAGACGAAGTTGCTGTGCACTTCACATTTTGTCTTGACACCGCAGCATCTTGGTCAGAAATCAATTCTATGGGGGTGTGGGAAAGTGACAGGGGGGAAGGTTGCGGTTTTTAAAGATCCAGCGAGGAAGCATCAAGGGGTTCCTCAAACAGTGATGCCAAACCCATCAAAATGGTAATAAACAGTTTGGTCTTCGTTGGCCCCTAGCATCCTGCATTTATCATAATGATCAAATCTAGCATAATCTGCAACGGTGAGTCCCTGGTAGAGGGAAATCGAATTGAAAGGAATAGGTTTTCAGGAAATATAAATAAAATTAGGTCCAAATCTTATTTATACTTCACCAGTGGACTTGTTTAAAATGAAAGGGAGTATGGATACACAGCGACACGCTTTTTTTACAACAATGCAACACTCCATCCTCTATCTTTTCTTTATCCTGTCGATTTTGTTCCTGAGAAGATTCTACGGCAGTAAATCGATAGATGGTTGGGGGTAAACAAACCATTTTCTTAAACCATTTCAAGTTCTATGCTGACTCCATTTCGTTTGTTGAGCCAACTCGAAAAGTATATGCATAAATGAACTTAAAACTGCAATTATCTGAGAAAAGTAATTGATAATAAATCGTAGCACAATTTAGAAGCATTTAGCATAATTTCAGAGTTTAAGCATCACTTTTTATTATCCTCAAACCACACGACAGGGAGAAGGGACAAAATTGAAATTCTTGCAAAATTTGAAATATCGGCAATAGTTTTTTTTGTTGGTATTTATAGGTTCACATTGATAAATTTCATGGTTCAAGGGGCCAAGGGGCCATTTCCCTATCTTGTGCATGAGCCTGCATGTAAAATTCTAAATGCAATGGATAGTACGAGCGACTTGTGCGATTGTACCTGAACGCATTTTTCAAACCTTCCTCAGTTTACCATAACTTCTTCCTACACTCCAAAAAAGCCAGGAGTCTCCACTGCCTACTACAAATAATAATAATGTTATTATTATTATAATTGACACGTTTATCCTGATACTTGCCCACACAGAAAAAAAATTGTGGTTGACCCTTTGCTAAAACATGCATGCTCTCTTTATTTTCAACATCGCAGTCCCTAAATTTTATTCCACACTCCCAGATAATAAATTCTGGCGCCGACACTGAATAACAAACATATCTTTCAGTCTGTTCCAATTGCAACAAACATATGGCATTATATTCTGGGGAAATGCAACAAACAGCATGAAAATATTTAGTCTTTGGAAAAAAAATATTAAGAATTATGATGGAAAATAAATGTAGGGAAATCTTCAGAGAACTTGGCATTCTACCACTACCCTGCCCCTATATAATTTACTTAATTTATAATGACATGTAAAAATAGATCTCACAAAGTTCTCCAAATGCAACAAAGAAGTACATCATTACAACACAAGCAATAACTCCAATCTTGCAGAATCTTCGAGAAATGTCCAAAAACCAAAGGCATCCACCTCGACAACAAGTTACAATATTATAAAAACTATTGAACCAGTAGCCAAATTAAAAAAGAAATCATCTGTTGTACACCCAACAGCGAAAGAAACAGTAGGCGAATTGTCCACCACCACTTTAATTTGGTCTGAATTACACCATATGATAACAACGAATTGAAGTAATGACTTCAATAAGCAAAGAACAATGCCTGCTTCGAACCAACATAGTTTCTTTCCTTAAAACAACACAGGGTGTAGAACAAAAAAGTAATGAAAATAGCGGTGGACAATTTGCCAACCATTGACTTTGCCATTGACTGTACCATTGCTTTTACTCAGTGAGTGAATTTTTGACCCTCTAATCCATCAACTCGCTTGTGGGTTGATGAATTGGAGGTTCATGGATTCATCCACAAGAGTGCAGAATCCAATCTCACATGCTGTACCTGTTATATCACATGAGTGCAAGTTTAGTATCATTTCATAATGTTCTTAGTCTTACTTTTATATTATCTCTCAATATTTAATGTTTTAATCCATTACAGAATACATAATGTTTTTATATTGTAACCTTAATATGTCTTTCTAGTGTTACTTTTATGTATAGGCATTTTAACTAATATGAGTACACACCTCCCAGCATAAAACTGTAATAGGCTAAGGTATAATTTCATTGTATATTACATTATTTTATTTCATTGTGCTAGTATATTAGCCCAGGTACCAAATGCGTAAAAGTGACATAACCTCATTTTGAAGTATGAATAAAATGTTTTGACTGTTTTTGAAAGCTTTAGTTATGTACATTTATGTACATTTCAGATCAGATTGATGCCACTCTGTCAACCTTGATCAATTTTAGTAATTCAACATGGCGTCCAATATGGTAGACTTTCCAGTTAATGACCTATATCTCAGTAACCAATGGTCGTAAACAGAAAATCTTTCTTTAGTCTTGATAGTCATTAGATGGACTACGAAAAAGATTCTGTTTAGAAACCCAGACTACTCTAACCATATACTATTTGGGAACATGTCAAGAAAAGAAAAAAGGTGAATATGTGGTGTTCACTGATGAAAGACAGTATTATCTGCCTGTTCTTCTTCATCTAGGGAAGAGTAATGGGGAACTGTTGTTTGGACAATTTGCTGTCTTTCAGTTCCTTCCTCTGCAGCCAAATGTGATCTTCCAGCAGGATGGTGAAGATCTTCCAGAGTTTGGATGTTCGTGAGTTTCTGGACAGAACATTTCCACAGCGATGGATAGGATGTGATGGACCAATCATGTGGCTACTGCGATCTCTGGACATAACTCCCTCTGGATTTCTTCTTGTGCAGTTATACAAAACACGGGTTTACACTTCACCTGTATCTCACATTCGTATCTCTGCAGAAGAATTTAAAATGGCATAAACTCAATCACCCTTGACATGCTAGTGCACACATCAGTCGAGATCGAGTATTGGCTAGACATTTTGAGTGTTACGAAAGAAGCCCCCAGAGAAGTGAACTAAATTTAAATATATATGTGAGTTGCTTTACATAATGCCACAAACAGCAAGATTCTATGTCGAAGAGTTCCTCACAAATGTAATTTAAAGTCAGGGATGTCTAAATGTGAAGGATATGAAGACCTGATCAAAGAAGGAGAAAGATCCAAAGAGTGATTCATATCAAAATAATTTGTTAGACTATTTTCACTAGTTTTGTATCATGAATTACAATAAAGATATTCTTTCTTGCAAATAATAAAATGTAATACTGTATAAATTTCATTAAATGACTCCTTTTTTTTCAGAAATTATGTTGATTTCTTTGTAAATTGTATTTATCTTAAAATGCTATTTAAGGTAAATTTATAAATCTAAGGGGTTCAATTAATCTAAAGACTTCTTACAAACACTTCATAATCTTACAAAATAGAAAATGCCATTGTTTGGTTCAAGAATTATTAATACTTTCAACTCGCAGATAGTCTCATAAAAAGTTTTGCAGTTTTACTGCAAAACTTCTATTTCTTATTTTTCAAAAATAGAGGTGATAGGAGACAACGTTCCAGAGATATATCAAATAAAAAATTCCAATATGGCAGTTTATTTTCAAGATGGCGGCCATCGGAGCACAGATATCGATTGGTTACTCGATTGAAAATATATTTAACTATAGAACATTTCAATCCTACCCAGTCTCTTGCTTTTATCAAAATGTCAATGATTCAGAACTTGGCAGTCACTCTGTGATAAAGATCCACTATTTTTGGCACTATCCTTCATTTCAGAACATATTTTATAGCGTATTTTTAATTTAAATGCATTGTCTTATATTGTTGAAAAGGTTATATATTGGGCTACCACTTTTATTCGAAACAATATCCTGTCATTCAATTTTTCCAAAAGTTACAAGGAAAAACTTCTAAATATGCTAGAATAATTACATATTTTAAGGATATTTTTTTTAAATTATGGTAATACTACTGACATTGGCGAAAAACTAAACAGAATCTTTTTCATAGTCCATCTAATGACGATCAAGACTAAAGAAAGAGTTTCTGTTTACGACCGTTGATTACTGAGATATAGGTCATTAACTGGATAGTCTGCCATATTGGACGCCATGTTGAATTTCTAAAATTGATCAAGGTTGACAGAGTGGCATCAATCGGATCTGAAATGTACAGTCATGTTAGAAAAATCTGTCACATGGAATTTTTCTAAGTCCAAAGTGTTACCAAATTATGTTGGTAGCTCTGCAATAAGGAAATGTTGTGAAATATACGATCCTTTAATCAGAGTGAAGTTTGTTTCGGAGGAGCAAGAGGCGTGACTCATGGTCTTCTTCACAGGAAGTTCAACCAATGCCGCATTTTCTGACATGAGATAACGTCCTCATTGGTTAAATGTTGTTTCAATAACGCGAATCAGCAGAAAGATTGCGCAAATGTTTACATTGTCGTTATAAATGTGTTTAACCGTTTCAAATTAGTATTAAATTTTCCCATTTATAGTTCAAGAACTTAATATATGTATTCACGTATGTGTTTGACAACTCATTAGAAAAGTTTTCACATTGTTTTCACTATGTGAGATGATATTCATTTACATTTACGATAAATTGTGGCTTGGATGTAATAACAGTTTTCATTAATTAATTTAGAGATGCATTTTTATTTGTTGAGTTAATGATTAAGTTAATTCGTTATTTTTCTGGAAAAGAAGGAACCACAGCTGAAAGACAATACACAAATTGCATTATTGAGGTCAAGAGTTAGTTGTAACATCACTTCTTGCACACATAGGCTAATCACGACTTGGAATACATTTAAATTGGAATCTGAAACATTATACCACCTGACTGGAACTCAGAAAGACACACTGACTACAAGACGTCGATACATTACCACTATGCTCTGGCAAATGCCTATAATAATGAGGGATGTGTGAGAGGGAGAGGGGTGACGGAAAGTAGAACATAAATAGCATTTTTTTTGAGTATTGAATTTTTTGTTTATACACATACACGCCTACGAAAAGATTCATTGTGGTGCATGTGTGTGGGGGGAAAGGGGGGAAAGAGAGGAACAGAAATATATTGGGTGAGATGGGATGAAGAGGTGATTATTTTAGTTGTGGAACATGTTTTATTGACGTTCAGTAATAAAAACAATCAATAATGATTAATTTATAAATACCATATTTAATGTAAATTTATTTTAGAAAGGGGGGCTAGGAGCTGTTTGTTTAACTTCAGTGCAGGATAACAATTGGTTCCGGGTCGTATACCAGGTGGAGACACATAGTGGTTTGTATCTCAATTTAAACTGTAGGTCCAGGCTCGATTAGTCTATCTGTGCATAAGGTAGGCTTACAATTCAGTAGGGAAATAACGTCGATTTAGTATTTTGGATTTTAGATGCTTTGAGACCACTAAAATTACCAATTCTTATAATAAGAAACCTGTCCTCATCTTTTCATTTTGAAAGAGTGAGAGAGAGAGAGTTAATTGTATAATCTTTCATTGTTAATTTCAAAGAAGATTAATTCAAATACCAGGTATCCTAAAAAGTTCATGCCATATTTTATAGTGAGAAATAAAGGCTCTGTAATTTCTGGCAAATGTGTTTTATTCAGCAAAATGAGCTCCTTCAGCTTCAATTACATGTTCCCAATGAGATACAAGCTTATAAATCCCGCGTTTGTAAAAGTTCTGGTCCCTAGAAGCAAAAAATTGTCCTATGACCTGCGTGACATCATCCCGGTTTCGGAACGGTTGTTCACGCAAATGGTCATGCATGGCCAAAAACAAGTAAAAGTTGGATCGGGCAATGTCTGGGGAGTAAGGAGGATAAGGTAAAATTTCCCAACCAAGTGTGTTGATTACCTTCTTGGTCGCTTTCGCCATATGAGGTCTAGCGTTGTCTTGAAGAAGGATCACTCCTTTCCTGTTGACTAGTGCTGGCTGCTTAGGATACAGTGCAGCTGCAACCCTTTGCAACTGGGACGAGTACACCTCGGATGTGATGGTTTTGCCATGCTCTAGCAATTCGAAGTGCACAACACCAGTGCTGGTCCACCAAACACAGAGCAGTACCTTCAGTTGATGAATGTTTTCTTTGGGGGTCAATGCAACAGAACCAGGGGACGACCAATGATGTTTTCTTTTGAGGTTACTGTATGACACACATTTCTCATCACATGTCAATATCTGGTCCAGGAATGTTTTTTTTTTTTTTTTTGTGGCGTGACAGCAGTGATGGGCAAATGGTGAGCCGCTGGCGTTTGTTTCCTCGGACAAAACGTGAGGAACCCACTTACTGAGCTTCCAAGTCTTCTCAAGGTTGTGCAGATGCAATCGAATGGTTTCCTCCGACACTCCAAACCCTTGTGCAAATTCTTTGCATGTTTGCTGTGGATCACGCTCGATGGCCTCCTTGAGCAGGGCTTCCTCAATAGTGGCGGGGCATCCAGCTTTAGGCTTGTCTTGGAGGCTCTCACTGCCCAATGCAAATCGACTGAACCACTTTCGCACTCACTCACTGATGCCTCTCCAAACGTGGAGCATATCTTTTGAGCAGCGGCTGCAACATTTCTGCCCAATTTGAGCTCATACAGTAAACATGCCCATAAAACGTCCTTTGACACTGACAGGTTCCCTTCAGGATTGTAGTTCCTACAGACCTGCTGTCTATGTGACCAACACGCCTCCCAACTCTGCACTGACTGAGGGTTGCCGGGAATATGAACTTCTGACGTCATCCAGACAGGGTTGCCGACATATGCCGGTTGACTTTCACTTTTCGTTCCAGCGGCACAAACTTTTTTGGATACCTGGTAGTAACAATGAGAGACGAATAAAGCTTGCAAAAAGTTTTTGCCACAGAGGAGATTTGAACCTACGACCATTAGAGTGACAACCCAGTGCGATAACCACTATCCCACGAATTCGCTTCTTCATATGCCATGATTATAAGTAAGGACAAATTCGTTCAATGTGAATTAGAAATGTAATGCCCACCCGCCTCTTTTATAAATAACACACCTAAACGTTGTATAGTAGCAAATAAAAAAAAAGGTGATATGAATGTCACAAAACATTTAAGCAAAATCTACTATATTTACGCCAAAGTTGTTTTAGATGGAGAGGCTACAGCTTAGAAAATTGAGGTTGTGGTTGTGATTGTAATTGTAAGATACCCCATAGGTAAGTCAAGGGTCTAGTGTGCACTAAATTGGTTCACTTGTAATGACGTGCTCAGTAATTTGTAAAGAGGTATCTGAATATAAAAGAGTGTTAGTGCTTCTTAATTTTTTAAACAGTGAACTCATATTTTAATATCTCTCTTTCCATCTCATTATCTCACTTAGGAACTATTTAGTATTGCAGGAGTCATACTGAAAAAAAAATACTTACAATGACGAGAAATTAGATTTACGGAAGGAATGGTTTTCATATTTTGTAACCCAAGGCGCGACAGCCCTCAAAGGGCTTTGACCTATCTCCCAACTGCCAGTCTCCCTCCCACAATCCTACCTAGAGGTGTGGATATCTTGAACTGGTAACGAGGTGACATGGGTCAGCACGTCGAATACTCAGCCGTTATAAAATATATCTGAAACCGGGTTACACCAGTCACTCGTAGCTCCCCAATTTCGTCACGATGGTGGGTTGGTGTCCTATACACAGGCCGAGAACCCAGGCTGACTCAAATTCATGCCATCCCGCAGTCGGAGTCCAAAGCACAGCGCCTTAGACCGCACCGCCACGGAGGAGGAGGAGAGTTTTCATATCTTGTTTCTTATAAATGTCGACAATACATTAATTCTATTATGCATCAAAAATTAGTGCAAAAAATAGCCGATTCAATAAGAGATTAGAACCTTCGATCTTCACTCAACTAGGCTGCTATTTTTAAATCTTTCCCACTTCTTACTCGAAAAACTACGTTGAACATTTGTCTTAAGAGTCGTTAGCAATCTTGCAAACCTTATTAACCTATCTGCTGTCTATCACAAATTTATTTTACAACCTGGAATAGATTTTGAGGTCTGCAATTTAGAACTAGACTTTTGTAGTATGTAATTCTAGATCGTCTACTATAGTAAAATAATCAAGGTCTACATATCTCATATTTTGTAAATGCGAAATGTGATTGTTACATGTTACAAACGCTTTCTCATTCCACCCTTAGTTTCAGATTTAGCCACAGCCACCGCATATTTGCATTCTGAACACCAACGTGAAATGTGTTTCCCACATTTTGGAAGGTCAGGTGGACCCTTATCAGTTGTATTGGATGCCTGTGAAAATGTTAGTTCATACGCCATGGCGCTGTGGTGGATTCCTTTCCCTTCCCCTTTTACCTTGAACGGTAGTAATCCATGACTGGCCACGACAAAACAATCACAGAAAACCAGACTGTCTTGTAAATCGCATGCCATTTATTATTTCGATCTCCTAGATTTTAGAAAGTGAAATAAAAAAACGTATGTAAGATAAATTCATATTGGTTGGCTTCTTTGGGTATTATTTCATGTCACTTTTCTACTTACTCCTCTGAAACTTTTGTCTACTTTTTTACTAGATAAATACGTGTTTTGAAACATCAACTGTGTTGAGATTTTGCAAAAGATATAAATAAGAAAAATAATAAGGGGGAATGAAATGTAATATTTACAGCCAAAATATTAAGCTTAACATATTATACATTATACTGAATATATTATTTTCACTTGTAGTCTCTATACTGTACTGCTTTCAGTAGATCAAAAGGTGTTTTGAAACATCTATATTAAGATTTTTTTAATTTGAATTAAAATTTCGGTGCATCAAAACTTAGGGTATTTTTCACCCATCAAAATATACAAGGCCCAGCCCCTTAGCATTACAAAAATAAAAGCGTGTCTGAAAACTAAAATATCCTTACCTGGGTTAAGAGCTGAGGCTGTAAAGGGACACTCAGGACAAAAAATTACAACACACACAAAGTACTATGAAGATTATACTGTGGCAGTAGGTCCAGACGACAGAGCATCGTTAGTCTGCAAAATGCAGTCCATGCTGTATATGCGGAAGTGAGGTTGGTTTAGATTTTAAATTGATATCTAATCAAATTGTTAATCAGGAGGAATAAAAAGTTGTATTTACAGCCAACATGCTGAGCTAAACACACTACATGCAATATTCCATGTAGTACTGAAGATAATATTTCACTTGTAATTCCTCACAGAGGATTGTGTGGTAACAATCAGGGGGGAGGATTATGGTGCAGGGGAATTTTGGGGGAAATTTTTTTCCCTTCAAATAATATAAAATTCAACATTTATATATTTTCAAAAATATATGTAAATATTTTACCCCATAAATGCACCATATTTAATCCACTAGATGAAGAAAAGAAAGTGTTTGAGGGTACTATAGAAGAGGTGAGATATCCAACTCTTACATATTATGCCTTAATTGCGACACTGGTTCGGGGGGAGGGGATTCTAAATTAAACGTTGGGGGGGGGAGCAGTATCCAAATCTAAGTCTTAGTTTATATCAGGTATTTTACTTAGAGGGGGGATTGAGCATTAAATTGAGGGGGTGTATTGCTATTGTCTTAGAGTGTTGCGGAACATCTGGTGTGGAGACTGAGAATTAATGTGGAGGCAATGTCCACTCTTCAATATCAACAGTAAGTCTAAATTTGTCATGGAAATTTTGGTGGCAGGATTGAATATTAAATTTAAAGGGGGAGAGAAGAAACTTTTGATAAAGTGTTAAATCTCTTGTTAGGAGATTTCTTTAGTGGGGGAGAGTTCAAATATTATATTCTGGGGACTATATTCAGCGATATGTTATCCACAAGTTTTCAGCGCCGAACTTGCAAGAAGAGACGCTGGAAAAGGGTAAATATCGCGGGATGCTAAGAAAGTATTCACACCCCATTAAATTAATATTCTTGAAACCCTACAAAGACATGGATGCAAAAATTTTGTTCCTCGCTTCGCTCGCAATGGTGTGTTGCAAGAATTTGTGTTTCGTGCTTTATTGAGGTGAATGTGAAATTTTACATTATAATTGCATTACAAGACATAAACGATATTCTCGATATTCAATAATAACATCACTTTTTAAAATATAATGCTTAGTGTTGGTATACTGCTTAATTTTAAGCAGCTGCATCATTTGGAACAAACATATATTGAATCGGCGTTTCTAATTTCTTGTCACAGGAAAATTTTACTTTAAACAGTTAAATTTGTACTGAAGATTAAAACCATGTAATTATTGTTATGGGTTACTAAAATCATATTTACCTCAAGAGAATGGGGGGTGAGTTCTTTGAAAGAAGAACCATGTTATATTATCGCCCTGGGCTAGATTGGTTTATTATTTGGTTTGCAAAATGTAAGAGAAATATATTATTGTTTTACATGTTTTTACGAGAATACAACTATGCATTGTGAATAAAAAAATAAAATAAATATTATTCACAAAAAAATTCTAATAGTATTTATTTGTTTTGTTTCTTGATCATTTTCCCTAAAGTAAAAATGTATAACTTTTGCTGTACATGACATTTCATCGATGTAACACATGGATAATTTTTATGCAAATGTTTGTAAAATGATGAGAAATTCAAAAACATATTCTAAAAAATCATTTTAAAAAATAACATAGAAAAAACATTAGAAAGGAGTGTTATTTTTTTAAAATAGATAACATTTTTTCCCTTAAATTTTTAATTAAATATAATACATAGTTGCTCTGTATAATAATAATAGGGGTAATCGAACAGAAGTCAAACCTAGAATCTTCGTCGTGTGAAACTGATAGCATATCACTGAACCACTTTTACCATTTTAAAAAAAATTGAAGCGTTTTTTCCTTGGAAATTACTGGTTGTCGTTTTCACGTTCAGAAGACACAATGGGCTCTTATGGGCAATGCTTTTCTTATGGGAAATACGTGCACGCTGTTGTGAAATTTCTGGATTTACAAATTTAGCTTAAGTAAAATTGGTACCTGTAGTTTTGCAGAAAATTTTGTAGAGAATACGATGGTGAACACAAAAAACTGGTAACTTGCTTACATAATTTTAGATAAATTAAAAATGCAAATTTTCTGTGAAAACACAATTTTTACATTGTTTTCATTCCTAACTATGAAACATGCCGTAAAATTGAAGCATTCATTATTAAAAAAATTGACACTGTTTTTTAATTGTCATAGGTAATGGTGGTACTCAGAATTTATCAATACTTTAAAGCACATTTGCATTAAAAAATATTCAAATAAAGGATGTGGAGATTTTTTATATTTGTGCAGTAGAAAATGTCGTCGCTGGCCATTTTTTGTTCTGTAATTCCAAGAAAAAACTTCCAGCGACAAAGTTGTGGAGAAAATAATGAAATTATTTTTTATAACCACTCAAAGGTTCCCAGAAATATTACTGCCATGCATTTGGAGTTTCTTTTTAACCCGAACCGCACGAAGTAAGGAGACATTGTCTGGCCATCTTGAGCTGACTCACCGCAGCATTCCGGCTATCACCACCAAGTTTTCGAGTTGTTATTTTATTTCCATTCATTAAAAATATTAACTTCATGCAGTTTGTTATAATAGAATTGAAATTACTTAAATTTAATAATTGACAATTATTTCCAATGCTGCTGTTGTGAGCAACATTAGTGCTGTCGCAAATACACATTGTTTTTGTTTACATTACTGTTGACATTAATATTGAAATGAAGATCACCTTTCAGTTTCCAACGTACACATAAATTCATACACATGATATTACTCTTTGAAAGGCTTTCCAACACATGACAAAATATGGGGCTTCAAGATAGAAATATGACATGCCTTGCTTGAGTCATTCACGTCTTATCAGTTCACGTGGGCCATAACTCATTTGTTTGTTTGGGTTGCAACTTGAATCTAACACATGTGCAAAGTCCCCCTTACTTGAGTGAGAGATCTACTTTGGTCTGTTTAGATTTTTTCCCTCTCTCGAAAAAGTGTTTTCAGTTGTGTGAGTGCTCAGTGATTTTTACTTTTTTAAGTGATTTCTGAAGTGTCATATTCGTGCATTACACTCGCGTGTGTAGTGATCGCAATGGATCATAGTAAAAAGGGTAACTGTAACGTTCACAGTATAATATTAATATTAATAATTACATATAATTATCATTATATATACAAAATATGTAACACCTTTATTGTGAAGGAAGGTCATCATTTCCAGGCGACATGAGCTAGCGCTGTATTGGCAACACTGTGCAGTTTCTCCATAAGCGCCATTGTGTCTTCTGAACGTGAAAACGACTTTAGAACCTTGCCATACCAATATCTATTCTACCACTAAAAGAAGTAAAGTCACAACCTTAATTTTCCAACCTGTAGCCTCTCCATGTAAAACGACTTTGACGTAAATATAGTAGATATTGCTTAAAGGTTTTGTGACATTTATACCACCTTTTTCTTTATTTGCTACAAAAGAATGTTTAGGTGTGTTATTTATAAAAGAGGCAGGTGGGCATTATATTTCTAATTCACATTGAATTAATTCGTCTTTACTTATAATTAGGGAGAAAAATTTATGGTAAATAAAAACTGAGGAGAGCGGTAAATAAAATGTTAAATCAGCGGTATATACCAGCGTTGAAAAAAAATTTGACACACACTCTTTCATTATGAGAGGAAACAACATACAAAAGAGCTATAAATTGATAAACTACTTCATTTTTATATACTGTACACATACACAAGTACTTAGCTGACCAACCAAAAAGAAAACATCAACACAAAATTACTTCATTTCTAAATTGCATATCTCAAGTGATTTATTCATTGTATGTATTTAAAGGATATCCTTGCTGTACAACAAATAAAATAATCACTACTGCACATACACAAACACATGTTGAAAATCACATGATGATAAACAAAATTTATTCATGACTGAACACAAATGACACCATTGTTTCCCCTGATGTGCGGGAACAGACTAATCTTTTCGCTGCTACAGGCAAGTTCAATGAAACTGGAAGTTGAGTAGACATTTGGGGGAAGAAAGGAATGCAGCTTGACAGGAAGCAAAGTTTTCAAACTGACATTATGTGCATGGGAAATCCACATTAGCAGCATCTTCCTGATGTGATCGAAGATAAAACGTTCTTTAGCTGCAAGTGGTAGGAAACTTGAGGCAAACGTATCGTTACAAATCAACAGTTTGCGCGCACAACCTCAATTGCTGGTTTTTGCATGTTTTCTACTTAATTTGATGATTTTTCACGATTATTTCGCGAAACAGCGTTCATTTCGTGAAAAAGAACACTTTTCGCATTACTTCGTGAATAAAACTCGTGCATATTTCATCATTGCAGGTGTAGTAACATGCAAAATGTTCAAAATTGCATCTTTTTTTCACATTTTGCGATTTCGCGCATCGCAAAAATTCAATGTCCCTACTTATAATCATGGTGTATGAAGAAACGAACTCATGGGGTAGTGGTTATCGCACTGGGTTGTCACTCAAATGGTCGTAGGTTCAAATCACCTGGTGGCAAAAACTTCTCGCAAGCTTTATTCGTTCCTCATTGTTACTATTTGAATTAGTCTTCTTTGAAATTAACAACGAAAGATTATACAATTAACTCTCTCTCTCTTCAAAATGAAAAGATGAGGACAGGTTTCTTATTATAAGAATTGGTAATTTTAGTGGTCTCAACGCATCTAAAATCCAAAATACTAGATCGACGTTATTTCCTTACTGAATTCTAAGTCGACCTTATGCACAGATAGACTAATCAAGCCTGGACCTACAGTTTAAAGTGAGATACAAACCACTATGTGTCTCCACCTGGTATACGACCCGGAACCAATTGTTATCCTGCACTGAAGTTAAACAAACAGCTCCTAGCCCCCCTTTCTAAAATAAATTTACATTAAATATGGTATTTATAAGATAATCATTATTGATTGTTTTTATTACTGAACGTCAAAAAAACATGTTCCACAACTAAAATAATCACCTCTTCGTCCCATCTCACCCAATATCTTTCTGTTCCTCTCTTTTCCCCCTTTCCCCCCACACACATGCACCACAATGAATCTTTTCGTAGGCTTGTATGTGTATAAACAAAAATTTCAATACTCAAAAAAATACTATTTATGTTCTACTTTCCGTCACCCCTCTCCCTCTCACACATCCCTCATTATTATAGGCGTTCGCCAGAGCATAGTGGTAATGTATCGACGTCTTGTAGTCAGTGTGTCTTTCTGAGTTCCAGTCAGGTGGTATAATGTTTCAGATTCCAATTTAAATGTGTTCCAAGTCGTGATTAGCCTATGTGTGCAAAAAGTGATGTTACAACTAACTCTTGACCTCAATAATGCAATTTGTGTATTTTCTTTCAGCTGTGGTTCCTTCTTTTCCAGAAAAATAACGAATTAACTTAATCATTAACTCAACAAATAAAAATGCATCTCTAAATTAATTAATGAAAATTGTTATTACATCCAAGCCACAATTTATCGTAAATGTAAATGAATATCATCTCACATAGTGAAAACAATGTGAAAACTTTTCTAATGAGTTGTCAAACACATACGTGAATACATATATTAAGTTCTTGAACTATAAATGGGAAAATTTAATACTAATTTGAAACAATTAAAGGCAATTATAACGACAAAGTAAACTTTTGCGCAATCTTTCTGCTGATTCGCGTTATTGAAACAATATTTAACCTATGGGGATGGTATCTTATGTCAGAAAATGCTGCATTGGTTGAACTTCCTGTGGACAAGACCGTGAGTCACGCCGCTTGCTCCTCCAAATCGCACTTCACTCTGATTGAAGGATCATATATTTCACAACACTTCCTTGTTTCAGAGCCACCAACATAATTTGGTAAGACGTTGGACTTAGAAAAATTCCATGTGACAGATTTTTCTAACATGACTGTACATAACATAAGCTTTAAAAAACAGTAAAAAATATTTTATTGATACCTCAAGTCAAGCTTTTCCATTGCCACAACCGGACTATATTGTAATATTTGACTGACATATCCAATATCAAAGCCTGAAAATGGAAACATGATTCATGGATGAAATAAATCTAAATCTAAATCTATAACCCTATACTGGTCTCCATTTTTTTTACATTCCCTTATTATGAGAGCAATGAATGCGCTCAAAACATTGGAAGCTAATGCCAATTTAACCTGACTGGTAACCCAAGAATGCTTTTTCGATTCCTGGAATGTTTGCCCTTTAGGTCTCAGCACCGACAAGAAGCAGCCAACATTTGAAGTAAAAAGTGTTAAAAATCAACAAATAATCATCTTTAAGCAATGGTGACCTATGCTGTTTATGAAGAGCACTAAAAGCTTACAAAGCAGAGAAGTGTTTCAAAAGAACATGTAGAGGCATCTCATGGAAAAAGAAGAACAAAAAGGATATGTGACAACACACTATTTTATAGACTAAACTAGGAGAAGTATTCAATCTCGACCCAGATGATGATGTGCATGCTACTACTAATGCTTATGGTGGGAAACTTCCAATAAACAGAAATAACTTAAAATATAAGAAATTAAAAAATATTGAGGACATGGCCAAAATTGTGCAATAAGTACAAGATGACTTCAAAGACTTGTATGACTTCATTATATCATGGCCTACATCCATACAGTCTGCATATATTGAATATTGGTCCTTTCAACCCACATCCCCCCCTGGACCCTTAATTGCCAAACGTTGCTTAAAGTGTTGTTTTGCATTTTACTCATTATTACATGTGCATTTTAAAATTTTCAAAAAGAATAAAAATAAAATGTGGTGGTTTAGGAGTATAGCAATTTTAAAAAAAATATATCCCATTTTACTATTAGAGGTAACAAAAGGACTCTTTTCAATATCTGCTTTTAATAATAGTAACAATGGATGTATTGTTTTGTAATTCATGTATGTCATACCTTCATATGAATACTAATGAAGAAATAAAGACATAAATGAATTATCATGTGTAGTTTTCAAGATATAACATGTTAATTACTGCCACTTGAAGGTGGTTTCAATTGAAGCCAGCCACACAAAATTCTATAATTCCGGTGGTTTCACTGTAAACCATCTGCTAAAGCTTAACAAGTAATCATTACCTGCTGAGGCTCCATCCTATAGCTTTGTTGTCAGGCATATAGTGGTTCTTGTTGTAGTTCACATTATCACTGGAGTGTCTGCTACTTCTAAAACAAAAGACAAAGAATGAATGAAGTTGACTAAAATGTGCAAGCTTGTCATATCATAGTAGTGTTCAATTACTACAAATGGCCAAATTATTACATTACGGTTTGGCACACACTGGGTATGTACCATTACAGAAACTTAGCAAAAAATACAAGCTAAACATGCAGGCCAATAAAAAATGAATTAATCTACTTCTCACAACTGTGAGTTAGTATAACTCATGATATAACTTAGGTCTTGTTCTAAATGCCTACTTTGTCACCCTAAACAGATTGTCTTTCAATGCAAAAATTGGTGTCAGTATAAAACAATCATTATACAAGGCTCATTCAATATATAACCAGAAATATGTTGTATCAAATATTTATTACAAGCACGAAAAGAACTACAGTACTATGTTTCAATAAAGTGCCCCCTGGTTCAATGCACCAATGCCAGTGCTTGATAAGGGCACTGATTCCACAGGGGAAAAAATATTTTGGATGCTTGCATAACCACTCGTGCACCACTGACTGGACTTCATCATCATTCTGGAACCTAGATCCACTTCGTGCATCTTTCAGTGGGCAAAGGTGTGGAAATCGGAAGGTGCAAGATTGCGCAAATATGGAGGGTGGGGTAAGCACTCAAATTTTAGGTCCTCGATGGTAGACAACGTGTGGTCTTGCATTGTAATGGAGCAAAAGCACATCACTAGACACCAGACCAAGTCATCTCTGCAGAATGGCTGGTTTCAGTTTTTCATGCAAAAGGTTGGAGTATGTGATTCTGTGTACATTATAACCTCTGGGTATGTAATGTTCATGAATTAGCCCTTTGTGGTCCCAAAACAAAGTTAACATGACCTTTTTTGGCACTCCATTGAGTATGCACCTTCTTCGGTCTGGGAGACGAAGGATGTTGCCATTCCATTGTTGTCCTCTTATGTTCTGGTTCATAGAAATTAAACCAACCTTCATCTCCAGTGACAATACGATGAAGAAATGCCTCACCGTCAGCTTCATAACGTCACAAAAGCTCCCTGCACACATCAACACGTCTCTCCTTCATTTTCAGTGTCAAATGTTTCAGAAACCACCTTGCACACACTTTCCTGAACCTCAGTATGTCATGACTGATATGGTGGGCTGATCCTACACTTATTTCCATCTGGGAAACAATTTCACTGACAGTAATACGCCGGTTCTTCCGTATCCAGTCCTCCACTTGAGCAATGTTGCTTTCAGTGACTACAGTGAAAGAACGACCTGGACGTGGAGAATCTTCAACACTGGTTATGCCCTGTTTGAACTTCTCAGCCCACTCGTACACTTTTGATCAACTCATACAGTTGTCACTGTACTGAACTGTCATTCAGCGATGAATTTCTATCTGTTTCATGCCTTCACTCAACAAAAATCTCACAACACTTTTCTGGTCCAGCTTGGAGAACTCCTGTAAGGGTACCACCATCTTGTGTAACTGTTTATCAGCATCCCATGTGCAAGACAGGCATACCAGCCCGAGCTATGAATAGCTTGTAGATATGCCTTCACAAAATAACTGGAGCATTATGCAGAAAATGGCACAGCATTCTGTTCACCGATGAAAAAATGTTTACTATTCAGAAGGGTTTGAACTTGCAAAGGGACAGACTGTATGCCACAAGTCCATGAGAAGCTTCTGCAAAGGCTCTACTTCAGTCATGGTGTGATGGAGGTGAGTTATGATGACATCACTGAGCTCCATTTCCGCAAGAAATGGCAATAAACATTAGCCTGAATGTACCAGGAGAGTATCTTGGAGAAAATGGTCAAGGACCTCTGCAACACTCTTTCACGGTCAGGAGCAGAGCTTCTTGCACCACATAAGACTCAAACAGTCCAGCAGTGACTGCACCTAAGTTCTTTCTCCTCAGAAGTTGGCAGTTCTCACCTCACAGCTTTCGACTAGAAATTGTGGTTGATGCTTCAATACATGGTTTGAAAGAAGACACACTCCATTATTGCCAGTCTGAAGCACTCTCTTGTGAAGGTAGTGCAGATTTCCCCCTTGTTACAGTTCATACTGCAATTGATAAGTGGCCACAGAAAGTTACAGCATGTGCAGGTCAAAGGTGGTCATTTTAAACAATGATTAGTGCTTTGTGCACACACTATATCAATGTAACACATATTCATGGGATATCAAAATATCACAAAGTATCTTCTGGTGTATCATTCAAAGCCTTGTGACAGTTGCTATAGTATAACTGTGTGTGTGTGTGCCCGCGCGCATAGAAAATTTTTGGCAAACAGAAGATTATAATATTGATTAACCTGTGATGCAAAATAAACATATATCTAAAGCATATATCTTAAAAGAGTTTGTGTAACAAAAGTTGTTGAAGTTGTAATTATAAGTACAAGAGTATATTTTTGTCCTTCAGGTGTGCTTTATTGGAACTCAATAATCAATTAGACAATTTTCCCTGAGAGTTTCATTTTCAAAATTCCCAAAGATTTTCAAGTTCTCCAGGTTTTCCAGGTGTGTGGGAACCTGTACCTGCTCTTCACCGCTTGGTACCATCACTAGGCTAGCTTGCTTTTTCACCACCAAACCAACTACAGGTAGAGGCTGCTCTGGAAAGTGAAGGGAATATTTCTGTGTCCTCCCCTACTCTTGAGCTCGAACCCTCCCACCAGTTCAATGGATGAAAGGTCATGGTTTCAAGTACCCCAGTCTATTGCCTATATAGTGAGAGGATTGGTTTCCTCTGATTTCATTTCATTTCACCCAAGAAACTCAGGGGAGTGATCTAATATTTGCACCACAAATTAACACATTATATTTATGTGCAATAGCACACAGCTTCAACATATTATAAGTATGAATGAGTATTCCTGATAAGGGCAAATCTACTCTGTAAATGAAGGGGTCAGTGGGAGATAGACCCATGAGGGGTTGCTGGTCCCCTATCGGGTGCCTCCCTAGATGGCGAATAAGGGAAGGCCTTCCAGATATGGAAGGTACCGGAAAGATCCGGGGTGGACAAAATGAAAATTTAGAAAAAATTCCACATTTCACTTCAATTGCCTATATTTTTGCTTGTGTTGATTTTTTAAAACTCATATATGCCATAAATATCCAGACAATCTACAAACACCTTTTTAATTTCTGTATACTTTACATAAATAATTATGTTAAAAATAATTACAGATAACCTTCTCGATTTGATTTCCTCTTGTAAATCAACTAGCACTATAGTTTGTTATATCCTTTGCTTATAGTATGAAAGTCTAGTTTTTTTATATATAAATATGAAAATTTCTCCTTTTCTGCACTCACAAACTTTTAAAAAATAATAAATGCACACACGTATGTACGTTCATTGTTTACCACTTCACATGATCCTTTCAATTGTTTATTGTTTTGGTGTGACATCACATCCACAAAGTCAACCAATCGGAGAGGAGAATTAAACAGCTGCAGTGACTCACAGCTTCAATGATCCACTTGTGATCCATGAATAACTTCATTTGAAAACAACCAACTGGGTCTTTTCATTCGCATGACTGATTCTTTTATTTTGAACAGGTCGTTCATGAAACACACATCTCTAGTACAATATAAATGTTAAGCTATGAATTTCCTCATCATTGCCATGAGTTCGTTATGAACTCAAATAAGTTTATATGCCATTTTTATTGTCACATCACAATTAAAGTTCAAAAAGCAGGAAAGTGATGTGAAATAGCAAAAGTGTAAATTACCACAGCAAGAAAACTAAGAAGTTTTGTGTAATTTTGTGTAATTTTCCCAACCCCTCCTCCCCTTGCATCCCATCGCACACATACATATTTCAGATTGTTACGCTTATTAAAATGTATTGATCAGCTCTCACGAGAGATTAGTGTATTTAAAGATAATACTACTAAACTTAAATAGAGAGGTTTTTGTTATTTTATGTTAATATAATTGTATTCATTACTGGATGAAAAAGTAAATTGCAGAAAATAATAACACATTATAAGTATGAATGAGTATTCCTGATAAGGGCAAATCTACTCTGTAAATGAAGGGGTCAGTGCGAGATAGACCCATGAGGGGTTGCTGGTCCTCCATCGGGTACCTCCCTAGATGGCGAATAAGGGAAGGCCTTCCAGATATGGAAGGTACCGGAAAGATCCGGGGTGGACCAAAACTAGCAAACTACTGCCTTGTAGTATGAAGATGGATCTTCAAAAGGCAAAGGGACAAAACCCTAACAGAAAAGCAGCAACCCTGGGAGCTGTGAGAGGCAATCCCTTACCACGTGGGATTAACAATCTAACCCAAAAAAAATCCTTGTTATGAAGCCAAGTGATAGCAGCCGGATGGATATGAAGGTATGACACAGGCAATGCAAAAGAAAAAACGATTTGAAAAAGGCAACATGGAATGTGAGAATCCTTAATAAAGCAGGAGGATATAAGATCGAAGTTATTGCACTACAAGAAATATGAGATTGAAAGGAAGAGTATCATTTATACGGAAGACTACACAATATTCTATAGTGGACATGGTCAAAATATCTTTGGAACTGGATTTTTAGTGACAAAAAGAATAAAACAGATTGTTATAGATTTTGAACCAATCAGTGAATGTACCGGGTGACCCAGAGATGTATACGCATTTTGGAATGAACATTACACAGTTAATTGTACACCAAACTCTATTATTTTTGTTGTATAATGTGTGTGCCATTTATTTTACATTTATTTATTTATTTATTGCAGTCACCATGCAGTCGTTGTCGGTGGAACATCGCGTGTTCACGTATGATGCCTATGTGAGAAAGCTGCGACTCAGTGGTTGCAACTCAGCGGTTATTCCGCCGGCACTTCCACTTAAGGCGGCATGGATCAGTTCCAACATGCAAAACAATCTTAAAATGAGTTAAGCAGTTTCGAACCACAGGCACTGTAACTCCAAAAACACCACAAGGTGCTGAACCTCTGAGCTGCAACATAGGCATCATACATGAACACGTGATGTCCCACCGACCACAACTCCATGGTGACTGCAATAAATAAACAAATAAATGTAAAATAAATGGCAATATATCACACACATTATACAACAAAAATAATAGAGTTTTGTGTACAATTAACTGTGTAATGTTCATTCCAAAATGGGTATACATCTCTGAGTCACCCTGTATATGCAAATTAAGACTGAAAGCAAAACTCTTCAATATCACACTTATCACTGTACAAACACCAACTGAGGAAGCAGGAGAAAAAGACAAAGGCCACTTTTATGAGCAGCTGGAAAGCATATACATATAATAAACAGCCAAAACACGATGTTATAATAATTCTTGGAGACTTCAACACCAAGATAGGAAGAAAGAGAGGATATATATAAACCAAATATTGGGAAGCATAGCTTACATGTAAACTGTAATGAAAATGGAGAAAAACTAGTAGATTTTGCTACCAGTAAAAATATGATTGTGAGTAGCATGACATTCGCACACAAAAACGTACATAAAGCTAGCTGGCAGTTTCCAGAAGACATTGCAGCTATATATTAGATGTACGGAGCTATAGAGGTGCACATATAGACTTTGATCATTACCAAGTAACCATCAGATATACACAGTGGATCTCAAACATGAAGAAAGAACATGGGATAGACAGACTTAATATAATGTGAAACTGATGATAAAAATCTAGAGAAAAGAAGAGAATATCAAACCAGATTGAAACAAAATTTTGAAAATATATAAAATACCATAACAATAGAAGATAAATAGAAAAGAATAGAGAAAAACATTCAGAAAACAGTAGAAGAGACAATAGGATGAGAAGGCCTCCCCCATGGCGCAGTGGTAGCTTCATTGCCTTGTAATCAAGGGGTCCCGGGTTCGATACCCGGTGGAGGCACAAGTGGTTCGGATCCCACTTTAAACTGTAGGTCCAGTCCCGATTAGCCTTACTGTGTATAAAGTGGACTTAGAACACCAACTCAAACCAAACCAAACCAAACCAATAGGATGAGAAAAGAAAACTAAAAGAAAGGAATGGTTTGACGAGAGTTGCCAGAAAGGATTATATGAAAGAAACGTAGCTATAAGTAAACTTCTTCAAAGGAAGACCAGAGCAAGTGTAGAGAATTGAATAGAGAAAAGAATGAAGCCAAGAGAGAGACTGTAGAAGAGAAACGACAGTGGGAAAAACAGAACCTAATAGAATTAAATAATAAGAAAGAAATAAGGAATATGTATCAAAGAATAGCAAACTATAAGAAAGATTTCCAACCGCAAACAAATTTGTGCAGAGAAAAAAAAGGAAATCTTATTGGAGATAAAAGGAAAATAATAAGTAGATGGGCAGAATATATTAAAGAATTATTAGGTTTTCATGAAAATGAAAATAGGATATCAGAAGTAAGAAATGCCCAACAATGGGATGAAGAACAAGACTTGACTCAACTAAAGGATGTCACAAAAGTCATGCAAAGCTTCAAAAATAACAAAGCACCAGGAGAAGATCAAATTACTGCTGAAATGCTCAAATATGGAGGAGCAGAACTAAAGAGACAAACCTTTGAGCTTATTAAACAGATCTGGAAAACAACTGAAATGGCATAGGAGTGGACAGTGGCAATAATATGTCCGATACACAAAAAGAATGACAAGACATGTTGTATGAACTATAATGAGACCAATAGTGATGTATGGGTCGGAAACCTAGTGACTGACAACAAATTAAGAAGAAAGGTTAGATATATGGAAGAGGAAGGTTTTACATAAGATATATGGACCAACCAATGAACATTGCATCTGGAGAATCAGAACGAACGAAGAACTAGCTACACTTTACCAGAACACAAGTATAACAAGTGAAATAAGAGCCAAACACCTTAGCTGGCTGGGGCATGTAGAAAGGATGCAACCAGACAGAGCAGTATATATGATCTACCAGGGGAAACAGGAAGGCAAGAGGAGTGTGATGACGACCCAGGAAGAGATGGCTCGACCAGGTGGAAGAAGACCTCAAATGAATGGACATAAGAGGATGGAGAACTAGAGTGAAGAACTGAGATGAGTGGGCAGCTTTAACAAAGGAGGCCAAGGCCCTGCATGGGCTGTAAAGGTGTGGAGTAAGTAAGTAAGTGGGAGATAGTCACAAGCCACACATAGACAGTTTTAAGATCCAGGCGATTGAATGTTTTGTATTCATTCGTAAATCAGCATCAGGGCCTCATGATGGTGCAGTGGTAGTGTCATCATCTTGTAATCAAGGGGTCCCAGGTTCGATACCCGTTAGGGGCATATAGTGGTCCGGATCCCACTTTAAACTGTAGGTCCAGTCCCGATTAGCCTTACTCTGCATAAAGTGGTCTTAAAACCCCAATAAATCAGCATCGTGATTTATGGACGTGGCATTGAGATGAATATACACCCTAATATGTTGTTAATCATGTATTATATCAGTCTATGTCTTCCTGTAGCTTTTTAACCTAACAATTTGGAGAAAAACATGAATGTGGCTTGTGACTATATCCAACCAAAATTTTTGTCATAAGTTAAGAATGTGATATGGAGGTAGAATAAAAGCACCATGAATTATCTCAGAAGAGAGCATGTATTATTAATTTGTTCATGTTTCATGTGTAGAATGATGCACGATACAAAAAGCAACTTATGGACATTACACATATAACTAGCCTGTTGCGAACTTTTTCAAGAGAGATCTATGACAGTCAATCAACAGCCGTTTATGTCATAGTATCAGGTTAATTTTTTTCTTTTGACCAGCAGTGGATTTTGGAATGGGAAATGCATGCAGCATATCTATTGATATTACACTATATTCTTGTGGATTTTCCTTTGCCAAAGTGGTTTAATCCACAGTCAACTTTAGGATACTGTCAGCCTTTTCCAAATGTAATTCGTTTGAACATTTCATTTCAACAATTTCCTCTGGAGACACGTAGATTGAACATTGTTATCTGATATATATGTGTATGATTCCTGTTTTCCAATGTTAAACGATCATTTATTTCCTGTTGAAAATATCTCACTCTACATGTATGGTTTTGCTGACTATGGACAGTTAAAAATAACTCGTCAGATTTAAATTTTAAAAGCCATGAACCTGTACGTATTACAAAAAAAAAAATCTGATCTTGTTCACTGCTCTTTATCTTTTTACTTTTGCATAATTTTCATGCCACCCTCAAGTTTAGTATTCTGGGCTTCAAAATCTCGCAATTTCCTCTGATTTAAAGATATTTCCTTCCTCTCCGAGCAATTTGTCATAACTTTTCCTCTCAATATGTATTCCCCCCTCTTCCGGCATTACGTAGCCATTTTGTTATCTCTCAGTTCTACTGTGGGCAATTCAGCTGCCTTTTCCTTCAAGGTTTGGGATTTTGTGGCGATATTTCATCTGGTTGGCCCAATTTAGAGTGCAAGAGTGAGAAAACGCAGTATGAACAGCTGACAGGAGAGATAGTCACAAGCCAAAAGAAATAAATATTACCATACTACCATCCACTAAATGGCACTTCTCACTTAATGAATGAAGTTTGACATGTATATTTATTTGCTTCTTATGATAGATACAATGTATTAAGTTAATGTGATCAGGGAATTGTAACAATCAATGTTTTGTACAACACATTAACTGTCGAGATAATCACATGCCACAGTGAATGTAACTATAATTGTTATTCATTATTACACTTGCTGAAAGTTCCTCTTACCCTGAACTACTAGTAAACGGGTGCCAGGAACCTTCACTATCACTACAAAAAGAAACTGACTCGTAAGTTCTGTCATTATTGTCACCAAAATCCACTTTCTCCAACAGCCGACATTGAGGGTGCATCTATCTTCATGTGGCTTATGACACTGGTGTACACAGAATTATTTTTGGGGGCGTTGGAACTGAACATGTGAACTTGGATGGTGCATAGTTACGTTCAGTGGCACAGAAACATTTCTCGTCTGGGGGTAAAAAAATCGTCATGTGTAGGGGAAAGTCTTACAGTACTGACCGTCTTACAGTACCGACCAGCTTACAGTTCTCACTTCCACTGATAATTTCAGGGCACTACAGTGACATGGGAAGGGATCCTGTAGTCATACCTCACATAATTCAGGTGTGATGCCATTTGTTCAGTAGTTAGGGAACTGTGACGCATTGAATAAGTTTCACGATATTTTTGAGTGATAAAAGTTATCCTTATATATTGAACCGCAAGCAAAACAACCTGCGCAGACCCGCGAGTCCTGTGCACCATAACCCCGTGAGTAGGGGAGGGGGAGAGTTGATGATGCTTCCTTATGGCCCGAGATGGAGGGAAGAAGGGAAAGCTGCGCGGGGACTTCTCGTCCCAAGGTTTTCTTCCTTATGGTCGATCTATACCATTGGCTCTTTCTAAGTAAGTCATGTGTTTGGTTAATGTTTATGATAAAAGTTATGTAATATATTCACTACATGGTGTGCCATCACCTGCAACGTAACAACAAGTGTGTCGTCCAGTACCGACCACCCCATCGTCGTCCAGTACCAACCAATATTAACTGTAGAAGAAAATGTGGTACAATTTGAAGATAGTGGCCAGATCCTATTTTTATCATTACAGGGGAAAATGGCAACACCGAAGGAGAGGAAAATAGGAAATTGGGCGGAAACAGTTATAAAGGCGGATGTAGATGAAGAAATTCCTAAAATTCACATATGATTTGGCAGAGCATCTAGAGCTACCTCATCAATTAATTATTCCATATCACAGTATTATAAAATATAGTTATTAGAATTGGGCAGACATTACTAATGTAAATGGTTTCTTGTTTCATTGATTTTAATAATTGTTTTGTATTTCACTGTCATCCATATTAGGGATGGCCAAACTGATCTGGATCCGAAAAATCCGGATCCGGATCCGGATCCAAAAGTTACGGATCTGGATCCGGATCTGAAAATTCCAGATCCAGATCCGGGTCTGAAAGTTTCGGATCTAGATCCGGATCCGAGAGTTCCAAATCTGGATCCGGATCCGAAAGTTCCGAATCTGGATCCGGATCCGAAAGTTCCGAATCTGGATCCGGATCCGAGAGTTTTGTATCTCAATCCCATTATAATATTACCACACCTTAAAAGGTATTATGATCTTCGATTACAAAGAATATTTTTAATAGTTAGTCCTACAAGAATTTTTTTTCAAATGTTGTTCCTAAAATACTTTGCTACGCATCGGCTAACACACTCGTGCACAAAAATAATCTTACTTGTTTAACAAAAAATGTCAGAGGTGATTTTGTAAATGCCATTGAAACGAATATGTATTCATTCGAATGTATTGGAAATGGAAACACACATAAATCTGAGACATTCCATTCCAGGATGAAACCTTTAACACATATAACAAGATAGAAATTTTATACAAAAATTATACAATTGTTCTACAGTTACAGTTTTACAAATTAAAATAAAACATTATAATATATGCAGTGTTATATAATTACAAAGTGTAAGACCAACAAGCGAGGTTATCTAAGTGTCCCCCTCCGATTTCCATGAAACTTGGCAGGCGTATAGTGGGGCCCAAACGAAGAAATACGTTTTTTTTTTTGTTTCAGCTAGAAAACGGTTTTAGGGGGCAAAACCCCCTCAAATGTCTAGATGAGGACAAATTGAAGTAAGGATCTGACCCCTGTGTACCTCCGATTTCCATGAAACCTTGCAGGTATAGTGGGGCCCAATGGAAGAAATACCTGTTTTTGTATCAGCTAAAAATCTGTTTTAGGGGGCAAAACCCCCTCAAATGTCACGATGAGGACAAATTGAAGTGAGGATCTGACCCCTGTGTCCCTCCGATTTCCATGAAACTTGGCAGGTGTATAGTTGGACCAATGGAAAAAAATACGTGTTTTTTGTTTCAGCTAAAAAACTGTTTTAGGGGGCAAAACCCCCTCAAATGTCAAGATGAGGACAAATTGAAGTAAGGATCTGACCCCTGTGTCCCCCTCCTATTTCCATGATACTTTGCAGGTGTGTGTATAAACGGGCTCAAAGGAAAAAATACGTGTTTTTTTTTGTTTCGGCTAAAAAAACTGTTTTGGGGGCAACCCCCCTCAAATGTCAATATGAAGACAAATTGAAGTGGGTATTTGACCTATGTGCCCCCCCCCCCCCCGATTTCCATGAAACTTGGCAGGTGTACAGTGGGGCCCAAAGGAAGAAATACGTGTTTTTTTGTTTCAGGTAAAAAACGGTTTTACAGGGCAAAACCCACTCAATTGTCAAGATGAGGACAAATTGAAGTGGGGATCTGACCCCTGTGTCCCCCCTCCGATTTCCATGAAACTTGGCAGGTGTGTGTATAAACGGGCCCAAATGAAGAAATACGTGTATTTTTTTTTGTTTCGGCTAAAAATCTGTTCTAGGGGGCAATCTCCCCTCAAATGTCAAGATGAGGACAAATTGAAGTGGGGATCTGACCCCTGTGTCCCCCTCCGATTTCCATGAAACTTGGCAGGTGTGTATATAAACGGGCCCAAATGAAGAAGTACGTGTTTTTTGTTTCAGTTAAAAATATGTTCTAGGGGGCAACCTCCCCTCAAATGTCAAGATTAGGACAAATTGAAGTGGGGATCTAACCCCTGTGTTCCCCTCCGATTTCCATGAAACGTGGCACGTGTATAGTGGGGCCCAAAGGAAGAAATGCTTTTTTTTCGTTTCGGCTAAAAAACTGTTTTAGGGGGCAAAACCCGCCTCAAATGTCAAGATGAGGACAAATTGACGTGGGGATAATCTGACCCCTGTGTCCCCCTCCAATTCCCATGAAATTTGACAGGTGTATAGAGAGACCCTATGCCCCCCTGTTTCTTCCTATGTCATATTTACATGGTTTCGGGGTCAGATCCCCACTTCAATTTCTCCTCATCTTGACATTTGAGGGGTGGCCTCTATACACCTGCCAAGTTTCATGGAAATCGGAAGGGGAGACTTAGACCTCCCTTGTAAGTGTATTAATTAATTACAAATCGCGCACGCGCGTACACACACTAAATATATATGTGTATGTATGTATATTATATATATATATGTATATTAGCATGTAACAATATGTTATACACACATTCTTACTTTCCAAAGAAGCACATGTGGGAATGCAAAATGGATCCGGATCCAAAAATTCTGGATCCGGATCCGAAAGTTCTGGATCCAGATCTGAAAGTACCGGATCCGGATCCGGATCTGAAAATTGCGGATCCATGGATCCGGATCCGAAAAATTTTAGTATCCGGAACCAACCGGATCCAGATTTCGGATCCACCAGGATCCGGATCTGGCCATCCCTAGTCCATATTTGGTAGTCGGTACTGGACGACATTTTTCAGTCTGTCGAAAATAATACATTTTTATTTTTCTCAATATGTAGCTATTTATAAGTAAATATAAAACATATAATATATTTTTATAGCAAAGGAATTCTGGAAAAATAGAAAATTGCCTTAAATTCACAGTTCTTTCACTTTAATAAAAGTTATATTCAAAATACTTAAGGTGGTCAGTACTGCAAGACTTTCCCCTATATATATGACACGTTCTTTTATGGTTCCCTTCCGCAATGTGTGTGGTTGCCTGCTCTTCAAAGGTTTTCGCTTGTAACTTTTCACTGGGGCATTTCCAGGCCAGGGTTCTCAATCTCATTTTGTCGCTTTTGTTCCCTTCCATCATCCCTGCAAGTCTGCAACACAGTCACAGAAACACACACATACACACACACACACACACACACACATACATACATACGAACATACACACATATATAAAGTTGGGGCATTGAAAGATCCATTTTAGAAGAGCACACACGTTTTTCCAGTTTTTAATTGAAAGTTTACTTAAATACATTTTATTTCTTTAATTTTAAGAATTTATGGTTATTTTAAGAATGGAAATTTCCTAAACCAAATAAGTTCTATGCCTCATTTTGGGCTCATTTTAATCTGATTGAATGGAAAATCAGAAGTTTGTGATTTGAAAGTAGTGAACGAACATGCAGATATTCATTTTAATGCAGCAGGCGACATAGTGTTTTATGAGATTTTCCTGAAGTTTGTTTGTTCTTTGGTGGATTTGTTGCTTTCAAATATGTTAATTAATGTAAATCCATAAATGTGTGAGAAGGCTGCTAGAAGTTGAGAGATCTCAAAGTTTAAAATATCTAAAGATCTGACAAGGTATGTATGATAAAAGTATACTTATTATATTTAAGAGAATTTATCTGAAACTAATTTTCAGAAATATATCTAACTCTGAAAGTTATTTTTTCACTACAGATGGAGGATGTCTCATACCACTGAATGTACAGTAAAATTAATATTTCTTTTTACCTTGTACTTGGATGCATAATGGCTCAAAACAGCATTCCTTTTCTAATAAAAAATCAAAACTTGTGACAAAATTGAGGGTGAACTGATGTTTCCGTTATTGTCTAAAAAGAATGCTGTGTCTGTAGTCAAAGCACAATACCATTTTGTAGAAATACCATGTGCTTGGTCTGGTTTGTCCAGAATTCCACCAAGTTGTAAAAAAAATTCAAGTAGAACTGCGTTAAATATTTCGTCTATCATGAAAAGTGGTGTATATGCCTCCAATCAAGAGAGAACAAACAAATTTTGAGTTTCAAAAGTAGTTTTAAATTCTACCATGTACACTCTTGTGTTTAATCAAGGCTTGTATGAGATGATGATGATGAAATTGGTGGTGAGATGCTTTCTGCAAATTATCTTCACACCTCGTTTTACCTTTATTTCCAGGTCACCTGTAAGTCACATGACGAAAGGAAGTCACTTCTAAAAAAAAAAAATGGAGAGGAAAGATGTCTGTGGGTAAACAGATGCATGGTAATCTGAGGAATTGTTTTAGGTCTTTGAAATTAAATTAATTATTATTTGTGATATGGATGTGTTTGATTTTCTCAACTTCAAAACTATAGAAACTTTTATTGTTATTTCAGATTTGCAACTGGTTAGAAGCAATCAAAATGTAAGATGTGATAATAAACCATGTGAAATATCTATTTCCCTGCTTTTCATTACTTGGAGTGGCACTTCATAACTGGTCCCAGTTTCGATGTAGCAGTTCAATTTGATCCACAACCAAAATATCTTAACACAAGTGTTTTATATTCTAATGACTTGCCGATATCTTCTACCCATGACATTCCTTTGACAATACTGCAGTGTAACTCTTCCAAAAGAAATCTTGCAATATCCCTGTGAACTTACTTGCTTAATAAAGATGAATGATTCAAGTGAAAAAAAAAAAAGAAAGACAATTAGCCACATTTTTAGTGAAAATAAGTTTTAGAAAAATGCTTTTTGTCAGTCATTTTATCACTTAAGGGTGAGCCAGATTTCATGCAGTGGGAAAACACAAGCATATTCTATTTCTAATTTTATGCCATACCCCAGTTTTTCTGTAATGCTCCTAAATAATATGAATGTTGTGGGAATAAAGCATGTACTACAGGTGTTATATGAAAACAGTCCAGGCAGAAAGAGCAGTACAAACATTTTTGTCCCAATTGAAATTAAGTTAATTTTCCCTGATTGTGTAACTATGTGCAAATGGTGTGTGGTGTTTACCCATCATTGTGAGGATAATTGATATCTACTTAAAATCAGTGATATTGAGCATTGGTTTCTGAAAGCCAGTTAACTGCATTGATGGGTTTTAATGCACTGTTCATGTGTTACTCAATTAAAAGCCACTTGGTAGGCATTCTATGTCAAAGGACTGTTAGTTTTAGTTCATCGTGTGTGTGCATGTGCATACATATGCAATTTAAACTGGCTTCAAATACCTTTCATGAAAATATATTAATGTAGCTTCAGGTTTTCATTTTTATAATTTGTCACCTTGTAATCAAGGGGTCCCAGGTTCGATACCCTGTGGAGGCACATAGTGGTTCAGATTGCACTTTAAACTGTAGGTCGAGTTCCGATTGGCCTTACTGTGCATAAAGTGGACTTAAAACACCAAATCAATCAATCAATCCTTTTTATAAGTAACTTGCATTGTTTGAGAATTTATAAAAACATGAGAGAATATATAGACAGATGCTTTAAACCCACTTCTCATTGTAGTGTAGTAAACATATAATTATGAGGAGCTGTAAGTGCAGATCTGTTTCCAGTTTTTGTTGAATGAGATAAAATTGGATAAATCTCTCTCCAGCTTTCAATGTCTCATTATTGTACTCACTTTTCCTACATAGATGTTTTAAAATTAAATATTTAATTGTCGCCTGAGCCTTTTAAGTATATTTTGTACTGTGTGAATTGGTGGATTTCTTGTAGTTCCTCCTTGATCTGTGTTGAAATAGGTATTGTACTTAAATTCATAATTTTCTGTGCCTGTCTTCTAATAATGAAATAAAGTCTAATTTTATGATGGTATTTGTTGTTTCATAAGTAACAGAAAGTTCGGGCAAGTACATTACTATGTTTACTGATAACATAAAATCACTGCATGAAACTATACCAACTTCTATAACTTGACAAGTTTAAAAACAAGACGCTGCAAATAGCTGTTGCGTAGCTCACACCACATTTCCCCACTCCAATCTCTGCAGCGATGTTGGTTCGCAGTGTTGCAGCCTGAGGATTTTCAACGAAATTTGTATTCGCTTTTTCCTGGGCTGTTTTCTACCTGTCAGAGTACAGAACTTCAGGTCACATTTAAAACCTTTAAAACTTGAACTCCCTGATGGCGCATCATTGCCATGTAATCAAGGGATCCCAGGTTTGATTCCCGGTGGAGGCACATAGTGGTCCGGATCCCACTTTAAACTGTACGTCCAGTCCCGATTAGCCTTGCTGTGCATAAAGTCGACTTAGAACAACAAATCAATCCAATCCAATTCTTTTAAAACTTGAGAAACCATCCATTTAGATACTCCCGTGGCAGCGCTTGTGGACTCGACAACATTATACTTAAGTTTATGTAACTCCTTCTGATTTCGCAAATATGTTGCAACATTGTAAACAATTTCTCTGGCCTGTCCTGTAAGGGGCTTCCAGAGCAGATTGTGGATTTCGTTGGACCCAGCATGATTTGATTTTTGCATTTCAAAAATATGCAGCCAAGAGTAAGGAGCCAAAACATTTCAGTGCTTTAAAAAAGAACACAGACAAGCATGTTATCAGATTGCCTTCTCGTAGTGATTGTTGTACGATAAAAAAAATAACCCCACCCCACTCGGCTTTTTAAAAAAACAGGCCATTGCTCGATGTCGCATTCAGAAAATGAAGTCGTCGCCCAGTAGTTTCTCTTCGTTATAAACATTAACGCTCATGCATAATACTACAGTTTACGATCCACGCACTGCACGCATTTTCAAAGACCGGATTAAATCAAATGAACCACTGATAAACTGATATGAGCAGGCACCGACAATCTACACAGTAAAAATAGTTTGTCATATTTGTTTTAGCTTAATTTTGCTGAGTTGGCACCACTCGTAGTATCAAGGCCAGACCAGTACGTAGAAGAATGGTGGGGAGGATGACATAATAGAAAGTGCTCCGCAGCTCGGGCCTTAACTTGTCAGGCTATAATTAAACACTTATGTAAAAATTGAGTATTTTATTTGCTCAGTTTTGACTGAAAGACAAGCATCTTTCCGAAGACAATTTCCTTCACGTTGTTACATTAAATCATTTGACACACACATATATTTCAGTTGCGAAGTGTGACATTTTTACGTAATCATCGTAAGACTTGTCAAACATCAGGGTCAATATTTCCAACCTGGAAGAGGAAGGTGGGGGGACAATATTTCTTCTCGGTAAACACCAAAAAGTTTCCAAGATTTCGATAGCTAACATCACATTATCTCTCGAAAGCTTGAAATCTTCTCCACAACTCACCTGGTCAATAACCCGAGAGAAACTATTCATCAAAGGAGAAAATGTTTCCACTAAAAATATTGTTTTAAAGCATTGCAAAAAGTGCACACCTGCCTGGTCCATTTCATTGTCATCAAATATTAGAAAAAAAGTCAATTATTGGCTTCCTGTACTGTTCAACAGTGTTAACTAAGTGTGATTTATAACACCACCTGGGTTGTGAAAAGGATGGGATGGTTTTCTTTTAACATTCTTGTTTGGCAAAGTGGATAAGAATACATGGTATTTCATTCATTCCCTGGGACAGCACTAAATCTAGATTTGTGTGTAGCAATGCATAACTAACGTCTTCGGGTACTCCTGGACCTTCTTTTGCAAATTCACTAAATACCTTGACATAACTGCTGAGGCCGACAATTTTTACATGAACAAATAACCCGTCAGAAATAAAATCGGTACTCATATCAGTAAAACTCTCCTCCTTATGCACAGAGCTCAAGACAGTTGACAATTAAGACCTACTGTTACAGATGGTTCATTTAACATAATTGAAAGAAAGTCTGATTTTTCATTTTATTTAATTCTTTTTCACTCATCACATCACTAATTGCATGTATTAGATCATTGCATTGTATGCTTTACAATGATGGAAATAGCATTCAGAAAAATTTTAATCCTGATGACATATGAGAAACCCTGCTGTAAACATGGGAGCTGAAAAACAAAAGGACTTTCAGACCTTGAAGCAGGCCTCGCGTGTCTTCCGAGCAGGTAGAGATTCGCAAATTTTTTTGTGATGACCTGGGCCAGCGAAGACCATTGCCTTCAATAGCAAGCGTAGCGTGAGTGTTGGCCATGGGGAATAGTACTGGACTCTCATTCCAATGCGCTAAACTGAGTGAATCCCTTGCATATATTTCTAGCCATTTCACGGTGTCGCTTGGCTTATTTAACACAAATATGAGAATATTCTGACTTATTTTTTTACTTCTTCTCTAAAATATTTAAAATGTAGTATTTTTATTATTTTGCTAAGCCATTGCTGCATCTGCCGATGCATTTGTCAATGCAATAAACAAATAAAAAATACATTTTTCTTAGTGTGATGAAAATTACCTAGCAGGTTCAAAAATGTCAGTTTTAAAAAATACCATGCTTTCAATTCGATCTTCAGCCGAGAGATCGGGAGAAGCGTGGCAGGCGGCACTGACGGAGATGCCGACATTTGCGGCCTGTAATGCCCGCTAATTTTTATGGACATATGCAGACATTTATATAAATATTGCAAAACGAGCACTAATCTGTGTTATAAGAGTACGGTTTTAATTTTAGTAGCTTAGTGGCTGTATGTGCTGATGATTTTGACACGCTCATCTCCTGTGAAACACGGCGTAGAGGTTTGTTTGGAGAACGTTCTAACGTTGCACCAATTTCATCGAGTTTTGCTTCGGTTAGAATCCGTCGTTATTGCTTAGGTGTTTTAAAATTTAACGATCCAGTTTCTCATAATTTAAGGACAAGATGTCTAACCGTATCTCTATGTGGAGGTGAAGCGCCTGGGAATTTCTGTACAAATTGACTACACACGTCTCGACACGAGTCTGTTTTCACGTAAGTTTCATACATAAAAATTCTTTGTTCTAATGTGAACCTTGCGGCTGGCATTCCAATCGTCTCACTGACACAACACACATACACACTGCAATAACACAAACAAGTAATGGCAAGTAATCAAGAATAACACTCTTGCGCACAGTTCGAAATTAACAAGCTCTTTGTTTACATCTGCTCGCCACTATATTCACAGCTCTGTCTTCATCTAGTCGCGAAGGAACAAAAAACTTGAGCTCGGAGATTTCAGATTGCAAGAAAGCTCAAGAAAACCATTGACTTTTAACGGTTTCGTCTGCAGCGTAATCTTGATACAGTGTTGCATATTCAAAACCTCCAAACGATCCCCATCGACACAAAACTCGTTCAAGGATATAAACTTAAGCAGGACGTTACTGGTCAAAACTATGATTAAAATGTTTTATTATCTGTGGCTCTTAACGTCGTTTCTAAAGTGTATTTATTTGTGTGATGAATTACAGAAGAACTTTTACGTGTTATAACACAGGTTAGTGCTCGTTTTGCAATATTTATATAAATGTCTGCATATGTCCATAAAAATAAGCGGGCATTACAGGCCGCAAGTGTCGGCATCTCCGTCAGCGCCAACCACCACGCTTCTCCCGATCTTTCGGCTGAAGATCGAAATGAACGCACGGTAGTATTCCATGTAATGTTCAGAGCTAGGAATTTTAGGTGCAAAAAATTGCCAATAAAGGTGCAAAAAAGGTGCTAATTTTTGTACAAAAAAGTGCTAAAATAGGTGCTAATTTTCAGATGTAAAATTTATTGTGAGCAGTGCATACATATATGATTCAACTTGTCTGGATAAACACATAGAGTATTCTCTAGTTTTAAATCGTTTAATATAACTAAGCAAAGAAAATTCTCTGATACATTAGAAAGCGACATAAAGGAAAACATGCTTCTTCTTACTTGCTTAGAATTAGTCATCTAGAAATCTGTTAAAATAGATTACATTCAAAATGTCTGTGTTCTTCTGAGTGAGGCTACTTCTGCAGTCACTAAGCAGATACAAGTGGTGTGTATTTTGTTTTCAACTGGTAATGCACATCCTTGTTGGTTGCGCCTTCTTGAACATCAGGATTTTTGGCTGAACTTTGTTCTAACTTCTCTTTCCCGACTCCTTGCAGCTCTCTTTGCACATCCATCAAAACAGCCCACTGTGCTTTCTTTTCAGGACACTGCTCCTCCAGTTTTGTGATTGCAGTAGTAAGGAAAGAGAAGCCATGTACAATATAGAGTTCATCTTGCAATTCCTGTTTAAGTGCAAGTTTTTTGGCTTTTTCTACAGCTGACGAATCACTAGGCAAAGCATCTAAAAATTTCGATATTGTATGGAAATGATTGCAAATAAACACTGCAGCTTTTAACCATGTACCCCATCTAGTGAGGATAGGAGAGGGTGGTAGTGGAAGTTTCGTAATTTCTATATACTTCTGTATTCTAGAAGGAGCCTTTTTCAGTATTTTCTTAATGCTAGAAACAAATTCGTTCACATATGCATATTCATCTTTAAGAGCTTCACGAACTCGATACAAAGCATGAACAATGCAGGTCACATGTTTTAAGTTAGGATACATATTCCTCAGATTAGAAAATGCAGCTAACATGTAAGATGCTTGGTTGAAGAACTAACCACACACTATCATATTTTACGCCCTCCGGCCACAATACAAAACATGCATCATTGAAACTTTGCATTACACTTGCATTATCTGTTTTGCTGAGAAAATAAGTTTTTAAAAGCATGAGTTTCACTTGATGTCCATTGAGAGGTGCTACTAAAATGTTCAAAATGTACCTATTTTGCCTATCTGTGGTTTCATCTAGTATGAAATAGACTGGATGGTCAGCTACAACTTGCCTGATCTGCGAGATTTTAGCTTCATAAAGAGGTTGAAGGTAAGATTTCCTTAAGGTGCTCTCATCTGTAACTGACTTCCCAGTATATTTTTGCAAATATGATTTCATGACAGGATTGTTAAGTTTCAAAAGAGGTATTCCACATGCTATAAATGTCCTTGCTGTCTCACTGAAAAATTCATTTGTATTTCTGGAACTCGAATATTCAAGCGCCTCACCAATGAATTGCTGTCGCTTCCCACCTTTACCATCTCGTAGTTCTTTATTCCTGACATGCTTCCCACTTTGTACATGCTGCACAACCCAAGTGTGTTCGTGTTTGTCATCAACAGCAATAGAAATATCACACACATCACACCTCAGAACAGATCCATCACTCTGAATGCTGTCACCGCTAAACTGTTTAACAATGTCCCAACATTTACTGTATGTTTTGGCATGGTGAACAAGCAAATCCGATGCATCGATCAGTCGATCACAGACTGCAGTTACCTTGCTAGCTGAGATGGGAGAAAGAAACGAAAACAAAACAGCTTTCCTACAACAATTCGTAAACAATACAGCATAGGACAAAAAGAGCACAACTTCTAGCAATTGTAACACGTCATTGTTGGCACTGTTTAAAGTCCGTGCACTTACTACATTAACGTCCAAGAACTGAAGAAAGCCGATTCATTGTTGTGCGGTAAACAAGAATCGCGTGCCAAGAAGCCGTGCCTCGAATGTGGGTGGGGTTAAACAGCGCGCAAGTTGTATTTAAAAAAATGATGAAGATGCAAAAAGGGCAAAAAGGAGCAAAAGGTTCTGAGATTGTGAAAAAGGTGGAAAAGGTTCTGAGATTGTGAAAAGGGTGCAACCGAAACACCATGAGTAGAGTTCAATACATGCTTATTTTGGGGATGTCACTTTTTTACCCATTTTCACACAAAAATATTTAAGGTGCAGCACCTAAAATTCCTAGCTCTAGTAATGTTCTATTTTATACATTGGTACAAAGTTAATTTTGTGTTTGTATTTGTTACAAATTTAAGTGTGCTTCCTCATAAAGGTGCACATTGCCATCGGTTTTAGTACAAGAAGTTGTAAACAAAAAGAAAGGTCTGATTACTTAACCATTCTCCTGTACATGTTGTACAGCAGCCAGTACAGCATATGAACATTTCCTTATGTTTCCACTATGAACAAGTATGAATGCCACTGCATGCTGCGGGTTACACTGACTGAAAAGCAACTTGGCATGCTGTTCATGTATGAAAATTCCCTTAAATACATTGTTCTTTAACCTCAAATTTAATACTACCAAAGTACTACATTGATTTTGCAAGCACTGTGAGATGTACACATATTCACAGGTAATGTAAAACAGGGCAAGTAGCTTCAGTTCTCTGCAGTTTAATTCACATCTATGGAGGAGAGCACTTTTTTGTTTGAATTTAAAAATAATGGTTCTTAATGATTATTGTGGTGATGCTTGTTGTTGTTGAGTTTTGTGTCTTAAGTCCACTTTATGCACAGTAAGGCTAATCAAGACTGAACCTACAGTTTAAAGTGTGCCTCCACTGGGTATCAAAGCCAGGTACCCTTTATCACAAGGCGAAAATGCTACCACTGCACCATTGGGGAAGCCCTCGGTGTTGGTAATAAACTACATATGTGTAATTGTATTTGAAGTTATTTTTTTCCAAATTATAGGCAAGTAAAATGTATCTGGAAATGTACATTGAAAACCTGTAGACAAAGTTCTAGAATGAATGTTAATATTTAGTGAATAATGATTCATGCCCTTGGGCAATCATTTATTGGGATTTCAAGTTTTATATTTGTTTTCTTTTCATTTATGTTCCACATAGTAGAATAACAGAGATAAATATTATTATCTCAACCTGTTCTATATGCCACAAGTACAAGGGTAAAACATAATTATCAACTTTGGTGTTAGCAAATGAACCTAACGAATATCAATTAAATGGATAAACTTATTGGACTATTCTCTGAAGATTTATTTACTTCTCTCGAATTTGTACTTTGGCCTAAGTTTATGTACAGCTAGAAGTAAATTGCCATTGTTAGATGTTTAACGAAACAAACTTCCTACAACCTACACTCTATTCATGAAAACAATCTTGTATCAGGTAATGCTTCTTAATTTCTTATAATTACCAGGCTTGTCTACCAAAAAGGAATATAAACTATACAGGCCCATAGCTAGAATTGATTTCCAGGGGAATCCCATGTTATCAGGGAGTGGGGCTTTGTAAAGCAAGGAAATTTTTCAAAAGTATAACAGTATGGTCTTCGAAATGATGGTAAATTTTGTGAGGCAGTGGGTGGGGGGCATTAAGTTCAGGATTGGCATTTTGTCTGTTTTCTTCCTTTTTTAAAAAAATAAAACCAGAAAAAAAAACTGGCAAAACTATTTTTTTTTTCAGATTATGTCAGAGCCGCGGTAGCTCAATCATTGGTGCATCTGACTACCATGCAAGAGACCCAGGTTCAATTCCCAGTGGGGGAGAACTGGGGCTTTTTTAACCTGTTCAAGCAGCTCCAGCCTATAAAGTGGGTACCTGGAGGAAACTCTGGGGGGTAAAGGCAGCCAGGGGCATGGTGCTGATCACATCACCCACAGCTTGGCCGAGATCAAGAATGTGTGAGGCCCTAACTCCACATTCCCTATACACCTTCATGGCAACATTTATTGTCAAACAATGGCTTAAGTGATGCCCTCAAATTCTTAAAACATTATCCTTGCTTAATCTCTGGAAATATAGTTTAGTCTTTTGAAATTGTCATCAGAATTTGGAATTTACCTCAGCATGTGAAAAATCCATTTTTCATCTACAATCTACAAATGCTTTGAACAAATTCAAATGCAATACAAAATCATTCCTTAGGTGTATCTAGGTGTGATTAATTTAAGCCAGAAACCTTTAAGTTTGCAGCAGTTATCGTGGCCTCAAAATTGGTGATGCCATAACATTGGTGAAGCTTGTGTTTCTTAATTTACGAACATGTAACCTAGTCAAATACGAGCATAATTTAAACCTCTCACAAGAGATGTTAAACCTGTTTGTGGTCTACTATATTTAAACATGATGACCAATTTTTCCCACATACAATGTGAGACCAATCCTTCAAGTTATCTTGCAAGTATAAAAATTGCAACTCAAAAGCTATCCACTTATGGTGGTTATCATAAATACAACATTTGTGATTTTGTCACCACTCCTCTCCTAAGCTATGAAATATTATTTTAAAAGGTTTACTACAGAATTACAGAGCAATGAAATCTCTAGAATGACTTATTTTAATTTCTTATACTCTGAAAATGTATGTTAGACAGTTTTGAAAAACAAAAAAACAATGTGGAGCATAGCATAGAGGCTCCAACATGAGGAAAATCAGTTTTTTATCCACCATATTGAAACACATTGTCCAATTTTGCTCACACAGTTTCTAGCTGCAGAAATAATTTTACCAAAATGATTCTAAATTTACAGCAGTTATCATATACATTAAATCGATGACTTATCCCTCTCTACCCATCCACCCTCCTCCTAAATTATCCACCATATCTTGATAATTTTACTGTCAAATTATAGAGCAAGTACATAATGCTCCAGTAAGTTTCATGCACAAAGCTGAAAACTATAGTCTGTTCAAAGGTTTCAAAATGTTAAAAATGATCAAAATATAAAAGTATACATTTACACTGTATTTACTTGAGTACCCTATACCCTAAAAATGAATGAGAAGAAAAGAAAAACTGAAATTATGGTAGATCATGAAGGTACACGACTTACATGGGTATAGATCTCCAAAGCAGACATAAATAACATTCATCTTGCATAGGCAAGCAACCCATTATGATGAGAAATGAGAAAAATCATTTAAAGAGTGTTCTGTGTTAATTATGCCACAATTAACATTTCAACAAAATGTACTCGAACCTCCCTTGTAATGCTTAAACATGCAAAAATTTATTGTATCAAATTGATCATCACAGTTGATCAGTTGATTATAAGAAAGTGACTGATAACCAAAATGCTCACACATTTCAAAATTATCAGCTTTGTTCAAGTATGCTCCATCAATCAATGCAAACGTTTTATTTACAAATTTCTAATACTTTCTCTTCTTTGTTTCTTGGATATGTACTATATTTATTTCTGTTAAAATTCCATTTCAAACATAATTTGAGGAAAATTGCCTTTAAAAAAACACTATGACATGCATTATTTATAAGCACTGCTAAGCCTTTTCTTTACAAGTTTTCCAAAAGAAATTGACAATCGTCAGCAAGTATTAAAAGAAATTTACATTTTCTGAAAAACCCACTTTTTGACTGTGTTTTTTCATGGATTCTTTCAAGGTTGTTTTTTTTTTAAAATGGTCTCCATGGGGGAAACTGGGCTGGGCCTGTCCAGTCCAGCCCTGATTAAATTAACATCAAATTTTCAAATATCATACAAATACTAGTTTACAGTATTTTTCCTATATCTTCTAAATCATCTTTTGAAGTGTTAATTGACTGCTACTTACATCACATCTTACTACACATTCCACATCTGGCCGAAGCAATAAAACTCCCTTTATTCCCAAAACTTTGACAAAGATGTGGAAGAAATATAAATGATGACATCAAAGTCACAGATTTCTATCTAAATGGGAGGCTGCCTCAGGGGCAGCGAAGATACAGAAAAAAGAACTTCAAGAAACATGTTTCGAAATAATAATGCTTTTACTCATGTGTAGAGTAGCAATGGTTATAACTAGGGCCATGATACATTTGCACATCAAATTTGTTGTAGAAAGTAAACATGGCATGCTTTCAAACATGTCAATTAATATGTTTGTAGTTCATTCACCTCATGATTGCATGTGTAGTAATAAGTAAGAATTTCTCAGTTGGAAAAAGATAATTTACAGTCACTATGTGAAAACGAACATTCTTTGATACAATGCCATTCCAAGAGTAGGAAGGTAATAGGTTGAAACCAAAGGTTTTAATTACTTATGATCTTGGTGCATGTATCTGTATAAGCACTAAGATAGAAATGTAAATATTCTGAACAGGAGAAGGATATTGTCCTTTTTCTAGCAGCATGCCAGTAGCATGCCAATCGGAGGTGTGTGTGGACGATTTCAGTGGCATCCATTGTAATTTCATGAAGGATGGATAAGAACATAAAGGAAGTTATGCATTTATGATACCTACTCTCTCTCTCAGAACTAATTTTAATTAATGTAACTTAAATATTTTTTTCAGGAATACTAAACCATAAGGGATAAGCAGGATAGTAATTACAACCATTACCTCCCTCCTTCAGAATATTTCTTTTCTGGTTTGTCACTACTATATCTTTTACAAATTTTCAAGTAATCAATGTGATATTTTTCTTTGGCATATCAAATGCAGGGTTCGCAAATAGACCTTCACATTAAGAGATTATTTCAGGGTATCAGCTAGGTCAGTTAAAAGTATGCTTCCAAGCTGTTCAAAGCTAATTTCACTATTTGAAAGCTCTGAAGCATATCTGAAACTGGCCCAGCCGATATCCTGAGAGAATCTCTTAATTATTCATCACCAGGAATGCTTCAAGATTTATTGGACCATGACAGATGGTTGCCATTTGGCTCCTAAAGATGCATCCTCGCCATGTTAGTCAGAAAGTCTGATCGGCAAAGCTCATTAATTGGGTACATCCTGTCAGCCTGTGCCAACTGGTCATCCAGCATGCCGATTGCTAACTGACTAGTAGCAGTATACCCCAAAGGAAGCTGTGCTGACTCATTTTGTGGAGATGTGCTGAATGCTGATATTAGTTCAATTAGTCAGTAGAGTTTCAAATTTGCAACTTGTCATGCAGAAAATATGTCTGAACCTAGTCACATCTGTATTCAAAATTTAAACTGTTTACATTGACTAATATCAAATCTTTGATTAAATCACAGTTTGTTTTTAAGTCCACATTATGCACAGAAAGGCTAGTCGGGACTGAACCTACAGTATAAAGTGTGATCCAAACCACTATATATCCCCACTAGGTATTGAACTCAGGACCACCTGATGCCATTGGTGAGCTCCCTAGATGGATTAGGGAACCTAAACAAAGAGTATATGCTTTACATAGGTTTGGAAACTAAGACCCATTCTGAATTTCAGTGCATTATGCTAATTGTTGCACCAGGATAATCGATAACCCAGTGCTAAACGGAGATGATGTGATGGAACACTAAACCTCTAGTTAGAAAAAATATAAAAAAATCATCTCTACTCCTGTCTCACTTCACCATGTTAAACCATACAATCATCCTCCCACATATTGATTGACTGGATATAATACTTTTTAACACTGATCTAGGAATTACTAAAAAGAAGTATACTCTCATATCCCTCCCTTTCAAAAATCCTGTGCATGACACTGGCCCCAGCTAGCATCAAGGCTCGACCAAATATTCTCCAGTGGTTATCACAGTGCACAATGATGCTAAGGATCCCAGGTTCGAATCCAAGCCTTGGAATGGGTGTTGCTTGTGAGTGTCCATCAATTTCATCATATCATCACTCATTCTCACTGTCACGATTAATAAAAAGTGTCAGGAAAGTGATGTAAAATAATCTAATTCAATCATCAATGAGAGGATTTTTAGTGTTTGTATGTATGTGTGTTTTGATGATGTACAACAAAGACATAACATGTAAAAGTGTGTACACCATAACTTTCGTATGAACTTTTACTTTTATGCAGAGCAAAATTAATTTCACAACTTGGTGGAAAGCACACTTGGTATAAAACTTCATCATTTCTTTTAGTCAGCTAAGCAGCAGCAATACATAGCATTAGATGATGAAATATCGCGTCTGACTATTATTATCGCATCTGACTACCAAGCTAAAGGTCCCGGGTTTGATCACCAGCCGGTTCAAATCCGGAAACTTTTCTAATGTAGGAAGTAACCCCAGGTGCCCACCCAGCGTCGAATAACATGGGTACCTGGGGGAAACACTGGGGGGTAAAGGTGGTCAGGGAAGTAATGCTGATCACATCACCCCCACTCACGACAGGATCAAGAAAGTGTGGGATGTTATACCCACACCCCCTATACGCCTTCATGGCGTGGTGCTAAGCACAGGGGAACACTTTACCTTTTTTTAATTTAAAAGAATTTCCTAAGTTCCTGATTTTCTAGGCATAGTTCCAGTCTTTCGAGACAGGTCACCTGTAGAACTGACATATCAATAAACATCCAAAAGACATTGATGCTGATTTCTTTGAACATGTATCACAGAAAACTTGTAATCGCATCTCTCGAGATAAAAAATTATGTATCTAATAGCATCTCATCATATCTCCCAAGAGAAGTGTATACAAATAATAGACACCCTCGAAGGATTTTGATTGTCATTACTTATGAAACATAATTTTTGTTTGATTTTTGTTTGTTTGATTGATTCTCATCTAACTATCAAAAATACTGATTTGAAGTTCCAGTCAAAGTATTGTGTCTGTTCTTTAACATAACCATCCTTCAGCATCATCATTGCTATTGAGTGGTTGATTGAGTTGATGTTTTAAGTCCATTTTATGCATGGTAAGGCTTATCGGGACTGGAGCTACAGTTTAAAGTGGGTTCTGAACCACTATGTGCCTCCATCATCATTGCTATTACCCTAACACAAATAAATTCAATCTCTGAGTGAAAATACAGTTTCAATGGTAATGCTACAACAAAAATTATACAAAGGCTGAAAATTTTCACTGTCTTCAATAGTGTCGTGCTAATTTCTATCTTTGGTATTAATGGAGAACTGAGATATCCAATGTTTGATGGCTCATTATAAACTGAAAATGCAATCTACAATTAAAATTACCACCTGAGAGCTAGTGTAACTTCCAATATGGCCACTCTATGTAGGATAAAACCTTTATTTGCATTAGTTAGTAGGATGTAATAGCAGCATGTTGCAATTGCTAGTATCAAAGAAACATTGAAAGTATGCAATATTTTTAAATATTGCAGATGTGATGTGAATTCCAAGAACCATAATGAAGGTGAAGCTGTGCTGAGTGAAGCATTTAATTATGATTGAAAAAAATACCACAGAAAACATACGCCAAACTAATGTTTAAGCCAGTGCCGGATTTACAAGCCACAAAAGCCCGCAGTGTGGGGGTGCCCAGAGGCAAGTAAGCCTTTAGGGGGGCCTCAGCCATTGAGATAGTAGAAGGTTCGTATTTGTGTATGTAAAAAATATACATAATTACTCAAGGATACAGAAACGAATACAATATGTACATGTAAAGTTCCCTGTGTATATAGAACCGTGCCATGAAGGCACAGTTAGCATATGTGGGGGTAGGCCCCACATATTTTCGATGTTGGTCATCTTGGAGGTGATGTGATCAGCATGATGCTGCGGCTACATTACCCCCCTCCCCCCGGCCACCCGTACCATTTGATTTGAGACTGGGTGGACCCTAGAGCCACTTTATGCAGGGGGGGCAAAGCCATAAAAATTAAGCTCTTAAATTACCCACCCCGGGTTTCCCCATGTGGCAGTTGGTCTAGAATCAAATCAGGCAAGAAATTCACGAGAAATGCTGTGGTGAAGGTTTCTTCAACCTATCTTTAATCAGTAAAAAGTTATGACTGCATGATTGTAACACATGGATCGCTTTTCCAGGTGTAAGAAATCAGTGTCATCACCTCATCCCCATTTAAAAAAATTGAGTTTAATTTAATATGGTGGACATCCACTTGGAACTCACCAATGTGGTTCCCCTAAGACTAACCTGTTTCTATCATTACCGATATTGTACCCAGCCTAACTCCTTTACTTTGTATAGGGGTGTTAAGGATATTTGAATTACCCTCTAGGCCCTTATATGTGAGTTTGTCAACATGAGATCAAGAATTACACATGCATTATATATAACTTTTAAAATTAGTTTATATGTGGAGCCTGTGAGTAAATCTAAACTTCTTCCCCCCAGAAATGATGTTAATTCATTGGTTGTTGTTTCTTCAACTGATGTTAAAAGATTATGGTCGCAGAAGAAAAGTAAAGCAGGTGAAGCCCCAGCTTAAATAGATAATTTTTGCTGCATAAAGAAACAAAAATATCAACCAAGAGGTCAGCTGCAGACAATGAAGAAACACTGAAATACTTGCAGAGTGTTGCCATAATATGTACAGCACTAAGTTGATTCCATGAATGATTTATTTTCAGTTCCCCAAATTAGTGCACGCTGGCACAAGGAAAGACAGTACCATGTAACAAGGAGTAGGTGTTATAGATTATACATGTTTGGAAAAGTAAAGCAAGAAAATATTTCTAGCCAAAACATTTGGAGAATAAATATGAAACGCATAGACTGGCAGCCAAATTTAGGCCAAGTTGCTCTATGAAGAATATTCTAATTTCCCAATAATTACAAACTGTAGATTGGTGGTGAGTGCTGAAAATCCAAGGCTGGCCATTTCTCCAGATTGTGTGGTGATGAAGGATGGTAAACCAGTGAAACTAGTGGACGAAAGTGCCCATTCAGTGCCATGAATCAGTGTATTGAAAATGTTTTGGCCCAGTGTAAGTTCATGAAGAAAGATGGTATTGAGTATCATCTTAAGGAAAAAACATCAGTGTACACAGAATAACTCCTGGCATGCTGATGTTAAATGTCACCGAATGTGATTTTGTTATTTACATTCCTTGTGATAAATCCATGCTCATAGAAAAAAATATTTTGGATGTGGAATTTGGATTGCATTTGTTGTGTACTTTGAAGAAGTGCTTTTTTGAAAGAATGATCCATATTCTTTGCACATCTTGTCTCACATGAGGATCATGAAAGAGAACAATCTCCAGCTATTGTCTCATTCTTCATAAAATATATATATATTACGTATCAATAGGATTAGAAATTAATTGTGTGTGTATGTGTGTGTGTGTGGAAGGATTTACCTGTCATTGGATAATTTCTGTAAATAAGCTTGAAAAATCCTGTAAATATGTAAGTGAATAAGCTGAAAAATGAGCCCACGATGACGAATTTGAATTATCATATGTAATGGCTCCCCCCTCCACCAATTTTTGAAAGCCAGAGTTTTGGCAAGGCATGCTTTTGTAATGAAGTACGGCAGTCTTTCAGTTCAGTTAGTAGTAGCGCTTTGAAGGAGCAGTGCGTAAATATTAGTTTTGTCTCTGTTTTCCGAGTTAATTCTTTCACTCATAATTACATCCTTTGCTTTCAGCACAGTATAATTCCTTTAATTCACATCACATTTGCAATATTTAAAAATATCTCATAATTTCAACTGCTTGATGGGTATGTTTCCTATTGTAACAAAAATTCTGTAGGGAGTTGGGAGTTAAGAAAATCATTCTAAATGTTTTCGGTCTGAAGTTTGACTTTTTAGTTTGGTGTATATAATGTACAGACAATGAAATCACATGTGTCTCACTGCTATCAAAACTGCAGTTGGGGACAAGATTATAGAGATTTTTTTTCATTTTATGTCATAGGAATTACAAACAGTTTTTGAAGTGTGATAAATTGCAATGCAATGCCAACATGTAAGATTTATAATGTGTGTGTGTGTGTGTGTGTGTGACCTGTAGTGTTTGTACTTAAAATTACAATTTGGTAACCTACATCACATGTATCTGTCAAATATTGTGTAAATTTAAATATTTGAAGTATTTTATTCGTATTTGTTGAATTATATTCATATATATTATTTCCTATCACAACTTCCTACATATTTGGTCTAGGAATTAATTCGTGCGCCTGGACAAGAGATGGCATAATGAGCGTATCGTCCCACAGTTCCGTGTATCCACACATGCGTTGAAAACTCCTGTCAGCGTGCATCGTTCGTAGTATAGGGCAGTTGATTGACGCGTCAACAACAGCATTTTGTAGTTAACTGAACATGGCGCAGTTCGTGCCAGATAAAGTGTTTTTGCGGGGTGTTCTGCTTCATTACTTTAACATGCAGAAAAGTGCTACCGAAAGTCATTGTATCTTGGCGGAAGTGTATGGTGACCATGCGCTAGCTGAGCGAACGTGTCAGAAGTGGTTTGCATGGTTTAGAAGTGGTGATTTTGGCCTGGAAGACCAAGAGCGATCTGGACAGCCAAAAAAATTTGAAGACGAAGAATTGAGAGCATTGCTCGATCAGGATTCATGTCAAACGCAGGAAGAACTTGTAGAAGCATTAGGCATTGATAAAACAACAGTTTCCAAACGCCTCAAAGCTATGGGAATGATTCAAAAGATGTCACATTGGGTTCCACATGAATTGAAAGACAGAGACGTGGAAAGACGAAAAACCATTTGCGAATTGCTGCTTCAAAGACAGAAAAGAAAGGGGTTTTTGCATCACATTGTTACTGGCGATGAGAAGTGGATCCATTACGAGAACCCGAAACAAAAAAAAGGCCTGGGTGAAGCCAGGTCCATCACAACCGAAACGAGATATTCACTGTGCAAAGGTTATGCTGTGCATATGGTGGGATATGAAAGGTGTGGTGTACTATAAGCTGCTGCAACCAGGTGAAACTATTAATGGAGAACGTTATCGACGACAATTAATGCGTTTGAAGCAAGCTCTGGCCAGGAAATGACCAGAATGGGAGAACAGACATGATAAACTTATTTTTCAACATGATAACGCTCGCCCACATGTCGCAAAACCGGTCAAAACCTATTTAGAAAATGTCGGATGGGAAGTTTTACCCCACCCGCCATATTAACCAGACATTGCTCCTTCGGACTACTACTTGTTCGATTGCATGAATAACGATTTGATTGGACAGCGGTTCATTTCTTCAGAAGACATCGAAAAATGGGTCTCTGACTGGATCGCTTCAAAGGATGAGGACTTCTTTTGCCACGGAATCCGTAACTTGCGTGACAGATGGGCGAAAGTGGTGGCTCGCGATGGACAATATTTTTCTTAAGGTATTTATGTATTTTGTGTTTGAACTACAGCTTCAATGTGTGCGTAACAACCGCACGAATTAATTCCTAGACCAACTATTTAGTTGCCAAACATAAAATTAGAATAAATACCTGTGTAGGATGTGCTGATAAGATCACTCAGAAATCAAAAGTTCTGGAAAAGGTACATAAGTCACAAACTATGATTTTATGTTGCTTTCCTTTCAAGTCACAATTAATCAATTACAGAAAATGTTGTTAGTATAATTTTATATTGGGCATGTATAAAGATTCTAAACAATGATGATCCAACAACTGTGTCACGCATGTAATTATTCCTATTAGTAGACTAATCATACATAACTATCTCTTGTAAAATTGCATTAAGTGTTTTTTCCAAACAGCCTACTAATGTCAGATTAGCAATTATAGACACTAACTTTTGGACTCCAATTAAAAATTAACCAGTAGACTTACATAAAAACAAGTTACATCAACAATTAGCTTTCTAAATTCCACATTAATCCATGCTAAGCAAATTATACTTTTTTATCATTCTGTGAACAAAAAAAAATATCATTTTTTTTAGTTTTGCATATGATCACTCTCTTTAAAGGTGCCGGTAGGAAGGTTTTAAACACAATTCTTAATTTTTAGATTTTAAAAAATTGTCAAAAAACTCTTATTATTAATTTTGCAAAACAACTTTTTCCTAGTATTGGGTAGTTCTCCAAATAAAATATTGGTCTTGTTTTGAAGCTCTTTGCATCTGCTTTTAAAATTTATTATCATTGCCAATGCACATTGCGAAACCAATTTTATACAGATTTTTATTCAACAGAGTATACATGTACATTGAATGTGGCAACACTGTATACCCTGACTCCCAGATTCCATAGTTCAGCAGACATTGCTGCACCATTCTCCACCTTTAACAACAAGTTTGGAAAGTTCACTGTGGTCAAGCAAAATTACACTTGCATTTCACATTCTCAAGGCCATTGAGGCGACATCAGTTCCCTAATTCGAGAATATTTTCAAAGCTAGGAGATTCGCTACTGCTCTGCTCGGATGTTTTTAACAATTTCATATACGTATACACAGTGTTCGAGAAGTCTCCATACCATACTTGCATGCATCGTGTTGGGATTGTGTTGAATGTAGGCCAGCATTCAGTTGCTTCTGGATGATTTTGTTTTCGTGGTTGGCATCTGTACTCTAAAGGTCACATGAAACACTTGCTCAAATTCATATGTCAGTTGTGGCCCAATAGCTTATGTGAGCAGATATAGTAACAGTGCTAAGGAAAAGCTAGTGTGTGTGCATACACAGATGACAATGAATAGGGCAAATGATATACTGAAGCATAATGTAAAGTATTTTGTAATGTTAACAAAAGGTTGAGAAGAGGGGAAAGCAAACCAAAGACATAAGACAGTCTTTCTACCATGCTGCCAGATGCCTCGAAGCATTGTATGTTTTGTGTGTGTGTGTCTGGTGGATGTTTCCTTTCTCCTAATTTTATACATAAATATATCTAGGGTGTTCAGGACAAGACACATATGACAAAACTGCTGTTGCTTTCTTTAAGTCACACTGACTCAATAAAATAAAGTACTATATGTATAATTTTATATTGAGCAAGATCCTAAACGGTGATGATGAAACATGTCAGTAATGTTGACTGTTGAAATAATAACCATAATAATTTGCTGCTGTATTTTTTTTACGTAAGTGCTTTTTCCACAAACACCCTAAGATATAAATTGTTTTCTGTATCAAATCGCAATTAAATTATTTGAAATGAATCTGTTACGTAACCGTGCATAATTCACCCTTCTCAATACCAGAGAGAATTCCTGGTAGGAAGTTAACATGTTGAGGAAACCAATATATAACTTCCAACCTGTTTTTTTCAATGTATAGAACCAAGTTTTATATCCATACTGCATGCAAAATTATTGTTTTGTATATTTTAACTTTTAGTTTCTTAGATCACATAAGAGAAGATAAAAGTAACATGCATTTCCTGAATTAAGCCTGCTATTTATTTCTTCTTTAATGTAATTTTTATTTGTTAGTATTACTCCTAAGTACTTTAATTTGGAAACTGATTCAAGTGAGTTGTTATAAATAATTAAAATTTTTATTATAGCCTAAAACTTGATTTCAGCCTGTAAGCATATATTTAGTTCTATCTTTGCTAACTTCCAAACCTATCTTTCTAGCTGCTTTTAAAAATATTTCAGCATTATTCTTAATTGTATTTATATCATCACCTAGTAAGTCTACATCATTTGCATAAGCTTACAACTGAGGTAGAACATTTTAGTCGTTCATTTCTCTTGATAAAATTGTAATAATTTATAATGAAGTCTCACACCTTTCAAATGATTAGAGTAAATTAACTCAAATATGACCAACAGTTTCATTCAACTCTTCCTGGATGGTGCACTAGTTAATGCTGTTGCTTTGTGATCAATTTCCAGAGTTGCATTTCCTGAGGAGGCACATATTGAAGTGTATCCAACTTTAAACTGTATGCACAGTTAAAATATTGATCATAAATATCCTCTCTGTGTATTAACCATACCAAATTATAAGTCTGTAGTATTTCACTCTCTTTGATGATTTCATTCACATAAAATACCATACCTGTCTTCCAAAATATATGGGTTCTACGAAAATGGCAGTTCCCATACAGTCTAAACATTACTAACCCTAAATTTGGTTATAAATATATTTATAAAAAATCTATTGTCAAACTATAGCTTAAGTGATGTGATGAATCTTTCATAATCTCTAAAAATGTAGTTTGGGCAGAAATTTGAAAGTGTCATCAGAATTTGGAGGTATGCCAAAAGAAAAAATCCACCACCTTCAAATTCTTCAAACACATGCAAAACAAAATCATTCACTGGGTGTATATATTGCCAATATAATTTTCAGCTAAAAACCTCTCAATTTGCTGCATTTATTGTGGTCTCAAAATTCGTGACTTACTCCCACCCTTCCTAAACCACATACTATATTATGACGTTTTTGTTAAAAACTTAAAGCTCGAGTGATGCCGTAAGATTGCTAAGACTTGTGTTTCTTAATCCACGAAAACAAAACCTAGTCACATGTGAACATAACTTAAAGCTGTCGCAAGACATGTTAACCCTTCGTGGCTCACATGAGAAAAGTTATGTCAATGGTCGCGCATGGTGTTAAAGACCAGGTTTTCAAATTATGTTAGATTAATGGTCTAAAATGCCACATATTCAATTATTACCATTATATCCTTTCTTTTAACAATTGAGATTCTATAAAACTATAAAAATTGAAATGTTATAAAATTATAAAAAGGCACTTTACATTAATCGGGCACAGAATGGCAGACCAGATTTTCAGTACACAGTAGGTATGACTATAGTCTCGCATGGACCCAGACAGCAAGGGGCTCCAATGAACCCTCCCTAGTAACTTGAAGATTTTACATAGTCTTGAAAAAAATGTTGTCTAAAAATGGAAGGTTATAAACTCAGGTAGGCAGAGGGAGGGTATTAAGAAAATAACCATTGATAAAAAATGTTAAAACCATACACCTGGAAATGGAGACTGTGTGTGAACAACACAGCGTTAAATTAGTCTGCACGATCTTCAAACATGGTTTTTGCCACTCTGGTTTCCCACATAAGGACTGATATCCAAAGTGTTAACACATTTCAAAATTATAAGTTTTGTTCAACTATACTTTTTTTTCTTGGATATATGTACCAATTATTTCTGTTAAAAGTCCATTCCTAGCATAATTTGAGAAAAATAGCCTGATAAACTTCACTGTGGCTTGTACTACTACATTTGGTAACAGTTTCATACATCGGAGACATATTTCTTCACTTTTACACAAGAAACTACTTACAGAAATGAGTTTCTCCAAGGTTTACAACGTTCGTCGATGTATTTTCTTTCATCGTGAAGTATATTTGACTGGAAAATCATGTATTTTTCAAGAGAAATATCTCGCAGATGCAAAATTGCCATTGCTTTCATTTGCTTGCCCTACGACAACTGGATGCGGCATACGTTTGATGACGTAAGCCCCTGTCAGTGATTCAAACCTCCCCCCATTTTTTTTACTATGCTTGCCTAAGGTAACCAAACCTAACCTTATCGGAAATGGTTCGTGGGTCTATCCGTAAATGGTTCGTCGGGCTATCCGTGTATGGTTTGTGGGGCTATCCATCAGCTACCCGTGCATAATATATAATTTCCACCGGTGACGAACACGATAGTAGATATTTTTTGGTGCAGAAGGTTGAAACACTGGATACCCACAACATGAGTCAAGACGTGCCTGCCATATTGTGTGTTCCGGAAGCAAAGAAAGAAATTAAAAAAAAGATCTCAGAATGTGAAAAATTGCATTTGTTTTCATGTCTTAAGCATAATGGCACCTTGAACTATGTTCCTCAATACGAAATTGGTAAGTACGAACAATGAAAAACACAAAATATCCAATTTCAATGTGTCTCCGATCTATGAAACTGTTACCCTACATTTATTACTCTGAGTATTGTAAGCTCCACTAAGCCTTTATTTTACAAGTTTTCTGAAACTTTTAACATCGTAGAACCACACAAATACTTAAAGCAGTAATTGCATTTCCTGAAAAATCTTACCTGTGGAAAACTGACTGGGCCAACCCTGCATCTAGGGTTGCTTTTACAATTTGGCCATTTTCACTGACTTGTGAAAATCAAAATAAGAATACTAAAATTAAAATATGGGTTGTTACATAAGGAGTAGATGGTTTAAAATTATACATACATGCACTTGAAACCATATCAGTAAAAGTGTTCGTAATTGCACAGACAAGTATGAATGCTTCCTTGATAACATTCACCAATGACCAATCCAATTTAGTTGACATCTTAATTCCGAATCTTCAAATATGAACTTGTCAGATACTCTACCCCCATATGGCTTACTTATAAATGTAATTAATCCATCTGGTAATACACCAGTCATGAATTTGATCATGGAAATAGACTTATAGCCTACTGTGGGTATAATTTTATTCGCCACTGGAGGCACTTGGGTTTCTGAACCACAAGTTCTGTACAGTCAAGCACATTCCTCACTTTTGGAAACTGGCTGAAGGACAATTTTCTTAACTGACTAATTATGTCTGCTGAAGTCCATGGTATTGCTGCTTCAAGGCACTCTGAAAGAAGCAATAATGTGTCAACAAATATTCTTTTGACACTTGCATTGGTCACAACACCAAATAAAACACTAAGTACAGAAAATGTAGTTTTGCTTCAGTATCATCAGAGTCTTAATTATTCTTTATTTTACACTCAATTTATGAACTCTCTAACCCTTACAAATTGCATCCACCATAGACACCAGCTGATACAACAACACAAAAGTTGGAATTTCTGTCATAGTATTTAGTTTTCTGTCAGTATTGATTAAAGTAATGAATGGATGTATAATCTCACCAGTCATCACCTAGACACTTTCCTTTTCTCTCTCATCTTTCAGGTTGGGGTTAGGTGGTTGCAACTGTTCCTCATTTGCAGGCTCAGACTGCATTAATTACAATAGACCATTTGCTGCCTAACTGTCAGCTTCTGATAATCCTGGTTCATGTGTTTGTTAATGTGGCCAGTCTTGTTTGCTGTTCATTACAAGCCTCCTAACAACTCTACTCCGTCGTTGCCTTTTAGGTATCATTCTATGAAGTGGTGATTTTGGAAGATGCTGGCTTGGAACAGCATTTTCTTTAAAGCCCACATCTACTGGCTGGGATATCTGAAAGATTAAATAATTTTAAAAATTACAGAAAAAGATAGATAACCGTTCCGACTGTTATGTGATATTTTTCTTTCCTAGCAGAAAGATTAATGATCGTAGAATTTTAGCAATCATTGTCACAAGAAATTTGAACCTTTCTTAAAGTATTTCGATTTCGAAATAAAGTTGGAAATATTGGAAAGAAATGTTAAAAATTACTTTATGCAAGCATGTGTGCTCCCCATGGACCTTTTAATTTAGAAAGCATTTAGGGATATTATTTTAACCCTTACCCTCCAAAACTAACTGCAATACCATGCAAGGAACAAAATCGTAATTTTGGCATAAGTAATGGCAAATGATAATGCATAATATGTAATAATAATATTCATAATTTCATGACCAGGAAAAGGGCATCATACTAAATTCAACACCAACATTAACATGATTTTGTTATTTTTAAGCTAAGCTACATTCAAGACGATCATTCATTCTCAAACTATCTTCATTTACGCACTTAAAAGACTTGCCTTTGTTCCAATAAAATATTTAGCCTACCTGGATGCATTTGGCATGACACTTTATGACATTTCAATACAAAAAAAGTTTTATTTACGAAGAAAAATTGAAAACTGTACGTACCTGGTAAATATATAATCTTCTTTCAAAAAATAAAGTGAGCAAACTCGTGCATTCTTCGTAACGTTCCTGCCTCATTTCAGTATCATCTCCCATGACAATCTTCTGTCCATTAATTCGGTTCTACCCGATTTGTTTAAAAATTTTACTTTCTTGATTCCTCGGGGTGGAAACATATGACAACTTTTCACATGTTTTGATAAAAAAAAAAACCTATTTACAGCCAAAAACTTAGTAGTACACGTTACTACTTCGAACCTTTTCCATGTTTTAAAGACTTAAATACAGCACAGTATCCTACATAGAGTACTTCCTGAAAATCTCACCACATGCCATATCGGATAATTTTAATCGCGAATCCTTGGCTGACTTAGTTTTCCAATGATTCGACAATCGAAATGATCAAATACAAACGAACGAACGAACGAAAATTGTGCCATTTCTCGTCAATTCTAACCGTTTCCCAAAGACACTATCCGCTAAAGGGAATTTTAAGAATTCGCAAAGTTATTAGTGCACAAGTTTATAGTTAATGCTAATTATATTCTAAAGTTTGGAAAGCACAGACCTACCTTCGACACTTGCAGGTGACTGACCATAGACATTGACTGACTCGAGTACGAAGGTTACCGCAATGATATAGTGGAAGCACAAGCAAAAACGTCTGCGCAGACCGGCGACTCCTGGGCACCCTTATCCCGCATGGAGGAGTGGGGCGACCCTCACACGTAACACTTTAGCATGGGAACCACCATATCCTTGCGGAAAAGGCGAAGGAGGTGGGTACAAAGTATTTGTTGTTTATCGAATTCCGTATGTAAGCACGGGTTTAATAAGGGAATAACATAGGCTAAACGTTTCCTTTTTGTAGCAAAATATATAAATTATTAATAAATATCGGAGGGTTTAACTTACATTTTTCACCGCTGCATTACGCGCGCAAGCTTGTAGAGCAGAATCAAGTCGCCTCAAACAAGGTTGCATCCCGCTCTTTTTCCTGCACTTTCCCTCCAACGGACATTTCCAACAAGATTTATTCACAATTCAAAAAATAGACCACAGAAAAATAACCCTGGGCGTTCTCGCGTTTGTGTGTCTTCAATTTAAGGCAAAAACGACACTCCAAAAGTTGCGAGGCTAGTATTGCGTTCAAAATACAATCTGCCATGTTGGTACGTCAGTGCGGTTCGTAGCTGGTATGTCGTCTGCTCTTCGAGAGTTCAATTTAGTACAGTGTTGCCAGCTATAAGGATTTCTCTGTTTTTCTTGTTTTCAGCACGCTCTACTGATCAGATAACTTCATAATCTTTTACTTCCTTAAATAATTAAGATAAGTTTGCAATAGAAAAATCGAAAGTTGGTTTGCATTTTACATGTTCAGCTGGTCGAATGCAAAGAGCCACGAATTTTCCTCAGAGAGAGGGCGAGTGGAGGGCCAGGAGCAGGGTTGGCAAAATTTGTGGTTTTTTTAAAGAACAAAACAAACTGTCTTTTTTTATTTTAAACATGTTTTTTTTAAACATAGTTTTAAACGTGAGTTTAAAAAACCATGTTTTAAACAAAAGAAAGTCAACCTTTTCCCAGTAAATTACAGTTAAAGTCGTTTAAAAAAAATAGAGGTGTGCGGGATCCCGAAGAGTCAGGACCGGGATCTGGAAAAAAAATTCCCCACTTTTCGGGTTCCCGAGCAGTTAGTTTTTGTACCAGAAGTGCAAAAACAAGCACTTAAGATGAAAATTATGTGTAGAATTCGAGATTTTCAGAGCTTCGGGAAATTTCGATCATTTCCCGTCCCGAAAATTTCCTGACTTTGTAGGGAAATGGCGAATATTTCCCGTCCCGAATATCGGGATTTAAAAAATTTCCCGTCCCGACCAAAAACATTCTCTCGCACACCTATAGAAAAAATACTCATTTTTATGAAACTATATTACTGAAGTACAGTGGCTGCAAGGACAGTTTATATCTCTTTGGAGATAAAGTTTAACATACTGCAGGGAAAGGGTGTGCGGGACAGAATTTTTTGGGCCGGGACGGGAAATTCTTTAAATCCCGATTTTCGGGACGGGATATGTTCGAAATTTCCCGAAGCTCTTGAAATCTCGAATTCTACATGCAATTTTCATCTTAAGTGTTTGTTTTTGCACTTCTGGTACAAAAACTAACAATTTGCGATACGTTCCAGACATACTCATATTCATATTCATATTCTTTATTTCCGTTGACCCATGTCCATAGGTATGGAAATCGTTATGTAACAATACATACAGTAATATAATATTAATACAATTTTAGACAAGGATTACAGTAATGATTTTAAGAACTACTACATGAAGGAAATCCAAATACACTAATAAAATATTAATACAATTATATTATGATTTGAAGAACTTCTACATGAAGGAAATCCAAATAAAGGAAGATTACACTGTTGGAGTGAAATTACATACAATATTTAAGGCGCGCACAATAATAAGCGAAGAAATTTTTTAGTGTAAAAATAAGATGTAAAAGTAAATATGTAAGTTATACAACATGGAAGAATGCAATATATATACAGAACCGATTAATTATCATTTAGGCACAATAATAGCATAAAGTGAATACTTCGTACATGATAATATAAATAGTATAATTCCATTTTCTGTACAACCGAACCCTCTTTGTTGACAATTTATGTAATTTAATATTTACAAATTTAGAAATTCATTTATTGAATAAAAACAATGTTGTAATAAGAATTTTGTTAATTCCCTCTTAAATTGGGTACTTGATTCCATTGTTTTCATGTGACCAGGTAATTTATTATGCAGAATAATAGAATGCCAAGATCCCTGAAAATTTTCCTACATGGTTCATTTATTTTCTTTCCTGTCATAATTCGTACCACTCTCTTCTGCAAAATATTTTTTTGCACTCTTCCTAGTATTCCCCCAAAATACAATTCCGTATGTTAGTTGTGACTGGAAAAGACTGAAATATGTTGTCTCCCTGTTTATTATAGTTCTTAAGGTTCGTATACCATATATGGTTTTGCTTAATTTCCCTGCTAGGTGCTCTATATGCAGGTCTCAGTTGAGATTTTCCTGTATATAAGAACCCAGGAATTTTATGGAATTTGTATATTTGACATGTTCATTTTCTATTTTTATTACTGGTTCTTCATTGTTCTTATTTCTTGAATGATGGCATTTTATTGCTAAAGTTTTGTTTTTATTTATCGTCAACTTATTTGTGGGGAACCATTTGCAGAGTTCGTTTGAGGTGTTTTTTTATATTTGAATTTAGATTTTGTTCATTTTTGCCAGTTAGCACAATGCTCGTGTCATCTGCATATAAGGTAGTTTTAACTGAGGGTAAGTTTGAAGGCAGGTCATTTATGTATATGGTAAATAGTACTGGCCCTAGAATAGAGCCTTGAGGAACACCATATTTCACTTCTTCTATAGCAATGAGATATGGGGAGAAGCATTTGTATTTGTCCCTTCTACATGTAAGATCTCTACAGCTAGACTGCGATTTTGCAGGTAACATCTAAACCAGGTGTTTACTATACCCCTTATTCCATAGTGATTTAATTTTTTCAGAAGTTGGTCATGTGATACTGTGTCGAAAGCTTTTGATAAATCAAGAAAGAGACCTACACACTCTTCCCTATTGTCCAGGAGTTGTCTGACATGTTCTAGGGGAAAGTGGGGGAATTGCGACCACCTAAGGGAGATTTTAAAAATCTCAAAAACTGTACGCAGTGAAACAAAAAAAAATGTGGGCCTGAAGAAGCAATGTTTGTAGTACATCTCTGCGTATTACTTTGCTCCCTGTCGTTAATAGTTATCTCTGTAAACGTCAAAAAGTAACAATGTGCGTGTGAGCGCAATTGCCCTATTAGTAGGGTAATGGCACTCAGTACTCATCCTAACAGTAAATCAATACCATTTTTGTACTATACAGAAACTATATCTTTAAGTACTTATATTTATTAATATGCAGATACAAATTAAATTGAGCACAATTTTGCACAAAAATGCACATATGGGACGCTTATTATGAGAAACGTCTTTGCACCCTTCATGTACCCATCACAAACAGCGTGAGCGTCATTACCCGATAGGCGCCATATAATGTTCTTTGTTTCTCGTCTCATGAAGAACCTCAAATGTTTACTTTATAATAATTAAGAAATAACTAGGAGATACTATTATTATATCTGTAAAATTTTCAAGACTCTAGCTTAAACGTTCCGTCTACTTACCTTGCACTTTTTTCCTTCCCAACTTTATAACAAAATATGACAAATTCGTTTTTCGCACCCTGCTTCTTAAAAGTCAACTCCACATGTGCCGCCTTTTGTTTGGTGCCTCGTAGTACTGGGTTCTAGATGTTAGCATGGGTTACTCTTCAATAACACCCTCCGTAACGACTACAGAGGGGTGAGCGCCATTGCCCGCTGAGCGCCATTCCCCCACCTTCCCCTACATTTACAATGAAGAAAATGTCGAGTATTGGCGACTTTTTAAAATTACCATTCTGTATTTCCCTACTGCTTGGGACCCGAAAAGTCGGGATCGGGACGGGAATTTCTTTTCCCGATCCTGACTCTTCGGGATCCCGCACACCTCTACTGCAGGGACAAAAGTAGGGGGTAATAACCCCCTTTTTCCGCCACTGCTGAAGTAGGTTAGGATTCATATTCATCAATTTCAAGGAACTAAATATTATAGAATTACTGTCTTCGTCGTGGAAAAATCAGTGTGAAATATTTCCTGCTGCCTGAACAGTTTATATAGGAGAAAACAACCTGCAGTGTCATAATAGATTCTCCACATCAATTTATCTATCCAAAGTACAAAATAGTGTTACCAAAAGTAAGCGTCTGCGCTTCATTCAGTTATACGAACGAATGAATCCTATCGCAAGAGAAAAAAAAATCACGTCATGATCAAAATCACGCACTTTGCACTTTGTATTCAGATACTTCCAGCAGTCTCAAACAGGACGGTACGAAACAAAGAACTGAGAAGTTTCGATTTCTACAGTAAAGCACGGGCCCTTCTTGTCGCAAAACAGTTTTGCTAGCTTGTGCATACATAGCTAGCCTGCCTAACCTAACAACGTAGGCATTTAGCCAAAATTAAAAAGCTTTCTCCCGTGATGTCAGACCATAAGGTTGCTCAAGTGTTGTGCGATAAGTGAGACCCGTAAATCACGGATTAATTGACACTGATTCAATGAAAAGACAGGGTTGCCAAACAAAAAAAATATCACAGACTAGAAAATATCAAGTACCAAAATGTGTTTTAAACACTTCTAAAAAAAACATGTTTAAAACATTTGTAAAAAAACAAAACCGTGTGTTTTAAACGTTTAAAACAAAGTGTTTTAAACACTTTTGTTTTAAACATGCCAACGCTGGCCAGCAGAGTGTCACACTAGGCTCAGCACATTGGAAAAGACGCACGGCATCTATACGCAATTGGAAACTGAAAGACACTTCAAAAACACTAAGTATATTGCCAAGGACGGCTTCCCAGGCAGGCCTGTGCCCAGGATTTTTTCAGGGTGTAGCTAGATCCGAAAATGTCATTATACATGTATGTGTGTGTGTGTGTGTGTGTGTGTGTGTGTGTGTGTGTGTGTGTGTGTGTGTGTGTGTTTGTGTGGAGAGAGAGAGAGAGAGAATGAGTGAGACTAATTCGCAATTAAAATTATCCGATATGACATCTGGTGGGATGTAGGATACTCTACGTAGGATACTATGTTGTGTTGAAGTCGATCAAATCATGGGGAATATTCTAAACAGTAACGTTTACTGTTCAGGTTTTTTTTTCTCTAAATCGTTTTGTGAGTCAGGACAAGTGAAAAGTGTACATGGGTTTGCATCCTGTGGAATCAACAAAATGAAATTTGTAAATGAATCAGGGAAAACAATTGATTGACAGAAGATTGGCATGTGGGATAACATTGAAATGTGGTAAGAAAATTGCGAAGAAAGCGCCAGTCTTTTCACTTTAGACTATTCTATTACAATGAAAGTGAAGTTTTGGAGCAATTACAAAATACCGGGAGTATCTCCGATTGCTTTCAAATTCGGCATACTCACTAATTTTGGCATCCTAATCACGAATCTGCAGTTAAAATTTGGCGGTCACGTCTAGATGCGAAATAGGCTAAGTAGATATAAGATGGTCCGTGAACGAATTGAACAACGGTGATTTATCAAGGAAGCAACAATTGTTTGCAAAGATTAGTGTTCAAAAACTATGTTTATGAATACCCTGAATTTTAACTATGCTTGCCTAACCTAACCTAACCTTACCGTGAATGGTTGGTGGGGCACAGCAAATGCTTTGTCAATGTTCGAGGAAGGAAGACGCCATTTTTCTGAAATGAAAGTTCGAACACTGCTACCAAACTTACCTCTAATCAAAGCCATAGTCCACATGCTGTTCTCCCACCAGATTCTCAGGGTTACTGACGTCATGTTCCTCATGTTCCTCGCAGGTTGTGGGATTCTATAATATTCCAGCTAGCTTGAAAAATTCTAAAGTGGGGTCCGATCCTAAGTGAAGGCACCTTTTCATAAACATGTATTTTTCAAGATAACCGGAGAATTTTTTTTCTTCTTCCAAAATAATTTAAATAAAATAATAAATTATTTTTCCACGTCGACTCTATACTGTTTGTGTGAGCTCCAGTCTCTTCATCTACGAAGTTGATACTGTGATTTACTCTAAGGTGATTGAAACCCTCATTCTGAAGCTGATCGTATGCTTTCGAACAGTCGGAAATGATTGTTGTACCCGGCAAAATCCATTCCCTAATGACAGATATCAAAGTTTCCGTTCCGCGTCCCTTTTCTCTACATGCACCAGAAAACACCTTCCGCTTCGTCTTTCAATACCTCCGAAACCCATTGTCCCTCAACACGATGTCCGCGATGATGCTTTCTTTTCCCAAACTTTGATTCGTCTATCTCAACAATTATACCGACACCTCCAATTTTCTGGCGGTCCTTGTGAAAGGAATGTTCCACAACCTCCCGACAGAAGGAAGCCCAGTCAACACATGTGGTGGTCGAAATCTCAGCCTCATCACAGATAATATTCAAGGAACAAGGCCACAGTACCACAGTCTTACGAAAATGCACACTTGTAACAAGGCCAACTTAGACCTTGCAAAGAATGTTTCTTTCGTAAGGGAAACAGAGTAATTACATTGCTGCGATTTCTTCTTACTGTACTCAATCTTTTCCCAACACTTCCATCGATAGTTATCAATTGACGCATTGTCTTCCCATAATTGTAAAATATGTCCCCGTGGACACATGTAACCCCCTTCCTTAGGGAGAACACCGAAATCCATTAATTTGTTGATTAAGCCACGTGCATCATCTTCCATACTCCATTTATGAAACTTTAGCACATCAGTGGCGTACGCAAGGGGGGTTACGGGGTTTAACCCCCCCTTGAGCTTGTGAAATATTATGAAAAATGATGTGGAAAAAAATTAAATGGCCAATTTTTCACAGTCAAAGATCTGGGACAATAATATTACTATTACTACTTCTACTACTACTACTACTACTACTACTACTACTAATAATAATAATAATAATAATAATAATTTGAATTATTATTTCCATGCAGCATGGAGAAAGCACAATTCCAAACACACGCGTCTTTCAGAGTAATGCCTTGAAAATAACCAAGAGTTTATGAGGTTAGGGTAGGGTAACTATGATTTAAAAGAGAAAAAAGTTGTTTTGTATCTCAGTTGCAACAATGTTCAACACACTGGCGTACACAGGATTTTTTTTCTGGAGGGGCTGGAATATTACATGTGAATAGCAAATGGCTTCGATTTGGAGGGCAGGATACATAATAAAATATTTCGTATTTTTGGAGCTTTTCAGTCTATTAAAATTGTATTCAAAGACAAAAATGGTAATCGGAATTCACTTTAAAAGAGGTTTCGCATTTACACATTTTGATTTTTTAAAGTTCTTCACGGATTTTTATTTGAAAATTCTGATTTTTTCAAAAAATCGGTAGAGGCTGGAACACCATCGGCCATCCCTCTACGTACGCCAGTGTTCAACGAACATGTAATTGTTTTTGTGTGTGAACAATGAGAATTAACAAAATAAAGTTATTGGTACGTTGTAAGAGGCTAATGTATAGACAAAGGCTAGGCGGACAAGACGACCGTCCCCAATTCGCCTTCCCATTATATTGTTTACCACAGCTCGTTTGAATGTTTCTTTTTAAAATGTCTCACCTTGCTGACTAGACAATTATTCAAATGACAATAAGCTTAACTATTGCAAAATGTTTTGTTGGTAAGATCAGCGAGATAATCCACATGTGAATTATGGGGGACATTTATGCGGGGAAAAAGCCGGAAAAATTCCAACCAATTTCGGGAATCGAATCCGGATCTCCTGCGTGATTGTCAGACGCTCTACCGACCAGAACATCGCAGCTCCTTGGATGAGTTCCATACTTTGATTATTTCAATTTATTTTAATATATTTTCTTGTATTTATGGATCGTCTTCACCCTTGAAATGTCTCACCTCGTTGACCAGACAATTATTTCGTAACAAAGAAACAGAACAATGCTCCCAGGATTTGATAAAAATCGAATGACTAGAAAGTAATTTCGTTCTATTGTTGTCATAAATACTATATTTATGTAGATCTCTACTACTTAAAAGTAGTAGTGGTATTAGTAGTATTATTAGTAGTAATTCAGCTAATTAATTAATTATAAGTATTATTAATTAATTGTGATTATTATTATTTAATTAAAGTATAATAAAACAATGGTAATGTGAATTTGGAAAAAGTTTTAGAAATAACACCCCCCTTGATGAAATCCTGCGTACGCTACTGTAGCACATAAACAATTTTCTCATTCCTGTCCTCCGACATTCTTCACGCCATTCTTCCACGATCAATGCTCTCCAAATAACAAAGCAACAGAGTCGCAACACAGTAGACAGCATGAAGAATATCGAAATTCACTTGTTAACATCATGAAAAATGGTGACGATATTAGTGTATCGGCAATCTAAGCGGTAATGTACGCACGGTATTTTGCATTTTGTAGACGTGACCACCAATTTTTAACTGCAGATTAGTGATTTTGAGGTCGAAATTAGTGAGTATACAAAATTTGAAAGTATCCGGAGAAACTCCCGGTATTCTGTAATTATACCAAAGTTTTAATTGTGCTTTATGAATAAAACTTTTTTTTCTTTTCCAAAAGTCATAAATTGTATTGCCCAATGCATCCAGATAAACAATGTGTTATGTATAGGGTTACCAGACGTCCAGTTTTTCAAGGACATATCCTACATTTTAGCCTTATGTCCGGCGACGGGAGCAATTTGAAAAATATCATAAATGTCCTACATTTTGAGCGTCACATAATATTAATTAGGAAAATATGTAACAGAAAAAAATTACGCATGTTACAAGTCTATGGACTGCGCTTCCAAACTCAATAGTGAAATTTATTTTGATTCAGTCATTGCACAAAAAGAAAAAAAGAAGTTTGTCCTCTATTAAACAAACGGGAAAACGGAAGCAATTAAAGAACAAAGTTTTGGGACCAATTTCTGATAACGTCATTGTTCAATGCCTGAGCAGAATTTCTTGCCTTAGGGTTTATACTAATGGAACAAGATGTTGCCTATTGTTATTCAATATTCAATATAAATTGATTGTAAAGCAGGGGTATAGAGAACAAAGTTATTCACGGTGTCTGCCAGTCAAGAAAGTCATGGAAGTCAAGAAAAAGTAAAGAAATCAACAAGTAAGTCAAGAAGTCAATAAAAAGGCAATAACTTATTCTTGTGGTCAAGAATTTTTGCTATCATAATGACTGATTGGTTGATTTAATTTATTTTACTTCACTTTTTTTCTGGCCCTTTGGCTAATTGCGAAGGTGAGGGTGAATTTGGTAAGATAAGATGGATGAAGGGCAGTCACAAACACATAGGGACAACTGACACAAGCCCCACATAAGATTATACTGGCTGTGAGTCCGGACGCCAAAGCCTCGCTTGTCTGCCACACACAGTTCAGGATGCATTAATACGAGAAAGCAAATCTAATTATCTTCTTAAATTCAGCTTCAGTTTTCATCTTAACTGGTCCTTTGGTAGGGTTTTTCATTAAATAAATATTTATTTTTTCAATTACTAATTTCCAACTTTACCTAAGCAGGGGTCGAATAAATAAACGTTAAGAAAAACGGAAAAAGTCTAGAAAAGTCCAGAAAAAGTCAAGAATTCTGGATGTGTTATTTTAGTAGACACCCTGTTATTGAACTAAAAACTACCCAAGATGAAACTTCTGGAACAATTTTAAATTACGGCAATTGCTGATATTTGTTTGCCATTACAGGTCATAATGCAAATGTTGAGAGAGTACTTTCATTACCATCAGCACAACAGACTCACGACAGATATGTTTTTTTTGTAAAGTCTGTAAAATGTTTGATATTTGTCCCTAAAATTTCAGAGAGTTTGACTGTCCACTCTAACATAAATTTCTCTGAGAAATACCACTTAAATCATGTAGTAAGAGGTGCATTGATTAGTATAATTGCAAGTTTTGAAATTTTGCATTAAAAATAATTGAGAATTCATTTTTTTAAAACTGAAAAGTGTCATTTTTCTACTACTTTGTAACGTGTTCTATAGAAATATGTTTTATTTATTGAGAATGTTTTGTGTCCTACATTTTGACTTAATGTCCTACATTTTGGGACAGCATGTTCTACATTTTCCTTACAGCGATCTGGTAACCCTAGTTATGTATGAAATGAAATTTGGAAGAGGTGCAGTCGATAAGTGCGAAGATGAAAATAGTTTGAGGTTTAATTAATGTCTGTAATCATAAAGGTAACCCGAATAAGAAAATCGACATGCTAATGTTGCTGTTTCATTCAGTACGTCCTTTTTTAGTGAAGATAGCCTCGATGAAATAGTGAATTCTATTTATTAACCTGTGTTATTATTAAACTAGCCTGCCTTTTTTGAAGGAAGAACTGCAACGATATGCCAGCTTTTCAAGTACAGGTCTATTGTTTTATTTTTAAATAATTTCTGAGAGCCCCAGTTACAACCTGAGGTGCAGATGAAACAGCAGTGCTTTGAAGAAACAGTGCGTGCACATTAGTTTCGTCTGCGTTTTCTGTGTTATTTTTGCCTATCATAATTATATGCTTCGTTTTCAACACAGCTCCATTTTCGTTATAGTTCCTGGAATTTTCATCGTATTCGCAATATTTAAATAAGTATATCGCATAATTTCAACGTTTCTTCCATACCAGTCATGACATCACGCTGCTAACTGAGTGTAAACAAAGATTTATCCTACATAGAGAGGCCTAATTGGAAGCGACACTAGCGCTCAAGTGGTAGTTTTAATAGCGAATAGTTGAAATGTTTTTATTGAGTGTTAGATTTTGTTTAATTCATGCATTCTAGTAATAATGATCAATAAGATTTCATATTTATGTTAGTCTTGTATTCGTGTTTTATCTTTATTTTGCATATGTTGCTATTAGACCCGTACCAGGATTTTTTAAAGGAGGAGGGGGGTACATAAATGTGGAATAAAAAGTAGATAAGCTGTGAGTTTGATTGAATTCAGTTGATTTGTGTTGGTTTTCTGCCAAGTTTGTCTAATCGCGACGATGAGAATATGATTAAATTGATGAAGGAAAACACTCGCAAGGAACACCTATGCCTGATCTGGGAATCTAACACGGAACCCCTTCCGTCGTAATGCGCTGTGCTAACCACTCCGCCACTCGGCTCTGTTTCCTTATACAAGGACCACTGAACAACCATAATACTCTATATTTAAAAAATATATATGCTTATAAATTAAATGGTACGTGTTAGCAATGATTATAAGGCGCGGCTGAAGATAACATTTTTAAACAGGCAAGGTTAATTTTTGGCGCTCCCTCCAAACTTTCTGGTCCCCCTACTTTCCACTTTCCTCTCTAACTTAACCTAACGGGGTTTTAATAATAATAGCCTTATTTTAAAATATTTTGAGTCTTACCATTAAAGAACACCTTTATTGTAGGTATATGCTACATGATTTTTCAATGTATGTTTAATATTATCAGCAGTAACTTTAATTAATTCATTTCGACACAAATCCAAGGCTTATAAAATTAATAGGCACGTGTAATCAGAAATAAGGTTTCGGCGCTATGGAAGTGAGACACCCATTGTTGGGTGCTCTCTCGAGGGTAGTGCCCCGGCCAATCGCCCGCCCCTTAATCCGCCTTTGATGATTATAAAAATAAAGAAAATGTCTACATGTAAGTTATGAGAGAGAGAGAGAGAGAGAGAGATTTTCGCATCACGGCTGCAGTTCAAAAAAGTCGGTACTAATTTTCCTATATGCGACAGTTATATGGGTGTGTAAGGATACCAAAGAAACATGATTGCCATCTCAAAGTGGTAGGTAATAGAAATGGCGGCCAATCCAAGACGGCGGATTTTGACATTTGAAAAAAACGAATCTACCTCTGGAACTAATTGTCCGATTTCATCGATCATTTTTTCAAATGATAGCCTGTTCTATATTTAATGTTATGCTAGGTTTTTCGATAGGAGCAACCGTTAATTAGTTAATCACGAATTAGTAAAAACATTTACTATTTCTTACTCTACATTTTATGTTTATCATTAATTTATTAATAATCTAGGAATCTGAAAAGAAAATGTTCTAAACAAAAAATGCAGTGTAAATTACCTTTAATTTGACAATTATACTTGTTGGCTTTGACCTCAGAATTCATATAGAACAAGTGAATTATGTAGTGTGTGCAGCGAATTCTTCTAGCAGGATGTGTCCTTGGTCCTACTATTGTAACTGGTATTGACTATAGTATATTACTGTTATAAACATGCAACAACATTTAATAATAATAATAATAATTGCTACTGTTAGTATTGTTATATTAATAATAATTGTTGTTGTTATTATTATCATCATCAATTGTTGTAGTACTACCTTGTATTTAAATGTTACCCATGTTCATGGAATAATGTTACTGATTGATTGAAATTAAAATTTTGGATCCGTCAACACTTAGGCTATTTCAACGAGGTCAAGCCCCTTACAATGTACAAAATGTCACTATGCGTGTGTCTAAAATATCCTTACCCAGGGTATAAACCGAGGCTGTATTAGGGCACTCAACATATACAGGGTGACTGGTAATTAGATGTATTCCCTGAAAGGGGTTAAAGTAGAGACAATTTGCAATCAATTTGACCATATGGTACCCCGTCCGAAAATTAGTAGTTTTCGAGATAATCGAATTTCTATTGTTTTTTTTAACAATGACAATTTTCCACATAAAAAGATGAATTGAGAAAAAACTGCTCATTGTATGGAACTTATTTCAGCGTTTTCTGATAGCTAACAAATAAGTGGTTTGTTGAAAAAAAAAAAAGGTTTTCCCAAATAACAATCACATGTAAGTAACGGGTGGGTCTAAACTTACAAGTGGTGATAAAAAAATGCACTCTTAGTTTATTGGGCAACGTATTAATAACAAAAATGGTATGACACGAAGCGTACAAATTACTTAAATTACTTCCTTGTGTCATCTGCTATCCAACAAGGTACAAATGTTGCTAACATTCACGTTTGTGTACAAGAAATAATACTTCATTCATCTTCATGTGAATGGAATCAATGAACAATACAATTAAAGAACATTACACGTCTTGCTCAAAGTGGACACCTCCGTTACGAATGCAGGCACGCAGGTTTTTACGGACATTTGGTCTCTTAACTAGTGATGTGATTGTGTCCTTGATGTGTTGACCAGCTGTTAAGATCCTCTCCCTGAGCTCTTCTTGGGCAAAACACAGGACAACATGCAACTTTACAAAGGTAGAATCTCCGATGCCTGAATGTAATGTCGTCGCCTTGTATTGAAGGGGACCTGGGTTCGATACCATGTGGAGACACATAGTGGTTCGGATCCAACTTTAAACTGCAGGTTCAATCCGGATTAGCCTATTTGTGCATAAAGTGAACTAAAAAACATAAACTCAAAAAAACAACCCTACAAAGGATTATACTGGCCGTAGGTCCAGACGCCAGAGCCTCGTTGGCCTTCAAGACTGCAGTTGCCGAGGTGAAGTGGCGGAAATTAGGTTAACATTTGGGAGTGTTCAGAAGAACATTATAACATACTTGTACTCTTTATTAGTTATTATAGTCGAAGTGTCTGCTTTCAAGAAAGTAAAAATCTTTCTTTGTAAGCTATCTGAGGATGTAAATCATATTAGAAGCAGCTCTTGAAGTGAAAAATGTTAAAGCTTTGGAGTTAGTTGGGGGGGGGGGGAGGATTCTCCTATAGTTTTACATGGTGAGAATGAGGTAACTTGTGAGATGGTTTGTTAAAAATTTCGCCAGCTTTGGGAATACCATTCACACGCATCCCCCCTAACTTCGAAGACTGATTAGAATAGCACATTTTGGCTAAGGTAGAGGGGAACCCTATTCATGAAGCTGCTAGACACATAATGCAAGATCTTAAAGGTGTAGAAAACTTAAGTCTGGCTTCCATCATCTCAAAAGGTTTACATTACGGGCCGGTTGTATAAACATCACTAACTGGAGATCAGATTTGACCTACGATCCCGTAGTGAACTAAGTTCAAGCTTCTATCATGTTGTATAAAGCTAACTGTCGATTTGTCGATCTTAGATCAAATCCTGATCTTGGGTCAAAGAAATACGTTTGGCAACGTGGCAAATCCAGACACGTCGCTAGTGTGCCTGTGATGTTGCCAATTGTCCAACACTGAACAGCAAACATTTTAAAGTCGGTTTCGGAAAATGCATGTATTTAATATTTGAATAAACAATAAATCTGAGGTGCTGAATGTAGTAAATATTCGAACATGTTGCCAATTTAGTAACATCACGTAAATTAGATACTAAACTGCCATTTATTGCTTGTGCACGTTCCACGTGGATGATTTGTCCTTGACAACGAAAGCAACTATCGGTTCTCTGTTGCAAAGGGGAGAAAATATGCTTGCATAAATATATTTTTTTTAAAAAAATATGTATTTTTTTAATGCTGAAAAGATATATAACAACTTTCTTATACTCGGATTTGGAGCTATTGTTCATGTAAGGAGATGTTTATTATATTTATTTTGTGATTACACGACAACATGTTACGGGTGGACCATTAGTTCCTGTAAGTAATATACGGAATTTTCCTTGCACTTGAATAGCCTACATTGTGAAATGTAAAATGTGTTTGCGTTTTCCCGAATGGAAAGAAATATTGAAACATCCTCTCGGATGTAAATTATGCACAAAACAAATAATATTCGAAATAAAATATGTGTCATTTATATATCGGGAGGAGAGAAAGCTTTACCAACTAAAATGCAACGTGCTCGGTTCATAAAGCAGTAGATATATACACTACACCCAAAGTTACATGATCTGTTCCATTCTGCGGACAACATTGAATTGCAATAACATTTGGCTGGATACAGTAAAGCGAAATTGTAATATTTGTATACTCCCTCTTCATCCCAACGCAAGTTTTACAATGATATATCAGGAAGAAAATGTAAGCGGGTCTTTTTTTGGTTTGTATCAACACTCGATTGTTCTCATGTTACTTTTCTCTGATCGTGCAATTAAACACTGTTACAATATGCTCTTGCAGTCATTTAAGGCAAATTTCAAGGAAAAAATACATGGTATTTCAAACAGTAAATAACAATGACACACGATATATGGAAAGAAAGAAAAATGGAAGAAATATTTATCATTGTTCACCTCGTTGTGCATGCTTCTTCTTTATTATTATGGAAACAGGATTTTATGAATTGATTCTCCCGTCTTGCCGCATACGTTCACTTGCAACACATTTTACAAGCAAATATTCGTTAGTACAGCAATGTTACAACAGCTGAACTACGGTCAATGTCTGCTGATCGGAGAAAAATCGCGGATCAACTTTGATCGCTGATCGCAGGGACTGAATCTCAGTTCAACTTTTATACAACACAAAATCAGAGTTCAGCTTGACTGCAGATCAATTTTACTGGCTAATCGAGAATCAACTGTTTTATACAATCGGGCCTGTGTTTTAAGTCCACTTTATGTACATTAAGGCTAATTGGGACTGGACCAACAGTTTAAAGTTGGATTCGATGTCTCCACCGCGTATCAAACCCGGGACCCCTTGATTACAAGGAAACGACGTTAACACTACAACATCGGGAAGGCACTAGACTTTAACAAGTAGATAGATAAACCGTTGTCTATGTAACAATTACTCACATTTTTTTATGTAATCTTGCATACAAGGAACTAATTGCAATACTTCCTTGCTTTCTCCGGATAACTGTAGTACTAGACTTTTGTGGCAAGCGTGTAGACGAAATATGTTTTGGCAATAATTATATTGACACGATACGAAGTGCCAGCCTCACTTAATGTTTCCTCTGTATTGTCTACATTGCCAGAGACATGAATACTGCTTCTTTTTTCACACGAAACACAATTCTTGATGTACAGTATTCATATGTTAATGTCCGTTAAAGCGTTTCTCATCGTGCTTTGATGAGCAAGGACTTTCATAAAACAAATGGGAGGATGAAGCATCTGCTTCTAGTCTTTTTAAGGTTTGATTGATTTGCTTAATTTTCCTTCGCTTTCGTATCACATTTAGCTAATTACGAAGATGGGGATGAGGTATAATGTCATGAAATTAATTAATGGACACTTACAATAATCTGTAAAAACAGAAGATGGGCAAGATAATTATATTATATGTGAGGCGTTAGCATCACCGAATGAAGTGCATCCACTTAAATACACAGACAGTTTTGTACAATGCTACCGTGAGCAGAAATTTTGAATGAGAAAAAAAGAGCATGACTTATTGGATGAATTATTAGCAACTGTAAAATTTCATCGCATGTGTCGAGCCAATTTTACTAATATCAAGTCCTTAATAAGACTGGTCCGCCTACGTAGCGGAGTGGTTAGCATATCGCGCTACGACGCCAGGGGTCCAGGGTTTGAATCCCGGCCTTGCATGGGTATTCTTTGTTAGTGTCAATTTATCAATTTCATCATATCGTCATATCATATTCGCGATTAGCCAAAACTGGCAGAAAACCTAAGTAAAATATATGTGCAATACAATAAATCAATAAGCAATCGAAAAAGAGGGTGGGGGCACACCCCTTAAGTTTGCCCTGTCTCAGCACTGACACAAGTTGTCAACAATTTGCCGTACCTTTATTTCCTTGAGGAATATTTATGACAGAAAATCGAGGAGTCACCAGCATTGCGCGCTACGACGGCAAGGGTCCCGGGTTCGAATTCCGGCCTGAGCTTTGTTGTTCTTTGCGAGTTTCCCTTCATGTCAATTTCATCATATCATCACTCATCCTCATTGTTGCGATTAACCAATAAGCGGGAGAAAAGAGAAGTATAATAATCTCAGTCACTAAACGAAAACGCACTCTGACTACCGATGGGTGAAACTTCTTAAGACAATTGGCAACTCTGTAGAGCTCTGCGGAAGTTTCGTTCCTGCCTGCGAGTATTGCCACCTCTGGAACGGAGTTTTGTCGCCATCATTAAAGACTCGTCAGCACGTAGCAACTGACACGTTATACAGAGGACAATAACCATCGCAAATACGAATAAACTTGCATTATATCCAATATATTCACTGTAAAACATCCACAGATGTATATTCGGACTGTGACTCCCCATGATAAACATCACTATTCTCAAGTCTCTTCGAATGCACTGTGTAAAACATTAGAATACTCCAAAAGCTGAAACTGCTCTGCAACAAAGAAAATATGCCTCGCTAAATTAAGGAAAGTAATATAAGTTTAGCACAGCGCTAGTTTTTCAATAATACTGATGCATTAAATGAATAAAATTTATGACACTTTAAACAGTGTCGTGTCCAGTATTTTCGAAAAAGATGTGTGGTGTGTGTGTGTGTGTGTGTGTGGGTATACTTTTTCTTAGTATTGAGTTCTCATTTTGCCGTCCTTTTCTGCCTCCGACGTTCTTTTTAGGAATACTGGGCCAATGGAAGGGGGTTCTAACGTCCACCAACCCTACCTCCCTTGGGCACGTCACTGACTTTAAATAACAACGAGTCCTTGCCATAAGAACATAATTATTCTTTAGATGCTCAAATATATGTGCAACCACACACGCATTTCAGGGCAGGCCCGTAGCCAGGCAGGGGACGGGGGGGGCTGAGCCCCCCCTGGCATTGTCGTCAGCCCCCCCTGGCGTTGTTGTCAGGCCCCTGGTATTAGGTAAAACTATTGCATAATTTGTTTGCCGTGACAAGTGAAAATGTAGAGAGTGGATATTATTTGATCATAACTTGATGGAAGGATAAATTCAAAAAACATGAAGAGCAGCTATCACATTTGTTCATTTTGTTTATAAACCGAAGTTTAAGTAACGGGAAGTATTTAGAAGGTTCTCTAAAGTTCTTCCACAGGGAATCTATGCACCTTCGCTCCCCCTCTTTCGGCTTTGCCTTGTAGCAGGTCCTTTCAATCTGCATCAAAGGTTATCGGCTCCCAAGTTTTGAGAAGGGGCGTTTCATTGCCCAGTCGGGGGTGGAATATAAGGGCTTGCCCATGCCCTGTTGGGGAATAACATTGAAAAGGCACTTTGTTGAGTTCTTCATTCGTGTAAAGAAGGTTTCGCGTTTGCGCGGGTGTTATTGTGTTTCATATCTTCGTAAAACTGATTCGTGTGATAGTGAGTGGTTTTAGTGACGAATAACATAACCATGTTTCGTCCTTGGTGTGTAGTGTTGTAATATTTTAACGATTTCCCAGCACCATGGATATTACAATTCGTAAAAAAACATCTGACTCTTTGACCACGGCGACCACCGTACCTACTCTTTCCCCATCTACGGCTGCCTCCAATCAAGAAGAGGATTTCTTGCCTACAGAAGTAGGGACATTTCCAGACTAGGTGAGGAAATTAAACAGCTAAAACTCAAACATTACCCCCGAAATGCTGATGGACGATGTTTTCAAAGTGACTGGTTTAAAAGGTTCAAATGGTTAGAGTATTCACAATTTCTAGATGCAGCATTCTGCTATGCTTGTAGACAATATCGGCCTTTCGGATGCAAAGAAGTGACCTTTACATCTAAATACTTTAAGAACTGGAAGGCAGCTCTCGATAAAACCAAAGCAGGGCTAGTGGAACATGATGCGACACTTACACACGTAGAAGCAATGTCAAGGTGGGCAGAAAAGCAAAACCGCTCGTTGATGGGAAAAACTATCTCTACACTAGTGAATCAGAATGTTCTTGAAAAGAATCAATATTATATCAAGAGCATTGCTGAAGTTATTCAGTTCCTTGCAATGAACGAATTGCCTCTTAGGGGAACGTACCACTTAGAAGAACATGAAGAACAAAGCCTGTTTCGAAATCTTTTCGAGTTCACACTTCGAAAAGATGAGAAACTGGCAGACTGTTTTAAGCAGGTGCCTAAAAACGCATCTTACTTGTCCCCTTAAATTCAAAATGACATTATTGGAATAATGGCTGACATCGTACGTGAAAACATTGTTAGTGACATTAATAGTGCAGATGTTCTTTGTATACTTTGCTTGAAGATGGTACACGAGATAAAAACAACAGAGAAAACGTAGCCATATGAATCCGCTATGTAAAGAATGGGACAGTCACGGAATCAATTCTGTGCATAGAAACACTGTCAGCTTTTGATGCAGAGTCTTTTGCAGATCTAACACTAAATATTTTTCAGAAATATGCTTTGGATAGTGCGAAATTACTCAGCCAGTGTTTTGACGGGGCTTCAGTTATGAGTGTAAAAAAAGGGGTGTGCAAGCTTTAATCCAGCAACGACTTGGGCGTCTAATTCCTTACGTTCATTGTTTTAACCATCGGTCACATCTGGTAATTGTTAAATGTGTGGATGAAATTTCTCCAATCAAACACTTTTTGGAACAGAGTTCCATGTTGCACAATTTTCTAAAAAAGGGAAAAGTTGCCATATTATACGAGGGGAGAAGTCTTTCGCGACTTTTAGAACAACATTGGTCAGGACATTTAAAAATGACGAGAACAATATTTGAGAACTACAGAGATATAATTCATGTTTTGCAGTTGGTGAAAAATGGAAATTTTAACGGGGATGACGTAGCAGCAAGTGTTGGTTTGCTTGTAGTCATTAGCAAACCTCAGTTTCGGTTTTGCTTAGTGTTCATGAAATAGATCCTTGAAATATTAAGCCCAGTTATTAAAATGCTTCAAGCACGTAATGTTAATTTGGATTCTGGTAGAAAGATGATTGAAGCTGCCACAGAGACATTAAGGAGCATGCGTCAGGAAGATGTGTACGAAGGCATTCTGCAAGAAAGTAATGCACTGCTAGAAGAGGTTGGAATTCAGGACGAGATTGTTGAGCATCCCGCAACAAAAAGAGAAAACGAAATACACAGTTGCAAGACTTCGTTGTCACTGACATCCTAGGAGAGGAAAAGCACACATCTCTCACACAAATATTCTACGAATGTTTTGATCTTGTGCTAACAGAAATAAATAGACGTTTTACCAATAACAATGACTTATCGGAGGCTATATCATCGGCTGAGTCCCTTCAATTTAGCAATATTGAATATTTATCAGCCTTTGGAATCCATTCCGTCAAAAGAGGAACTAACTGTTGCCAACGCATATCTCAAGAAACTGGATTCCTCTGATACTTTTGAAGAACTGTACAAAACTAGAATGGCCTATGAAGACACTTTGCATGCAGTACAGCGTTGTGTGAATCCACTTTCTCTGTGTTAACCCGCATCAATAGCCCTCAGAGACTGTCAATGTGCAGCAAGCTCCTGGCAAATCTTGTTTTTCTGGCATTTGAGAAGAAACGAGCATCGAACATAGATATGTCGAGACTTCTTTACAGGTTCAACAACATGAAGAATCGCCGACTCCCACTTTTTTAAGGCAGAGGTATGTACCGTAGTCACTATTATTGAATATTGTGCATTTTTCATATGGGATACAAATATTTGTGTATGAAGTGTTTAGTAAGGAATGAGGTCAGTAGCATTCAATTAACACTTCGAGAGATGACCGTGTTCTAGAAGATATTGAAAAAGAGGGTATTATTTGTATTATATTTCTATTTCTTTAATATTTTATATTAAATTAATAACCCCTTAACACACACAAAATAGCTTACCTTTATTTAATGTGAAACGTTTTTTTAAAACTCACTCATTTTATAAAGCCCCTCCCCCTGATAAACCCTGAGCCCCCCTAGAGATCAATTCTAGCTACGGGCCTGTTTCAGGGGCGATGTATACAAACCTTGGAGGCAAAAATGGCAACAACAACAACAAAATAAAAAAAGTGGTAAAAAACTATGTGGTTACATATGATCAAAATTTAGATTTTTTAATTTTTTTGTTGGTCTTCACGAAATCGGATAAAATGAGCTGGGACAAGCAATCATATCGTAATATTTATGAAGATCATTACCATAGGCGTCGACTACATGGGGCTTGGGGGGGTGCTCGAGCCCCCCCCCCCCCAAATGTTAATGATGTTGGGACAGAGCCCCTCAAATAATTTTGCTTAAGAGGATCTAATGTATTATTTTTGCTTCTATTGTAAAGTTTACTCTGTATTGTGCCACACGAACTTAACTTTAAATACACATTTGAAATGTTCTAGACCATCAACTTTGGGGGAGGGGGGCTATGACCGGAGACAGCAAAACACATGACTTATTACAAGATACTAAGTATATAATTATGAGTATTGTTAACATTTTTACTAAAACGAGTTTCAAAATAACGAGGTGATATGACAATTATACCAGTATGTTGTTTAGTGAATTCTGAACAATTTGAGGTCGTAAACACGACTTTCAGGCAATATTGATATGTACGATATTTAGTTATTCTCGAAATATCTTCCTCTAGTCCAAAGAATAAGGGGAAAAAATAATTCTAAAGTCTTTTAGTTTATTTAACACTGGCTTGCAGTAAAGTACGCAAGGAAAGCTTATGAAAAGTCTGGGAACGGCTATGATCAAATGCATAATTGCTAAACACGGCGTGCTATGTGTTTTTTAATTATTGCAAAATTAAATTTAAAAAGTAAAATATTGTAGCATACTTTTTTCCTGCGATTTATGTTAGCATTTATGTAAGTAATTAAATAAAACTGTTAAATATTGTAAATATTCGTTATTTTTATGGGTACGTCAACACTAAGGTTATTTGCACCTGTCACATGTCCGTTCTTTACAAGTCTGTTGCGGACATTAACCCTCCGTAACCCGCGTGGGGCACTCTGCCGCCTTTTCTAAAATTTTGAATTATTCTCCTTATCAGTGCAAGAATGGTCTGGAAAGTGCTAGGAAACGTATCTACACTATTCCCACGAAAACATAGAGGCGTTCAAACCTTTTTTCTGGCGTTTTTCAGTTGTTTACATGCCTCAAAAGTGACCGGTCCCCCTTAGGCGGCACTCTGGAAGGTTTCCTATCTTAAATCATAGGACTCCAGCCATGAATTTGGCGGATATAAGAAAAATAAAACGACGGTACGTTGTTCGGAATACAAATTAATTGTAAATGTACTAAATGTCGGAGTTGTCAAAATGTATTGAAAACTGACAATATTATGTCCGTTTTATTTGAGTTTGTATATCTCTTTTCAAGTTTATCTTGTAAAACAAGAAGAAACATATTGAGATTTGAAAATTTTAATATCTTGTATCCTCGAGTTGCATTTTACTGATTTGATTGCTTTTTCAGCGAGTAAGCAAAATTTTGACTGAGAATTTTGGAACAATTTGTTCCTTTCTAAGCCCATATAAGTTGTATGATTTCAATTTGTTTTGAAAAATATGTTGAACGTTTTTGAAAACTACTTTGAAAATTTTGTGAATGATGAGTTCATTTTTTAGTTCTTTAATTATATGGCAAAATTTTAATTACGTGTATTTTGGGAATAATATTTCGGTGCATTTGCTTCAAGACGCTAAGCGTGTACTTCTGTGTCATTTTCTCTAATGTTTTTAGCGTATATAGTTTTAGTTTTAGTTTAGATAATAAAAATGTCCGAAATGGACTGTTTGCGTTCATATATATATATATCGTCTGATTTCCAGTAAGCGCTAGGGTGATTCAACATCAATTTGCATCAATAGTTCATCTAAATAAAGTTGGTTTTGATAGGGCGGCACTGAGTGCCGCGCGCGGGACATATGTGCTACTATGAGGGCGCGGATGACGGAGGGTTAAAACACACCCATGCCCTCGCCGGGACTCGAACCCGAGACCTTCGGATCAAAGAGAGTTGAGTCGACTACCCTACACGCTCGGCTACCGAGGTCGGCATAAAACTGTTAGGTTGGCCTCTTAATGTAAATACATAGCCTACTTTTCAATAAAGATGTTAATTGTTATCTAAAAAACAAATGAGCAGACACAAAAGACACAAAAAAGACATAAAAACATTTTCTAAAAGTTTTTCATGTTACATTTAATTTGTATGAGGAATATAATAGCTGCTTAAAAACTGCTATACGAAGACGTAATTTTTAATTTTTAAAAAGGGAGGGAGTGAATCATTCATTCATTTATTTAAGTGATCAGAGCCCCCGCCCCCCAATAATTTTGACAGTCTCTATAAAGATCAAAGGTCCTTGTCTTTTCTTTCCTCAGTATTGTTGTTAAGAATTGTTTCTTCTCTTGTTTTAAGTGGCCTGTTTCTCGATGTTTGCCTACTACTCAGTGACTTTTTTTTGGTATTGTTGTTGAACGGTTTTATTGTCCGCCTACTTGTTGTTCCTCTTTTTTCCATGTCGCACTGGAACACATTTAGTAAAGTTCCATTTCAGACTTAGACGAGAAGCCCAAAGTTCGCAAAGAAATATTATTCCTTGATGGGGATAGTGCGGCAGAAGGGGAATTTAACAAAGATGAAGTTGCCGTGCACTTCGCGTTTTGTCCTAACACTGCAGCAAATGAGGCAGGCGGAAGATAGCAAGTGGCACAACCACAGAAGGTAGGAGTCATTAAGCCCCCCCCCCCCCGCCCCAACTTTGATCGGAAATAAATTCTATGGGAAGCAAAGGGGCAAACATTAAAGGAAAAAAGAAAGGCTAGCAGAATCTAAGAGTAGCAGAACAAAATGATACTCAAGATGGAATTAGTTTTCATGTATTTCTTTATTTTTTTTCTTCTAGATGGCCAAGGGCACCTGCAGGGGGCACAGAGAGATACAATATACAATATTAAAGAATAATATTCCTTCAAAAGTTAAAAAAACAAACAATCAGCTCCAGAGAAGATATCACGATAAATTTAAACTCACAAATAAATGTGAATATTACAGTATTTATTCCCAATTAAGGAAAGATGTTAAGACGGAATATTATTATGTAAAGAAGCAATAATATTCCTCCTAAGGAAACAATGTTAATGGTGACAGGAATGCTATTTGGTTTCACTTTAATAGAAAGAAGAGAGAAAATATTATAACTGAAATTATTTATGATAATGATGTACTGTTCAATAAATATGATAATGCTAATGCATTTAGTGAGTTTTTTCACAAATCTTTTTCTAAAAGATGTAATGTAAAAGTAAAAAATGTTAATCTTCATTCATACACCAACTTAATTCATATACTTCTTATCTCGGAAAAGGATGTAAGTGATACATTTAACAAACTAAAAGGCAGGTCTTCAATAGGCCCTGATGGCATACCTAATTTTATTTTGAAACCAAACAAAGATGTTTTTGTACCATTGTTAACTGAAATATACAATATGTCACTATCTTGAGGAATATTTCCAGATATCTAGAAAAATGTACCTGCAACAAAAAAAAATATGGAAAGTCATTGACATAAATAATTATAGGTCAATTACTATATTAAATGCCATGGCAAAGGTCTTTGAACACACAATTGCTGACTATTTATATTTCTCTCTCAAAATGGAAATCAGCATGTTTTTTTAAGAAAAGGGTCTACTGTTACAAATTTATTGGTTTCAATAGACTCGCTTAAATCTAACACTAGAAAGCAATCCCAGACTGATATTTTATTTATTGACTTGGCTAAAGTCTGATAGCGTCAGCCATAAGCTATTAATTTATAAACTCGACCAAATGGAATTATCACCACGATTTCTGAAATTGTTGCTTGGTTGGTTGATTTGGTGTTTTAAGTCCACTTTATGCACAGTAAGGCTAATCGGGACTGGACCTACAGTTTAAAGTGGGATCCGAAGTACTATGTAATGAAATTGTTTTCCTACTTTCTGGTAAACAGAACATTCTCTGTTAAAATTGGTGAAACAGTTTCCTCTAAAAAGGAAATATTTTTTGGAGTACCTCAAGGGTCGCCACTTGGCCCAATTTTATTTTCTGTTTATATCAATGATGTTAGCTTGTGTTTTAAATCTAGCACATGTGTACTATATGCAGATGATGTAAGGATTTTTAAGAGTATTTTGACAAATAATGACGTAGTTCAACTTCAGTCTGACCTTGATAGAATTACATATTGGTGTAAGATTAATGAAATGGAAATTAACTTTAAAAAGTGTAAAGTTTTAAGATGTACTAAGAAATTTCATTACATTATTTCCAACTATTATGTTTATCAAAATAAAATCCAAGTGTTTAACAGGCATAAAGACTTAGGAATATAAAAAGACTCCTCTCTTATATTTGATGAGCACATTTCAGAAATTTCAAAGAGCAATAAAGTTTTTAAAATAGATGATACCTTAATATACCTGTATAAAACTATAGTTCGTCCTATACTTGAATATGGCAATGAATTATGGTTTCTGACAGCCACGAATCACCTTCAAAGAGTTGAATCAGTTCAAGAACTTTTTATCAGGTTATTATGCACAAAGTTTAAGAAAATTTAAGGAGCAACATTTTTCTGAATGTTTAACACAAGAAAGAAGGAAAATAAAAAGGATAAATTTTGTACAGAAAAAAATAACTTTGCAAATAGATAGTGAATATTTTTTGAGTAATAGCATCTTATAAAATTCCCAGATATTCTCAGAGGAATATCTCAATTCTTACATTTTTAAATAAGGCCAGAAATTAGCCAGAAATGGCATAAAAGCGAAATAAAATAAAGCAAATCAATCAATCAAATCAATCAATGGTTATTTGGTGCGACTATTACCACAATATTACTACTTGCCCGGAGATATGATAATCTGCACAGGCTTTCCCGCCATTATTATCCTCATTCGGTGGTATGTTGCACTCTGTCTGATTTGGTACTGTGACCATATGAGCTTGTAACTTTTGCATCGCATGTATGTGTTTACTGCTGTAAAAGTGTCGCTCTTTAATTTGGATACAAACTACTTGAGCTGGATACACTGCTTGAAAGCAACGCGGCCGTCCCAATGACACCCGATCTTCATGTTGATGACCTGCGAGAGGGGATAAAGGCCACTCCCTGAAATGTCCGAGAAACATTGAAATGCTCGGTTGCTACCCTGACACCCATTCCTCGCAAGAACCGAGGGACATGACTGGGGTCTATTCATTCAGGTCGAATACAGGGCCACACCCAGTGGCGCCTCGTTTCCTTGGCGCCTCGTGGCTTTTTCGGAGCGTGGGAAGAAGTTATGGTAAACCGAGGAAGGTTTGAAAGAGGAGTTCAATTACATTCACACGTCTTGCTTGCAGTGGCGCAGGAACGGGGGGGTACAGGGGTACATTGTATCCCCTCAATTTTTTGAAGGGGGTACTGTACCCCCTATATTCGTAAATCCCGTTGTACCCCCTGTACCCCCGCCCTTAGATAATTTGTCAGACGCAAAGTGCTACTGTTAAGATAACATATTTTCAATTAACTCAATAAAAAAAGGTTTAGGTATATTGTTTATAACTTATAAGCATTATCTTACTTACTACAGAAATTCAAGCCATTGTAAACTTATTCTACTCTACATTGTGCTTGCTACTATAATGTCGTTAGTTCTTGGAACCTCTTTAAGGAGATGGAAATTGTTTAAAATTTCTGTGAAACGATGGAATCAGATAAAGTTTACTCTCAGAAAATCACGCTCCAGATGAATGCTCCTTTGCGTAAGGGGGGTACACTTTTCTAAAGAAGTGGTCGCGTCGATTCAAAGATAATATATAAATCTTCATCAGAAGAGTAGGTATATGACTGACCTTTTGTTTTAAATTTTTTAAATGAAATTTTCCGAATCGAAATACTTACACAAACGAGACGACACACGATAGACCAACTTGGGGGGTACTATGTACTCCTGTACTTCACCCATAATTTTCACAACTTTTTAAGAGGGAAAACTATACTTAAACCTATATATTAAGAGATTTTTAAACATAGAGATGATACTGAGACAAGAAAAGTCTGTGTTTCCTCTCAAATTTTGAAACGAGACTGAGATAAATCTCTGCAAAATCAAAACGAAGCTATACTTGATGTCCGAGACGATTTCGTTTACAACTTGAAGAAATTGGTAAAAATAAATTTAAATTACTGTGTGTCTTATCCAGACATACCAAGCGTATAATTTATTGACTTTTTTAAAATGTCGTGTATTTTGTTTAATGTAATTGCAAAGTTAATCCATTAGTGACAATTGCAAGCCTGTGCTGCCGGGTTTAATCTACTCGTATTAAGGATATAATTCCGTATTTCAACGGTTCACAGCATCGAAACAAGATATGAAGCATAAAAACGTTATTAAGAAAAGTTTTGCTTTAATGACATATACGTTGTGAAACTTTGAGTGGTGACACAATGTGCGTGTTGCATATACTAAACATTTCGTGGGTCAGAACCAGATATCTCGCCTTGTAATTGAAGGGTCCAACATGCACAAGGCTTTGGATTCCACTTTAAACTGAAGATTCAGTCCCGATTAGCACATATAATAAGTTTTAACAACTTCGCAGTGGACACCGGTAAAAAAAAAAAAAAAGCACAAACAAGAACGGACCTCACCACACAGGAGACGAAATGAGGCTGTGACAATTCTCGACTCGTCTCATCTCGATATCATTCCTAGGTTAAACGAAAGGTTTCCCTTTCCTAGACATTAGAACAGGGTGCAATTTGTGATTTTATCAGAGGAAACTTACTTTTATCTAAGTATTAGATATAGTACATTAATCGCTTAAAATTAATTTTGATATAGAATGCAACACAAACACAACGCCATTTGAAGTTAAACTCTAAAGTCAAACTGGAAGAAAATTACATTAGTCAAACGAATGCAGGAGATAAATGAGACTCACTGCAGGTCCTATGGTTTGTCAGTTGGCTTGTCAAGGGCACTGTGTTATCTAGACCATTCAATTTCAATTTTTCTGCATGAAAACAATGCACTGGGAAAGGAAAAAGTATGTTCAAAACTTCTAAATGATTTTTCTACTCAGTTAAGGTTAGGTGATTTGGTTTATTTTACTTCGCATTTCTGTCACTTTGGCTAATCGCGAAGATGAGGATGAGTGATGATATGATGAAACTGATGAAGGAACACCCATGCCCAGGCCGGGATTCGAACCGGGGACCTCTGGTGTCGTAGAGCCCTATGCTAATTTCTCCGCCACGGAGGAGGGCGAGGTGCGAATGTGTTTTGGATTTTCTTTGTAGATGCGAAAATCTTTAACTGTGACGCTCACATGATTTTGCTTACATTAAAGTTCACCTTTTCACGTAAACGCGGAATTGACAAGTCACCTTAAAACACGCATGTATATGCATTTAATACCACGAAATACGAAAAGAAACCTTGGCCGGCTCTTCATATTGTCCACCGAAGATTGAAAATAAAAATAAAACAACTTTCGAGCGTTTGGCTTTCCTTGCTTGCTCTGAGATCTGAATGATTTCGGTTTTGTATGTGTAATGATAGTACTTTCAGTGCTTGAAGAACGTTATTAGGTACAACTAATTATGTTACAACTCATAGGCGTAACTTGGTGGGGGTAACTTGCCCCCCCCCCCAAATATTGAGGTTTATTGAAATTTACATTCTTGGGGACCTGAGGAGCAAAGTAGTAATATTTGTGATTTCGCAAACGTCAGAGTTATTTAGCAATTAATCCTGGATGCTGTTTTTATGGGATGGAAAACTTTTAGTCTCTATTCCCCCAAAGTTAAGCCCTAGGTTTGATTTTAACACCTCAAAATTAGGCCCAATGTCTTATTTGCCCTCTTAAAATTAGATCCCAAGTCTTGATTTCCCCCCTCAAAATCAGGCCTCAGGTCTTATTTTGACTTCTCAATATTAGGATCAAGTCTGATTCTGCCCCCTCAAAATTAGGTCCCAATATACGCCCATGTTACAAATAAGTGCTTTGTGAAATGTTTTAAAAATATTCCAGACTTAGACCTCTTACTAGTTGATTGGGAACCATCTGAACTCAGTATTTTTAAAAATACAACACCCTATTGATGTCTGAGGAAATACCGAATACACGGCTTCTAAAAGGCATTGGATATGGTACACATCTGCCATAAATTGTTTAAAGATATTTTTATGCTTAGCTATGGGACTTTAAAATACGAGTACGAGAATGAACTGAACTGATATGGACTCTATAAGTATGATATATTGAATAATATGGTTTCTATAACCGGTTGGTGAGAGAGATGGCTGAGATGGCTGAAGATAGAGGAGATGGGGGAATCCTCCTCATCCCCTCTAATCTCACTCTGCATTAAAAATCAATAGATATATCTTTGTTCGCAATTTTCACATTTCGAACTCCTGATATTCCGTTTCGTTAAATTCAAATTGAGCCCAGAACAAGGTCCAGCCAGAGCTTTATATTTTTCGGAATTGTTATCTGGTTAAAATATGTTTTTAAAATGACCATAAATACTAAGAAAAATAAAGAAATATAAAATATTTATGCAAATTTTTAATTAAAAAGCAGGATATTCGTGTGCTGTTCTAAAATGGAATGTTTCCCATGCCTTCACATTATACCTAGGTACTACCTTTGAAGTAGTATATATATATAAATATATATATATATATATATATATATATATATATACATACATGTGAGTATGTATGTATATATGTATATATATATATATATATATATATATATATATATGTGTGTGTGTGTGTGTAACACCATTAAGCCTTGTTTCAATGATATTAAAAACTCAATATGCGGAAAGAATGTGAAAAATAATGCAAAATAAATAGCCTATGGAAACAGCTGGAAAAGAATGGCTATGAGATGAAGGAAGAAAAGTTGCAGGGGAGATTTGGAAGAGAAAGAAAAAGAGGAAGAGACAGAAAAAGAGAGGAGGTTTGGAATAAGGAGTATGGGGAAGACCACAGAAAATATATGCAAAGTGCTTAGGAAAGCGGGCATTAAAACTTACAGGAAGGGAGGGAGAAGCATCTTAAGAATAGCGAAGAATGCAAACAAGAAAAAGGAAAACAGAGAAGAGGAAGAGGAAGGGATTATCTACGAAGTGAAATGTAAAGAATGTCAGAGTGTGTACATAGGAGAAACGAAAAAGAGGCTGAAAGACAGGTTGAAACAACATAGGGATGATGTACGACTTAAGGGAGAGAGAAATGCGATATTTAAACACACGAGAGAAACAGGACATGACATAGAGTGGGATGAGGCTAAGCAGATAGGAATGGAGAAGAGAATACTAGTGAGAAAATGGAAGGAGGCCAAGGAAATAGAGAAGAAAGGTGAAGAAGACACAATGAACTGGAAAGGGGGACTTAAGTTAAACAAAGAATGGAAGAAGGTGTTAGAAAGAGTGGAAAGGACAAGAGAGAAAGAGGAGAGAGGAAGGAAGAAGAATGAAGAAAAAGAGGGTGAGATAAAGAGTCCAACCACATTCTAGAAGGAAGTAAATATGTTTAGCCTTTTAGGTGAAAGTACAGTTGACAAAGGAAAGCCACCTGCTAGAATGTTCAAGAACAACTTTCTAAAAGTCTGGAGGGGAGTAATGTTTGTGTATATATATCGTCCTGTTTTTGTACCTTGTTACATTTGTACTTGGTGCAGAGTCTGAAGAGGACCTTGCTAGAAGGTTGAAACGTTACGTTTAGTTTATGTTTTATAATAAAATAAATTACATTGCATTTAGAATGTTAGCTGCAGGCCCATGCTCAAGGTGTGGCAAGGGGCCCTTGCTCCTCACTTTGAACTATGAAATATTTAAATGTGAAACTATAAAATAACATTGACGATATTTCAGATTTTGCAAGAATTTATATTTTCTTCCCCCTCTATGTCGTGTGGATTAACGATAATAAAAAGTGTTGCTTAAACTTCGAAATTAAGCTAAATACTTCTAAATTGTGGTAGGATTTCTTATTAATTATTTATCTGCTTTTCTAGAGTTTTGAACTTGCGTTACTTATTTTTAACAGTTATGTAATAGTGTAAATTTCCCCCCAAATTGTTTAAAATGGGTTCAACATCGAACTTATAAAGGTTTGATGCCTCCCCGATGGCGCAGTGGTAGCGTCGTAGCCTTGTAATCAAGGGGTCCCAGGTTCGATACCCGGTAGAGGCACATAGTGGTTCGGATACCACTTTAAACTGTAGGTCCAGTCCCGATTAGCCTTACTGTGCATAAAGTGGACTTAAAACACCAAATCAATCAATCAATCAATTATAAAGGTTTGAGAAAATTGTTTACCCCAACTTTCTACCGATTTCCTACCATAAAATCTCCTGACGAACTAAATCGGTCAGGATGAAGAAGAGACAGAGAATTAGTGTTGCCCACGGGACGAGACGGGACAGGCTTTTAAAAATTCGAGACGAGACGAGATTGACCATGTGTCATAAGACAAACGAATATTTTCGAGACGAGACAGCATTTCCACTAGACTCCACGAGACGAGACAGGCCAAAGTCTCGTCTCGTGGGCAACACTACAGAGAATGGATCGTGGCATGGTTATAAAGAAGCTTTCCGCTGGATCGGCATACTCCCTTTCGTTTGAAACATGTCAGCTGGTGAAGTAGAAATAAGATTTGGACATAATTTTATTTTTATTTCCCGAAAACATATTCCTTTGAATTCGATTTCCCTCTCCCAGGGATGGCGTTTGCAGATTATGTTAGAAACTGTGCTAACTGCCAACGAAGATCAAATTGTGCTTGGTTTAGTAACATTTTGTTGGGGTTGGCATCGCTGATTAAGGAAAGTCTTGCTGGTTCCTCGATCCTCGCCGATCTTCGTAACTTGCGTAATCTTTCCGCACACACTTGCACTGCCCTTTCCTCCCTCCACCCATCTGTCTGTAGGATGACCGCCGAGATTCCTCAGCGAGCGGCAGAAAAGCCCGTGTCCATCGTCCTTGGACTGCTACTGAAGCGAGCGAGAGCAGTCAACTCATGACAGTAGTTAACCTAGGCAATCGTACGTACATTGCACTCATAATTTTATAACACGCATTAAACTCCTAAAATGTGGATACTGGAAGTAAGTAAAAAGTGAACTGTAGGAAGTTCCTCCCTTCCTACATGGAGGAATTGCCCCTGGCCACAGCCAACTGCGAACACGTAGCGAATAGGCTTCGTTTAGTTCTCTTAGCATAAATAATAATTTACAGTGTATTTATGCTAAGGGAACCAAACCTAACAGAAGAGGCCCAACCACGAAATTTTGTCTGGGGGACAAGAACTAGGATAAACGTGCTAATAATAATAATACCATTGTTGTTATTATTATTATTATTAGTAGTAGTAGTAGTAGTAGCAGCAGCAGTAGTATCAAATACGTTATTATCTTCGTAAATCAGGCTAAAAGAGGGTAGCTTCAAGTCGGTGCTAAAGCATTTGTGTTGGAATAAAGGATTTGAAATATTTTTGAACATGTTCAATTTCACATTACCTAATAATGGGAAACAAACACTCAAACTGTATTTTTGAAAGATGCATGATAAATGAATTCCTAATATAATTATATTTATACATATGACATGTAAACTTTCGTGTAAAATATGTTTTACACATTTGTAACATGGACCGATGTAAAATTAGAAAATACTACTACAACATGTTAAGACTAATTTGTGCACGTATTCAAAGTTTCTTTAATACATATATGCATATACGTATATTATTTAAGTACATTACATAATCAATTTATCCATCTCATTTCAAACCCACATCAAAAATGATATAAATTGTCCCTGACATGTGCGTGCTCCTATCTTTCAAGCCAGCAAGAAAATTTAGCACTCTGGGAGTGAAAAAAAAAGCAAGAAATACATGAAAACTAATTCCATCTTGAGTATCGTTTTGTCCTGCTACTCATTCCCATTCAAATGTTATAAGAAAAATGATTAAATCAGAATTATAACAACAAATACATTGTAATCATTTCGTTATTACTATTTTTTCCATTATTTCCCATTAAATTTTACAACTATACATCTATAGGTATTTAATAAATGTAATGTCTTTGTTCTTGTATGGTGAAAGACAAGTGAAAGATTCCGATTTGTTAATTTGATTATTTGCAATTATGTAATTGATTGTTTGCATTATCGGTTTATGCATGTTTGTATATTTGCTAATTGTATTGTTTTGTTTATGTTTTTTTTTCTGTGCAAAATAATTTGCCGTGTGTAATTGGAGGTTCACCTCTGTTGAGGGCACTAAATAAATAAATAAATAAATACTCTTACTGAGGCCTGTCCTTATGCTGGCAAGGGAAGCGGGGAGCGGGGATTACGAGACGAACCAGACAACAGCGGTAGCGTCGAGAGTTAAGACGCGGCCGTACGAAGTTCTACGTGTACCTCGTTCTACAGGTTACTGAATTTCTTATCGTGCTGGATTGGTCGCTTCCCCGCTCTCCACGTCCCTTGCCAGCATGAGGATCGGTTGCCGTAAGATTAGAAAAGACATACCGTATTGTCTGCTTTCTGCTTGACTGGGCTATTTTCGAGGAGAAGTCGAAAAGCAGAGCTTGTGTTAGTGGTTTGGGGACCGTACCTTCACCAGCAACTGTCCTTCGCCATATGATACTTCAGGAGCGTTGGTTTCCCGCGCAGTGGCTGAAAGCATCGAGTGTGCTGCCAAGTAAACGGGCTACTGAAGGAGTTTTGCAGCCGTAAAACTTCGGGAAATCGAGTGCGATTAAAACTAAAGCGCCCTTTACGTACAAGATCACATAAATCACGAACAAGTCGTTGAATTGAACGCTTGAAAGGAAATGTCGTCAGAGAAAACGTTATATTTCTCATTAGATCCAAGATTAGGTCAAATAATTTCTAATTAGGATCGGTTCTTAATGACGCCATCCAAGCTTGACTATCGACCAATCAGAGCACATGCTATTGAAATCGATTGTCTAAAAGTGACCTCTAGATGCAGATGTAATGGCAGCCGCGTGAGCTGTAAATACTATCACTTCACATTTTTAAAAGACGATAACTATTCAACCGAGAGGAATAACGGTTCAAATTAAATTGTTTTCGGTACAAAAGAATGGCGCTGCTTAAAAAGCTTTATTGCTTATTTGATTTGATTTGATTTAGTTTATTTTACTTCGCGTTTTGTGCCTCTTGGCTAATTTGCGAAGATGGGGATGAGTGATGAAATGGATGAATGGACATTCACAAACAACCAAGCCCGACCGGGATTCGAACCCGGGACCCTTGGCGTCGCAGCGCGATGTGCTTATAGCTTTATTCTACACGTATGGAAGAATATTTTAGTTTTTTTAATTGTAAAATTGCACTCACCATAGATGGTGTAACTCGATGTGCCTTTCGTGCTGAATGTATTATACATTGTAATCGCAAAGGGCTAACCGGAATGTAAATGTTCCATGAAATGCTTGCTTTAGACCGTGTTAAAAATGTAAACATAAACATTGGTGAGGTCTTGCCCGGTTTCCCCGGATCTTCCGGTTCAGGCCAATCTCTGTTGTTTCCAGTACAGAAACAGCGGCATAGGAAGTAAGATATGAGCGCTTGTTTTCATCAGTTGTGCAATGATAGTATTTGTTAAAGGTATACTATGAAGCAGAGGACTTCTAGCATCCATCGGATGATCAACTGCAGTGCAGATTATTAAAATATGACGTGTTTTTGTGGCCGCAATTTGCATATGCATAGATACAAGCACAGAATACAAGTTATCTCATGTACACCACGGGCAGTACACGCACGACGAACTCAAAAGGTACGAAAGTTTAGATATACAGTAGAGCCTCGTTTATCCGACCTTCGCTTATCCGACAATCCGTGTTATCCGATATACCACCGAAAAAATCATCAATCGGCAACAAGAACTGGAAGATCCGAGCGTGAGCGTAGTCTATTTTTAGTTTCTCCCGACTCTACCCCAAATGTTGGTTGGCTCGACCGATGGAAGAAACGCTACGGTATCCGTCAGTTAACTGATTACTGTATGAGGTTCGTAATGTGTAAAATTATAACATTAGTTTGACGTTTAATTGGCTTTTTCTTAACACCTCCCTATTATCCGACATTCTCGCTTATCCGACGTTCTGGCCTCCCAGATGGCGCAGTGGTAGCGTCGTTGCCTTGAAATCAAGGGGTCCCGAGTTCGATACCCGGTGGAGGCACATAGTGGTTCGGACTCACTTTAAACTGTAGGTCCAGTCCCGATTAGCCTTACTGTGCATAAAGTGGACTTAAAACACCAATTCGATCAATCAATCAATCCTGCTGGCCCGTTTATGTCGGATAAGCGAGACTCTACTGTATATTCAATTATTTTGTGAATGGAAAAGTGAGGGAAAGAGAATAAAGGGTGTATCAGAAGTCCCTTACCACCCCTTGTAAAATTCGCAATGATGTATTTTCATTGAATTTGATATGGGCGATACAAAATAGACCTTGGGGGACACCTTTCGGAGTATGTCACGGGGACGGCCACCATCTTGGTTCCGCCATCTTGAATTCAACTTTTTTATTTAAAATGATAGGTGGGTCATGTGATACATGACCATAGGCTAGAATTTCGTCAGGATGTCAAATCTGAAATCAGATTTCATGTTACTTCATTTGGTGAAAAAATATTGGCAACTGAAAGTAATGTTTACCTGTTACAGAATGTGCTCCACATGTTGTCCGTGCTGGGCAATGCACTTGTGCAGACGCTTCTCGTAATGTCTGTGGACACCGAGCAAAGTATCTGGTGAAATTTGCTCAAAGGCAGCCATGATACGTTGTTCCAGATGACGAAGATCACGAATTTTCACACCATACACCACAGCGTTAACGTGTCCCCAAAGGTAGCCAAAGGTCCATTGGAGTAAGGTCTGGTGATCGGGCAGGCCATTCAACTAGCCCACGTCGACCAATCCATGCCCCAGGAAATTGTTCATCCAGGTACTGACGCACCTGGACGCCATAACCTGGGAAATGTACCATCTTCCGACATCAGAGCGGGCAGTATCTGTTCCCGTAGCATCCCCAAGTATCGTGTCGCATTTAATTTTCCTTGAATGAAAGAAGGACCGATTATATCCGTGTTCCCCATATGCCTGCCTGCCTACGGTCGTCCACTAAACGGTCTGTACAAGACCGTGCCCGTCTCCTCGAATTTGCTTAATAACTGTGCCACTGCAACATGTGACACAGGGTGACGTTCTGGATGACACAGGTTGAAATCGGCAGCCACTGCACGGGCACTTTTCCCACCCCACAGTTTGACGATCTGGATATGTTGTTAACGGCATGGTTCGGCACCTGCAACAAACAGGTAAAATCACTTTCATTTGCCAATAACTTTTCACCAAATGAAGTTACATGAAATCTGATTTCAGATTTGACATCCTGACGAAATTCTAGCATATGGTCATGTATCACATGACCCACCTATCATTTTAAATAAAAAAGTTGAATTCAAAATGGCGGAACCAAGACGGTGGCCGTCCCCGTAACATACTCCGAAAGGTGTCCCCCAAGGTCTATTTTGTATCGCCCATATCAAATTCCATGAAAATACATCACTGCGGATTTTACAAGGGGTGGTAAGGGACTTCTGATACACCCTGTATTATATAATCAGTGATATTGTTACATATATATTAAATGTATGTGAAGTAAATCTTTGCCAACAAATCTGCAGAAGTAATGACAAATACAAATGCCTATGATAAGACATGCCATTAAGTTTATTCGACTATGGGCGTATTGTCTAGTGTGTACTAAAGAAAACGAGATATAAGCTTTAACTTTAGGATTCATAGTTTCCGAGATAACAATTTTTGGAATTTTGAATTTCCCGTTAAAAAGCATGGCTTTTATATTAGAAAATACTTTCCTACGGAAGTGTGATCAGTAAGTGCACAATTCTTGCTACGAGAATAAAATACATATTAGGCAATACGCAGGAACTGTTTTGAACCCTCACGTCCTGGCGTTGCCTACGTGGAGGCCCGACGAAATTGAAATTTTGTAAAGAAAAAATAAGATTATTAAATTTCGTATTCTTCTTCTTCTATTTGGTTAGTGCAAATTGGATCTTTTCAACAATAGGCGTGTAGCTGAGACTATACTGAAAGATACAAGCTATAATTTGTAATTATAGCATTCGTAGTTACGGAGATATAAATCTTCATTTAAAACCTTGCGCAATTTTAAACTTCCCACTGAAAATGATCTGGGCGATTAAGGGTCTACCTTTACATTTTGACACACATTAGAGGAAGGTCTAGTTATGTAGCATATGCAAATTGGCTTGGATATCTCTTGTCCCTTTTGTGCTACACCATTTCAAAAAGCTACCATTTTCCGGTGATTTTTCAATTTCTTGCATATTCAACCACATATAATTTTAATTGGGTGATATAAGTATATGGAGACGACATAATGTGCATACTGAGCCCACATCAGGGTTACTAGAAAAATTAATGCCACCTTCCTGGTTGGATTACAGTTGTAACAGCAGGCACACAAACTATGCATTTTTGACACGTAAGGATTTTTAAGGCATATTTTGGGGTATTTTATTTGTTAACGTAAACAAGCTGATGGTATTTTGATGCAATACACGTGTTCCTTTGGTGCGAGGTTTGTTTGGTGCGTAAATATCACTAGGGTGTGATTGATAGTTCCAAAGTTATTGAGTCCTGAAGTTAGCTCTGAGGCTCATTTCTCATATTTGGATCACATTTTCTGTTGCTCACCACATTCTTCCACAGACTATAACTCCAGACCTATTTCTCGGAAGAACCTAATATTTGGAATACAAGCCTTCCAGACATGGTTGAACCTTCATACCAAATTTCATCCAAATCAAATAAACATGACCTGGAGGCCCTGGTCGATCTGTGGAATGACCCAATAGTTGATGGAGACAAACAGAGTGATAAGAATTAAAGGAAAAAGAAAGGGAGAATAGAAGGAAGAATATATGATAAACGTACAGGGTTTTTCATAATATTTTTTCGGGTTTATAAAGATGCATACACGTTAATACTGAACTCAATAAACTTCTGCACAAAGGCCGACAGTGTTATGTTCAGGTAGGGACAAACCACACTGGGAAAGTCACTTTATTGAAAAATGAAATCTGCATTGACTGAGACATACGCCACATTAGCAACATTTATGTCATTCATTTTACGCCGCTTTCCTCTAAATAGTAAATGGCTTGTTAAAAAGAATAAAAAGAATGGTCGGTACACTTGTAATGGAGATTTTCACAAGTGCACGAACGCAGCATGCCTGAGAAACTACAGTGGAACAAATCATACACACAAGGAAGCATTTGAGTTCTTCTTCTTTCATCACATTCAATTACTAAACCATATGAAATGAATGCAATCCCGAAGAGCATTATGAAACAATCTACACAATATGGTGTATAATGTATTTGAGTAAAAATGACGTCAAAACAATTTTTGTATGAGAAGGAAGTCCCACCCTTGACCATCCGTGAGGATGTCCATGCTTAGAGGTACATTGTAGGGTACCAAATGGTACAGCCAGATAATAGTACCCCTTGAAAAGTGAATGCTCGGCTGAAACAAAAAATATGTATAGTCTGTTGCTCAGACCAAATGTTGATGTGCATCATCGAGAAAGATGAATGTGCCAAAATCGCATGAATTGATGAATCCAAGTACAGTAAAACCTCGTTAATCCGGACTAATGGGGGGATAAGTGGACCGGTTTAACGAAAGTACGGATTAACTGAAATATTCTAAAAGAACAGTAGAAAGTGCATTAAAACTCCGTTTATTGCAACAAAACACGTTTATTATGGTGTATTTAAAGGGCATTGTACCGATCCTTGAGCATAAACTTTTTATTGCAATTCATTCAATTCTCGAATTGCATTTTGAAGAAAACAAGGAGACAGGAAGAAATAGTTTACTGTTGACACCGGCCGTAGATCGTGATAGCTTGTCATGGAGACAGGAAAAAATGGTTTACTATTTATAATCTAATAGATCATGATAGCAACGTAGGGGTAACTTAGTGGGGAAAGTAGGGCAGTTGGCCACAAATTTTCAGAGTTATTACAGTTTGCAAGCTAATTTACACGTATCTAGAAATATATTTGGAGGGATCCGAACCAAGTGTTATTATTATTATTATTATATTAATTAAAATATTCAAATTAATTAACATTAGATATGAATAGGTTAAAACACGGTACAAGAATAGTGATATAACACCATCTAGCTTATGTATAGTTAAGATCGGAAGAATTTGTAAAATGAAATAAAATATAATAGCTAAAATAACTGCCCTGGCAAGGAAATTTATGTAGAATAGATAAAGAATTGAATATTTATTGAATATCAAAAAACGATGTTAGATCCAGTTGACGAAAAGTAAAGTTCCTGGTATTATTTTATGCATGTTATTGTAAGTAGTAAAAAATCTTGCACAAATCTATACCAATATAATCCTTGCCTTCCAATAAGTTTGGCGGAAATAAATAACTCTCGACTAAGCAACAAGTATATTTTCATTATTTAAGTTTAGTTATTTTATTATTTCATTACTTAATTTTGGTACATTAAGTCTTTCGCGGGAGGGGGGGCCGGACCGCCTGTAGCCCTCCAAATACGTCCTGGCAAGCTGATGGTACTTGTGTTAACGACGTGGGACCTGACGGTCAAAGTTATTAGTATTTTTTTATAATTTCGCAAATGAAGCAGTTATTTAGCAAAATAGATAAATAACTGTTGCATAGCTATTTATGTGGGATAAAAAACTTTTTGAACCCCCCCCCCCCAGTAGAGCCCAAGTTAGATCCTAGCCCCCAAAGTTAGACCCCAAGTTACGCCCATGGATAGCAATATCCATCTTTTCCTCCAAGACTGTAGAGGCACTCTTCCTCAAAACAAATATTGATTCGAATATTCTCAAAAAAGTTTGTTTTCGGTCACTTTATATGCATAAATGTTTTTTTAAAATGTTAAAACACTTCATATTATAAACATTGTGCCAAAACAATGTCCCAACGTTCTGAAAGAACCTACATCCACACAATGATTTAAATTATTCATCAGTAAGTATTTCTGGCACTCCTTCCTGTTGATTCACAAATATACGAAAGTCAACTTCTCTTAAAAAAACAATGGACATGAGAGTGTAATTACTTCATGTAATGATATCATATCCTGAGAAACATAGACCAAGCTTCGACAATACAATTGCGCATAGACAACATGCTAGACGATGACTAGAGGTATGTGGAATTCGAAAAATGAAACGATAGAACGAGACACAGTACACCTTATTCGCTTTATCTCTCTGCACTTGTTGCGCATTGGCGACTCTTCCTCTGCGAATGAGGGGAAACATGACCTCCGTTCTAGATGCTTCCATAGGTTTATTGTTTTCTTTTATAGCGTTTGTTCTATCACTTGTAGACGTCAGAAAGGATACACGATAGCCCTCCCTTCGTCCAGCAGACACAATCGCTGCTACATTGCACGCATTCTTTCTTTACTGACGCATTTGGTTATTTTGCGTCGCTTTTCTGTTACATTTGTTCTAATCTCGACAACCGAATTATTTCCTTCTTTCTTATCAGCCAGATTTGCATTTTATTTTGTCACTTCACTCGAGTAACGTGAACAATAGCGTTCTTCACCAGGGTTCGCCATTTTCTCCTGTTTTTTCGGAAGAAAACCGAAAAATTCGGGTGATGAAACTATGTTTATTTGTCTTCTCAGGTCATGCTTGATATGTTTTAAAAATTAAATACAATTTTTCTTGTACTAATATGTACTACATTCAGGTGGTATTGTTTTAGTTGACTTGATCCGAAAGTATTTAATATTTTTTTATTTATATAAAATATCTCATTTTATCTATTTATCCCTTTGTAGTAAACATATGCTTTAAGGTTATAAATTCATTTCATGTTCTTCGGAGCCCAAAAACGGATTTTGTAGTGTCTATGGGCGCTATTCACCGGATGTTTACATTTCTGTGCTTCCTCGGCTCTGGCGGGGACTGCACTTCCGGTTTTGAAAAGAATAACATTGAATTCAATGGTGTAAAGACAGTGTCTTCGGAAAAGGCGACAATATTTGTGTGGCATTTGGTTTCAACATGAGATAGGGAACAAACGATTGTTCTCAGGTATCTCTGCATCGTTTTCAGACATACCCGATATTGAAAGATCAGTGGATTTAGGCAGTAAGATGAAAAGATTGGACACAAACACGTGGGAGCAGGCTCTGCACTTCATCAAATCAAATTAAGATATTTTACATGTTTCGAAAATTATAATTGTCTAAGGCACATGTGTTGATTAAATTTAAAAGTTGGAACTATTTATAATCATATTATAACGCATTTGCCTTTTGGTTGGTTGTTGATAAGCGCTCTCTCCATGGGCGTCGGCAGGTCAGTCGACCCCCCCCCCTCCCTACTTTTGGAAATTGGCATCCTTCATTTCAAGTTGCAAAAAAGCAGGAAGTTTGTTATTTTTATTGTTAATAACAGAAATAAAGTTAACTTGGTTAGTATTCAAACAGAGTAATCAATGTAAAATATGCATTAGATCGAAACAATGAGTGAAAAATACAGGAACCAGGATATTTTTTTAATATTCTACCATTTAATTTAAAGAATAAATGGTTGCACAGTTTTCAGAATCCGAAAAATTATAATTTTAGATGAGGTCACACAATATAAACTTTGTGAGCATTTTTTCTAACTTCTAGAGTCCTTTCTTGAACGACACTTGGAAAAGTTAATAACAAACTACAATATGTGTGTATTTCAGTATAGTAACTATGAAATGTAAAAGTATTAATGGAAAATAGTTGTGCTGGATATTCACTCGGGATCGAATAGCATGATAATAATAAACAAACAACAACAATAATATAATATTTAAATTCGAATAAAATGTATTTAATTAGGTATTAGTGTATAACAATAATTTTAACCTTAGTAATTACTATTATTTCTTTTACTGTTGTGATCGAAGTATTTCAATGTTTATAATTAATGTAAGCTTCATTTCAACCTGGAGAAGTCGTTCCAAAAACGAAACTGATTGTAGAAGATTCAACATTGCCTTGGAAAATATTAGTATTGTCCCTTATATCTGCATCCAAACGATTCGGGAAATTGCCAATCTTTTCTAGGTACCTTTGTTTCTCTACATCACTCAAAAATTTCAAGTGATCCATTTTGTTTCCGATCTTTTATAAGAAAATAAGCTCGGTGACAATCTGTATTCCACTTGTTTACATTGGAAAATTCTCCAAACCGGAAGTTTTTTCCCCGCCTTCAATAATCGAATTGTCTGATCGATCATTTTTTGTTTACTCAGGAATAACCCCCATAAATGCCTACTTGGAGGGTTAAGTTCCTATTTTGTATAATATTGCCTAAAATGCCTTTTTTAGTATTTTTTGTTACAGTAGCTACGTTATAGAAGGCCACAGAAAGTCTTTCCAGAGCTCACCTGGTTGATATATGAGAATATGTTTAACCCTTAACTAGTGTCGTGGGTTTATAGGACCTACATCGAATTTTTCAAAGCTTGTTTACATCGCTGTATGCACCGCAGCACCCCATGTATCTCAGTATCTTCCTCAGTCGAGTGAGGCACATGCAAGTGGAGGAAAATGTTTTTTCTCGCTACTAATTTAGAAGGTTGAGTTCTGAGACTCACAACACATTAGTTACTTTAAAAAATAGTTTTTAATTGTTGTCTCTTCATTCAGGGACGTCGAAACTTATTCTAGAGTGGTGGGGGAAATGTTTTCCAATTAGCCAACCGATCTTACAATCTCACTTCCCTTATATATATATTATATATATGTGTGTGTGTGTGTATACATGTATGTACGTAGGTATATAGCTATGTCGGGAAAGTGTATATATGTATACGTACGTAAATATGTGTACATAATTATTAATGTATCATTTATGTAGCTATTTATTAGATATGCTTATCTGACAAACAGCGATAAATAAATTAACCCACCATTCGACGCTCTGTTAATTGATTTTGATTGATTTGCTTTATTTTACGTAGCTTTGTGCCACTTTTGGCTAATTGCGAAGATGGGGATGAGCGATGATATGATAAAATTGGTGAATGGACACTCACAAGCATCCATGCCCAGGCTGGTATTCAAACCCGGGACCCCTAGAGTTGTAGCGCGATGTGATAAGCACCCACGGGGGCTCAATTATTTTCGTCACAAATTGTGTGTAGACCACAAATGCTATAAATTTGGTCGTGTAGATAAAATTAGGATTGCCGATAAAATTTGTTGTGCTATTAAAGAAAACCGAAAGACATATGAAAATATTGCGTATGATACTGTTAGAAAAAATAAAAACAAAGTGATAAAAATCTGATTTGAAGTCAACATTATACACAGAAGCTTAACGAAGCTGGATCTATACCGGGTGAGTTTTTTTTGCTTGACACAACGAAATATCTCGAAAAGTACGCATCTCATCATCTGAATGAAATTTGTTCGTCTCGAAGGGGATCATCCAACGATGCAAAACTCCACCCCCCACCCTACCTCCTGGGGTGGGTTGAGGGGCAACTTTAAAATCTCAAATGGGACCCCCATTTTTTATTGCAGATTCGGATTCTCCAGACAAAAATACATAACTTTGTCTGAAACTTTTTCTTCGATTTGTGATAGATGGCGCTGTAATCGCAAGAATGAAATATTGCGGAAATGGTAACAAATGCATTTTTAATCGCAAAATGTCGTGAGGCATTTTGAAGAAACTGCATTTAGCATAACCCAGGAACAACGACGTGGAGGTAGCAGTATTTTGTTCCCATCGGGGTGCTTTTTTAAGGTGAGTCCCCTCGCCTCTCACCATACGGGTGCTTGTTTGTAATAATCATTTTACAATAAGTCCTCGAAAATGTCACCACCCACTTCGATGCACTGATTTATCCGCGCTTGGAATGATTGGACACAACTGAGAAGCGTGCCCGGTGTAATCTTTCGACATGCATTGGTGATTCGCTCAATCATGTTCTCACGCGTTGTTGGCAGTTCATTATAAACTTCACTCTTCACGTAGCCCCACAAACAAAAGTCAGGCGAAGTAAGATCTGGCGATCTTGCAGGCCAAGACAGTGGACCACCTCTTCCGATCCACCGACGGTTGTACACGCGATCTAATACTTCCCGTGCTGCAACGGAATAATGTGCTGGACAACCGTCATGTTGAATCCACATTGTTTGTCGCACGTCTAAGGGAAGGTCTGCAAGCAATACTGGAAGTTCGTTCTGCAAGAAGTTTCGATATTTCTCACCATTTAAGTTCCCATCGATAAAATACGGACCAATAAGTTTATCGTCAATTATTCCACACCAAACATTTACATTAGAAGGTCGCTAATGATCAACTTGGCGTAACCAATGCGGGTTTTCGACACTCCAATAATGCATGTTGTGTTGATTAATCGTACCGTGGTTTGTAAAAGTCGACTCGTCAGAGAGAACAAAACTCGAGTATAGAAATTGGGGCCTCCTTGTATTTGCTGAAGCGCCCATTGACAGAATGTCACTCGGTTCTGAAAATCATCGCCATGAAGTTCTTGATGCAACGAAACATGTAACGGATGATATTTTCTACGCTTCAGTATTTGACACACAGTAGTCTGCGAAATTCCCGATTCACGACTTATTTGTCGAGTACTAACGTGGGGGTTATGAGCCACTGCAGCTAATACCGCAATTTCATAATTTTCTCCAGCAAAGGGTGAACCCCCGGAAGATGTCCGCCTCCACCCGCATACATTCGAGGGTATGCTCTTATGTTCTGGTACCTAAAAATACCAGATCGTATTTCCCAGGAATATCGGTTCCCCCGTTATTATTTCCTCGTGACTTTATTTGGTTCAAAGAATACACACAGATACATTCCTGCAAGTTACAATGTAATCCGTAGTAGGATCTGGTGCCGTGTTGTTCGGTAATCCAGAACAAACTCGGTTTACAAAGTTTGTTAATATGATACTTGTTTTGTGGTCGTTTTCTTAGGTATGTAGTGTGTGTTTCAGTACATGTGTGTTTCAGTATTTGACTAATATAGTATTAGGAGTTGAGTGGGTAGATGTGACGTTGTGTGGACGTGTTCTCATGTTGTATTGTTGTTTGGTGAATTTATGTGTGTGTAGTTTTTTTTATGGGTAAGTTTGTGAAGGGAGAGTGAAGATTATTTCATTAAAGGTAATGATGGCAGGAAAAAGAAGTTCATCAAGTGAGAGCGTTAAATCTAAAACCAACAGTAAAGCTTAAACGAACCTAGCAGGCGAGAAGTAAATAATATATATACATACATACACATATATATATATATATATATATATATATATATATATATATATATATATATATATATATATATATATATATATATATATAAAGGATCATCCGTTCTTCCCTTTTCATGAGGGAAGGTGATTCTCCGCTACTACCCGCAAGTGCTTGCAATGTTCTTTGATGTGAAGAAATTGAACGACACAAATTTTTCATTTCCAAATTATCTATTTCTCATTGCTATATTTTGGAATATAAATAACAAAATGTACACTTCAAAGTTTGCAACACTAAAAACAGCGAGCGCATAGACGGGATGACATATCGAGACAGTACTTCATCTTGGATCAACAGCTTTTACGTTGGCCACCGATCACCGGACTTAACCCCCTGCCATTCTTTTTGTGGGGACATGTCAAACACATTGTGTACAACACACCTCTGCCCCAAGATGTACGTGAACTGCAGGAGCGCATTACTGCTGCAGTGCAAATTGTTGATGAAAACATGCTGAAACGGATCTGGGAAGAATTGGACTGCCGAACTGATGCATGCAGGGTAACAAAGGGGGTTCACATTGAGCATTTGTGAGTTACTGTTTTACAATTTTTACCACTAAAACGTAGACCGTTATAGTACTTATGTGTAAAATTTTAAGCAAATTGCATAATTAATAAAAAAATTATAAGTAGTTGAAATCGTTCAAATCATTTTGAAACACGCTGTATTGATGACATGATTTTTCCCAAATGATTACAACCACTCCTAATCTTCATAACAGGTGAGCTGTTTAAATTTCAACAAGACAATGCGGAAGTCACAGGTGATGTTATTACTCCTTTACTATAATAGTCAGTGGCGGCGATTAGGGGTGTCGTGAGAGGGCAGTTGCCTCCACTTTTTGCCACTTTTGCTCCCGCACTATGCTAAACCTTACGTATCAAGGGAAACTAAACTGTCCTTGTCCCCCCCCTTAGTTTTGGCACCTTGCCCCACCCCCCAGTTTTGGAACCCAATCGCCGCCACTGATAATAGTTATGTCACGTGGAGTTCCCCAAGGCTCAATCCTGGGACGGATACTAATATTTATAATATACATAAATGACTTGTCATCAGACTTAGAGCTAACCAAAACAACTTTATATGCTGATGACACAAGTATAGTGCTGACTCGGAAAAATGAGAAAACACTTAATTCAAACATCAAACACACAACAGAGATACTTTCAGAGTGGTTCAGCAGCAACAAACTAACAATAAATAAAAACAAAACAGTAGCAATAAAATTCCACCACCCAAGAAATAGAAGCAACAGCATATCAACTGTAAATGTAGAAAATGAAAACATTAAATTTGAAAATTCCACAAAATTTCTGGGCATATGGATACAAGAAAATCTCAATTGGGACACCCATATTAACTATCTAGCAGGAAAATTAAGCAAAATCATATATGGCATAAGACTCATGAAAGATATAACAGAAAAGAGCACAATAAAAGCCCTATATTTTAGATGCAGAAAACACCACAAAAATATTTAATCTTCAGAAAAAGTATTAAGAATTATGATGGGAAAGAAATGGAATGAACCATGTAGGGAAATCTTCAGGGAACTTGGCCTTCTACCACTACCCTGCCACTATATACTTAATTTATTATGGCATGTAAAAATGGATCAGACAAAGTTCTCCAAATGCAACAAGGAAGCCCATCATTACAACATGAGGAATGACTCCAATCTTGCAGTTCCAATGCATAACACAACACTACTTGAAAAAGGTCCAAAATCCACAGGCATCGACCTATACAAGAAGTTACCAGATCACATAAAAACTTTTGAACCAGTAGCCAAATTCAAAAAGAAATTAAGAAATCATCTGTTGTACCATTGCTTTTACTCAGTGAGTGAATTTTTGAACGTCTAATCCATCAACTCACTTATGGGATGATGGATTGGAGGTTCATGGATTCATCCACAAGAGTGCTGAATCCAATATCACATGTTGTACACTGGCGAACTTTAAAAGAAGGTCTCCCTCCTCTTAGTTAGATTGGAAGGTAGTTGGAAACACTTCATTACTCCTGTATTGGATAAGAAAGTGGGGGAAGGCAGTTCCAGACAAGGCCATCACTACCCTATGCGCATGTAAACTCGTTTCCGGAAAGCTTTCTGTTGGAGTCTTGTCAGGCATGATCTGGGCAGTTTGTGGAAGATTCTTGTGTTTGTACCCCCCCCCTGTGTGTGTGTGTGTGTGTGCGCGCGAGCGCACGCCAACACCTGTTTCGTTTTAAGTTTGGCATATTTTTATTGCATCGACTAATTGCTGTTATGGCTGGGAATGAACCAGGTTAGCAATGGGCAAATAAAAAAGTATAAAAAAATACCAAAATTCCTGGCATGAGTATTTAGTAGTAGTAAATGTTAGGTAAAGTTCCTCGTGCGTATAGCAACGTGCCATGAAGGCACATTTAAGGGACGTGGTAGTAGGGCACCGCATATTCTCGAGCTCGGTCATTTTGGAGGTGATACGATCAGCACCACGCTCCAGCCACGTTTTTTTCGCCAGGGTAGAAATGAGAAAATAGAAATATTTTGCATTTTGCGTTTGTGACAGTATTATTTGGACATTGTCCCTGAAATATCTGTTAACATCCTAACCAGCAGTTTTTTTTTCAGGATAAACTAGTTGAAGGCCGCGAGTGGTTCCTGAGAAGTAATGAATATATCACAGAATGTGCACTAGTTTAGCTCACATTTCTTAGGGGGAGGGGGAGAATGATATACAAATTTATTCTACGAATGCTTACGTCATTGTGACAATGGAGTATATTTTGCAGACTAGCGAGGATCAGGCGTCTAGACACAAGGCCAGTATAATGGTCTGTGAAGTTTGGGCTGTGTTCTACGTTTGTGTTTGCCTTTCACAAATTTCGTCTTAATACACCTTTCATCCTTATCTATGTGATTACTCAGAAGTGGAAGAAAAGCGAAGTAAAATTAATAAATCAATTGGTCATTGTGTCCCTGCGTTTTTCAATATTTCCTCTTGAACGAAAATTATTGTTTCACCGATGTAATGCATCACTATAGTCATGTGAATTATTATTTTCCTTCATCATAGTGTGCTTAATCATTCCTTAAAGCATTGACTTTAACGCTGTTGTCCTTAGTGTAAACGATCTTAACTGTGTGGAAGTTTTTATGTAGGCCAAAAAATGGTTAAGAGTAAATCACAATTGATTGTTAGAAATTTAAAATATTATAACTCTGACGTGACGCATATTAACTGTTCTTAGTTCGCTGTCAAGGAACGATTTCTCCTAACTAAAAAGGATTCCGGCCTCCGTGGTAAAGTGGTTAACATAGCTTGCTTAAACACCGTCTTGGCATTGTGTTCGTTCGGTGTTCATTGTGACTGTCCCTTCATCAATTTCATCTTTTAATCGCTCATCCTCATTGTCGCGTTTAGCCAAAAGTGGCAGAAAAGCGAAGTAAAATAAAGCAAATCGAACATAAATAAGAAGCTGAAAGGAAAAATATTCCATTACCAAAAATAAAATATATAAATATACAGTAATTACTTTGTTGACACTGCAGTTTTTTTGGCAGTGCGTAGCTGTCTTAGGGTTGTATGTTCGAATTAGCTGACCTCAAAATATGCGAAAAGTGAACAATTAATGGAAATGGGGATGCACATTTCTATTACTTTAGTAAGCGTTCAGTCGTAAATCCTGTGGACACAGTGTGATTTTCGTGCAAGGAAGGGTTCCTGGGACATCAACTAGGTTGACGTTTACTTATAACATTACGAGGGTATGGATTTCTCTCAACAAGTGCAACAAATGTTTATGGTCATGGAAATTATTTATACAATTTGTTTAAGTAACGTCGTTTTCTACCTCTTGAAATTAATGGTGACTGGAGATGAAAAGAGACACGTGGCAGATTGTAACGTGCTTTGAAGACAGAGGTCTTAAGTTCGAACCATGATTAAGGCATGTTTGCCCCATCACATCCATGTTATCAATTGGTCAATCATTCTCATCGCCACGGATTAACCAAGAGGCAAAAAGGCAACGTAATATAGATATCCTAAATAGAAAAAAATACAGAAAAGGGGCAAGGAAATGCACATATCGTGCCGAGTCGAGGTTGTGTGTTGCAAGACGGAAATGTGTAACTATTATCGCAAGAGCACGTTCAATTATATTAGGGCTGAACCATATGTCACACAATACAGGTGAAATTGTTGTAGGTTGACGTGAATTGTTAATTTGCCTAAACTCTTAAAATACTCTAATATTAAGTTTTTTGTTCCACTTATTATTTCAATTTTGAGGGTCTTCATGACCGAGTGCTTTGCATACTGCTCTATGAAACCGGAGACCCTATGTTCGAATGATTGATTGATTGATTTGCTTTATTTTACTTCGCTTCTTGTGCCACTTTTGGCTAAGTTGCAAATATGGGGGAGGCCTCCCCGATGGCGCAGTGGTAGTATCGTCGCCTTGTGATCAAGGGTTCCCGGGTTCGATACCCGGTGGAGGCACATAGTGGTTCGGATCCCACTTTAAACTGTAGGTCCAGTCCCGATTAGCCTTACTGCGCATAAAGTGGACTTCAAACACAAACTCAATCAATCAAACTCAATCAAATATGGGGATGAGTGACGATATGATGAAATTGATGAATGGACACTCACAAATCCATGCCCAGGCCAGGATTCGAATGCGGGACGCCTGGCGTCGTAGCGTTATGTGATAACCACTCTGACACTGGGACGGGAATCTTTTTCTCGAAGCGTGGGTAATATTTAAGAGCATATTGTGTTCGTTCATTTTTTCTGGTCACTCCAACATTCGTCCTTATTGTTGAAAGTAAACAAGAGGGATATAATATGGTCGTAAAAATAGCAAAGTTACATCATATGCCTTTCACGTGGCGAAAGAAATTACTTTCTTTGCTCGTTTTATTTTTATATTTGTTTTTAGAGCTAATGACAAAAGAGAGAAAAGAAACGAAAAAATGAACAACCTATTTTCATTCATGAAGGAAATAAATCGCCAGCTCAGAACCTGATTTCTTGAGAGCTCAAAATGGACTACAAATATTTCTTCCGAGGCCGAATGAACACAGAAAGAAAAGCTGTACTAATTCCTTGATGACTCATGGTTAACATTGCTCTTCTGACAGCTGTGCAGCACTTCCTTATCTTGCATAGAGTTTCGGCATTGACGCTGGGGTGTTTCCAATTCAATATCGGTTTTTGTTTGTTGCTTCCAATCTAACTAAGAGGAGGGAGACCTTTTTTAAAAGTTCGCCAGTGTACCTGTTATATTACATGTGTGCAATTTTAGTATCATTTTATAATATTATTAGTCTTAACCTTTATATTATCTCTCAATATTTAATGTTTTAATCCATTACAGAATAGTATTTTTATATTGTAACTTTAACATGTCTTACTGGTATTACTTTTTTGTATAGACAGTATAGCCTAACTAATACTAGTACACACCTCCAAGCATAAAACTGTAATAGGCTAAGATATCATTTCATTGTATATTACATTATTATATTTAATTGTATTAGTATATTGTAATGTTTGACTGACATGTCCAATATCACAGCATGAAAATGCAAATGTGATTCATAAATAAAAAGTAAATCTAAATCTAAATAATAGTAATGATGATAATAATAATAATAAAAATGGATATTTTTCACTTGTTATTTAACAGAAAATGCCTCTGGAAAAATCTGATAAACAAACTCTAAATCAGGATATGGACAGTATTTTATGTGCAGAACCTCCGTGGCGGTCATCTTGGATTTCGGACGTCATGTATGGTCTCTGACACATTTTCCAGCAAAATACCTGTAGTAATACATGATTGCATACCTCCAAATAAAGGCATCCTCCACACACATGTCTTCATTTCATGTAAAAACCCAACAAACTTACAAATGGTCAAAATTAATCCTAAAGGTGTTAAGGAGATATGTTCGTTTTTGTTTGTTAATTGTTGCAGAGCAGATGCAGCCATTTTGGATGTGTGACGTCACACAGGCCATACGCCACAATAGTATGCATCAACAAAATATCACAGGCAGTAATGTAACAGATTAATAAGATCGCTTACTTCCTATCTCTCCTTTGTAATCTGTGCGTATACCAAACCGTGCATGTGGAGCCACCCTACGGCGGTTTCGAAACGTAAAGCGTTGTCATAGCAACCTCTCCACCAATCATATCTTACTCTTGGCAGTGACAGTTGAATGCGTCTCAACGCAATGATCCGCTCACCCCACCCTTCAATTCCTGTTTTTATTTTCTAATAATAATTCAGACGTATCTAGTAAGGTCGTATTAATTATTTTATTTAAGTGCATAAAAATGTTCTACAAGGATAAATACCATTGTTCAGTTAATGCATGTTACGTTTGAATGATTTCTACATCTAAGTTACGAGATATACAGAATTAGTAGCCCAGAAGCACAACATAGGAAAATAATTAAAAGTTCCTGAAATTTCAGCACGTAAATCATTCCGTTGTGCACGAAAAGTGGTCCGTGTATTATCTGTGGTAATAAGTATTTCTATTTCGTATTCTCCCTATTATGCGTTGCTTTTCTGACATTTTGGGTAAATCGCGATTGTATCTTGTGTAAACTCTACAACGATTACTTTGTTCGTAGATCAATGCGTTTTACCCCTCCCTCATCGTTGTTTGTTATTTAGCGTCGCATTTTTTCAATTTTAGGCTAATCGCGACGATGCTATGAAAAATTGATGACACAAAGAAAGCTCTAGCAGGGATTCGAACCCAGGACCCCTGCATTAACTGAACAATGGTATTTATCCTTGTAGAACATTTTTATGCACATAAATAAAATAAATAGAGACTACGACCTTAAGAGATACGTCCGAATTATTAGCAGAAAATAAAAGCAGGAATGGAAAGGTGGGGTGAGCGGATCATTGTGCTACCCAAAGTGTAACTTTGAAACTTGTGTGTCTGTATGCTCTGTGGTTCGTGGTTCATTGCACGTTGGCTGATTGTGCTTGTTTTTATTTTGGTAAGTCCTTGCATTTTTTGTTCTGCAAATCCACTTTCTTCTGTTTATTCAGTTGGTTTGAGTTGGTGTTTTAAGTCCACTTTATGCACAGTAAGGCTAATCGGGACTGGACCTACAGTTTAAAGTGGGATCCGAACCACTTGTGCCTCCACCGGGTATCGAACCCGGGACCCCTTGATTACAAGGCACTGACGCTACCACTGCGCCATGGGGGAGGCCCTTCTGTTTATTCAGGTCTTGGATCCTGAGAAACGCAAAATGCCCACTAAAATATGCCCAAAATGCCACAGAAAATTTAGCATGGCATACTTCAATAGGCATATAGGCGTTTGTTTCGCACAACTATCTACATCGTCCCTACAGCCATCTACATCTTCTTCTGGTCTAAAAAGAAAGCTTGTTACATCTGATAATACTAGACCAGCAAAGCAGCCATGCAAAGCACCCATTGATAGTAGTTTTAATGATCAACTAAGGGATTGCCGTTTCGTATCAGAGCCAAAATGTGATATTAAGAATTTTTTGAATAGTGTAAATTCTGATGTGCGGGCTATTCTAAACGCATAAAACGGCTCTTATAAGCTATCCCTCAAACTGTATACTCAATATAAGAAACCAAACAGTGCAAAATTTACATAGCCCCACATAACAAAAACTGTACCTGTATACTCAAATACAAACTTAGACGAAATACTAAGCAGGTTGATAGACCAATTGCTTATCAAACATTCTGAGTTTGCTGCTAAAGAATCAGGATGGAGTCTTTGTGGATCTCCACACAGGCTCTATGTTAATATTTCTGAATTCAGACCTCTACAAGGTTCTACATATCTGCCTTTACATGACAATATCAAAAACAAAAAAGCTGTGGTTAACGTAGAAAATACCGACCAGAAATGCTTTTTGTGGTGTATTTTGGCTGCTTTGTTTCCAGTTTTAAATAATCCACAGCGAATAAGTCATTATAAACAGCACGAACATAATTTTGATGATGCTATGGATGGCTTAGAATATACAATGTTTGTCCAGAATATCGATAAATTTGAAAAAGAGGCCAGAGATAGCAATGGCCGACCATTATCTATTAATGTGTTTTCTGCTGCTCGTGGCGATTGCTTGATAGAACCTCTTAGAATCAGCAAACTTGATGATGACTCTGCTGTCCCGATCGATCTGTTCTTAATTGATAGAGATGGTACATACCATTACACTCTGGTACACAATCTTCAGGCTTTAGTCAGAAAACAACTAGGCAAATCCAATACAATATACAAGTTGTGTCGAAGATGTTTGACTGTGTTTAATGGTCAAAAAATAGTAAATGGTGTTTATGAAAAGAATACCTAAATTGCTAAAAACAAGTTGGTTGAACATTTAAAATACTGTGGCAACCATAAACCTGTTCATATGGCTATGACTAAACCAAACGAAAATGGCAAATTCAAAAAATTTGAAGCCTTGTTGCGGCACCCAGCATATATAATCTGTGATTTTGATTCAATCTCAAACCGCTTGCATTCTGCAGCCCAGATCCCGAAGAGTCTTCAAGTACACCGTATCAGCTACACGAACCTTCTAGTATTTGTTATGTGGTTGTACAGGATGATGTTATTAGTAAAGCACACTTCTACATGGGGCAAGATGCTATCAAAAAATTTGTACGTAAAATAGAAAATGAGTGCCGTCGCATAGCCTATGATATATTATTAAAATCAATACCTATGCTGCATTTAACAGAGGATCAGAATGAAGATTTCAACAGTGCACAAAGATGCTCGGTATGCAATTCTGAATTTTCGGACACAAATAACAAGGTGCATCACCATTGTCATACAAACGGCAAATATGAAAAGGCTCTGTGTAGTAGCTCTAATATTAAGATCCGGAGACCAAAATTTGTCCCGATATTTTGTCACGGGGCATCCAATTATGATGTTCATCATCTGATCAGATACGAGGGGTTTGACAAGCAGGATTTAGATATTTTAGCAGAAAATGACGAAAAATATATTGCTATTAGCAAGATAATCAATGTTAATGGCAGGCCTATACACTTAAGATTTCTAGATTTATACAGATTTCTTTCGGCTAGCTTGGCTACTCTGGCTGGCCAATTATCTGATGCCCAATTCAAAATCACATGTGACATGTTTACAAATTTGGACCTGAAATTGATTAGGCGTAAGGGTGTATACCCATACGACTATGTTACCGATTTTTCCAAATTTGACGAGTGTGCTCTACCACCGCAACAAGAGTTTTACAGCAAACTCAGAGCATCAGGAATTAGTGATGATGATTATTGCCATGCCCAGTTGATGTGGACCAACTTAAAATGCCAGACGCTTGGTGATTATCATAAGAGATACTTGATACTTGATGTGACGCTCTTAGCCGATGTACTTGAAGCATTTAGAACATCATCGATGCAAAATTATGAGCTGGACCCAGTCCATTTTTACAGTGCTCCAGGCCTAGCATGGTCTGCCATGTTTCTGAAGACTAAAATGGAATTGGATCTGATCCAGGACCAGGACATGTATCTTTTCATCGAACATTGTATACGAGGGGGCATGGTACAATGTTCTCAAAGATATGCCAGAGCCAACAACAGGTGTGTTCACGATTATGATTCTGCGCGACCATCGAACTATATACTTTATGTGGATGCCAACAACCTGTATGGTTATGCCATGATGAAAAAACTGCCATATGCAGGGCTTGAGTGGGTCGAAGATTTCAACATTGAGGATCTTCAAGACTTTGATGACAGTGACTATGGCCTGTTCTTAGAGGTCGATCTGGCAATTCCTGATAATTTGCACAGCCAGTTTTCTGATCTGCCGCCAATTACTGAGTTCCAGTGTCTGCCTGGCTCTAAACAGAAGAAGCTGATGATGACTCTAGAGCCAATACAGGGTTATGGCATATACTACAAGAACCTCCAGTTCCTGATGCATCATGGTGTCCAAGTGACCAAGGTTGGCAAAGTCTTGAGGTTCAAGCACTCAAGGTGGTTGAAGCAATACATTGATACAAACACCGAGCTTCGAACACATGCGGTAACCCAATTTGATAAGACCTTGTTCAAATTGATGGTCAATTCGGTGTATGGTAAGACCATAGAAAATGTCAGAAAACATACTGATGTCAAATTGGTTACTGACCCCAGCCAGATTGGTAGCAAAGCCCAATTTCAATTACAGAAGAATTTATGACGATAATCTGGCGCTTGTTAACATGAATAAAACAAAGATCAAGTTTGATAAGCCTATTTATGTAGGGGCTGTAATATTAGAATTGGCCAAATTACACATGCTGGAGCTTTATTACGATGTGCTGAAGCATTTTTATGGTGATCGCATAAGACTGATGTATATGGACACGGATAGCTTTATCCTTGATATTCAGACAGAAGATGTCCATCAAGATATAGCAGACCCTGCATTGCTTGACTATTTCGATACTAGCGAATTGCCTGGCCATCTGAATATTCAACCCCACAACAAAAAGGTGCCTGGTAAGTTAAAAGATGAGACACTTGGCGATGTTATTGTAGGATTTGCAAGGGTTAAGAGCCAAGATGTACAGCTTTGAAACATCCAGTGGTGCTGTCACCAAAAAAGCCAAGGGCATTGGTAGAGTAACTGTAGACAAAGAGCTCAAATTTGAAGATTACGAAGATTGTCTCAAATCATGTAGTACAATCAGAACATCAGAATGTAAAATCCAGAGTGTGGATCACTTGTTGACTACAAATATTGTAAGAAAAGTGGCTCTGGACCCACATGATGATAAGAGATGCATTTTATCATGTGGTATACATACTCTACCATGGGGTCATTGTGACTTGATAAGTGGCAATCAATGCCCAATCACAGAGCATGGTTTGCAATAAATAAACATGCCGATGAACTAATTTGGGTTAAAAAAAAAACAGGCTATTATGGACCTGCCAACACCAGGACCCTCTCCTGATATACAATCTATGCTATCTAAGCTAAGTGGTTTGTTAATTATTCATCTGAATAGCATACTTACAGATGTTGATGTTAATATAGGTAAAACATTGTACATATTTAACAATAACTTAAACCACTACCAGTTACCTGTAGGTGGTCAATTACAATTTATTACAACCCCCGAGGGCAATGTCAAGGTTTCAGTAGGCAGAAATATTTACAGAATTAAGCACTCAAAAATGGTTTCTGGCACTGTATATACTGTCTCTGCCGGTGACTGTTTATATATTGAGGTCCTGGGACACTATGACAAGCTTATACCTCTTTTTATAGAATTAAAAATCAGATACTCTATAATAAATAACCGCCAAAAAAGCACAATGGCTAACGATATATTTGGCCATACAAGACACGAAGATCACAGCGATGAGATTCTGATCCATGACGTCAGAGTCAAAAAATTAAGAAGTGATTTACAAGCTCTACAAACCACACTCAATGCCAGTCTTCAACTCGAGATTACCAATTTACAATCACAATGCATGGACCCTCTTCTTAAAATCGACTCAGAACTCAAATTGTTGCTCCAGAAATACACTGACTTGGCTACACTCGATAATCTTCAGAGTTTAGAGGAGGCCATTGCAGCTCTTCAAGCCAAATTTAAGACTCAGGCTACCAACTCTGAGCAACTGAAACAGCAACTAGAAGAGCAGATTGGTAGTGTCCAGACACAGCTCCAAACAATTGCCAAAAGCATAAAGTCCCAAGATGATTTCGATCTATTGATTTCTACTCTGAAAGAACAGATTCAATCACTGGAGATTCCAAATCTGGACCCCGTGAACAATGCCACAGCCGAGGTCAAAGGAAAAATCAAGACACTCGAAAACTTTATGAACAACCTACCATCTTCTGATGCTCTGAGTGCCATCACTCGTAGTGTTGCCAACATCAAGCTGCAACTAGAGACATACGAAGATTTTGGAAAAATTCAGAGTACCATAACCCATCTTGAGGGTACCATAGCAGCAGTACAAAACGATCTGACAAATGTACAAGAAATTCTGGAGTCCCGTTTACCTGGTATCGTAGACACCCTTGCCAGTGTCCAGCAACAGATCACCAAACTTGAAAACCTCAACACCGAATCCGAGCTATCCCATTTTCATCACTTGATCGATGATATTCAAACAAAGCTTGAAATTTTACAACAATCAACACCTACTCACGCAGACATAGCCTTGCTCCAAGATACTATGCATAGTGTAGCTGATGCTACTGAATTAAATGCTGTAAAATTGGCCCTTGAGTCTCTGCAGAATACGGTGGCCAATCTGCCTACATCACAGGAACTTAAAAATATTAAAAGAGCTGTACATCGCATATTGAAATCTGAAGACATCAAGAATATTCAGACAGAGATCAAACAGCTTACTCAGACAGTGGCTACTCTTCCAACCAATCAGCATATTAACGAACTGCATGCTCTGTTTGATCAGAATCCAAGTCCATGATCTTACAGCCCAAAGTTCAAAATTGGCTGTGGTTGAAAATCTACAGCAATTGTAGCCAACATCAAGCAACAGCTAGGGACCATGAAATCCAACCAAGCAAATGCTCTGTCTGTTTTTGCCACGCAGCTTCAAGAGATTGTGCAACAATACAAGAAACTTGCTGTGGACATAAGAATCAAACCAGGCCATGGCGAGATTGTTTGGACTATCAACGAGCATCTTGAATCTGTAATGAGTAGATTGCTTACAGCAGAAAAAGAAATAACTGGCCTAATCGAGAATCCTAAGAACACAGTAATCCTCAAATTGTACAGTGTCCCCAACAAAGAATACAAATCACATTTTGAAGAGCTGACAATGATAATAATGCTTTGATGCGGTACTGTACATTAAACTCTACTGGTGCAGAGCTGCCCAATACCATTCCTGACGAGGGCAAATGTGTTATCCAGACTATGGAGCTAAGAATATATGGTGTCCCACACTCACATGGTGTATGGTATACTCCTGGAATGTGGAGTCCCAGGTCATCTTTGATTGAATGGAGTAGGGCCTTGGCTTTCAGGGCGGTCTGTGAATGGTCTTCACCCCGTGCCTGTCTAGAATTCTGCTCAAATTCCCAGAGGTGTGTCCTATGAATGGTAAAACTGTTGTAGTGGGAGCGAGGCCCATACAAGGACCGATTATGCACTGCACAGCCCCTCTACCACAAGCAACACAGGATAGGACACAACATATAAATTGCCATTCTAATAGCACAATCCTAACCTTCACTTATGAAAAAAGGATATGGTAGGGTAAAGTTACAACATGCCATTAAGGAACATAAGGGTATGTGGAGATGATGAGATCAGCACCATGCTCTGGTAACCCTTAACTCCCTCCTCCCCAGTTGCTCACAGGTACCCATTGATTAGAGGCTGAATGGACCCCAGAACTGCTCCATTGAGGGAAATTACTTGAAAAATTCCCAGCTGAAATCGCACACCCCAGGTTTACTGCCTGGCAATCAGATGCTCTAGCAACTGAACCACTGCAACCCACTCTCTCTCACTCACTCTCTTTCCCTACTATTATCTTTTCAACCCTCTGGAAACTCAATTTTATGTTCATCATTGTATAATACATAAAAATCCAAACATAAGTATATCCCTACATTAAGACAATTACAAGATGAACTTAACTGTTATGTATCGCCAGTTATTTTGTGAAAAAGTGTGACACTTTGTTTTGAGTACTTTGTGCTCAGATGAGCTATTCGGAGCTGGACCTTCAGTTTAACTCATTAAGGGCCAACCATTAAATAATGAGGCAATTGACAAATGCACAGCAGTTTTGCAATGTGTAGGACCCAATTTGAACAAATTTTAGCATAAAATTTTTTTGGGTCACTGGTATGAGCAGAAAAAAATGCTGCGTTAACATGTTATGTTAGCCATTAGGGTTGTATTTGTCAAACAACCTAAATTTCTGGTTTCTTGGCTATTTTATGTCTGATAAATGTGGGAATATCAAAGATAAAAATATACAGCAGGATTGATAATATATTTTTTAGATAATGTACAATTTGTATTATTCACTGTCTGTATATTAATATACAGGGTGTCCCCAAAGTACTGTTACCATTACAATCAAACATAACTCTGAAACGACGTGACAGAGCAGTGTGTTTTTTTTTCAAAATGTTTTACATCTCTTTTTTATATATGCCAGTGCACCTTAGCGTGTGCCTCTCTAGTTGCCCTCAGTATATCAAGGTAATATTCTTCTACCCATAAATGCTGCAGTGTATCAGCATCAACTATTTGCACAGTTGCAATGATCCTTCTGTGAAGTGAAAAAAGTTCTGGAACATAGGTTTGGTGTTCACCATCCTTGACCTATCCCCAAAGGGAAAAGATCCAAGATGGTTATATCAGGAAATTGTGGGGCCCAGGCGATTGGTCTGTCATAGCCTATCCATCTCCCAGGGTAATGTCTATCCAGAAATTCCCGAACATCATTAGACCAATGCAGGGAGGCTTTGGGGCAGTAGGTACTGTTCAAGCATATCACAGTAAATTTTCCCCATAATCAGTCCTCCACTGCAAAAAATGGGCCTGGAACACAAATGGCAACAACAATGAAAACTTTTTCTGCTGTAGAACACTTTGAAAGGAACCATATCTAAATAATTTGGCTATCTATTTTTATCTTTGATATTCAGACATTTAGCAGACATGAAATAGCCAAGAGACCAGAAATTTAGGTTGTATGTGAAATACAACCCTAAAGGACAACATTGCGTTAACGCAACATGTTTTTTGAAAGTACAGAAATGAAATTAATGGTTTTATTGTCGCATTTTAGGTGATTTTTTTTAATATTATCAATTGAAGTAGTAAATCACAAATTTTAATTTTTGTCGAATTAGTACATGAATTTATGAATGTGTACAAGCTGATAGAATTCCAACAAAAACACTCATTGACCAAAAAAGTTAAGCACCCAGAACGAAAGGTTCAATTTGAACATCATTTTGTACACATATGTACCTTCAATATGTATGTAAATAACACTGGTCAACATGAAATTTGTTATAAGGAATGTGAATGGTGTTCTAAGGTAAGTTGATGGTGCTGAATTCGAAAATGAAATCAGTTTTTTTCCTATCGGGCTCAGTTTTCTTGTTACACACTAACCTGTACCTAATGCAATTCATGAAAATTCTGCCTATTGGGCTGTGGCTTAACCTATATATACTCTACAGATATTGTTGAATAACAGTCATTATCAGTGGCGTGCGGTGCTAAATCAGGTAGGGGAACAGGTGACCTGCACTTGTCTCCTTCCCTCCCATACCTGTCGTAATATAATACAGTAGACCAATTAAAATTCAACCCTTGTTGAAATGAACCAAATAAACCTACGATACATGTGTTACAAATTGTCAGAAGTGACATACATAAAGCACGTTAAAATTATAACAATACCAATGTTAAAGCAAATATGATTTAATGTAAAGAAAACATTAAAAACAAAATTGTTGATGCGCAACAAAGAAAAAAAATTATTAAAAGCAATTTATGAGTGATCAGAGAAAAAAAATGTTTTGTCAAAACCTGTTTCATCTCTCTATTTGTAGATTAAGATGACATTTTTTACATTTTTGTAGAATTGAGCATTCTTGTAATTCAAACGTCCCCAATGCAATAATGGCAATCAAATGGCTGAGTTTTTTCATGACGTCTGCTAGATTTGTAGAAATTGTGACAAGACCCGAAGTGTTCCAAACTCCCTTCTCGGGAACAAACAAGGACAACAATAATTTGCCACTGGAAGAGTATCCAGTTAATCATTTTACAGAGTTGTAGTAACTTGTTTGAAAATGCCTTGTGTATGATTTAGTTTTTAATTCGGTTAAGATAGGTGTTGGTTTGCTGTCTTTTCTGTAAAGTTCAATTAACTAAAAGCTTTCGTCTGCAGCCGGTCGATCATACAACATTCGCAACCCTACGCTCACAACATTCGCTTTCTTGTCCTGCTGCTGCGTGCGTCTTGGGGCTGTTGGAAACAAGTTGACCCAAGCTGTTCCCTCGGAAGCTATTTCGCAGCGTTTAGCCAAGGCATTTAGCAGACGCTTAGACTGTAGAAGATTTTTCCAGTTCGTTATGACTGGCAGACATAATTTTGCAATGAGATTAGGAAACTATAGACTTACTACACTCAAAAGCATCACTACGACACAATTAAACTTTAGCACATAGCAAAAACTCGAAGGAAAACAAATTCGCTATGTCTCTCGTTGGGAACAGCTAGAGAGTTCAGCTTCCATGGTGGGAGGTGGTACCATGAGGATCGTTTACCTTCGCGCGTGGTCAGAAATACTCGGCGTCGGACAGCAGAGGGTGAGATGACGAGGGTAGATGAAGTAAACAAACGTCCAGTCACGGTGAAAGTTTTTCTTCGGCGTGTTGATTTCGGAAGAAAGAAGTGTTCTTATTATGTTATTATAGATAATTTAAATAGCTAAAAAGGGCGATTAGTAGAAGGGAACAGCCTGTTCCCTCTGTTCCATGGAGGGACCGCCACTGGTCATTGTATGACCATAGAATGACCAGCAAGTTCCTAAGGCCAGTGACCTTCCTCCAATTGCAACAAACCAAATTGTGAATAAGAGAGAGGCATGGCAACACTGTCGATGAGTCATGCCCGAACACATAGAATCGCAGTGTTGTTTGTTGTCACTTGCGTCTCAGCATTGTGAGTTCTGACAGAGTGGGAAGTGACTGCCTTTGATTAGGTTGTGATTCGAAGTTTCAGAAGTAGTGTGTAGTGTTAGTGCATAATGAAAATGCCTCGTACCTGTGTAAATAGCTCCAATTCATTTTGTTATACCGCGTGAGGCACCTAAAAGTACCACCTGAAATAGCGAAGAAACCAGAAACAGTAGCGATGTGAGGTTTGCGGGAAACAATAATATCACATGGGGCTCGTAAATCGGAGGTATGGGGTGGGTCGAAAAATAACGACAAAGGGGCATCTGGAGCAAAGTCATATTTTTTTAAATGGAACGATATAAAATAACATGCATAATATAAAAGAGCACACGCAGAGAAACACAACGCCGTTGGTCTCATGCACCTACTGCACATAGGAACGAAGATATGGTCATGTAAAAATATGTAAACAAACTAACAAGTGGCACACTTGACCGTCAGTACCACGGCATTTAAGACTTCTCAGGTGACAGACAGAACTGCCTTTACGCAGAGCAAGTTTTGATAGCAGGTCCACGAGATCGTGTTAGTTCATAGCAAGCAGTCATAGTGGTAAGAGCGAAGATTATGGTGTTCACAAACATAGAAAAAGCGGACATGATCCTGATTTATGGGGAATGCCGAAAGAATGTCTCAGAAGCCTACCGTGTGTACGCAGAGAGATATCCGGACAGACGACAGCCATCTCGACGTCTGTTTGGTAAGTTATTTATTAAATTAAGAGACACCGGAAGTGTAACACCACGAGCAAGTGTGCGGAACAAGCCAACTACAGGTGAGGCAGGTGCAACAAATGTTCTCGCCGCTGTTGCTGTGAATCCGCACGTTAGCCCCCGTGAAATTGCCAGGGATGCTGGGATGAGTGAGCGAAGTGTATTGCGCATTCTGCACACACACAAGTTTCACCCATATCATATCTCCCTCATCAGGAACTTCACGGGAATGATTTTGTGGACCGTGTTCGGTTTTGCACATGGATGTTACGACACGACACACCCGATTTGTCACGTATCCTCTTCACTGACGAGGCAACTTTTACCAATCATGGAAATGTCAACCTAAGGATCATGCACTATTGGTCGGTGACAAATTCACATTGGCTTCGCCAAGTGGAACGCCAGCGCCCATGGAGTGTGAAGGTGTGGTGTGGTATAGTGGGTGAACATCTCATTGGCCCTTTTTTTTTATACAAGGGACACTGAATGCTGACCAATACATAGAGTTTTTACTACATGAACTGCCTGTACTATTGGAGGACATACCACTTCAGACAAGGAGGGAAATGTGGTACCAACATGACGGGTGCCCAGCTCACAGTGCAAGACGCGCTACAGCATGTGTGGAAAATACATTTCCAAATCGTTGGATTGGACGTGGAGGGCCTGTCAAATGGCCGGCTCGTTCCCCAGATTTGACACCGTTAGACTTTTTCGTGTGGGGAAAGCTGAAGGACATTGTCTACCAGGATGTGCCAACGACTCCAGATGATATGCAACACCACATTACTGCGGCCTGTAGGGACATTCCCTACGAGATGCTACATTCTGTGCAACGATCTTTGCTTGGGCGCCTCGTTGCCTGTATCGCAGCTGACGGCCACCACTTTGAACACACACTTTGACAGGTTTTCGCTTCTTACGCAGTGGTTCTTCGACATACTGTCATGGTCATTTTCATTATGCTGTAACACTGTCAAATACATGGTGCTGACGATGTCTACTGTATTTTTTCTTCCTTTAACACGTTCTGTCTTCATCTTGTCCAATGGCTTCCGACATCTCATACTTGTACATGCCGTGTTACTGACGGTCAAGTGGGCCACTTGTTAGTTTGTTTACATATTTTCACATGGCCATATCTTCGTTCCTATGTGCAGTAGATGCATGAGACCAACGGCGTTGTGTTTCTCTGCGTGTGCTCTTTTATATTATGCATGTTATTTTATATCGTTCCATTAAAAAAAATATGACTTTGCTCCAGATGCCCCATTTGTCGATATTTTTCGACCCACCCCATACCTTCGATTTACGAGCCCCATGTGATATTATTGTTTCCCGCAAACCTCACATCGCTACTGTTTCTGGTTTCTTCGCTATTTCAGGTGGTACTTCTAGGTGCCTCACGCGGTATATGTGGGAAGTTGACATTTAAGTCACAAAAGCGACGAATTACCCCCCTCATAAAGAAGTGCTATGAACTTTATTTTGGGTGTAAAGTTGGGGACCAGGACAAAACATGGCCCCCTTCCCCCACATATGCTGTTTGACCTGCGTTACACTTCTGACAAGCTGGATAAAAGGATCATGTCACATGTCGTTTGCTGTTCCCATGGTTTGGAGGGAACCATCAGATCACACAACAGACTGTTATTTCTGCCTGACCAAAATAGCTGGAATCACGTCGAAAACAAGGAACACTGTGCAGTACCCAAATTTACTATAAGCCATGAGACCTGTATGTCACAATGAAGAATTGCCGGTACCAAAGCCTCCTGAGAATGTGACTGTGAGTGAAGATGATTGTCGTGACCAACATGGGGAAGAAAGTGCAAGAGGTGAAGAAACTGCCGGCCCAACATTTAAAGTATCCGGTTCATCAATGGAGCCACACTTATTGTCACAAGGGGATCTGAAGGATCTTACGCGGGATTTAAATTTGTCTAAGCAACAGTCTGAACTTTTAGCTTCATGACTGAAAGGTTGGAATCTCCTCGGTTGTGATATGAAAGTGTGTTTTTTTCGTGACCGCCATACTATTTTCTCAGAACATTTCTCCCACAAAGGAGACATGGTTTTTTGTAATGCCATCTCATCCGTTATGGATTGTCTTGGCCATGAATACAGTTCACACGATCTTTTCATCGATTCCAGCAAAGTTAGTATGAAAGCTGTACTTCTCCATAATGGAAACAAATTCCCAACAGTACCAATTGCTCATGCTGTTAACATGAAGGAGACGTATGAGAACTTGAAACAGCTTCTGACAAATATCCAATATGAGAAATACAAATGGCATATATGTGGAGATCTGAAGGTAATTGCAATTCTGCTTAGCATGCAGCTTGGATACACAAAGCATTGCTGCTTCTTATGCAAGTGGGACAGCAGAGACAGAAAAAATCACTATTGTGGGGGAAAATGGCCTCTTCGTAGTGAATTAGTGCCTGGACAGAAGAATGTAGCGAACACTCCTCTTGTTGACCCCAAAAATGTGAATCTCCCTCCTCTGCACATAAAATTGGGACTAATTAAAAACTTTGTGAAAGTCATGGACAGAACTCACGTGGATTCATGTACTTGCAACAGAAATTCTCAAGAATCAGCGATGCCAAAATTAAAGAAGGAATATTTGTAGGGCCTCAAATAAGGGTATTGATGAATGACGAGAATTTCATTCAACAATTAACAGATGTTGAAAAAATGGCATGGTTGTCTTTTACAAGTGTATGTAAAACCTTTTTAGGCACCCATAAAGCAGAGAAGTATCGCGATATTGTACATGGACTAATGAGATCATACCAACGTATGGGATGCAACATGTCTCTATAATTACATTTCTTGAATGATCACCTGGACTTCTTCCCAATTAACCTTGGTGCTGTTAGTGACGAACATGGTGAACGGTTTCACCAAGACATTGCTCTAATGGAAAAGCGGTATCAAGGCAAATGGAGTGCCGCAATGCTGTCCGACTACTGCTGGATCTTACGAAGAGATGTTCCTGAGGCAAAGTTTCGTAGGAAATCGGGAAGGAAACATTTTTAGGTATGTTTATATACTTTTATGTTACTCATTTACTTCATTCCTTTGTATACTGACACAGATTTATTAACTTTTACGTTTGTAGCACTTTTGTGAAAGCGTGTCCTTTCGACCAGCGGCAGCTCGTGACTTTTCAAAGATGCGTGCTACAACTGATGCTGTTTTTCATGTACTTATAATGACCCCTACACCCCCCCCCCGCCCCCACCCACCCATACGTGCCGGCTCTGTAGCCACGAACGTTAAGTGGTCGACTTTCGATCTCGCCATCGAAGTTCCGGGTTGGAGTCTCGGCCCGAGTATGGGTATTCTTTGTGAATGCCCCTTCATTCATTTCATTATTACAAAGTATTACAAAGAATACCCATTTGACACCCACAAAGCCATGGTTCACTATCGTACAGTTTTCTATTAAATCGCCTTTTATGCGTAGCGTTCTTACCTACCTTTGCATTTTGCGATAGATCCAAATCTGGCAACGGCCGTCCTAGCGCTTTTATTTCCAACTTTTCTTCAAGTGTTCTTGAAGAGAAAGGTCACTGCAACAAAGAATCCACCGAATTCATGGTACACTAACACACACACACACACTCACTTTCACTTCTAACAACAAAAAGCTAATCCTTCACAACAATGACCACCCCTTCACACGCCACGCGATTTTAACACAATGAACCGCGCGGAAAATTTTCGGGTCTGGAAACCGGGGAAAAATGACGGTACTCTGTAAGTTTGTTTCTTGACTATTGAAGTGCTACATGAACACAAGGAAATATATTTCTAGCATTTTAAAACAGGTAATTTAGATAAAATATAAATTAGAATTTCCTAAACATAAATTACATAGCAGAATCAACTTTCGGAAGCAAAAAAGGCACGGACTATAGTTTCAGAGTTGCAATCTTTACAACTTACCACCGAAATATATAAAAGGCTAAGGGTTAGTGTCAATTCACGTTCCAACTTTTTTGCAGGTGCTGCTAATGTATACGACATGTTACAAACATTACATAAGCCTACACTGATAACGTACAGAACGTTTGAAAATTACATTAAGAAACGTTGTTCTGACAGAGGCAATAGGTTGTCGTAGACTTTCTTCTTATCCTGCGATGGCACACTTACCGTGCTGAGTCGTCCTGTAGCACGCTAGCAGACGATTTTTCTCGAGCCGAGACCCTATCCCCCGTACAAATCGAGGAGTGGGAGTGTACAGTATTCATGCGCGGAGTGATGAAAAAGGGGCGAAAACGTGCTGTTGAGATTTTAGCACGGTACGCTATTCCCTATAGCCCCAACAGCGTGAGGGAAATACGTGGCGCCGCTGGTAAATGTTGAGGCTCTTAACATGAGAAGTTTCATTTCACTTTGGGGCTTCATTAAACTTCTTGCATCTGTGAGATTTGCTTTTTTCTTCTTTTCATTTTAACAAATTTAGCAACGTGCTATAGCACGGTAGCACGTATTAAGCAGCCGCCGCTGCTTTCGACCTATACATATAAAACATAGGCTGAGGTAGGAAAATACAAATAACATTTTTACAGGCTATCTGAGCCCGATGGAGAAATTCTGAAATGAGATCTGCATTCAGGGGCTCAGCAACTTCTAGAAACAGCTTGTTTTGTTCTTGTAACATTCACAAATATTTTTTTTGTAGACCAGTGTAATTAGTGTTGCAATGATTTGTAACGTCTAGAACAGCCACCAGAGTGCATTAGTTGTGCCACCACATTATAGTGTTATCAGGCCTGATAACGTTCATAAGGCATGTGTGGAGCATATAGAGGAACAATAGGTATGCATAGTCTTCACAATGAATCCAATGAGAATGGGATTAGACTAATGGAATTTGCAGTAAGTAAGAACATGATAATTAGCTCCACTATTTTCCCACATAAAGATGTACACAAAAGAACATGGATATCACCGGATGGTCAAACATTTAATCAAATTGACCATGTCCTAATAGATAAAAGATTCGCCACAAGCATATTAGATGTAAGAACCATGCGAGGAGCACATTGTGGATCGGATCATCACCTAGTAACAATCAAATATAGATGCAGAATGAACAAAAATAAACTAAGTAAAATAGTAGGCAGGACAAATACAAGACTGAGGTATTATATCAAGAAGAAAAACTAACTGAATACAGAGGAGTTATAAAGGAAAAAATGCAAAGAAACCCATTAATACCAGGAGACTCTATAGAAGAAATGTGGGAAAAAGTGAGGGAGAATGTAACAAGAGAAATTGTAGGATATCAAGAGAAACCAAAACAACAGGAATGGTTTGATAATGAATGTAAGGAAGCAATTGAATTTAGGAATAGAAAATACATGGAATACCAGGATAGACCAACTAGAGGAAGAGAAGAAGTGTATGAAGAGAAGAAGTGTATAAAGGAGCAAGAAGGGCAGCGGATAAAATTTGTAGAAAGAAGAAACGGAAATATATAAATGATAACCTGAGACAGATAGAAGAAGAATTTAAGGCAAATAATATAAAACAAGCTTTTAGAAAAGTTAGATCCTTCAAAGAAGGATACAAACCAAGAACAGATCTAATCCGCAAAAGTGAGGGAGAAATAGTAAGTGAAAGACAGGAGATTATGCAAGTATGGAAAGACTATTTTGAACAGCTACTAAACCCACCCCTGAACATAGAAGATAATGTAATAGAAATACAGATAAATAGAAAACAGCAAGGTCATACAGAAGTACAAATCGAAACACCAACAGAAGAACTTAAGAAAGTAATGGGCAGACAGAAAAGGAATAAGGCACCGGGAAGAGATGGCATACCCAGTGAACTATTCAAAAAAGGAGCACCGGAATTAATAAAGGCAATATACCAGTTGATATATAAAATCTGGGAAGAAGAACATATGCTGGAAGAATGGAAGAATAGTATTATATGCCCTATATATAAAAAAGGGGATAGGCTAACATGTAACAACTACAGAGGTATATCAGTTCTGTCAACAGCATATAAAATATTATCAGGACTTCTTAGAGACAGATTGGAATCCTTGGTGGAAAAAATGCAAAGGAGCATGCAGGTTTTCGTATAGGAAGATCAACAACAGACCAGATTTACACATTAAGACAGATTACTGAGAGATGCTGGGAATACAATGTGGATCTATATATGATTTTTATAGATTTTAAACAGGCATATGCTAGTGTACTGAGAGGGCAATTGGAAAATATACTACAGACATTTAAAATACCAGAAAAACTTATTAAACTGATTAGTCAGACAATGACAGGAACCAAAGGCCAAATTAAAATACAGAACGAACTCACAGAAGACATACTAGTGAACCAGGGATTGAAACAAGGTGACGGACTTGCTCCTTTACTTTTCAATATGGTTTTAGAATATATAATAAGACAAACTAACATAGACAGAAATGGCACTACAGTATATAAGACCAGACAATGTAAATATCATTTCAAGAACAATGGCTGCAGCAAAAGAAACATATACTCAATTTAAAAGTGCAGCTAAAACAGTTGGCCTACAAATAAACTTAAATAAAACAAAAATGATGATCCAGAGTCGACAGACCAAGGCATATGATGCAAGAAAAACAATATCAGTAGGTAATGACGATATTGACCTAGTAGAAGAATTTGTATATTTGGGAGAAAAAATACATAAAGATGGAAATGAAAGCTATGAAATCAAAAGGAGAATAAATCAGGGAAACAAAGTTTATTTTTCCCTATTGCGATATTCAAAACCAGGGAAGTACACAGAGTACCTAAGGTTAAACTATATAAATCTATAATGAGACCAACATTGTACTATGGAAGCGAGAGCTGGACATTCAATAAGAAATCCGAGATGGACCTGGATGCTTTTGAAAGGAAAATTATGAGAAGAATATGGAGATCAGTAAGAGACAGAGATGGATGGAGACTAAGATATAACAATGAATTGTACCATCTATACAAAGAATTATGTATAACCCACTTTATTAAATTTAAAAGACTAGAGTGGGCAGGACATGTCCAAAGAATGGATGCACTACGCATACACAAGATAGTGGCTTATAATACAATAGGAGGTAGAAGATCTGTAGGGAAACCCAGGAGAAGATGGATGGAGGCGGTGGAGGAAGATGTGAAAGGAATGTTAGGAATGAGAAATTGGAGGAGGAAAGCATTGGACAGAGAAGCATGGAGGGGCTCTATTATGGAGGCCAGGGCTCGATATCGGGCTGCAGCGCCATAGGAGAAGAAGAAGAAGAAGAAAATCACAAATTTCAATTTTTGTTGAATTAGTACATGAATTTACGAATGTGTACAAGCTGATAGAATTCCAACAAATACACTAATTGACCAAAAAGGTTAAGCACCCAGAAGGAAAGGTTCAATTTGAACGTCATTTTGTACACGTGTGTACCTTTGATATGTATGTAAATAATTAGAGTTGCAATGATTTGTAACATCTAGAACGGCCACCAGAGTGCATTAGTTGTGCCACCACATTATAGTGTTATCAGGCCTGATAACGTTCATCAGTCAGTCAGTGAACACTGAGAGAAGGTGATCAACACAGAGAATACGTCGTAGATGCATCAGGCATCGTTACCAGCACTTGATGGAGTTTGAAAGGGGCCATATTGGGAGTCTGCATGAGGCTGATTGGTTGAATCGTGCAATTGCCAGGCATCTTGGGCATCAGATGTCACAGTGCCCAGATGTTGACACCAATGGATGCATGAGGGCACCTACAGACATTGTGAAGGTTCCGGTCGACCAAGACTGGCCACTCCAAGGTAGGATTGCAGTTTGTGTGCTAAGCATTTTGCAACCCTATCACATCTGTGCCTGCTATCCGGATACATGTACAGGATACTCTACAACACCCTGTGTCATCCTGCACTATTGGTTGTAAACTAGCAACAGCCAGACTACAAGTTCACCGTCTCATGCAGACAGGGACGGCGACAGGGGTAGGCATGGGTGGGCAAGCGCCCACCCAAAAATTCCTGTGCCCACCCGATTGCCCACCCAATCAAATTCACTAAGTACATATACTTCGAGATATGTGAAGTGAATGTTGCAATAAATAAGTGTATTGTGGTGTTCATTACATGTATATTTTACTAATGAATATTATGTTGCTAGAGATCTTGAAACAAGAAAACTGTGACCAATTTAATACTTCTCTGACTAGAAGCAGCTAGTGAGCTTAGGAGACACAAAATTATGCAGGGTATGGTGAAAATGAGATCAGCATTCAGGGTGAGCTTCAGGGCTGCAACTCCGGGCCTTCACTGGGGAAGAAACTGCTTTGAAATGTACCACATAGAGAAAAAATTAGGTAGTTTGGATGTGATGGAAAAATGTAGAAATACGTATAGCTAACCAAACCGACTAAACCTACAGTTTAAAGTGGAATCCGAACCAGTGTGCATTGTACTTCCACCAGGGAAGGGGGCAGTAGAAACCAGAACCTCTTCATTATAAGGCGACAACATTATGCCATTGGAGAAAAAATGTACAGAAAGAACCCACAAGGAACGTGTCATTTTATCACCATAAAATATGCGTTCATTTAAGAGGGTGTATTGCCAGAGAAAAATATTTGAAACTTTTGGAAAACAACGTTTTTGTTCACGGAGTTAGCTGCCTTGATCCAACAATGAAACACTGTAAAATTGAAACTACCACCTCAACTTTTGAAGTGGTATGAACTAATGAAACTCCACCTTTAGAAGAGCAAGTTGTTGCTGATTCGACTGATTTGTTCTATGTGAAGTCACTTTTGTGCTAATTTTGGCTAATGGCGACAATGAGGTCCAATAGTGATTAGATGAAAGTGACGAAAGGGAGACATTCAAAATACAACCCCCACACAAATTATTATTTTGACTGTGATTCCAGGTGCCAGAGACTCGTTCGCTTGCAAGATTTAAAGTTTCCAGGGTGTACTGCGCAGGATAGAGGTTGACATTTGAGCGCTTTCGAAAAGGTCACACCATACAACCCAAGTCGTCTGTGAAAAAGAGATGAATTACCGGGTATAGTGATCAATTGCGATGAATTCCTTGTGTCCAAAATCACATTCTGCAAAATGTAAACTATTTGTTACCTTAGTGCATGTGTTCATCTAACCATACGTGTATCACTTCTCCCGCATGAGTAACGAAGACTTACTTCGGAAAACTAATAACAACTTAGCTAACAGATTTTTCAATGTTACTTGACTATTACTTTTGGGCGATATTTTGTCAAATTAGCCTTTCATAAGCCTGGGGATACTTTATCCAGGACGAATAAATTTGGTTTTTCGTTTGTGTTTGTGTGTTTACATTCCCAACAAGACATTAATTTTAATCCAAATATCCAGTGGCGGCGATTAGGATGATTGAGGGGGAATCCCCCCCCACCACATTTTGCCACTTGTTGCACCTGCACTATGGCCTCTTAATGCTAAGACTTTTCTACCAAAAAAGTAAACTGTCCTTGCCCCCAAGTTTTTGGTACCCGATAGCTGTTACTGCAAACATTCAGATCCATTTGTCAGTTGTAATAATCTTGTTAGCTAAGAAATGTGATCATTAACCCCCAATTTTCAGTCAAAAACTCATATGATGAAAATAATATGATCAGGAACACGCATTTAAATTACAAAAAAGTAATTTAATCCTTTACCATTGTCTGCCATCACAATTTCTATCACTGTCGCCTAATATATAAAGTGGAGTAGGTATGTGCCTTGCATTTTTGTACTTCAAGGACAAAATGTGATGCAACCAATTCACATTGATTTCACTACATTGACATGAAGGAAAGAATGATTAGATGGTTCCACACACACAAACACTTCCTTGAAATAATTGTGTCCATCGGCAAGGGCGTATCCAGGGGTTCTGGGCCCCCAATTCCCTTCTTCTTTTTGAAAATGCTATGAAGATTCAGCATACTTTCCGATGAGACACTTGATGTGGCAGGTATAGAAAATTCTCAGTGTGTGCACGGTTTGTGGATTCCGAATATAACATCCACTCATTTTTTTTTTTTTAGTTTTACACTGGGTAGTGATATATCAGCTGAAACTGTTTTGGTACAGTAAATGAAGTTTGTGTCTTTTTTATAAATAATAAATGCAAAGGTGAAATACTAGAAACAAATATATTGATTGCATTATGTACCAGACAGTAAAAACAAACTATTGTTAGTGTGTGAAACTCGATTTCTAGAAAAACATGATTCACTCCATGTTTTGGTTAAATGTCTTCAACCTTGTCAGTCAAGTGGAGTAATCTAGCCGCAATTGAAAAGTGGACTTCCTTTATTGTGAAAAGATTTTCAGTTTTACTGTACAATTGCCAAAGTATTTAAAACCCTCATCACAATTTAGCCTCTGCTCTTTCTTAATCCAAGAGACGTCACAGAACTGCTTCAGAAACTTCGTGAAATATCAAATGAAGAGTTCAGTGAAATATTTCAAACTGCTTCTGAAAAGTGTTAACAGATTAAATTCTGAAATTGCTATCATCGTAACTGTAGATAACTGTCATCGTATTATTATAGAGGGGGACACGCCAATGGCCTTGGAGGATGGGCACCCCTGGTTGGACTCCCCCCTTCAAATTTTATTTCTGGATACGCCCCTGTCCATCGGAGACAAAGAAGTTGAAAAAGATGCGAGAATAGATTAGAAAGGAAAGAGGAAAGACACAAACACACACACACATGTGTGGTGTGTGTGTGCATGTAAGTTAAGAGAAACATTTGAAGAATTGAAGGAGAGACAGGGAAAGGGATAAAGAGGTAACAAGCTGAGAAAGAAAGATATAAGAAAGCATTAGGGAGTAAAACAGAAAAAATGAAAAGGGAAGGGAAAAGAAGTGAAGGGAAATCGGGAGTAAGAGAGAAGGTGATACATATGCATATGTCGGATATGATCTTACATTTATACCTGCCCACCCTAATCTATCGATATACAGCTTCTGCCCACCCGGTCGAAAATTTCTGGCGCTGCCCCTTCATGCAGAGGCTGCCGTAACCGGGAGGCATGGACTGATGATGATAGTGGTGTTGCATCATGCTCAGCGATTACAACAGATTTGCAAGTATGGTAGTGCCAAGGGGAGAAGACATATCCTTCCAATGTTATGGAGAGACACACTGGCATTACCCCTGCAATCATGAAGTGGAGAGCCATTGGGTTTGACTTCAGATCACCTCTGGTAGTGGTTCTGGGGATTCTGATGGCAACAGCGCTATGTCACGGACATTTTGCATCTTCATGTATTACCCCTCTTGAGACAGCATCCTGGTACAGTCTTTCAACATGACGACACTCATCTGCACAAAGTACATGTGTCTGTGGACTGCATGCATCATGTTGAGGTACTCTCGTGGCCAGCAAGATTCCCTGATGTGTCCCCAATAGAACATGTAAGTGATCAACTCAGAGGTCAACTCTGAACCATTGCTGATTTGCAGGATATCAAGGGCCAGTTACAATGGCTGTGGGCCGACTTGCCTCTGGAGAGGGATACAAAAGTTCTAAGACTCCATTCCATATTGAATCAGCACATGTATTACGTTGCTCTGAATAGTAATGCCTCCAATTTTTTTTCCGAACAAACCACAGAAGATACAAAATATCACACACAATACACCAGTGAATAAATCACAGTTTCAGCTGCAAGACACTATTTTTTTATGTAATCACCACCTTTTGCCAGTGATTAACAAGAGCCTGTATGCCATGCTCATAAAAATCACCACCAACTGATTTAGTCCACTGTTTCACAGCTGTGATGACAGCATCATCTGTTGGGGAAATGTCAACGCAATGCATCTTTCATTGGACCGAAAAGATGGAAATCTGATGGAACCAAATCAGTTCTGTATGGTGGACATGAAAGGACACTCCTGATATCGGCTCGACAGGTCCCGACAAACAACAACACGGAACTCTTTCTGGTCCTATGTAAGCTCTCGCGGCACCCACCGCGTACAAACTTTGTGATATCCAGTTTCCTTAACATGGTTTCCAATACATTGAAGCCAATATTCAGCTCTATGCACATTCCCTGGTCGTTATTCGCTGATTCAAATGGATAGGCTATTCAAGATGCATCTCATTTTCTGGTGTGACAGTTGTGCATGACCGTCCAGCCACGTGCCTCACTGGGCTAACATACACTACCTAACTAACTAACTAACTAACTCCCTAGCCTTCTTAAACCCAAAGGTTCATGGCTGCAGCAACATAGGCCTTCCATCTTTCCCTATCTTCAGCAAGATCTATATACTCTTTTCCATCCCTACCGATTTCTCTTAGGTCCATCTCAATGTTGTCCCTCCATCTTCGTCTTGGCCTTCCTACAGGTCTCTTACCATCAGGTTTCCCAACAAGAATCCTGTAAACTCCTCTTTCCTCTCCCATTCGTGCCACATGGCCTGCCCACCTAAGTCTTCTTGATTTAATTATTCTAATAATATCTGGACATGAATACAAATTATGTAGTTCTAAATTATGTAAGCTTCTCCACTCACCTGTCTCCTCATCCCTTTTAGGTCCAAAGATTTTCCTAAGGATCTTATTTTCAAATACCCTCAATTTCTGTTCCTCTTTCAATGTAAGGGACCAAGTTTCACATCCATATAATACTACAGGCAAAATTACTGTTTTATATATTTTAACTTTTAGTTTCTTAGATATTAAACGAGAAGACAAAAGTTTATGAAGAGAGTAGTAACATGCATTTCCTGAATTAAGCCTACTTTTTTATCCTCTTTAATATAATTTTCATTTGTTAATATTACTCCTAAGTATTTGAATTTGGAGACTGGTTCAAACGAGTTGTTATCTATAATTAGATTTTGATTATTACATAACACTTGGTTTCGGCCTGTAAGCATATATTTAGTTTTGTCTTTGTTAACTTCCAAACCTATCTCCTTAGCAGTTTTGAAAAATATTTTAGCATTATTCTTAATTGTATTCACATCATCCCCCAGTAAGTCTACATCATCTGCATATGCTAACAACTGAGTCACACCATTTAATTTTAGTCCTTCTTTAGTCTCTTTTACCTTCCTAACAGCATATTCCAGGGCAAAATTAAAGAGCAATGGAGATAATGCATCTCCTTGTTTTAACCCTTCATGAATTGTAAATTTGTCAGACATAGTAATACCCACACGAATTTTACTTTCTGTTTCACTGGTGCATACTTTTATCATACTAACAAGCTTCTTAGGTATTCCAAACTCTACTAATATATTATATAATTTATCTCTTTTGACCGAATCATATGCTTTTTTGAAATCAATGAATAGCTGATGGACATTTTGATTATATTCCCATTTTTTTTCAAGTGTCTGTCTGATGTGAAAAATTTGATCTGTAGTTGATCTGTTACGTTTAAATCCAATGTTGATAATCACCTATAATTTCATTAGCATATGGGGTTAGTCTTGTTAAAATAATGTTAGACAATATTTTATATGTTGTTGAGAGTAGAGAAATTCCACGGTAATTATTGCAGTTCATTTTATCACCTTTTTTAAACACAGGAACAATTATGGATTCTTTCCACTGTTGAGGGATTTCTTCTTTATTCCATATTAAACAAATTAATTTATGAATTTGACATATTAATGAATTTCCACCATATTTAATTAACTCAGCTGGTATTAAATCAATGCCAGGTGCTTTGTTATTCTTTAGCCTTTTAATTGCATCTTTAACTTCAGTCAAGTTAGGTTCTGGAACTAAAGGTTCTGCTGTGTGGACTTCATTTACATCTGATTTATCTCCTATATGAACATTTAAAAGGTCATTAAAGTAGTTCTTCCATCTATTTAGAATATCGTTTGGGTCAGCTAGAAGATCACCATCTTTATCTTTTATCAAGTTTACTTTAGGTTGCCACCCCTTTCTAAACTCATTTACACCTTTATATAAATCTCTGATATTTTTATTTTTGCTGTTTGTTTCAATTTCGTTAATTTTGCTTTTCAAGTAATCTATTTTTTTACTTCTAAACGTGCGGTTAACTTCTCGCCTTATTCTATTATAATTGTTTAGATTTGTATCATCAGAGTTATTTAACCACCTAAGTCTAGCCTGATTTCTTATTTCTATTAGATTATGACATTCATTATCAAACCATGGCTTACTTTTTCTCGGTTTATGGTATCCTATACTTTCTTTAGCTGCTGATTCTATTGCATTACGTATGTGCTCCCAATTCTTATTTACGTCTGTTTCATTTATATTTTCATCATCATTTAAATCCTGCAAAACATCAAATCTATTTGACAGTTTAATTTGGTAATCTTTCTTAATTCTTTCATCAGTAAACTTTCCTGTATCAAATTTTAGAACTTTTAGATTTTGTTGCTTATGATTTAACACTGAGAGTCTTTCTCTTAATTTAGCAATTACTAAATAATGGTCACTGGCACAGTCAGCACCTCTATGTGTACGAACGTCAATTATACTAGTATGCCTTCTCTTATCAATGAGAATATGATCTATCTGATTATGAGTTTTACCATCTGGAGAAGACCAGGTATATTTATGGATATCTTTATGTTTAAAAGTGATACTTTTCACAATTAAATTCTTTGAGGTTGCAAAAGTAATCAATCTTATACCATTATCATTACTTAATTCATGAAGACTTTCTTTACCAATCGTGGGTTTAAATGTGTCTTCTTTGCCAATCTGTGCATTACAGTCACCTAACAGAATTTTCATATCATACTGAGAAAATTTATCAAAGACCTGTTCTAACTCTGTATAAAAATCATCTTTAGTATTATCATCTTTATCTTCCGTTGGTGCATGTATGTTTATTAAAATAATTTTACACCACCTACCCTGTAAAACTGCATATGATATCCTATCATTAATAAATTCTACTGTTTTAAGAGCCGAGATAATTCTATTATTTATGAAAAAGCCTGTTCCAAAATTATGATTTTCAGTACCACCATAGAAAAAAGTATAATTTTTAGTTTTACAATTCCCTTCTCCTGGCCACCTAACTTCCTGGACAGCTACTACATCTAATTTATACTTAACTATCTCATTAACTGTACACTGAAATGCCCCAGGCTGGTAAAGGCTCAGAACATTCCAGGTGCCTAATTTAATATCCTTATTCCTAACGTAGATCTTATCCTTAGTCCAGGGACCTCCCAAAGTAGTCCCCACCCGGAGATCCGAACGGGGGACTATTTTACCTCCGGAATATTTTACCTTGGGAACATCCATGGCCTTATATTGCTGTTTCTTGACATTGTTTTTTTACAGTGCAGAGTTGTCAGCTCTACGCCTAACCCCCAATATGAATGGAGGAAGTACTACACAAGACGAACACAAACACATTAGACAGCACAACTACTATACAAGAATCACACAAACAGATCACAACTATAGCACAATATAAACACAAACACACCACAACTACTACACAATATAAACATAAACAAACTACACACCACAACTACTACACAAGACAAACACAAACAAATTAGATAGCACAACTACTATGCAAGACAAAAACAAACATACTAGACAGCACAACTACTACACAAACATACTAGACAGCACAACTACAACACAAGACACATCACCGATACTACACAAGACAAACAGAAATACATTAGATAGGATAACTACTACATAAGATAAACAAAAACACACTAGACAGCACATCTACTACGCAAGACTCCCAACCACACTAGACTAACATACACTACCTGGTCTCCATAAAACTGCAGCAAGCATCGATGGATTTAAATTTGTGCAACTTTTTCCACATGAAGGAATTCAGTCACACATTGTTGCTTCAACCAGACCTCACATCTGCAGGCTGCCTCTGAGCTTCATCTGTCGCACAGCAATGAAATACAAGGTATATTTTCAGGATGATTCAGGCTCCACTACCGTATCACCAACAACCACCTACACTGACACATGCAACGAGAAAGAAATTGGAGACATTACTTTCGGAGCAACCCTCGTATCAAGACCCAAGGGAGTGCCACATCCTACTGGCATGGGGTCAGCAGTACGCCCGTAGTGCACACTCTGTTGTCTGTTTGATCTGATTTTGTAATAATTTCAATACAGTCACATAACCTGTCAACAGGTGCAGTTTCGTTTCATTTCCACCACTCCTAGGTGCTTCATTTTCTATTGTCAATGAGTGTAGTTCACCTGAAATAAAAAAAAAAAAAAAGTTGCATTAACGCATTGTTGGCCTTTAATGGGTTAAAGTGGACTACAAACACAAGTGATGTACATCTATCAAGAATCAAACACAGGGCTCCCTTATGTCAAGGCAACAACATTGCAGAACTACACAACTTGCATTAAGAATGACTAAAAAAACAAAGAAGTTTAATTTGGAAATTTACTCCCTTGGGTGAAATATTCACAAACATTCGAGAATTTGACCTTGAATAATTCCACTGTGCATCCAACATAACCCTTTTACTATGTTATATTTGGAGAAGTGGGAACATTATCATCATCTACTCAAAAGCTATGTTCTATTTTATCTTGCTCAAATATTTTTCTCTTTGGATATAATGATATCATCACTTCCATAAGCATTTAGTCGTCAGGGAGGATCACATGCCCCCATGCCTCTTGTACTAAATCTGCCAATGTCCACTGCAACACACCGAACTCCATGGTGGAGCGGTTATCACAGCATGCTTTGATGCCAGGTGCCTCAAGTTTGAATCCTGGCCTGGGCATTCTTTGTGAGTGTTGCTTGCATCAATTTTGTTATATCATCACTAATCCTCATCATCACGATTAACCAAAGGTGGCAGAAATGTGAAGTAAAATAAACTAAATCAGTCAGGTCCACTGCAACATACTGGAGGGGAAAATGTGGATATACATCATACCCAGTTTAGGGTTAGGAGGAGCAGTTTCCAGATAAGAGGACCCCAAGGGCAGCACCAGGGGAGCATGAGAGGGTGCTTGCCTGCTCCTTAATTTTCTTCCACACCCCCTACGTTCAACTGAAAACACATAATTATGCCATGTTGTCATATTGAGCGCCGAATGATAGGTACTGCAGTAAGACCGTTATTATTGAATGCAACAGGCAAGCACTGAAAGAGGTGCCGATACTTTTCTGTAAATATATGAGCAACTGTTTTTTTTTCTTTCTTTCATCAGCATTGTTGTTATGAATTTCTTCTTCATTTGCTTCTTCAAGTGGTCTGTTCGTGGTTTTTGATAATTGCCTACAGCTCAATGTGAGTTATGTTTTTTTTCTTCTTTGCATTGTTTTTGCAACGGTTTGTTTTCCACCTACTTGTTCTTCCTTACACTGGAACAAAAATTTCAGCTGCTTTTAAGGTATCACCAAGTCATGCTCGGGAAAGTATTTAATGCAAGTTGTAACATGAAGGGTAGTTTTCTTCTTAATACGTTCAATGTATTTGTACCACGTAACATGTCTAGTAAACATACCATTTCAAGCTTTTTAAAAAACTGTTAGGAAGAGGCCCAATGTTCACGAAGAGATTTTACAGTCCATTGTTGGGGATACTGTGTGTGGCAGAAGGGATTTTAAAGATGACACAGTTGCTGTGCGTTTCACGTTTTATCTTGTGGCAGATGGAAGGTATAATATACTATGTATTTTGTGCCTCCATTGGTTACATTGAAGAGGGTCAAAAATTGTGCTTTTACGGCAGGATGATTTTATTTTGCATTTCACTAAATGGTTCAGTTCAATAAGACTGCAATGTGTATGTGAATGTTTACACTGTATGGCCACTTTCTTGGAGTAGAAGACTTAATACATATCATCATGGACATCCAGGGGAAGGGCAAGGGAGGGGGAGAGCATCCCTGGAAAATGAATGTCAATCTAACTATATTTCACACATATTTTCATTTCAGCAGTCAGTAATTTATGTTAATCAGTGGTGGAGATTAGGGATGCAGTTGCCTCCCGCTTTTTGCTATTTTTGCCCCCGCACTCCGCTAAACCTTATCTACCAAGGGAAATTACCCCCAGTTTTGGCACCTGGCTCCCCCAGTTTTGAAAGGTTGCATGCGTGTTTCATGTTATCCTTATTTTCAGAATTGCACCCCTAAATTTCTTTCAACACACCCCCAGCACCCCTAGATGAATAATCCTGGCACCGCCGCTGGAGGACCCTAAACTACTGCTCCCCCACCAATCTTTCCCCATTCCAAGCTGGGAAAAGTGACGTCTGTGTGCTGGATGGTAGTAGAAGGGGGAGAAAACTAAGCGTTATGCTCATGGGAGTATAATTTTACTTGTTCTCTTTGGAATATCAAATTTCTTGTGGCATAGTAAACATATGAACGGAAAGAGAACAGGTTCAAGTTTTCATTTCTAATTGGAAAAGTCGAAATGTCCATTTGATTAGACATAATTTGAAGTTAAATTTGTCTCTCCATAAGGAATATATGGGATCATGTAAATACATATTCATCATTTGTTTCACAGATCGGATCTGACTTAATAATAAACTTAAAAAATCACTTGTTCCCTATTTTTTTAAGTAGCAGTTCACATTTAAACATTATTGAAATAAATGTCCACCTTATTCAAAACTGTCCCTCGTGGCCTTAATGGGTTAACCACTAAGAGTTGATATCCATTGCCTAATGCAGACGTTATTTTTTAACCGTGCTTCTGCCCTCAGATATGGATTTTGTTACAAAGTTGGCTTCTTTTCTTGCAGAGCAAGTTGTAACCTCTCCCACTGGTTCAGTGTCTTCTCCAAGTGGTCTCCCAATGAACCTGCATCCTGGCAGCTCCCTGTCGCAGCCGAGTGGGGGAACTCTTGCCCTCAATGGTCCAGTCAGGCACAGCTCACCCCATGATCCTGGTTACTGGGAGTGGTATGCTCCAAGCTGACAAGAGGATTTTCATCATCAGCATGCAACAACTAATGTGTAAAAGTTTACTTATGACTAAAATGCAGATAATTCAGTGATACATGTGAGGCAGTGATAAAATATAAAGCAATAACACTTTTACTCAGGATGCAAAAAAAAAAAAAAATTGTGCTGGTATTGGTTGTTTATTCAGTGGAGGGGGATAATTTTTCTCAGTATTAAAACCTAGGGACAATGTAGTTAGTTAAGGACATTTTAAGGCAAGCTTGTGAATTTGTTCGAAGATACTTAATATGACTTTTATTTTTTTGTAATTTTTTTCTCTAGGTTGCATATGAACATTATTTTTGATTTAGATATTTTTTGTTCAGTATGAGTCTGAAATGAGGCGCTGCATGATTTTTAAATTGAAAGACAAGTTCTTCAAAGGCAAAAGTACAAGTTAGTAAGGTTCTACATGCTTTTTGCTGAGTTGTGCAATATTCTTATTTTCTTACACTGCCCAGCACAAAAACCAAAGATTTTTTATAAGCTTTCACCAGCTTGGTTCATCTTTATTCCTCTCAAGTAGTAGTATTTTAAAAATAATAAATATAGAACTGAGCCAATAACAATTCACAATTATTTTCATTTTTTATAAATGGTACAATATTAAATTAGAGGAACTGATGGATACAAAGAAATTGACATCTAATACCCCTACAAAATTTATTAAAATGTGTCCTCAAATATGCAGAGGCAAACAACAAGTTTTCACTTTTTTTTTTTGTAATGTTGAAAAGGGCCCATTTATATTGCTCATAGTACACAATTGTCTAGGCATGTAGTGCAGATGGGGGAACGTTACAGCTTCTTAACATTTCCTCTGCAAGTTCAGTTATATTGTTATTTTCTTTAACGCTAATTTAGCTGCTTAACTGCAGTTCAGTCAAATTGTAAAAAATATATGTGAAAATCATGTTGCATGTTCCTGTGACATAATTAATTGATCACAACTAACTTTGCTTTGTGGTTTGTGCCGTGAAATGACAGTGCTTCCTGTATGTTCTGAAAGGTTTCTTGACTGTCAGCTCCCTCTCTCCTATAGTTGAACAGCTATTAGAACCCTGGGTTTGACACACACTGGTCCAAAGCCTTCATTTGTAGATAATTGTCTTCGCAGTTAGCTTAGTTTAACATCTATGGTTGAGCCAGTTTCTCAAACCCAGCAAATTCCTCACAAGATGAGAGTTGTTTTTTCTTGCACAAGGTCAAATTGGGTATACCCTGGTGCCTGAGAGTAAGTAGGAAGTAGGGTTTTGCAGACATTTGTCGTAGATATGAGAGAAACACATGGAGTATTTGCGTAATGTTTGTTACTTTCCTTTTCAGTATTAAAGCCTGAATTAAGTCATGGCCATCCTTTTGTGCAATTGTTCTTAATTCAATTACATAGATTTTACCCCATGCTGACTCTATGGATCTGGTGTCAATAACGTAATTGGTTGTGTGTTCTTTAACTTTTAGCAATGCTCTGCAGCACCTGAAGAGTTAATTCATGACTACTGCATCCTTAGAAGTACTCAGCAATTCAGCCATTCTCTTCAGCAAGGACTCATATTCCCCTGGTTGAACAATGCTGGGATATTTCAAGAACTAAGCTGACAGTAAATGTAACTATGGTCATTGTGGAAGAAGTTTATTTTGAACCTCCATAAATTACGTTATCCACCAAACTTCTATGAAAACTTTCCTTCTTTTTGGTACACTCCAGTTTGTTGTATTTTCTAGTAAACCATCTACAGTTGCTTCAAATATTCTTACATCATCTTCAAATACCAGCTTGCAAACTTCAACAGCCATGCCAATGACAAAATATTCTACATTTTATTAAACAGGCTGAGATTGCTAGAATTGTGTGGGATTTGATGAATCAAGATTTTAACATGAATTATGTAGGAATTCTCTGTAATGATGTGGAAAATTTACTATGTAGAGATATTATCAGGAATATATGACACATGACATTCTTAAATACACCAAATAGCTGTTCACCACAAAGGTATTGTTATGTCTTGTTTGGCATATCTTCTACTGAATCATTTATGAGTTTCTTACTATATATATAATAGCCATTTTGTCTTTAATAATTTCAGCTTCTCATTCTAACATGTACAATGTGCAAAACTGAACAAATTATGCTACTCAGTTAACATGATAAACTTGTATTAGAAACTTTTTAACACATAGTGGCATGATATTATAATGCTATCCTTGAATGTTTTTTTAACAAGTTCTCTAGAAACAAAAGATTGTGGTGTACACAGTTGCATCATTGGCCTTGAAAATTTCGAAATTAAGATATAATTGTAATTCTAATGGAAAAATGTAGAGTTCTTTGTGACCAAATATTTTCTGCATATTTCACATAACTGTATGTGAAGACTTAGAAGAGAAGTTAATTTAACATTCTCAATAAACTTTTACTTTAATATACCCAATTACTGACAGTAAGTAAATTAGTCCTTTATGTATAATGCAATTCTGTGTGCTGTTGAAATGAACAATTTGAATATAGCACACCTGAAGTATAACATTACTTCCCCGTATAATCTTCATCCAGTTGGTAATGATAGAATTTATTAATGTGTATGGCTAGTGATACATCATGCAGAAGCTTTATTCACATGAAAAGGAATTACATATTTGTTTTTTGAAACTAGTGCACTATTCTGATAGCAAATTAAACTTCATATATTTTCACCACTGTTAAGGTTTTTTTTTTTACTCTAGTATGTTTCAGGCCTGTAGCTAGAGGGGGGCAGGGGGGGCAACTGATCCCCCTGAGAGGCTGCTCTGCCTCCCCTGTGAAAAATACAGAACACTAATCTTTACATTTTATATCATGTGTTACTCTAGCAACACAACAAAGACAGTTAATGATTTTGTGATTTATTAGGGTGCATGGGATTCCGTATAATCTTGTATCAGGATTTGGGGGGGGGGGAATTCCCTTCCAGATTCAGAGTTCAGGAAATGATTTCCCAATTTACAGTATGAGTAGTCTTCTATTAAAGGTGCGTAATGTGTTCGGATGTTTTTCTTGGATGTGTTGCTATGAACTTGGAACTGCTTACATTTTTGCTGCCCAAGTCTACCTTTTGGTAATAGTGATTCATGTGGTAGAGGGAGTGGATATTTGATTTTTGTTACTTAGCATTGCTTTTCTGCCACTTCTAGCTAATCGCAACAATGAGTGATGACGTGAAATTGATGAAGAGACACTCATAAGCAGTGCTGCAACCACAGTGGGGAGGAGGCATTGCCCCCCCCCCCCCCGATCTTGGACAGAAGTAAGGCCCGTATTCATAGTTAAATCTCAAGACACTGTGAAGAGAGTCTTAGCCAAGACGATCTTGAGAAGTTAATCTCGTCTTGAGACAGTGTCGTTTCATAGTCGTATCTTGAGAAACTCTTGGCTAAGATCCTCTCTTCCCAAGGAAAGAAACCTTCTCTTCGCCAAGATCTCGATCTTGAGATGAGATTGCCTGAAGTGCTGCCAACATTTAAGAAATGCAAGATAAAGTGTCAAAAGAAACAACAAAACACATTTTAAAATACATTAATAAATTACGTGAAGTTATGGAAAGAGTCGTAAAAGTACATTTGTTTCGATAACTGATGATTTTGTTACATAAAATAAATTACTTTCCTGTCCTTGTATGTTTTTCTTGGGTCAGCGATGGGGCTGTATGTTGGTATTAAAACAATAGAAAATCATGCAGCGGTCGTGCTCGTGTGGTCAAAATGCAAATTCACGGTATGCAACGCGTTGTAGCTTCGTGTTTCATGTTCTAATTAAAAATTAACCAGTAGTTAGTCCTACAAAGAAACGAGTTATATCAAAATTCAGTTTATTTAATTCTGCATTAATCCATGCTAACCAATTTTTTTCTTTCGAATATGCCTTCTATTTTAATCGCCGTGAGAACAAATAAAAAAAGGGCAGTTATCTTATTTTTGCAAAGGATCGTTCTCCAAAATTCAATAAATAAGAAACGGGTGATCCGATCATAATGCAATTTTAGTACGGTGCAGACAAAGGTTTTTGAACACAATTATTACTTTTCAGATTTTTAAAATTTGTAAAAAAAACAACAGCTCTTACAAATTTTTCGAAAGAAAACCAACGTTTTCTTAGTATTAGGTAGTCCTACAAATACAATTTTGGTCTTGTTTTGAAGCCCTTTGCAATAGTTTCTCAAATCCATTGTCATTTTCAATTCACATTGTGAAACCGATTTTATGCGGATTGTTATTCAACAGAGTAAATATGTACGTGAAACAGTTTCCACTGTTGGCTGCATTGAGATGTGCGATATTATATTCAGATAGTAATGAGATATTTTTATAATAGTTTATGTTTCAGTCTATTAAAGTAATGTTCAGATACATTATATATTTGGAAAATGCAATTCATTTGTAAATATGTATCCATAAGCATAAGATTTTAAAAAAATCATAGTTGAACACAATTTCCTTGCATCAGTCTAATACTGCTGGGAGCTCCTGTACTTGCTACCCTAGTGTCAAAAAGTGCATAAAAGTAGAAAGGGCTTTCAAGTAAACTTACCTGCATATTGTCACGTTTTTTTTCTTCAGAAAATCATAGAAAACACGTTGTTGATTTTTTTTAAAATCTACATGATGTCTGATATACGTATATCCCATTTTCTTAAATTTATGAAGATTTTTGTAACCATTTTTGAATGAAAAATAAACAAAGTAATATATATAAATACAGCTCTTCTTTGTAGATAATCAGTGGTGATTTATTCATTCTTGGTTTTGGACTTTTAACACCACTGTTATTTTTTTTAAAAATTACAAACGTTTTGGAGGCTGAATCTGCCTCCATCTTCAGGGTAGCGTATAGTCTGTTAAATCATATGGTGTCTGTCTATAAATGGTTGCCCTGGATAATTATTCTTGGTGGACTAGGCTCCACCTCGTCTGTCTGAAACGTTGGTAATTTTTTTTAAAAATAACACATTGGTTAAAAGTCCAAAACCAAGAATAAATACAACATGTCTACCTAAATAACAATTCCAAAATTCTTGACCTTTTTCTTAATATGTATTTAATTGCCCCATTTAGATGGAACTGAATAAAATAGATATTTCTTTTTCAATGAAAAACCCCTACCACAAGGCTGGTTAAGATGAGAGATGAAGCTGAATTTAACAAGAGATTTAGACTTGCTTTAATTAATAATGCACCTAAAAATTTATGCTTCAGACATCATCCTGGATGGAGAATGGCCACATAACTGAAATATTTTTACAAAACGTTATGCATATAAAAATGCAATTCTTAAGAAACAAAGCAAAAAAATCTTAACCACAACCCAATACAATTTTAGATTTCCAATTATTCAATCTTATCAAATCCCAGTACAAGTATATAACAATGCAATTTCTTTATATTGCAAAAAATAGGAAAAATTCTTGACCACAAGCATAACCTAAAAGCTTCTTTGGATTTGAAATTGTGACTATAGCTACGAAAACGAAACCGGAATACTCATATTGAATTTCCACGATTTGCATATAAATTGTTCACTCCTATTCTCAAGAGTATAAGCACAATGCAATGATGTAATTTGACACAAAATTCATCAACTAAGAAAGTGTAACATCTAGTAGTTGGAATTTGAAACGGGTAGTTACAATACATGTGAAGGAGATATGTGGTGCAATTATAGCCTGATATTCATGCACAATATGAGTGAGCAAAGGGCAGGCTATGTCCATCACATATCCATATTATGTTAAGGGCTTAACTTTTGCCAAAAGAAAGAAAAAATCTGTCAATGTCATTTAATGAATATGTGAAATGGATGGATAAAAGTTTATGGCAACAGTGTGTAACAATACATTGGGTGTGTTAGGTGTTCCATCAAAAAACAGAAGGTACCAGGTGGTTATAATTAAAGTGACGGTGTTCAGAGTGGTACAGCACGGGCTGTAATGAGAGTAGCAGTCTGAAACTTCGTAGATATGATAATGAAGCAATGCGCTCGCGAATTATGCAAAAAAAAAAAAAAAAGTTCCAATTCTCGCCACCAGGGTAAAAAATGGCGCTGTAAGCAGTCAAAACGTGGAATTTGCCGTAACTCTGACGTCAAAGTCGGTGACATTGCCTAACCATTGTGTGAGCTCCCTGGTTGTTGTTGGTGACGCTTGTTGCTTTTTTTTTCCTTTAGTGATGTGAATGTTCGCCGAACATTAAAAGTTTGATTTTTCCCGTGTAAAAAGCAATGGCTATTGCGAAGAAAGACCGTGCACTGCTAGTGAAGTTGTATTACCAGAATGGGAGCAATAGTAACGTTGCACTGCGGAAATATCGCCAACAGAAAGGGCTGAGAAGAGGGGCCCATGTCAATTAATGGGCTGAAGAAGATGATGAAGAAATTCGAGGAAACAGGTGAATTGGGTGTTGCACCAGGGAGAGGAAGGCGGCCCATCGCCGTGGAAGTTGTGGACGAAGTTGCTGTAGCTGTAGCTGACCGTGCAGCAATTGCCTCAACTTCTGCAACCAGTGCCTCAACTTCTGCAACCAGTGCCTCAACTTCTGCAACCAGTGCTAGAGCTGTGGCACGTGAATTGTCACTCCCCTGGTCAACAGTTCGCAAGGTATTGCGGTGCATTTTACACTGGTATCCCTACAAGATTCAAATTGTGCACCAATTGAAATCCCAAGATATTCCACAACGCCGTGAGTTTGCCCATCGGTTTTTGGCACGCATGGAAGTGGATGACATGTGGCCGGGGAATATTCTGTGGACTGACGAGGCGCATTTTACTCTGGTCGGTACAGTGAATACTCAGAACTGTCGCATATGGGGTTCCACTCGTCCACATGTTGTGCAGGAACAACCATTGCACTCAGTTTACGTGACTGCATGGTGTGGGTTCACTAGCTCCTTCATTCTTGGTCCGTTTTTCTTTGAGGAGATGACACCTCGAGGGCCTGTTAGGTGTACAGTGACATCTGCACGTTATAGGGACCTCCTTGTGCAACACGTGATTCCAGCTTTGCAAGAACGGAACTGTGAACACACCACCATTTTCATGCAAGATGGGGCAACACCACATGTCGCTCGCCACGTGAAAGATTTGCTGCGAGAAACCTTCACTAATGACCGCATCATCTCTAGGCAGTTTCCAGATGATTGGCCTTCCAGATCCCCCGACCTTAATCCATGTGACTTCTGGCTGTGGGGATATTTAAAAGATCGTGTCTATCAGGGACATGTCCGGTCTCTGCCTGATCTGAAGGCTAGCATACAACGACATGTCGCTCAGATTTCACCAGACATGCTGCGAGCAACCGTCGACCATGCCGTGTTACGAATGCAGCATGTTGCTGAATTGGGAGGCCATATTGAACAGTTCTTGTAACCATAGTTCCTAATAAACATGCCAGAGCCATTGTTCTCATGTGTTTGATCTTTCCTGCCTTTTTCCTGTAACTATACCACGTTTTGACTGCTTACAGCGCCATTTATTACCCTGGTGGCGAGAATTGGAACTATTTTTTTTTTTTTTGCATAATTCGCGAGCGCATTGCTTCATTAGCATATCTACGAAGTTTCAGACTGCTACTCTCATTACAGCCCGTGCTGTACCACTCTGAACACCGTCACTTTAATTATAACCACCTTGTACAAGATCATGGACTTCTCACATAAATCTCAATTGTGAAATGCTCAAACGATACCAAACTCAGTTTGCCCCACTGCATAATCACAGCCTCTCTACCTTTGCTCATTTACACTGTATCATAGGCTATACAAACAATTCCAATTCGTGAGCACAATAAAATGTACCAGAGACTTATGATCAATTGCTTCCTATCAACATTTCTCTTGCATAAAATACTCATTATATTTCAAATCAAATTAACAGTATAACATTTTCTTGTACTCAATCATTTAGACAAACATCAGCTTAATGGTACACTCTCATCAGGCTTTTTCCCAATTAATGAATGATATCAAGTGAATTTGATGAAAGCACTTACGTCAGCAACCCTTAAATATGCCAAGTTATACTGAATAGTTGAAAGCATGCTATACCTGTTGAGAATAATTTTTGGTGTAAGATACCACAGACTTTTATGTTAATTTATTCATTGACATTTTTTTTTGATTGTCTGTGCATGTGTGTGCACATGTATGCACATGGCTTCCAAGAATTACCACATATTATAAATTCATAAAAGAACCAAAGGAATTAGGAAGATGTATAATTTTCCTAGAGACATGAACATCAATTTGAGATTGTTGATTGATTTGATGTTTTAAGTCCACTTTATGCACAGTAAGGCTAATCGGGACTGGGCCTACAGTTTAAAGTGGGATCCGAACCACTATGTGACTCCACTGGGTATTGGTTAGAAGGCGATGACACTACATCACTTTGGGAAACACTAAACTGTATAATAAATGAAAAGCAAAAATAATTTACAGGTAAAAGCACTAATATATTTTGAGAATAATCTCATTGACTGATCACATATAAAAGGTCACATTTTATTATTTTCTTTGATACAAAAAAAAAAAAATACAGTACTTAACCAAGTTAATTGAAATTATGTCGTTCACGTACACAATATACACATGTTTTCGGTAACACTAAAAACCATGTAATGGAATGTATGGTTTTAAGGAAATACAGTTTTCCAGGATAACGTTTCGTATTCTATGAATATGGATGAATAGGAACTTCATGTTATGGAAACTGCTAAAACAACGTTCACATTTAAAATCACAATACTGTAGAAGAGATACCCAAGTGACATCTCATAAAACAAGGATTCCTACCACTGGAACTCACTTTCTCTCCACACACACACACACTGACACAGAAAATTGTGTGAGAGAGGAAAAGGAAAACATTGAAAACTGAGTGAATAGTCTTTGATTAAAGTACACAATGTCCACATCGGTAATGTTCACATGAACAGTCCCATTCACAAGAAGCTCCCTTGCTAGCTCAGCATTGTTACCATGCACATTCATCTATCTGCGGTTCATGGAAAATTTCGATATCGTCACCGTATATGAGACTAGTATTATGGAGAACTGCATACGCAATAGTAATGTCTTGAAATGTTTCCAAATCTTCTGGCCAAACATGGAAAATGCTACTTTGATATCCCAAATGTCCTCTCCACAACATTCCTCTGCTGAGCATGGGCATAGTTGTACCTCTGTTCAGGATCAGTTGTTGGGTCTTGGAATGGGATGTATGGTTGAGCTGCATATCCCTTGCCATGAAGAAGTGCATCTTATCTTTTGGAATATCAAATTATCATAAATACCTCCTGCCCATGTAGCCACAAAGTCAAGAACTCCTTTCGGGAACCTGCCAGTACCTGAAAAAATAACAAAAAAATATCCTTAAGAGTATGAACATGAGGTATGAGATATAAGACTGATCTCACAATTTTAAAACAAGAACATGGAAAGTTTTAAAGAAAATTCATGCCACATAAATTAATGTCTAACCACAAATTAACCCACAATTGCTACATACTTAAAAATATACGTACAATTAGTTAATGTTCATAGCACCTATCCTTATCTGCCTAACCTACTCACATAAGTACACACAAGTAGCATGGTAAAAGTGTTCTCATCAGACAACCTGTTCAGTATTTGCTTATAGGCACATGTAGAATTTCATTAATGTAAATGCATGTACGTGTATTATGAGAATATCAAAATTACAAAATCACAGTTTGGGCCTGTATTAATTTATGTAAATTATTATTTTATTATTAATAAAATTATATTAATTTATGTAATTTATTTATCTTCTGGGTAAGTACAACTGTTGAATGGAAAATAGAAGAGAAATATTCATGATTTCACAATGCTTGTTCAAATATGTTTATGCTAAATCGTATATTTTTGTGCCATAAATACCTCCCTTTGTAGTAATGAAATGAAATCAGTGACTACCTTCATTCACCAGGTCTCGTGATTTGTCACTGTGAAAATTTATTGTATGACACAAATATTTTCTTGTATTCTATCTTTTGCACTGCATGTTAAGGAGGGCAGTTAGGTATTCCATGTGTGTGTCTTAAAATAATCAGAAACTTCTATAGTGCACAGGTTAGGTAGTTAGATTAAATGTTATTGTCTTGTTTATTTTTCCACGTTATGTTTAATGATTATGATTAGTGTAAGTAATTTAACATACATACATTGAAAATGTGTGAAAGATGTATCTGGTCTCACCACATCGTGCCCGTAGTAGCACCCAAAATAGAAATACTTGGCACCCTTAACCATCTGTACTCCCTCAAGAAAGTAAATGACTTGCACGGTTTATAAATACTGCATTGAATATCAATGTTTTCCACTATTTTTAGCTCGCGCAGATGTGTTATTGTGAAACAAAGTAAGTCAGTTACCTTAATGTGAAACAGTGTGAAGGCTTCGTGCAAGTGAATATAGCACCCAGCACAACATTCCACAACATCAGCTAAAGTTTTTCGTTAGCTGTTCTAGGTTTGGAGTTGACGTGTTCTTTCGCTATTTTAGTGTGCACATAAATGGTATTTTACTAATAAAAGGCAGCATAGATGAAAGGTTCTTACTTACGCCGGCCATACTTTGGGATGAAATATATCCGTTATTTGTGTCTTCCGCTAGTTGGAACCAATTTAATATTACGTAAACATCGAAATCTGTCGATTAAAAATAAAACAAAACACAATTCTCGAGGAGTACAGTGGGTTAACGGCCCCGAAATCCTATTTTATTCCATTATTTTGCTACACAACTGAGTAACAAATCGATGCACTACTTCAGAATCAAATAATGTTCATGCAGAAGCAATATTATTATAATACAGGACTACACTTTTCTTTATGAATCAATAAACAGAAGGAAGAGAGGCAGTACAACCAATTAACAAGGTTTATGTTTCCTCAAAACTGAGGCATAAAAACTGGACAAAACAGCTGTTGCAATGAGAAAATCTTCAAAATATCCATCCTCTTCATCATAGTTTCTAACTGCAACGTCCAGTTTTATTTTCTCAAGAGAACTTTCTGTATCTCAAGAGACCTGCTTCGTTCTCTTGGCGAATACAGGATCTTAAGAGACCGAATATCGATCTTACGCTCCCAAGAAGTGTCTATGAAACAGCGAATCTTAAGATGGATCTTGAGAGGGGACTATGAAACAGGAAAAAACGTCCAGAAGACTCTCTTGGCACAGACTCTTCTTATCCAAAATGGTGAAGCAAACCGTCTCTTGGGCTAAAACTTGAGATACGTTTATGAAACAGCATGGCATCTTAAGACAGGTCTCAAGACGCTTTCCTTTCTTGAGAAACGACTATGAATACGGGCCTAAAAAACAAGACTAGGAGAATCTGAGAATAGCAGTACAATTGATACTCATGATGGAATTAATTTTTACGTGTTCCTTGCCTTTTTCTTCCAGATGGCCATGGGCACTTGCAAGGGGCACAGAAGGGCAATTGCCCCCCATCGGTTTCAAATTTTATACAAATAAAAATAAATTTCGTAAATTTTTCTTGCTCTCCTCTCTCGCAATGTCTACTATTCTTATAGTCCAAGATCAGAGCCATAGCTATGGGGCGGCGGTAGTCGGCCCTGGGAGAAAAACAATCTATAGAAGAAAAAATGTTAAAGAGAATGCTATGGCACCCCGTAAAATTATTTTCACCCTATTAAAACAATTTTTTTCTATGAAACATAATATGAAATATTAATGATGACACTGTAATCCAAGAAGACATTGATCAATCAAGGTATTCCTATTTGTTTGTCAGGTGTCAAAACATGTATTTCAAGTAGTATAATATAATACAATTAAAACAATATTTTGCAAAATGGTTAACGTAACCAGTAGGCAAACATTGTCTGTAGTGATACAAGAGTCTCCCCTTTGAAGGAAATAGAGTCTGTGGTGGACTAAAGGACCCATGTTTTAGTAAGTACAAGAAAATGTATTACAAATTTTTACACAATTCATCAAAGTGTAGATAATATGTAACCACTATTATTTAATTAATTCGATTTTTCTCGCATAACACAACACAATGGTGTTGTTGGATTCTCGTTATATTGCTTTGTGCATAAAAATCTTGCATACTGGAAACTAGAGTAAATCATTATGAAGCATGATTTATATAGGCTTCCTTAACCAGTTCTGCAGAGAAGCCCAAAGTTGCTGGTACATATTAATCATTTATTAATATTATCAACCTGTAAATACCAAGTAGATACAGTCCCTCCTATTTATATTAAAATTTATATTGTTTGGCAATCTGGAAAGATCGTTATCGAAATATTGCTATTTGATGTCGATCGAAGTTTTTTTTTGTTCGTTAAAGTTTCCATCCCTTTTCTTTTACATATCTCTTTTGGGGGAGGGGGCCAACTGCTTCTGTGTACCCTGCTATATCTACCAATGTGACACAATATTAAAAATTTGCCCCCTCTAGAATTGACTTTAACCCCCACCCCCTTACAAAGAATTCCTGGCTACGGGCCTGGTATGTTTTATTAGTAAGGAACAAACAGGATAGCAAAACATCAATAGGAAAACAATATTTTGGGAACCATTTTGTAGGAGTTATTGCTTGAGATTTTATTTACTATGTTTGTAGATTTATGTATGCAGTGTTGTTGTTTTGCCTGTTTTTGCCATTTCGAACAAAGCTTTAATTGCTACTGATTTCGTCAGCTCAGCCCTATTATTTATGCCATATCTCTCATTATGCATATTTTCATTGCATTTGAAAGGTGCAAGTCCTTCAAGCATTAAGTGAATGCTGATTAGAGTGTTATATACATTGTATTCTCTGTTAAGTTCATTGTTTACTCTTGGTAAAGAAAATTGTTTGCTCTTGAGAATAGATACCATGAAGTATAGGGTATAATTTGTTTCTGCAATGTGGCAATCAAAATAATGGAACAATGTGATTGTGGAGACTAAAGGTCCCCCTCTCCATCTCAGTTCCTAATATCCTAAATTTGGATTATTTAGGAACAAAGTGTAGTTTTCAAAGTTTCGTCTAACATTGTATAAATTGTATTACTAATAAATTGATGAATTTTCATGTTATGTAATACTAGTGAACATTACTCAGTTGCTCATAGAACCCTTCACGGGATGAGAAAGTAATAATCATATAGAAATGCATGTGATAGTATCAAGCTTTGTTCTTTAATTGTATTTAAATAGTTCATGGTGATGAAACTAACCAAGAGAAAGTGGCAGCACATACCTTTCTTTGGTTGTCACTTTGTATTCAATACATGAGGATAAACCTATTTAATGCTATGATTCTTCTGGGCTAGGAAAGTTATGCATGGAAGGACTTAAAAACTTTATCAGAAATTTAATTATAACAGATTAAAGGGTATATAAAAAATCTTTATCATGTTGTTGGTTATGCACCAATTATTTCCTGCAACTATCACAGACAACTGATGTTCTGATGTGAGAAACTGTTGTCATTCTGTGGTAGTCGTGGAAAATAGCTGGCTGGCCATGCCACCACCATGATTTTGGATCAGGGTTTTCTAATACCTTCTTTAGTTATTTTAGGATGTTTTAACTTTTTCACTTCATCTTTCCAGTCCTGAAGAAGGGTTCAGGTTAATTAAAAATTTAGCTGACCTTCGTAGCAAGAATGGTTAGCACAACATTCTATGACGCCACAGGCCCCAGGTTTAAATCTTGGCCTGGGCATTCTTTGTGATTGTCCCTTCATTGATTTCATGAAGAAAATAAACCAAATCAATCAATCAGTTCAAAATTTACAGCAACCAAAAGAAAAAATAAAGAGGTCTTGGTTATTTACATGATGTTGACATGTGGCATGAAATATCACTTTTTATATGGTGCACACTGTGTATCATGGTGGGTCACATGGCATGCATGAACATGACAGGTATATGATAAAATAACTTCCTATTTTGTGTTTACGTTTCAGGACCTTCAATCACTTCTTCAATAGGGTAAACAGATTCCACATAAACTGATGTCACCACATGATACAATTCTTACACAACCACCTCTAAATCTTTTATATATATATATATATATAAATCAAAGAAGGTAAAAGGAAACACTCACCGGACAGTAGAAAAATTCAAAATTTTCGTTAATTTCATAGCATCATCGGTGTGAGGAGAAAGAGACGGAACCGGAAAGAGACAGAATTTTTCTACTGTCCGGTGAGTGTTTCCTTTTACCTTCTTTGATTTTTACTTAGCCCTTTTGGCCCTCCTTGCTTTTATCCATATATATATGACCTTCCATTCATACCTGTCCACCCTAATATATCAATAGGGTAAGGACGGGGCAAACGGACACTGGGGCAAATGGACAGTCCCTAAGAAAAATACAAATAATTTGAGGCTGAAGTTTGCAACAGTCCATCGGTTGTCCTTGTGATTTGAAACAGAACGTTGGCGAGAAGGTGTGTTGAACATCAGTTGAATTCTTGAAGAAGAACGCCAATCCAGCAGTAAAACCTGACCAGGTAAGGATAACTGTACTAGCAAAAACCTAAACAGTAAAAATCTGTGTGCGGAACATAAGGATAGCGGGGATTATGATGGTACCGCCAAAGTTGCGCTTTGTAGTGTGGATACGGCATTCCTTCCTTGACATACACAGTCTGTGTCAACATGCTGCTGCCATCTGGTGGGCTTTTTCGAAAATGTAAATCCCAAGGCTACAGGCGGGGTGAACGGACAGGCTTGTGTTGGGGCAAACGGACATGCATAAAGTGCATATCATTTAAATATTATAAGGTATTATGTAATTCAGCAACTAATCTACATTTGACTCAAAAATCGAAAGGGCATGTGTGAATTGTATGTAATGCATGTTTTACCCTTCAGATGTATGCGTTTCTAAAATAACGTGTCCTTTTTACAGGATGGTGCGACATTGTGAACGAACCACAGACCGCTGATCCTGGACAGATGACAATATGCAGAGGGCTGTTAAAGCAGTACAAGATGGTATGCCTCTAGCTACAGACGAAAGAACATTGTCTGTTCCGTTGAACACTTTACAGAGACGGGTTAGTAGCAAAGTGCAAATTCCGAAATTGGCCAGCACACTACGCTATCAAATGCAGTGGAGGTACACTGGCGAACTTTTAAAAAAGGCCTCCCTCCTCTTAGTTAGATTGGAAGCAACAAACAAAAACCAATATTGAATTGGAAACACCCCAGCGTCAATGTCGAAACTCTATGCAAGATAAGGAAGTGCTGCACAGCTGTCAGAAGAGCAATGTTAACCATGAGTCATCAAGGAATTAGTACAGCTTTTCTTTCTGTGTTCATTCGGCCTCGGAAGAAATATTTGTAGTCCATTTTGAGCTCTCAAGAAATCAGGTTCTGAGCTGGCGATTTATTTCCTTCATGAATGAAAATAGGTTGTTCATTTTTTCGTTTCTTTTCTCTCTTTTGTCATTAGCTCTAAAAACAAATATAAAAATAAAACGAGCAAAGAAAGTAATTTCTTTCGCCACGTGAAAGGCATATGATGTAACTTTGCTATTTTTACGACCATATTATATCCCTCTTGTTTACTTTCAACAATAAGGACGAATGTTGGAGTGACCAGAAAAAATGAACGAACACAATATGCTCTTAAATATTACCCACGCTTCGAGAAAAAGATTCCCGTCCCAGTGTCAGAGTGGTTATCACATAACGCTACGACGCCAGGCATCCCGCATTCGAATCCTGGCCTGGGCATGGATTTGTGAGTGTCCATTCATCAATTTCATCATATCGTCACTCATCCCCATATTTGATTGAGTTTGATTGATTGATTTTTTGTTTGAAGTCCACTTTATGCGCAGTAAGGCTAATCGGGACTGGACCTACAGTTTAAAGTGGGATCCGAACCACTATGTGCCTCCACTGGGAATCGAACCCGGGAACCCTTGATCACAAGGTGACGATGCTACCACTGGGCCATCGGGGAGGCCTCCCCCATATTTGCAACTTAGCCAAAAGTAGCACAAGAAGCGAAGTAAAATAAAGCAAATCAATCAATCGAACATAGGGTCTCCGGTTTCATAGAGCAGTATGCAAAGCACTCGGTCATGAAGACCCTCAAAATTGAAATAATCAGTGGAACAAAAAACCTGATATTAGAGTATTTTAAGAGTTAGGCAGATTAACAATTCACGTCAACCTACAACAATTTCACCTGTATTGTGTGACATATGGTTCTTCCCTAATATAATTGAACGTGCTCTTGCGATAATAGTTACACATTTCCGTCTTGCAACACACAACCTCGATTCGGCACGATATGTGCATTTCCTTGCCCCTTTTCTGTATTTTTTCTATTTAGGATATATTACGTTGCCTTTTTGCCTCTTGGTTAATCCGTGGCGATGAGAATGATTGACCAATTGATAACATGGATGTGATGGGGCAAACATGCCTTAATCATGGTTCGAACTTAAGACCTCTGTCTTCAAAGCACGTTACAATCTGCCACGTGTCTCTTTTCATCTCCAGTCACCATTAATTTCAAGAGGTAGAAAACGACGTTACTTAAACAAATTGTATAAATAATTTCCATGACCATAAACATTTGTTGCACTTGTTGAGAGAAATCCATACCCTCGTAATGTTATAAGTAAACGTCAACCTAGTTGATCTCCCAGGAACCCTTCCTTGCACGAAAATCACACTGTGTCCACAGGATTTACGACTGAACGCTTACTAAAGTAATAGAAATGTGCATCCCCATTTCCATTAATTGTTCACTTTTCGCATATTTTGAGGTCAGCTAATTCGAACATACAACCCTAAGACAGCTACGCACTGCCAAAAAAACTGCAGTGTCAACAAAGTAATTACTGTATATTTATATATTTTATTTTTGGTAATGGAATATTTTTCCCTTCAGCTTCTTATTTATGTTTGATTTGTTTTATTTTACTTCGCTTTTCTGCCACTTTTGGCTAAACGCGACAATGAGGATGAGCGATTAAAAGATGAAATTGATGAAGGGACAGTCACAATGAACACCGACAAACACAATGCCAAGACGGTGTTTAAGCAAGCTATGTTAACCACTCTACCACAGAGGCCGGAATCCTTTTTAGTTAGGAGAAATCGTTCCTTGACAGCGAACTAAGAACAGTTAATATGCGTCATGTCAGAGTTATAATATTTTAAATTTCTAGCAATCAATTGTGATTTACTCTTAACCATTTTTTGGCCTACATAAAAACTTCCACACAGTTAAGATCGTTTACACTAAGGGCAACAGCGTTAAAGTCAATGCTTTAAGGAATGATTAAGCACACTATGATGAAGGAAAATAATAATTCACATGACTATATTGATGCATTACATCGGTGAAACAATAATTTTCGTTCAAGAGGAAATATTGAAAAACGCAGGGACACAATGACCAATTGATTTATTAATTTTACTTCGCTTTTCTTCCACTTCTGAGTAATCACATAGATAAGGATGAAAGGTGTATTAAGACGAAATTTGTGAAAGGCAAACACAAACGTAGAACACAGCCCAAACTTCACAGACCATTATACTGGCCTTGTGTCTAGACGCCTGATCCTCGCTAGTCTGCAAAATATACTCCATTGTCCAATGACGTAATCATTCATAGAATAAATTTGTATATCATTCTCCCCCCTCCCCCTAAGAAATGTGAGCTAAACTAGTGCACATTCTGTGATATATTCATTACTTCTCAGGAACCACTCGCGGCCTTCAACTAGTTTATCCTGAAAAAAAAAACTGCGGGTTAGGATGTTAACAGATATTTCAGGGACAATGTCCAAATAATACTGTCACAAACGAAGAATGCAAAATATTTCTATTTTCTCATTTCTACCCTGGCGAAAAAACGTGGCTGGAGCGTGGTGCTGATCGTATCACCTCCAAAATGACCAAGCTCGAGAATATGCGGTGCCCTACTACCACGTCCCTTAAATGTGCCTTCATTGCACGTTGCTATACGCACGAGGAACTTTACCTAACCTTTACTACTACTAAATACTCATGCCAGGAATTTTGGTATTTTTTTATACTTTTTTATTTGCCCATTGCTAACCTGGTTCATTCCCAGCCATAACAGCAATTAGTTGATGCAATAAAAATATGCCAAACTTAAAACGAAACAGGTGTTGGCGTGCGCTCGCGCGCACACACACACACACACGCACACGGGGGGGGGGGGGGGGTACAAACACAAGAATCTTCCACAAACTGCCCAGATCATGCCTGACAAGACTCCAACAGAAAGCTTTCCGGAAACGAGTTTACATGCACATAGGGTAGTGATGGCCTTGTCTGCAACTGCCTTCCCCCACTTTCTTATCCAATACAGGAGTAATGAAGTGTTTCCAACTACCTTCCAATCTAACTAAGAGGAGGGAGACCTTTTTTTAAAGTTCTGAAACTTGATTCTATAGGATATGGTCTGACCTATAAGAAACTCCGCAGTTTGGTATATCAGTATGCATTTGCAAATGGTGTGCCACATTCCTTCAATAATCTACAAATGGCAGGGAAGGACTGGATACAAGGATTTTTAGCTCGTCACAAGGAACTCAGCTTGCATGTTGCAGAGGCTCTGTCATATGGTCGCACTAAATTACTATCTAAGGCAAGTGTTAATATCTTTTACAATCATTTATCAAAGTTGCTAGATGAACACAATATGTGGGACAAACCTGCCAACATATACAACTGTGACGAGACAGGCTTGCAACTGATCTACAAACCAAAATGAGTCATATCAATGCGGGGCAAAAGAGAAGTCATGAGCCAAACGAATTGTGAAAGGGGGAAACAGTAAGTGTTATGGCATGTGTATCTGCAACTGGCCAGTATGTGCCTCCTTTTGTTATCATGAAGGGTCAAAGATATAATGAGAACTATGAAATTGGCATGTCTCCTGGGACGAAAATAGTTCTTTCAGACAGTGGCTACATGCAATGGGAAGAGTTTGCTCATTTTATGGACCATTTCATTAGTGTCAAACCCCCTGGACCTGTAGTGTTCATTCTTGATGGACACAGATAGCATTGTTCAGATCCACCAACTCTGGAGAAGGCATTACCCAATAACGTGTACCTTCTGTGTTTACCTCCACACAGCACACAAAAACTTTAGCTGCTCGACGTTTCGTTCTTTGGGCCACTTAAAACATTTTACAATGACGGCTGTAGGGTTTACGTGCGAAAAAATCTGGGGAAAGGTATCAATAAAGTGGCCTTCGGTGGCATTTTTTGCAGAGGCTTGGAATCATGCAGCCACAGTGGGGAATGCAGTACATGTGTTTCATGCATGTGGGACACATCCATTTAATCCACAACGCCTGCAGAACCTTTAGCGACAGACGATGATACCTCATCCCAAGGAAGTTTTCAAGAACTCAACCCCTTGCCATCAACTTCTGGGACCTCAAACAGGAAACGAAAAACGGGGGAATCACACTTATTAACGGATCCTTCTTTCATCGCTCGCCTCAAAGTGAAAAAACTGACTGCAGCAAATCAAACAACAAGAAAGGCAAAGCATGTTAAACGCACTGCAAAAGATGTGTGCCGTGTATGCAACGGTGTGTACAGTGTCTCTCAAAAGTTTTAGGACAACAACATTTTAAACTAGGCAACCCAATTTACACAAAGCGTTGGTGGGTTGAGTGTAGGCTCAATTTCAGGGTTGCCACATGCACAATAGATATTTATAAAATACGCGAAAGAAATAAAAACCAGTATTATTGTATAAAATTATTAAAAATATCACTATTATATCGCAAGTGACAAAATTCTTTCTCAAAGGAAAAAATAGGTTTTCTGGCATTTAATCGCTGATGAGTCTACATAAAGGAAAAGAGGTGAGAGAAAACGAGAGGTGACAAAGGAGAGGAGAAAGAGAAAGCAAAAGGAGAAGAGGAAAACTAGAAGAGAGAAAAAGAGAGGATAGACGAGGAGAGGAGAAGTAGTGAGGAGAATGGAAGAAGATTCTAAGAGAGATGAGGAATATGGAGCAAAGAAGAGAAAAGAGAAGGAAAACGAAATGAGATAAAAGAAGACGAGAAGAGGGGAGAGTAGAGTAAAGGAGAGAAAAAGAGAAGAACGAAAAGAAGAGGAGAAGAGTGCAGTGGAGTTGGAAATCTAAGACGGGAAAGGAGATACGAGGAGTGGGGATGAGTGGGATAGAGATAAGATGCGAGAAAAGTAGGGAAGGCGATATGAGATAAATGCAGAGCAGAAGGAGGGGAGAGAAGAAGGAGAAGGAGAAGAGAAGATGTAGTTTCAGAAAATATCATCTCAGCGTCAAGAATTGATGCATTGGTCAAATTATCGACATGAAACATTCAATAACATTTTGAAATGTATTGGAGAATGAATTAGATTGGTTCGAAATGCCTTTTGGCTTAGTTCAGAGCAAGGTAAAATCTTCCATGTAAGATATTTGATTTTACCTGCGATTATACCACTAAAAACATGAATGTAATTTGAATATTTATAAGAATTATCTAATTTTTGTCCACGTCTCGGTTCGTTGAAATGGAGATTTGTAATTTAATATTTCCCCTCCCCCCATCGTTAATTCCAAACTGAATCATTCCGTTTCACACGGCGTGGACAATGAACACAATGCGATATGTTTAAAACTTACGAAAATTTTCTGCCACCGGAAGGGTTTGAGCCTACGACCATCAGATTGACAGTCCTGAACAGTAAACACTACCCTACAAACGTTCGCTCCTGAAAATAAGTAGAAGGAGCTGACCAATGTGAAATGTAGATGCAACTCTCCTCCTACATGTAATGTGCAAACAATACTTGTTTGTAAGAAAGAAAACGAAGGTACTACGACTCGGCGAAAACATTTAATGGAGAATTGCACACGATGAGAACTTTTCATTCGATATTTGCGGAGGTATCCTTGCATTGAACTCGAGTGGGAAAAGGGGTAAAATTGCTATGTCATAAATTGCCACAAATATAAATAGCACAGTGCAACAAATTTAAACTTTGTGTCTTGCTGCGAGATGAAGGAAGGTGTTCTTTACTAAATCAAATACGCTGATTACGAAAATGAAATCAGAAATGTTCCATCACGTACCATTTTTTCTGAAAAAGATATGCCACATGTACCACTTAGCCTATATTTCATGTAGTTAGCAATATGTTGTAATTCATGAAAAGCAAAGTAGCAACTTTCACGACACTTGGAAACTACTCCATTACAGTACAGAAGGATCCTGTAGCTGGATTAAATACAGATCATGGAACAAAATTAATTGTTTTATTACAAAACATAATTAAAGGTTACGAGAAAGCTACAAAAAGCTTGAAATGTACCTTCAAGTTAGAAACGTGTCCTGGAAACTTTCTGTTTGTGGGTGGATGGTGAAACTTCTTGGAGTGTCCAGCAGTAATCTGCCAAAAGGTTTGGTGACCATCTTCCCTTATATTGTCTTTCCATGGCAGTAATATCTTGGTGAAATCGCTCACCATGTTCGTCACTCACATCTCCGAGATTGGGTGGGAAAAAATCCAAATGAGAATGCAGGAAATGTATTTTCACAGACATGTTAGACCCCATAGCTTTGTAACAGTCCAGCATGTGTTCCGTCAGTTCTCTGTAATTGTCAGACCTGACGTTACCCAAGAAATTGTTGCATACATCTTTGAAGACAAGACAAGCTGCCTTCTCAGTATCTGTCAGCAACTCTTCAAATCTGAGGCCCATTGAAATTACCTTCTTTAATTTTTGCAGTACTAGTCGTAGGAAATTTGGACAGTAAAAAATGAAAACCCCTTCCAACTTTGTCCATTGCTTTCACAAAATTCTTCATGAAGCCCAATTTCATATGGAGCGGTGGTTACAGCACACTGTCTTTGTCAACAAGGGGTTCATGCGTCACATTTTTTTCATCCAGATAGAAGCTTTCAATGGCCACTGTTTCACTACATAATGGTCTTTCCTTGCCCTACTGTGCCCTACTGTCCCATTGACACAAGAAACAGCAATATTTTGTGTAACCAGTCTGCATTCCCAGCACAAGCCCCAGAACTTCGTGATCACCACAGATTTTCCATTTGTGGTTCGAATAGCCAATATACTTCAGAAGTAGTCTCATGTTCTCGTAGGCAGGCCCGTAGCTAGAGGGGGGGCAGGGGGGGCAACTCCCCCCCCCTGTGAAAAATACAGAACATATTCCTACCTGGAATTCTCACTAATCTTTACAATTATATTCTGTATTACTCTAGCAACATAACAAAAACATTTATTGATTTTGTGATTTATGGAGGTGGATTCCGTATAATGTCCTATCAGGATTGGGGAGAAAGAATTCCCTTCCAGTTTCAGACTTCGGGAAATGATTTCGCAATTTTCAGTATATAGAACAGTTGTGACAATTTGAGTAGTCTTGTATTAAATGTGCCTAATGTGTTTGGATGTTTTTCTTGGATGTGTTGCTATGAGGTTTGAACTGCATAATTTTTTGTTTCCCAAGTCTACCTTTTGATAATAGCAATTCATGTGATAGAGAGAGGGAGCGGATATTTGATTTTTGTTACTTAGCGTTGCTTTTCTGCCACATCTAGCTAATCGTGACAATGAGTGATGACGTGAAATTGATGAAGAGACACTCACAAACAGTGTTGCAACCAGAGGGTGGCAGGGGCATTGTCCCCCCAATCTTGGACGGAAGTCCAATCTAGGGGGGGGGGCAAACATTGAAGTAAAGAAACATGACTAGCAGAATCTAAGAACAGCAGGACAAATGGATACTCGAGATGGAATTAATTTTCAAGTCTTTCTTGCACTTTTCTTCCAGACGGCTAAGGGCACTTGCAGGGGGCACAGAGGGGCAATTGCACCTTCGATTTCAAATTTTATACAAATAAAAGTACATTTCGTAAAATTTTCTTGCTCGCTTCGCTAGCAAACAAAATACCTACTGTTCATATAGTCCAAGTTCAGAGCCATAGCTAGGGGGCGGCGGAAGTCAGCCTTGGGAGCCAAAACGATCTGAATGAAGTGTACATGAAAGTTATACTGTACGTGTCATATGTACAAAAAGAATAATGTCCGTCATGCATATTCTGACATTGAAAAATACAGTTTGCGTACTTGTTTTCCATTACTAGCTAATATGAAATTGAACGTGTTGGACTAATATTTCACATAATTTGTTGAAACACAAATGCTTTAGCACCGACTTCTATCCCCTTTTGCATGATTTACGACGACAATAACGTATTTTAATGCTACTATTATTACTACCACTACCACCACTATATTAATATTATTATTATTGGCACGTTTGTCATGGTACTTCACCCCCTCTCCAGATAAAAATTTGTGGTTTTGCGTCTGCTCACAAAGAACACTCATGCCCAGACTCGAACCTGGAACCCCCTGGCTTCGTAGTGTGTTATGATGGAGGTCGGCTAATGAAAGATGTGGGACAGCTTACTGGCTCAAATTATTATCAAACATGATGAAAATGTGATAGTGTTTCACATTTATTATTTCGGTTAGAAAACTATAAAATTTGTAGTTTGATAAGAGTTACACTAAGCATCTTATGGAGTGTAAATATCAATTTCAAATCTTATGAATCATTTCTCTATGCAAACGCATCAAATATGATAAGCAACATAGGTGTGTGTTATGATATCCATTTTATAAAGGAAAATTTAAGTTTCAACCCTTACTGTTTGCATGATATGATATCGTTTCCATATTATGTTATATATTGCTCTCAGAATTTTAAACGGCAGTAAAAATTAATGCCATTTGCAACTGCGAAGCTATCAATGGGATTGCATACATTAAGAACAGAAGATGCCATATTTCGATTGCTTGTAACATCGAAAGTAGAATTAGACAAGTAAATAGTGACTGAGAAGAGTATCAGTATAAAGAAACTGATGTTTGGGGTTTGTACGCTTCTGCTCAAAAAGTGGTGATGATAAGCGGCCCAGAGACCTCGTGCCGCGGAAATGGGGTAAGGCGAAGGAGGCCTCATATGGTTCGGTTTCGTACCATAGTCATTAAGGAAGGTACTTTTCATAATGTAAAGAGGATACAAAATTTCCCTCTATAAAACTTGATATGAAATATTAATGATGACACTGTAATCCAAGAAGTCATTGATCAATCAAGGGATTCCTATTTGTTTGTCGGGTGTCAAACACATGTATTCAAAATTATACATGTAATTGACCTATCTCATATCATAGTGCTATTTGTACTCATATGATCAAGTGGATGGAAATAAATCTTATCTTATCTTATCAACAACACAATATTTTGCAAAATGGTTAATGTAACCAGTAGGCAAACATTGTCTGTAGTGATGCAAGAGTCTTTCATTTGAAGCAAATAGAATCCGAGGTGGAGTAAGAGACCCATGTTTCAATGTTTTAGCAAGTAGGCCTACAAAATATGTATTACAAATTTTTACACAATTCATCAAAGTCTAGATAATATGTAACCATTCTTATTTAATTAATTCGATTTTTCTTGCATAACACAGCACAATGGTGTTGTTGGATTCTCGTTAGATTCCTTTGTGCGTAAAAATCTTGCATACTGGAAACTAGAGGAAAACATTATGAAGCACGATTTATAAATGACTTCCTTAATCAGTTCTGCAGAGAAGCCCAAAGTTGTTGGTACATATTAATCATCTGTTAACATTATTGACCTGTAAATATAAAGTAGATACAGTCCCGATTAGCCTATTTATGTTAAACTTTATATTTGTATTCTTTGGTAGTCCGAAAGGTTATAATCGAAATATTGCTATTTGATGTTGCTTGAACTTTTATTGTTCGTTGGAGTTTCAAGATAACATCCCTTTCCTGTTACTTATTACTTTTGGAGGAGGGGGGGGGGCAAGTGCCTCTCTGTACCTTGCTATATCTGTCAATCCAACACAATATATTAAAAATTTGCCCCCTCTAGGATTGACTTCGCCCCCCTACTAAGAATTCCTGGCTACGGGCCTGCTCGTAGGTTTATTTTAACTGAACGTAATGGGCCACTGGTATCGAAGGTTTCTCGTTTCCATTATGCAAAAGAACAGCTTTGTAACTAGTCTTTGAGGAATCTATGAATAGGCGCCATTCTTCCGGATTGTGAATCATTTCAAATTCTGTAAACAACCCATTTATGTCCTTCAATATACGAGACTCTCTGCCATTGAGAGAAAAGTGGAAAGACCAAGCTGTCGTGTACGGAATGATATACTAGTGTTTGGTTGTAGCAGGATTTTTCTTGAAGACGAGACCCAAGTAATTGTGCTTGCCTTTCTGAAAGATTTAGATCTGTTACAAGATCGTTCAATTCTACCTGTGACAATGCCTGTGGTTGGGGCTGTGATGTAGATGGCGTGTAATCAAGATCTTCGTGATCACTACCGTCGTCTGTTTCATCTTCCAGTGTCCATTCCACTGGTGGTTTTGGAAGTGGGAGATAATCAGAATGCAGAACTGGGCACATTACAGATTACAAATTTGGATATGAAACTGTGTGTTTTGATTTACTTGAGATTCCTGTTACTTTCGTTAAACAAAAGTAGCAATCTGTTATGTGGTCTCTAGGTTTCTCCCGCAACTGTGGTACGGCAAATGGCATAGATGGGTGGGTTCCATGCAACCAGCCTCTTAAATAGCGGGAGCAACGTGAGCAACAAAAGTTCTGTGGTGCCCAACACTTAACCTCATCTACCTTTAATTCAAAATATAACTCGTACGCCATTTTGACAAGCGGGGATATGGGATGTCTTTAGGACTTGGTCATAACTCACCACACACATAACAGAAAAGGTTTGGTTTATTAACACACTTCCTAGACATCGCTGAACACAAGAAACACGCGAACACGCACAAACAGTATTCTTCACATTACGGGACTTGCACAACACACACGGCAGGAACAGACATTGCTTGATCCCACTAGCAACTGACTGATGCAAATAACTGCAACTCCACTATACCTCAACCAAGTGGCTATCTTTTCCTTCCCTCTCCACTCCCTACCCTATGCACTGTCGAGCCCTGGTAACAGGCTGGGCTGATAAGCACCGTGACAACAATAACATGCAGGCGTGTGCTGATGAAATTTTGTTTCCAGAGAAAAGTTTAGGTGATAGTGAAAAACGGTTTTCACTATCGTCATCAGGGCACTAAACTCCATAGGAATCACATGTTTTTGTTCTGCGGCAATTTTCATTGTCACACAGTGTAGTTATTTCATTAATATTTGTCCATGTCTTTGAAGCAGTACACAATTATCATTAGAGTATCATAATTCACAATCTTATACATGAAAATATCCCTTCGAACGTGTGTCAATTCATTTATTTGTTTATTTTTTTTTATAAATTCCATACGCAGAACAATTGACACTATACACTGTTATTACAAATAATGTTACCATGCTCTTGTTTAAGAGAAGGGGATTTAAAAAAAAGAAAAAAACAACACCTAGTATGGAGGATCGAACCTGGAACCACAATCAATGCTTTCAAGAACTCTAACAAATACACTATGCGCTTTGTTTCCTTTGGAGCAACAGTTCTTAATTATTCTGTCGCGTCAATATTGTAAACATTATCCTGCAAAAAGAAGTTGAATACTCTGATATAGCTCTGTACTTCTAGAATTACTCTATACACATGCATTTGAAATTTAACTCTGAATTTATTTATTTATTCGTTGTTAGTATATCTAAGCTTGTGAATATATTTTATTTGTATTTTTATAACGGTTACATGAACATCTACGAAATATTTCCTTAGAATAACCTCCGGTTGACCAATTTGCCAATATAAACAAATGGAATAAAGATTGTCTTCGATCTTACATTGTTAAAAAGGAGCGGATACACGTATTACTATCCCAATATTTAGTCAATAAGGTTTCTTGTTTGTCAGAAATTATCACTTAAACTATTGCATGTTGAGCTAGTGCCCAAAATGAAATGTATCATTCTTCAGATTCTCTTTAACATTCGACTCTGGTCACTTGTAACTTGGTGGGTGCAGACACTGTGTATCAACGCACAGTGCTTTGTGATAAGAAGCGGATTTGAATAGCGTGAGTGAATCACTTTGAACGCGAGCAAGCTACGCTGCCAAGCTTGTCTGCCTTTGAAAACCAAGTCATTTTTTTCATCGTTTCCGAACGCGATTCCTATTGTAGAAGTATATATTCTCTCAAAAGAGCAAGAAAGGAAATTAGACCAATGATCTCCCGTCGTTTAAAATCAAATATTATCTATTAAACAAAAGGTTCACGATTGTCGATAAACCTATCTGAGCATAAGGTGGATGTAAATAATAAATTTAATAGATAGATTCTCCAAAATTTCTCTCCCACTGTCTACGTCAGGCCAGTACCCGGAAAGGGGGGGGGGGTCGCATGCCACCCTCAAACCCTGAAATATTTAAATGTGAAACTGTCAATAACTACGAAAATAACATCGTCGATTTTAGAAATGTGCAAAAATTTCAATTTTGTTCTTACATAAATGAATCTGTTTCTTGCGCAAAAATCTTCAGGCTGCAATATTAGATGGTTTTAGTTTTATAATGCAAGGCTAGCAGATGTCCGATTCACTGATGTAGTCAGGACAGTTTCAATGGCGCTCGCACTATTTGAAATATTTTGTAGTATATGCCTCTCTCTCTCTCTCTCTCTCTCTCTCTCTCTCAAAGACATCCTGCATATGGGCCTGGTCTACGTCAATGACAGAAATGAAAGCAATATTTTTATTTATTCTTAACCCAATTAAAGGAATGTGGAAGAATTTAAAAGAAATAAGAAAGAGCGGAACGACTGTTGCTCTACTTTAAAAAATGTTGTTCTTCGAGGAAGAAAAATACGTCTAACGTTGCGCAGATTTGGTAGTTCGAAAATGGTGTAATTATTTCTTGTTACCTTACGGAACAGCAAATACATTTCATAAGACTGTTCTGAACACGAGACTTGTGTCAGTAAACAAGCATTTCGTCTGTTGTAATATCACAGGAATATGTTCAAGCCTCTAGATATTTTCCATTAATAATGTCTAATCATAATAATAAGTTAGAAGAAATAACTCGCATTTTCACAACTACGTACCAAATATTCTCGTTTTTCTTCATCACTTCGAAAATTATTTCTCGAAGATATCTGCTATACTACAAGAAAGCAATTCAAAATTAAAGTAAAAGTTCAACTACATGTATACCCAACGACATTTACAATATTGGAGGGACAGAATAATTAATTAGAAAGTGTTGTTTCGATCGAAAGTAATGGTGGTGTAGTGGTTAGAGTTCTCGATTGGGCTACTAGTGATCCCAGGTTCGATCCTCCTTAGAAGGTGTTCTTTTTTTAATTCTCCTATTATTATAAACAAGAGCATGATAACATTATTTGTAATAGCAGTGTATAGTGTCCATTGATCTGCATATGGAATTTATAAAAAAATAGGGATATTTTCATGTATAAGATCGTGAATTATGATATTCTAACGATAATTGTGTACTGCTTCAAAGACATTGACAAATATTAATGAAATAACTATTTATACTTGTGGCAATTTATGACATAGTAATTTTACCCCTTTTCCCACTCGAGTTCAATGCAAGGATACCTCCGCAAATATCGAATGAAAAGTTCTCATCGTGTGCAATTCTCCATTAAATGTTTTCGCAGAGTCATAGTACCTTCGTTTTCTTTCTTACAAACAAGTATTGTTTGCACATTACATGTAGGAGGAGAGTTGCATCTACATTTCACATTGGTCAGCTCCTTCTACTTATTTTCAGGAGCGAACGTTTGTAGGGTAGTTTTTACCGTTCAGGACTGTCAATCTGATGGTCGTAGGTTCAAACCCTTCCGGTGGCAGAACATTTTCATAAGTTTTAGATCTATCCCATTGTGTTCATTGTCCACGCCGTGTGAAAAGGAATGATTCAGTTTGGAGTTAACGATGAGGGGGAAGGGGAAATATTACATTACAAAATCTCTACTTCAACGAACCGAGAAGTGGACAAAAATTGGAGAATTCTTATAAATATTCAAATTACATTCATGTTTTAAGTGGTATAATCGCAGGTAAAATCAAAGATCTTACATGGAAGATTTTATCTTGCTCTGAATTAAGCCAAAAGGCATTTCGAACTGATCTAATACTTCTCCAATACATTTCAAAATGTTATTGAATGTTTCATGTCGATAATTTGACCAATGCATCAATTCTTGACGCTGAGATGATATTTTCTGAAACTACATCTTCTCTTCTCCTTCTCCTTCTTCTCTCCCCTCCTTCTGCTCTGCATTTATCTCATATCGCCTTCCCTACTTTTCTCGCATCTTATCTCTATCCCACGCATCCCAACTCCTCGTATCTCCTTTCCTGTCTTAGATTTCCGACTCCACTGCACTCTTCTCCTCTTCTTTTCGTTCTTCTCTTTTTCTCTCCTTTACTCTACTCTCCTCTACCCTCTTCTCGTCTTCTCTTCTCTCAATTCATTTTCCTTCTCTTTTCTCTTCTTTGCTCCATTTTCCTCATCTCTCTTAAAATCTTCTTCCATTCTCCTCACTACTTCTCCTCTCCTCGTCTATCCTCTCTTTCTTCTCTCCTCTACTTTTCCTCTTCTCCTTTCACTTTCTTTCTCCTCTCCTTTGTCACCTCTTGTTTTCTCTCACCTCTTTTCCTTTATGTAGACTCATCAGCGATGAAATACCAGAAAACCTATTTTTTTCTTTGAGAAATAATTTTGTCACTTGCGATATAATAGTGATATTTTTAATAATTTTATACAATAATACTGGTTTTTATTTCTTTCCCGTATTTTATAAATATCTATTGTGCATGTGGCAACCCTAAAATTGAGCCTAACTCTACACTCAACCCACCAACGTCTTGTGTAAATTGGGTTGCCTAGTTTAAAATGTCGTTGTCCTAAACCTTTTGAGAGACACTGTACAGTAAGGCTAATCGGGACTGAACCTACAGCTTAAAGTAGGATCCGAACCACTATGTGCCTCCACCGGGAATCGAACCCCGGACCCCTTGATTACAAGGCGACGAACCTACAGCTGCGCTGTCGGGGAGTGTCCTATATAGGAGTAATAATGCATTGCATAATGTGAGAAATAAGAATAATTACAGAACATTTTGTGTCAATTTGACATGTATTGTCATTAAAGTATGAACTAAACTTTTCAAATGCAAGTAAAGGTAATAACTGTAAATCAAACAGCAAACAGAAAAAGAGAAATGGTAGATTTTATCCAAGAATATTAACATTAATTAAATTAACTATGCACACAAAGATAAATTAGGCAGAAGCTCTTCAAACGAAAATTCCTACAACACTGCAACTTCACCAAAGTAATATGTATTTTCAGATAGAAACATGCATTTATCTATAAAGCTGTCTTCTAGTTATCTCTGGCTTGTTTACTGTAAATTTCATAGTTACCTAAATTTTGGAAATTATTCACAGTAATATATTTAGTGAACTTATGTTTTAAATATCAGTAATACTAAAACACAACTGAAAAGAAACCGAAAAATTAACTGTAATATAGTACTAGATAGCCATTGCTAGCAAATATATCTAGCTATTAGTAATCATCAAGCGTATCCCCTATTATCTAATGCAATCATATAATTACTATTTTTCTTGTATCTGTTGAAAAATATCCTCAGCTAATAGACAATGAGAAATATCCAGAAAAGCACTGATATCTAACCACGAAAAGTGTTTAATCTTATATTTTGTTACATGGATCTTATATTTTCTTCTAAATAAGATTTTTATTGTAAGAGGGACCTTCTCAAAGGTGTAGCGGTAACAGTTTCGCCTTGTAATGAAGAGGACCCGGCTTTGATACCTGGTCGAAGCACATAGTGGTTCTTATCCCACATTAATTATACATCTAGTCCCCTATTAGCCTATCTGTCCATAAAGTGTACTTTAAACAAAAACTTCAACAATTCTATTAGTAAAATGTGATATTTAGCAATTGTGACTATGTATTTCTTCAGTAATGTCAAAATAATAAAGCTAAAGCAATACTCTTTTCATACCTCTTGACTGAAACACTTATCCCAAGAAATGAAAGATACGAATACTTACAGCATCCTCTCGATGTCTCGAATCATTTTAATAAAGAATTGTGCCTCAGCCATTAATTCATTCCGGGTCGAAATCTTATAAATAGAAGAGAATAATTTTGTTAAATATGAATTTATGGTGAAGATATTAACATTAAAAAAACTACACAATTCAAAGGGTCAGTGGAAGATAGTCATAAGCCACAAGTTTGAGTTTCTTTAGCTGAGCATACCATCATGTACAGTACATTCCCCAAATGTTCCCAATAGCTCTTGAGAATCAGCAGAGAGTAGCCAAATTTACTGTAGGTCCCTCTACTAGGCAATAAACACTGTACTGAAACGTTTACATTCTACATAACATGAAGTCAGGAACTATATTCGCCCAACATATTAACAGAGAACAAACAGAAAAGTGAAGTATGAGGCATAATTTAAGACAGTGATGTCCAACCTACAGCCTGCGGGCCAGATCCGGCCCAACACATATGCTGCATTTCTTTACATAAACATGTCGAAAAAAAGTTTTGTTTTATTTCTTCTTCTTAATATATACATGAAATTAACTTTTATCAACAGAGAAACAACAGAATGCAACACATACTCATAACATAAATCACATTCATAGTCATCAAGTCACTTGGAAGGAAATAATTAATTGTTCCTTACAGGAACGTAGCTGGGTGCCCCAGTGCCCTTGGTAAAAAGGTAATTTGTCGCCCCTATAAGGAGAAAGCTTTAAAAATATTGTTACCTACGTGCGTGCTTCCTTACGTTGCTGTTTACAGCTATAATATCATTGCCAGACTAATATATACGTACCACTCTGTGTTGCGTTCAGAAACATTACATTTGTTACATTTTGTACATTACCGTCGTACAAAACCCCAGCTGAAGAAATCTCAGCTATGTGAGAGAATGGAATGAAAGGCCGCGAACTGCAACTGATGGAGGTCATCGGAATCGTGTTCAGTTTGGGTTTTGTTTACGGGCATGAACAGCCCAAGATTGCACAGTACTGATGTCTATACATTCATCCCCATAAAATGCCTTCAGTCTCAGATGAATGTCAATTTGTAGCACATTTTCTGCGTTTAGAAACTCGATCACGCACGCTACTTCAGGCACTCCACCGACATTGTATGGTTACATGCTGCCATTTTCGTCGCTATAGTTCAGCACCCCCTGGCGACAGAAGTTTGAAACCTTCAATTGAGAAGTGGGAAATCTTATAAGTGCAATGTATGGTTGCTCAAAATCCAAAATGCATTTACAAGGTAACAAAGAAAATAAAAACATAGGAAGCTTTACTTTTCAGCACTCTGTCGTGTATATACTTTATTGCAGAGCCATTTCAGGATTGTAATGTTGTTTTTGACATTCCAAATTACAGTTTGCAGAATTTTAACACAAAATGTTAATAAGAAATGAAATTAGGCATACCATATTTAATGCAAAATATTGAATTTTGTACGAGTTTTGTATCTCTTAAACCAATTGAATCTAAAACTCAAAATTTTTACTGAAGTTACTTATCATGGAGTACTGTATTGTGTACAGATTTCAAATTTTTATACAACTGCCCACCAGAGATATTTAACCCTGAACTTGGATTTTTTTAACAAAAAGTACAAGTTTATGACCCTGTAGAAAAAAAATATATTAAAGTCTCAAGCTTCAAATAATTTTGACATACTCGATTGGTACACAGTACTTGGAAAAAAAATTCAAGTGTCAAACAAACTGTCTTCCCCACTCAAAAAATGTTCGAAAATGAAATTTTGAGCGATTAAAATACACAATTTTCACCTTAAAATTTATTATGAAGGAATAATATTTAGAAAATTACACAGAAATATATTTGTAACCTATAATGTGCTTAACATCACATATTTTGTCTCATTGTTGTAGGACTTACCAGAGCTGAGATAAAAAAAGTTGCCGCTGATGCTTACGAATGGAGAAAATGATGCGCGCCATGATAAAAAAAATGCCCACCATCTTCAAATCGGTGATAGTAAAAATAAAATAACAGTGGTTCTGAACTGTCAGCATATGAGGCTCACACCACACACACAAAAAAACGTTTTTAAAAATGGCCAAGCAACCATGTTGTATGACTTCATATGGATTGACCCGGCGGTGTTTAAAGAATACAACATCAAGAGACACTACGAAACGAAGCATAAAAACAAGTACGATGATTACGTCAGATTACTAAGAAAAAATTCAGAGTTATGCAACGAAATTGGAGGACTGTAGAAACTCTTCAACAAAAGACGGCAAGAGAATGAACCAGCAGTGAGGGCAAGTTTTCGGGTGGCTCACATTTTGAGTAGAGAGGCCAAGCCATTTTCATACGGCGAGACGGTAAAAAAGTGTGTGCTAGCTATTGTGGAAGAAATGTGCCCCGAAAGAAAAGTGTGGTCAAAAGTGTCAGTCTTTCTCACATGACTGTTACAAGATGAGTTGAAGATTTGGGAAGCAACCTTCTGTCACAACTGTAGAACGCAGCTAAGACTTTTTAGGTGTTTTCGATTACTGGTGATGAGTCTACAGATGTCAGTAACACTGCCCAACTATTAGTGTTTATTCGGGGTACAAACAGTGCATTTCAAATTACTGAAGAACTTGGTGCAATGCAATGCATGCATGGTACCATCACTGCTGAAGCTTTGTTTCTAGACGTGTCTGCGGTAATTAACAAACTTCGACTTCCTTGGAATAAATTGGTAGGTGTGACAACAGACGGTGCACGAAGTATGATGGGACGTCACAACGGACTGGTTGCCAAAATACGTGAAAAGGTCCTTGAATGCAACGGTCCACGACCTATTGAGTTGCATTGCATTATTCACTAGCATCATCTATGTGGCAAGGTTCTAAACTTAATTTGTCGGTGACAACATTGGACGTTTCCCTATCGAAATCATATGCCACTTGTTGAGTTGCGTGCCATCTGTTGGAGCTGTAATGTATTAAAGTGGAACGTGCGGTAGGGTGAGGTCAGTATCAATGGCAAACGTGGAAAAAAAGTAAGTTCGTGAATAAAATAGCAATTACTTTTGAATTTGCTAGTGTGTTATTGTTAGTTAACCAGTCCATGGTGTCCCCCATACCATTTGTATGATTTCATGTGCATTATTTTCTGAGGTGTAGCCTTTGAAAGTTTGATGGCAACTATAGTTGCCAATGGGCAGTCACGATGTCATTTCAGAAAATGCTGTTTTACCAATGTCCCTAAATAATTCCCACTTTTTAGGCTTCCATTCGATCTTTGAGCAAGCATTCTTTTCTTTCCTAGGTTAACTCGTCATCCTAGAAGTGATGGCTTACTTCTCCATGAAATTCTTCAAGAGTTAGATTGATTCATTGATTTGATTTTACTTCGTGTTTTGTGCCTCTTGGCTACTTTGCGAAGATGGAGATGAGTGATGAAATTATGAAATTGATGAATGGACATTCACAAACAACCAAGCCCGAGCGAGATTCAAACTCGGGACCCTTAATGTTCAAGATCTAGAGGATACAGAGGACGAAGAAAATACTTTTCCAGAAAGTGTCGCTGTTTGCCCTCCTCAAGAAGAAGCAAATGGAGAGACTAACCAGGAATCACACAAATCTGATGGAGAAGTTGAATGTAACCTGAACCATCTGCCGGCACGCATTTTGTGTTCTAGTGTGATAGTCCAATACACCAATGGTGACGTAAGAGGGGGAGAGGAGAAAACATTGGTTGAAAATTTATCCGAAACTTCAGGGGAGGATGGCTCAGCATCTCCAGTGATCACACTAAAGAGAAAGTCGTCCCAAAAATGTATGCAATGTTGTAAGAAGATACAGAAATTATCCAAGGTCCCTGCACTTAAGTGGCAAAAAAATGAAAGAACTTCTGCTTTTAAAATTCCAGCTCCACCATTGACAACTTTGCCCAATGCCGAAGATCATCTTAGGGATACTGTAAAATCGCCTCTGGATGCTTTTCAAGCCTTTTTACGGAAGACTTAGTGCAACTCATAACTGACGAAACTAATAAATATGCTGGCCAACATCTAATCCATGACATAAATGTTCTTCCCGAGGACATATGGGCATTTGTTGGTATACTACTTCTATCTGGATACCACACCTTACCTAACAGGAGGATGTTCTGGAGCAGTGATCTGGATGTGAATGTCTCTATTGTAGCTTAACTCTGTGCCACAACAGATTTGAGGATATTTTTAGAAACTTGCACCTTGCAGACAATTCACAAAATGATGGTCAGGATCGTATGTTCAAAGTATGCCCTTTGTTTGATAAACTGAACGACAGTTTCAAACAAATTAGTCCAGGAGATTGTGTTAGTACTGTATAGACAAGTCCATGATACCATACTATGGACAACATGGTGCTAAGCAATTTATACGTGGCAAGCCGGTGCGTTTCGGTTTCAAGTTATGGGTAGCTGCTGACTCTTCAGGTTATGTGTTGCATGTTGAACCATAATGTGGATCAACAACTCGTCTTCCCGAAACTGGCTATGGAGAAGGAGGAAATGTTGTACTTGGATTGACTGATTATATGAATTTGCAGCCCGGTACAAAACTTTACTTTCATAACCTCTTCACATCAGTTGGACTCCTTCAGGAATTGTCTTCCAGAGGAATTGGAGGCATTGGAACACTTCGAGCAAACAGGATCTCTGTTTCAATGAATCTCCCCGAGAAGACGGAATTGAAGAAGAAATCGCGCCGAGAAATGGGCAGTACATCCAGTGATTATCTACTAGTTGTTCGGTGGCATCACAACAGCATGATGACTGTTCTGACGAATTGTCACCTAATTGACCCAATGAAGAAAGTAAAACGTTACTCGCGGAAAGAGAGACGTCACATTGAAATTCCCATGCCAGGTCCTATTGAATATTGCAATGCCAAAATGGCTGGAGTGGATCTAAGCTATCAGTTTGTGGCCACTTATCGCACTAGTATGAGATCCAAAAAGTGGTAGTGGCCATTCTTTGCATGGAGCATTGATGTTTTCTGTGTACAAGGTTGACTATTGTTTAGACGTTTTGGAAATGAATGCTCCTTGTTATCTTTTATACGTCAGTGTGAACTCGCAAGAAGAGCTCAGGGAGAGGATCTTAACAGCTGGTCAGCACATCTAGGACACCATCACATCACGAGTTAAGAGACCAAATGTCCGTAAAAACCTGCATGCCTGCATTCGTAACGGAGGTGCCCACTTTGAGCAAGACGTATAATGTTCTTTAATTGTATTGTTAATTGATTCCATTCACATGAAGATGAATGAAGTATTATTTCTTGTACACAAATGTGAATGTTAGATGTTGGATAGCAGATGACACAAGGAAGTAATTTAAGTAATTTGTATGCTTCGTGTCATACCATTTTTGATATTAATACGTTGCCAAGTAAACTAAGAGTGCATTTTTTTATCATCACTTGTAAGTTTAGACCCACCCGTTACTTACATGTGATTGTTATTTGGGAAAAACTTCTTTTTTAACAAACCACTTATTTGTTAGCTATCAGAAAACGCTGAAATAAGTTCCATACAATGAGCAGTTTTTTCTCAATTCATCTTTTTATGTGGAAAATTGTCATCTTTAAAAAAAACAATAGAAATTCGATTATCTCGAAAACTACTAATTTTCGGACAGGGTATCATATGGTCAAATTAATTGCAAATTGTCTCTACTTTAACCTCTTTCAGGGAATACATCTAATTACCAGTCACCCTGTATATATATATATATTGTGGTACGATTCAAGGACATTCAAGGACATCAGTGCCAGTCATTAGTGCTCGGTCAAGCGACAATTTACAACACAAGGTAACATTCCACAAATAGCAGAAACACATTACACAGCATTCTTCGATGCTACCGGGTTCAAGCCCGTCATCGGCTGGCAAATACGAAAATGCTGTCCAAGCAGCTAGGAAGTATTTGCCAGCAGCTTAAAAGACCTAAGCACCATAATTCAAGGCTCAGTTAAGTCTCAGAATTCAAAGGACCTCCAGAAGAATACCACCTACCAGGCGAAGACCTCGACACCTTTCAGGTCTCAGCCTGTCTCGGGATACCAAGACGAAGCTTTCGCCTAAGGCAACCTCAGTACATTCGCGAGTTGACTATCTTCAGTACCATGGCCTACAACTTGTAGCCGTCGGTCAGACCATCGTTCCGATGCCTTTTCTAGGGCCGACACTTCAAGACCAGTGTGTGCTTCGTCGCCAAGCCACAGGCAAGAAGACCATGGTATGTCGAACTCCAGACTCCGTGCTCTGTCGCCTGACGTCCACACTCAACCGCTTGGCCGAGAGGTAAGATGTACGTCGAATACATCCCTTGAAATCATTCCACTTCCTTCCAAAAGCCTGTCAGCAAGATTGTATTGGGACCATAAATATAACCTAGCTCTACCATCTGACCCCTAAACCGTTCACAGTAACGATTCCCGTAGTTTAAGTAATTGAAACCAGTGGTTAAAGTAGACAATTTGCAATCAATTTGACCATATGATACCCCGTCCGAAAATTAGTAGTTTTCGAGATAATCGAATTTCTATTGTTTTTTTAAAAATGACAATTTTCCACATTAAAAGATGCATTGAGAAAAAACTGCTCATTGTATTGAAGTTATTTCAGCATTTTCTGATAGCTAACACATAAGTGGTTCGTTGAAAAAAAAGTTTTTCCCAAATAACAATCACATGTAAGTAACAGGTGGGTCTAAACTTACAAGTGATGATAAAAAAATGCACTCTTAGTTTACTTGGCAATGTATTAATAACAAAAATGGTATGACACGAAGCATACAAATTACTTAAATTTCTTCCTTGTGTCATCTGCTATCCAACAAGGTACAAATGTTGCTAACATTCACATTTGTGTACAAGAAATAATACTTCATTCATCTTCATGTGAAAGGAATCAATGAACAATACAATTAAAGAACATTATACATCTTGCTCAAAGTGGGCACCTCCGTTACGAATGCAGGCACGCAGGTTTTTACGGACATTTGGTCTCGTAACTCGTGATGTGATGATGTCCTTGATGTGTTGACCAGCTGTTAAGATCCTCTCCCTGAGCTCTTCTTGCGAGTTTACCAGTGTCTTGTAAACTAAGTCTTTCATGTGGCTACATCATGGGAATACATCTGTATATATACAGGGTGTATAAAAACATGTGTCAGAAACTTTAGGAATTTATTCTTGACATCAAAACATAACAAAAATTCTTATGAACATGGGTCCAAAAATCCTTCGTTAGGGACGTATGAAAGGAAATAATATTCATGGCACAAAAATGATACATTTACCGAACACATTGCCATTTACAAAAATTGCTCAAAGTGACCACCTCCTGCTTCCATGCATCCCCTGAGCCTGCTTTCCATACTTTGCCGTACTTTGCGGAAAACTCCTGGTGTGTTCCTTATTTGGTCAAATCCATGTTGGATATGCTCCCTCAGAACACTGACATTGCGTACGGGAGTTGAATACACCAAGGATTCTAAATGTCCCAAAAGGAAAAAAATCCATTGGGTTTAAATCTGGCTATCGGGCAGGCCATGCAATGGATCCCCCGCCACCAATCCATCTGTTCGGAAACTGGTTATCAAGAAAGTGACGAACTATCCGTGTAAAATGCGGTGGAGCACCATTGCGCATAAATCACATTCATTGGATGACGTCTAGAGATACATCATCAAGTAAATGCCGCAAGAGAAACTGTAGATACATTTGTCCAGTCAGACGTTTCGGAAAGAAATAGGAGCCAATGAGATGATCATGAATGATTCCACCCCACACGTTGAGGCTGAACCTCTGTTGATGTTTGTCTTGTCGCACTACATGAGGGTTTTCATAAGCAAAGATGTGATTGTTATGATAATTGAAGATCCCATCACATGAAAAGCCAGCCTCATCAGTGAATAAGGTACATGCTAAGAGATGCAGAAACACGGCACACTGCCCTAACATGCGTTGACAGAAATTTATTCGTGGCTGAAAGTCTCCCTCATTTAATCCTTGCACCCGTTGAAGGTGATACGGGTACAGAAAATTTTCATGCAGAAAGTTCCAGATCGTCATGTGATTAACGCCTTCCCTTCTCGCAATTGTCCTTGTACTGGTTGATGAGTTCTTCAAGCTCAGGCGTTCGTATATCGCATGGTTTCCAACCATCTGCAACACTCTTGTAAAATGTGCCTGTTTCTCGCAAGCGTTGGTGTAGTCGTACTACAGCGCCTTGAATAACGTAGTGTGGAAAACGACCCAAGAAACTGGTTCCCCAGACGGATGAGAAACATAGATGGGAGTGCGATCAATGTCGGTGCTAATTTTCTTATGAAAGTAATGCGGCTTTGTTAGTTTTTGGAATATATTATGTAGATTTTTTTGTCTTGAAATGCAGTACATGAATTGATGGAAACAGTTATATTTCTGGAGTGATTTGCAGTCACGAAATGACATTAATTTGGAAAGAAAAATAAAATAAAATTAATAAATAAATAGCATGCGTAACACCAGAAGAAACATCGCAAAGTGATTCCAGACGTCAGGTGTTGGATTGTGTACTAGAGTTTTATTTATCTATGTTATTAGAATATAAATAGTATCCTGAGATATATTTCATACCGAGGCGACAAACCACAAGTGTTGCTTGGAAGCGAGCAGTCCGTAATCAATGCAGCCTTTCGAACCGTAGGGACACAAGCTCTTACTGCACCGTTTCCTCAAGGAGATTTTACACCAAAGCAACACATGTTGCTTGGAAACGAGCCAATCAAGAGCAACATTTCACATTGTAGCGGCATGACGGGAAGCACAGGCCAGAGTTCGGTTGATGAAATCCTCAAGCGATAAGTGTTCCGTGCCCCTTGTCGCTTTGGTGCACAATCTCCCTAAAGCAAGACACTCATTTCATCACGCATGCGCGAACAACAAACCACGGCATCATGCTGCAAGCTATTGAGGAAATGGCCCAGTTTGAGCGACGCACAAGCTACAAAGCGACATGTGTGACTTATCGTGTCACCTAGATCTGTAGTTGTAATGTGCGGTTTTTCGTGTCGCCTATCTGTTGTTCACACAATTAGCAGCGAATGTTTGCCAATAGACTGAAGGCACCATGTCGCTTGTCACTTAGTTGGGAACTCCCCCTGTAGCACGTCGCTTCGGTCTGAGCACCATTCCTTTAAGGAGCTTTCCGACCGAAGTAACAAGTAGCATGCGAACACGCCAAATGAACGTGTCGTTTGCTGTTTGGACCCTCATGTGCAATGAATGCTATTTTACAGTCTGAAAGTGTGTGTCACTAGTGCGACAGTGTGAAAATCCCGTGTCGCTTGTCCTATTGGTTTGAAAGTTTCCTTATAATCATGTCGATGGCACTAAGAAAGTTTTGTGGGGTTCCCCGTGTCGTTTCATGGAATCATCATTATCATCATCGCTGCGACTAGTTTAAAGCGGAAGAAAAGAGACAGTAAATATCAAAAATACAAATGCTTCAGTGTGTATATCTTTAAAAGAAATGATGATGATGATAATAATAATGAACCTAATTCATACACAAGAATTTAGTTGCCAAGAGCATTCCACGCGTATTTTTTCTCCCGTATTATTAACAAAAGTATGACGATAACAGGACGTGGTCGACTGTCTAGAATGTTCGTTAATATCTTCGCGACCACTGTACCAACTATCATAGCAATTATCACATTCATAGAAATGCTTCATGTAAAAGAATCAGACATTGCAGCGAAAACTTCATTTACTTTCATTATAAACAGACGAATACCAAGCACCGGGTTCAACACCAGCGCCTCAAGCGGATTATTTTCGAGTGGAACCAGCAAGAGTGCGCAGAACTGTGCCATTTTCCACACTACTTTATTCAAGGCGCTGTAGTCATACAAACGTTCGTGCACAAGGTAACTGCCTCCCAGGGTAATGTTCAGCATAACTTTGACGTGCTGCGACCGCATCCCATCTGCTAGGCCGTACATGTAGTGCATATCCGTCATTTTAGACACTGAATACATCGTTGTGATGTATTGCGATGGAAGTTACTGTAAAACAGAACAAATGCCAATCAGATAAAAAACAAAAGCAAATGCCATGCCCAACTGTACACAAGAAAGTGAGTACAAATGCACATTTGAGGTACATTACACAACCAGGAGTCACTACAGGGAATTCCATTCATACCTCCCTAACGAAGGATTTGCTGACCCATGTTCATATGAACTTTTTGCTATGTTTTGATGTCACGAATAAATCCCTAAAGTTTCTGACACATGTTTATATACACCCTGTATATAACTATGAAAAATAACTATATATAACTATGAATATTTTTTATAACACAAAAACTGATAAATGTACCCTGTACGTTCTAAGTCACCAAAATGAAGAAAGCAAACCAAAAAGAAGCAAAATCATGCCTAATGTGTTTCTTTCATATAACTGCCCATTGGCAACTATAGTTGCCATCGAAATAATATATATATTTCAATTAACTTTCTGACAATGACCTTTACAGTAGTCATTATTAAGGACCTGGAGTATAAAATAAACGTAAGAGAACAAAAAATTAATTACAGAGAATTACGGGCATTAATGGGTTGTTTGCTGTAGGAAAAATAAATTTACCACAATTAATTATTTAATGCATTGGCAAATATTTCACTTCCATTAACCACATATTCTACTTATTTCTGTAATTGCAGTGTGTGTGTGTTGTTTGTGAGTGAGGTGATTGAAATGTCAGCCGCAAAGTTCACGTTAGAAAAAGGAATTTTTATGTATGACACTTATGTGTGTGGTTATTATTTGTGGGGAACCTTAAAAAATAGAGTCTACCGAAATAACCCTCATAATATCGACGAACTAAAAGACAATATCAGGGCAGAACTTGGAAGAATTACTGAAGAAGAGTTTTGGCATGTGAATCAAAATGTCATCAAACGATGCCAGGAATGTGTGAATGTAGGTGGACATCACTTTGGTTGGTTGTTTGGTTGAATTGGTGTTTTAAGTCCACTTTATGCACAGTAAGGTTAATTGGGACTGGGCCTACTGTTTAAATTGGGATCCGAACCACTATGTGCCTCCACCAGGTATCGAACCGGGAACCCTTGATTACAATAGGACGACGCTACCACTACGCCATTGGGGAGGCCGGACATCACTTTGAACAACTCTTATAACACAGGTTAGTTAGTGCTCCTTTTGCAATATTAATATGAATATCTGCATACAAAAAAAATGTCCATAAAAATAAGCGGGACGTTACTGGTCGAAAATGTTGGCATCTCCGCTAGCACTGCCCACCACACTTTTTCCGATATCTCTGTCATGCAAGGAACTGGACGCACAGTATATTCCATATGTATATTCAATGCATAAATGAAAGAATTTTTCCATAGTGGGAGTTCTTTAACATATTGTTTTTGTGGTAGCATCTTTAAAAACAATATTTCTATTGTATTGAGAAACATTAACCTAGGCTTTACTTCTAAAAGCGTGCATGTACTTTTCGTAGTGTGTGTGTGTGTGTGGTACAGTCGCGGACACTTATGGGTTATAACAATTCCATTAACTTTCAATGGAATCGTTACAACCCAAAAGTGTCCATGACTATACATAAGGAACTCTGAGGTGAATAATCTCATCAAATGCGCTTTTACAAAAATGCCCAATTCATTATTTTTCTTTGTTTTTATTAAGTCAAACATATCAGGCAATATTAAAAATAAACATGAAATATATTTCGTTCACTATGCCTGGATGAATTGTTTTACGAATTTATTTTGATTACTGGAATATTCGATTCAGTATACAGTATAGATTTTAATTTTTATACAAATGCAGTACACAATTACAAAGTAGTTTCAAGCGGAAAAGTTATGCTTATTTAGCAGTTTCCTGAAAAGCATGTTCACCTACAGGTAGGTAATTCCCTTTCTCCTAAAATTTATGTTGATAACTGAAATGTGATGGATTTATACGTTGAACATTGTCCACAGGTTCAATGTATTACAAATTTCTCACCTGTTCCACAATCGGGTTTTCAATTGCATTAATTAATGCCACTTCATCACATAGTTGGTACACCTGCAAATAAATATAGAGTGAAAAATCACTTAAAAATACAATGAAATAAAACTTATAAATACGTATATTTAATACGCAATAGCATAAAAATATATGTATTCAATATGTAAATGATATTTATGGTTGGTTAACAAATTATAGCAGTCGTTGACAATATATCGAAAGTAAGAGCGTGATTGTATGTACTATTATGCACACTACTACATTCCAACAATTACTCTTTTCTTATACACGGTATACAACAGTTCTGTAAAGAACATCATTGTCTTTATTAAATGTAAGATAGAAATTTATTCACAATATAAACATTATCTCAAATGTTACAAATGTTATAAAAAACGATTTAATGAAGCTGCAAGATGTAAACGTTACTAATGCTGACTCAAATTGATATATATCCTTTCATCGGTTATAATCAGCCCATTATTTGATTACTATTAATATCTTAAAGTTATTAGATTAATTCGTAATAATGAATGGTGCAACAAAATTCTCAGTTCTGTCAAAACAACGTTTAAAAAACACACCCAGAATAAAAAGGAATATACTTCGTACGCTGTAAAAAAGTGAGAGTCTTGCAGACTATTGGATAGATTTTACCATAATGTGAAATGCTACACATGTCGCTTGGAAGCGAACCCTAAGTACTCAATTGAACCTTTTGAACCTAAGAGACATGACAAGCTGCATGTATCGCTGGTACTGGGGCGTTTTCTCAGTACCTGCATCGCGTCGCCTCAGTTTGTTGCTCGAGCATGTGCAATGAGCTACATTTAAACTATTGAAGAGAGCCCAAACAGCAGCATTCAACATTTTTGAACCTCTAATTTGTTGATATAATAAACAATCTACATACAAAAGGTTTCAATTTTTAAAAACAACATTCTTCTGGCTTTATCAATTTCAGTTACTGGCTTTAAATTGCCATCAACATCATGTAAAGAAGATGTATTTTGGCCATTTAGGACTTGACTGCTTTTGTTTAAAACAGTCAGCACTTGGAGTAGATCAGTCTAGTGGAGGCTGGTGGTCGGGTTCTACATGTGTACACTTCAGCTTCTCGTCCAGAAGAAGTATTCTCACTTGTTTCAAATACTCGCACCCGTTTTATTTTATACATAATGACCCTAAATGTTTTGGCAACCCAAGCTGTGCCATGTTTCACTGAAAATATGGAGATGGTAGAGTTTTATTTCATGAAAAATTCTAAAAAATATATATTAATTTTTACAAAATTTAAATACCTCGGTAAATTTTCTGATGATCACGAAAAAGAGCCATTTTTCTGATCTGTAAATAATTCAGCATTATGATAAAATGACATAATCAGTCAAAACACAGAAATACCTACAGTATCTACAATAATGCCGATTGTAAAATATTTAGTAAAAACTTCCTCCCTCGCTCTGCTCATAGCAGAAAGCAAGGAGAATTATAACATTTGCATACATTAAGAAAGGTGGCCAATCCAAAGACCACATGTAGAAAATCAGTTGTAATTTATCTACCAGTTACTTACTTCTAATGGCCGGCTAATGGAACCAACATAATCAAACGAAATCAAAATAATAATATATATTTTAAAAATTACACTACTCACTAAATCCACACTGTCCTGAATTGTACAGCAGAATTTATCTTTTCCTTCTTTCGTATCCGTATTATTACTGTAGTCGCTGCATGCTTTGTAACTAACATCCCTCTAAAAAAATCATCTACATTAATGATTATATTTCTGCTTTAGTTATCTACGGTTTATCCTTTCATGATGAAATAAAACAATTTGTCTTTAAACTAGAATGAACTTTTGACAGAACTGAACAATTTTGAAACGCAGGAACAGGCTAAAAATGAAAACAGTGGGTTGATATGAGGTGTTGCGGATACGAAGGGCGAACTGAACAAACGTACATTGTGAGGGAAATGCGTTTCAAGTTGTCAGGCACAGTACAAACTCCACAAAAACTTGGTAACAGTAGATCGGAATGTTTCATGCATGATTTCCAAAGTTTTTGTGGAGTTCGCACTGTGCTTGACAACTTGAAAATCATTTCCCTCAATATGCACGTTTCTTGAGTTCGTCCTTCGTATCCGCAACGCCTCTTATTATTCGGCTACAGCGCCACAAGGACAGTTTATACAGGGTGGCACGAAGCCGTCTGACACATTTGAAAGTTGAATATATTATGCATGTGCGATAGTTTGAAGTGGATTGCGGGGAGGATGAGAAGAGGGTAGGACGCCATTTCATAAGAACACAGCAACAGTCATAATGGACCGTTGGAGCGTTGAACATGGCGTTTTCTGTGTTCGTAGTTATTACGAAATGAAGTCAGTGGTTAAAGAGCAGCGATTGTTCAGAAAACAATTCATTGTTAGCCGACATGGTAACGTACCGTCTCGGAATACCATATTAGTTTGGGTGAAGAAATTTGAAGAAACTGGCAGTGTATTGGATGTGAAACATGGGCCTCCAACAACAGTGCGTACGCCCAAGAACTTGCAGAGAGTGAGGGAAGCATTTGAACGTAGTCCACAATGCTCGGCACACCAGCAGTCTCGGAATTTAGGCATGAGTAAGAAAACTTTATCTGGGGATTCTTCAAAGAGCGTGTGTTCAGAAGGCATATCACGACTCTTCAACAACTGAAAGAAGCCATTGTTGAGGAAGTAACAGCTATTGATGAGGAACTACGGAGACGTGTGTACGATAACTTCCAGAGACGTCTGCAACAATGCACTGATGCCGAAGAAGGCTACCTGTCTGATGTAATTTTTCAAAAAATGAACTTCTAAGTTGTTAGTAATAAAATTGCATACTTCAATGTACAGTGGCTCTCAAAAGTTTTAGGACAAGGACATTTTAAACTAGGCAACCCAACTTACCCAAGGCATTGTTGGGTTGCATGTAGAGTTAGGCTAAATTTCAGGGTTGCCACATGCACAATTGATATTTATAAAATACGTGAAAGAAAGAAATCCAAGTATTAGTGTATAAAACTAGAAAAGAAATATCAGTATTACATTTGTGGCAAATGAGAAATACTTCCTGAAAGAAAGAAAATCGATTTTCTAGTATTTCATAGCTGGTGAGTCTACACAAGGGAAAATATGAGATATGAAACAGAAGGGGACAACAGACAGGAGAAGAGAGAAAGCAAAAGGGGAAGAGGAAGGCAAAGGAGGGAAGAAAATGAAGGACAGAAGTGGATAGAAGAAGTAATGAGGAGAAAGGCAAAAGATGCGAGAAGACATGAGGAAAATGGAGCAAAGAGGAGAGAAGAGAGGAAGGCAATCAGGGTGAGAAAAGAGGAGTTTGGAGAAGAGAGTAGGAGATGAGAAGAGGGGAGTGGAGAATATAGTGAAAGAGAGAAGAAGATAAGAACGAAAAGAAGAGGAGAAGAGTGGAGTGGAGTCGGAAATATAAGACAGGAGAGGATATAAGATTGATTGATTGATTTAGTTTATTTTACTTTGCGTTTTGTGCCTCTTGGCTAATCTGCGAAGATGGGGATGAGTGATGAAATGATGAAATTGATGAATGGACATTCACAAACAACCAAGCCTGACCGGGATTCGAACCTGGGACCCTTGTCGTCGCAGCGCGATGTGCTAACCACTCGGCCACAGGGTCGGGCAAGACCTGTATATAAGAGGAGTGGAGAAGAGTGAGATGGAGACAAGAGGCGAGAATTGAAGGGAGGGCGATATGAGATAAAAGTAGAGGAGAAGGAGGGGAGAGCAGAAAGAGAAGAGAAGAACAAAAGAGACAGGAGGCGAGAGGAGAGAAGATGTAGTTGCAGAAAATCTCGGCGTCAAGAATTGATGCATTGATCAAATTATCGACATGAAACATTCAATAACATTTTAAAATGTATTGGAGAAAGTATTAGATGGGTGCGAAATGCCTTTTGGTTGGGTCAGAGCAAGATAAAATCTTCCACATAAGATCTTTGATTTTACCTTCGATTATACCACTAAAAACATGAATGTAATTTTAATATTTATAAGAGTTATCCAATTTTTCTCCACTTCTCGGTTCATTGAAATGGATATTTTGTTATTTCTCCTCCCCCCATAATTAATTCCAAAATGAATCATTCCGTTTCACACGGCATGGACAATGAGCACAATGGGATATGTCTAAACGAAAATTTTCTGCCACTGGAGGGGTTTGAACCCACGACCATCAGGTTGGCAATCCTTAACGGTATCCACTACCCTACAAGCTTGCGCTCCTGAAAGCAGGTAGAAGCAGCTGACCAATGTGAAATGTAGATGCAACTCTCCTCCTACATGTAATGTGCAATGAATACTTGTTTGTAACAAAGAAACGATGGTAGTACGAATCGGCGAAAACATTGAATGGAGAATTGTACATGATGAAAACTTTTCATTCGATATTTGCGGAGGTATCCTTGCATTGATTGAACTCTAGTGGGAAAAGGGGTAAAATTAGTATGTCCTGAATTGCCACAAACATAAATAGTTATTTCACTAATATTTGTCAATGCCTTTGAAGCAGTACACAATTATCATTAAGGTATCATAATTCACGATCTTATACATGAAAATATTCCTTTGAACGTGTGTCAATTCATTTATTTGTTTATATTTTTTAGCAAATTCCAGATGCAGAACAATGTAGCCACTGTACACTGGTATTACAAATAATCTTACCATGTTCTTGTTTAATAGAAGGAGAAATATATTTTTTAAAAAAAGAAAGAACAGCTTGTATGGAGGACCAAACCTGGGACAGCTTACAATGCTATCAAGGACTCTGACCAAGACACTACGCCCTTGGAGCAATATATCTTAATTATTCTGTCGCTTCAATATTGTAAACTTTATCCTGCAAGAAAAAAAAGTTCAATACTCTCATATAGCTCTTTACTTATAGAATTACTTTATATACATACATTTGAAATTTAACTCTGAATTTCTTTCTTCGTATTAGTATATCTAAGCTTGTGGATATTTTATTTGTAATTTTATTACAGTTACATGAACATCTACGAAATAATTCCTTATAACTTGGAATCTAGTAAATATATACTATCAAGTCTTCAAATAAATTTTAGACCACTAGATTTTGGCAAGATAATTATGTATGATCAGTCATTCATTGCTGAAGCAAACGTTTTAAAACTCTGTGGAATTTTCATTCTGAGATACGTTTCTTTACTTGCTACATGTATGCGCAATACACTCTGTCCCACTTATCTCTGGAGCAGTTGAACGAAAACAAGTATCTGAGCAGCGATGAACAAATGAGAGTAACGAGATTGTGTGGAGAGAGGAAACCCACAGCAGTTACCAACCTTCCCATCAATGTGTACGGTTTCGTTCTGTCCACTCGATCCCCCCTTCTTCTCTTCCACTGTGCACGACTTTGCTCCAGAGAGGCTGGGTCAGGGTACAGTTAATTGATTTCGCAAAAAGTATCTCTGTGTGCCACACATTTAATTGTTACTCACATGAAAAAAATATTATCAATTTGCATTCAGGGAGTATTTTGACAGTTACAAACTATTTTGGTTTTGATGAGAAGTTTAGTGTAAATAGGAATTTTATATAAACTAAAGGCTAAAAGATTAAAAATCAGCAACTTACGTGTGTGAGTATGAGATTTTTCGTACTACGTTTCGGAGGTTACACTACCTCCTTCTTCAGGTTGAAACGATGTTATTCAGACACCTGACATGGTGCCTCATCGTGAAAGTGATGGTTAAGGATTTAGGTTAAAATGTTGCATGAAGGACACTTTCTAAAAAAGAATGTAAATTACACATCTAAAACCGCGCAATACTATAAAAAACAAAAGAACGTCCAAGGCTGAAGTCGGCGAACTGCCGACCAGTGCTCGGGGTAGGCGAATGCACGGTGTCAGCCCATACCTGGAGAAAGAAAACTTCTCCTCCTCAATCCTTCCAAACTGGGGCTCGGGAGTCACCAATCCAAGGTGAAATCGACTTCCACCTCGGCGGCTTTCCTAACCTCAGGAGTAACGCGGAAGCCCATCTCGTCCCTATTCCCTGCGGCTTTATCCCATTTTTTAAAGAAATTAACCCAGCCGTCTTCTAAATTCCCATCGTCCCTATTAAGTTTGTTCCAATTTTTCGCGCATATGTAGGCAGCTTCATATACATTTCTGTCCAATTTATTGTTAACCTCCCTAATAACTTCCCTTTTAGCAATCTTATGTCGGTTAACCAATATGTGTTCAGATAATCCTGTTTTGGGTATGCCCTCCTTTACGTCCTTATCATGCTCTCCCCACCTAATTTGCATACTTCTCCCGGTCTGTCCCACATATTCCTTTCCGCATTCACACACTATCCTGTACACTCCCTTCCGCTCTTCAGGGTTATTGCGCCTATCCCCCCTCCCTTTCTTATAAGACGTAAAGTGTTTTTCAATACTCCGGGGTGCTCTTACCCCACATTTTATCCCGTAACCCCTCACGGACTTTTCAATTTTCTCGGAAACGCCCTTAAAATACGGAATCCCGACAAAATATGTGTTCTTTTCACCGTTTCCTACCTCAGTTTTTTCCTCCTCTTTGTCATTTTGCGATGTTTCTTGTCTAACAATCTTTTTTGCTTTCCTAGCTACTTTTTCCAGGTCGCGGATAGTATACCCATTCTTTACCCCCACCTTCCTTACCCATTCTCCTTCTTTCTCTTTCTCTTTTTCGTCATTGCACAGTCTTTCAGCGCGAATGAAAAAGTTAAGAAAAACATTTAATTTAGTCCTATTCGAATGTTGGGATCTCTTATGGAGGTACAGCTCTCCAGCCAACGGTTTATGAAAGACCCCGGTTACGATCCGTTGTCCGGTTTTAGTAAGGCACAAGTCAAGAAAGTGGATCTTTCCGTTGGCCATATCTTCTCTAGTAAACCCAATTCTGGGGTCCTGCTTCCCCAATTGGTCGAAAATGCTGTCAAGTTTGATTTCATTCCCTATGATGAGAATGTCATCCACGTATCTCCCATAATATTTTACCCCCCCCCCCCCCTACATGCTCCATAGCGGCTTTTTCGACGTAGTGCATGAAGATGTTGGCCACAAGGCCAGAGATGGGATTGCCCATGGCCAACCCTTCTTTTTGTCGGAAGATTTATAGTATTGCGCGGTTTTAGATGTGTAATTTACATTCTTTTTTAGAAAGTGTCCTTCATGCAACATTTTAACCTAAATCCTTAACCATCACTTTCACGATGAGGCACCATGTCAGGTGTCTGAATAACATCGTTTCAACCTGAAGAAGGAGGTAGTGTAACCTCCGAAACGTAGTACGAAAAATCTCATACTCACACACGTAAGTTGCTGATTTTTAATCTTTTAGCCTTTAGTTTATATTTAATTGTGAGTAATTCGCACATTATCAGTATGTTATAGGAATTTTGTTTATAATTTTGAAATTGAGGTCTAATGTTGAAATCCTCACATTTAGGGCTTGAACTCTTCACCTAAGATGTTGAAGACCCGTCCTGTTCTTTGCACGTGACCTTCCTTATTTTTTAAAATTCATTATTCATCCTCCTCCTCGCGATTAGCCAAAAGTAAAATAAGAAAATTCCTCCTCCATGACCGTGCGGTCTAAGGCACTGTGCTTTGTACTCCGATTGCGGGACGGCATGTGTTCAAGTCTGCCTGGGTTCAGTCTCTATGTTCTTGGCCTGTGTATAGGATCGGTGGCAACTCACCATCCTGAGGAAATTGGGGAGCTACAAGTGAGTAGAGTAACCCGGTCTCAGAAATCTCCTATGCATGATGTTCCTGGGTAAACGAAAAATAATCGATCAGACAATTCGATTATATCGAAAGTGATAAAAGAATTTCCGGTTTGACCAAGTTTCCAATGTAAGCAAATGGAATACAGATTGTCTTCGAGCTTACTTTGTTAAAAACGAGCGGATACAATATGCATAACTTGTAATTTTTAAGTGACATAGAGAAATAAAGATACCTCGAAGAAATCGACCAGTTCCCGGAGCCTTTGGATGAAGATTTATGGAACAATAGTAATCTTCTCCGAGACAATGTTGATACTCTACCAACAGTTTCGTTTGTATATATACATATATATTAAACAAGAAAGTTCATTCGCTTATAGATTAAAAGATTTTACAATAAAAATGAAGTAAATGAGAATAAATTATTAAAGGCAAAAAGAAGATTAAATACACCAACGCAAAACAAATATATTCTACATAATAGTTATAAAGTGCACATTTAATTTCTCATTAGTAAAACAACAGATCAATTTTTACATAAACGTGTATTTTAAGTTGGTTCTAATTTATGTGTGGCCATTTATCATTCCTCATAATTATCATTCCAATTATTCATTAATATATATATATATATATATATATATATATATATATATATATATATATATATGTATATATATATATATAAAAGTGAAAGAGGAGAGAGGAAACACTCACCGGACAAAGAAAAAATTCAAATTTTCGTGATGGTATGTCACATCTTCAGGAGTAGAGAGACGTTGTAGAATTAAGTGACGAGAGGGAAGAGTAAGCATGACCTGTAGTGTTGCCAGGTCCTGAAGGAAAAAAAAAGTGTTGACAGTACCACAAAAAAAATAGATGGTTCTTTCGCCTGGCTTTTCGAAAACTGTGAGTGGTGGGGGGGGGGGGGGGTTGGGAAAAGGTGGTGGTGAGGGTGAGGATAGGGGATGAGGGGCATTTCTGGGTGGCCTTGTTCAGGCCTGGAGGTGTGGTTGCATTCATGGTCGATATGGCCCTCTCCCATCTTCTACGTATTGAGGTGTTGGTGGATTGGGGCAAGGAGTGGACGATCGTTACCTGGAAGCAGTCATTAAAAGGAATATTCTGGTGATTGGTGTGAATGGCATCAGCAAAGTCCAGCCACCACTCCTCTACCCAAAACCTGGCATATAGGGGGTGTGAGGGTAACGCCCTACACTTTCTTTATCCCGTCATAAGTGGGGTGATGTGATCAGCACCACACCCCTGACCGCCTTTACCCCCCAGGGTTTCCCCCAGGTACCCATGTCATTCGACGCTGGGTGGGCACCGGGGCCGCTTCCAACGTTAGAAAAGTTCACAGATTTGAACCAGCCGGGGATAGAACCCGGGACCTTGAGCATGGTAGTCAGACGCGTTACCAACTGACCTACCGCAGCCACAGCATTGTTTACTCTTGAATAAGATGTCGGAAAACTTGCACGTTCTATGTACACAAACATGGCCTAGAAAAGACAAGAATGTTGGATTTCATGGTTGTTGTTTTAGGACATTTTTAAAAGAAATCGCTAAAAATGCCAAAATTCGAATTTTATGCCAAATTCGCATTATTTCAATATTTCGAACGGGGAAAAAATGTGTCCAGACATCATTGCACATTCATAAACACAACTTTGCAACAATTATCATTTTTCACGGTTTTCGCGTTTGCGAAAAATCAATGTCCCTACTAATTGGAAATTATTTTCTGGCCACCTCTCGTATAAATCAGTAGATGGAAAGTGAAAATTTAGCAGTGCTGGCAGAGAAAAGTCAATTTTTGAAGAAAGTGATTTGTTTTTATGATTGAATGATTCGAGCACATATGGTATTAAAATATTTACGTATTTATTATTAGTATTTTATTTCATAATTTTGTAAACTAACTTCACTCAGTGAGAGATTAATGACCATCTCTCACAAGTTTAAAAAGACAGGACAGAGAGTGGCGTTAATTTCATTGCAATACTAGTGCTGCAGTAAATTTGAGGTTGGGAGCATGCACTTGACAATTTTTATAACATTCACCAACGCAGATTTATGTTTCACTTTTTCATGATAGTATTCAATATATATCCAATTTTGTTGGATTCTTCTTGATATCTAAGAATAGTGCAATGTCATTGTAAACTTATGTTCATTTGTGCGAAACCAGTAATACATCAGGATGATGAAAGAAAACCTTTGTAAGCACTGCTACATTAAATGAGGTGAAGTGAACCAGAAGAGTAATAAAATTCCAGTAGGATATTTGCAGTCTAAAGCTCTTCTTGTTTATGCATACGATTTTTATTGAATGTTGCAGTCCGATGACATCCAACAAAAATCAATTCCATACGAGTGCCATGCATGCAATTTCTGTCGCATGTTGTAGTGAGATACTCTGTCGGGTGGCGATATTCAACATAAATCATATGTATCAATGGAGCCTATTTGTTTCCATGTTCCTTCAGTTTGCACAACAAAATGCCTTACTACGACGTCCGACAACTATTGGATGGTGCCACCTGCTCCCACCCCCTCCATCTGGTGACAGTTCTGTCTCCTTACTACTGCCACATGGACAAGAAAAAATGAAAATTCAATGCATTTTCCACTTAATATTTAGAGGCTTAACATATTTTTCTGTACCTCCGGAAATTTCTCTCGCTCTCTCTCGCTCCTCCTGCCATCACTGGTTTCTGGCGCTGTGGTTGTGTTGTGCATAAAAGGGGCCTAAAAGTTGAGGTCGAAACTTAGCAAAAAGATTTCCTGTTCCCCTGCACAGTTCCATAACGAAAAAAAAGGCCAATCAAGACAAAATTCACTGACATTTCCCTGACTTTTTCTGCCACCTCAAATTCCCTGACTTTTCCCAGGTTTTCCAGGTCTGTCGCCACATTGTTTGTGTGTGTGTGTGCCCAATTGATTGATTTTTGTTGCATCTAAGGAATGCAGTTTTGGGTACCCTTGACCCTCTGTTCCCCTCCAGAAAATGAAATATTTTGCATGGTTTTTGACGATTGTGTTGTTTATGAATGTTTTCAGTTATTTTTACCTCCAGGAAACGTGTTATTGTGAAGTAAAGTAAGTCTGTTACCTTAGTGTGAAGCAGAAAATTTTACGCCATTATTAGGTTAGGATCGCTAAGTTTGGTGCCAATAGCAATTTTCGATGTTTGTGTTCTATTTGAAGTGCTAAGTTTGATACAGTGATATTTTGCACATGCTCTTTAACTATTTGCGTATGCATGCAACCTGTTTTTACTAATAAAAAGTGGTGAAAGTACTTCAAGATGCTAGTTTGTTACTTAGGCAGGCCATACTTTGAGATTAAATATCTCAGTTATTTGTGTTTTTCATGTGCTGGAATCAATTTTATATTACATAAAACTTCGAAATCAATTGATTAAATAAAATTCAACACAATTCTCGAGGAGGTACAGTGGGTCAATGGCTCCTAGTTTTGTAAAATTTTGTTTATAGTCAGTGCTTGTTTCATCTGCTATGATATTATAGATACATATAACCAGGAAACTGATTTATATGTAAATACATATTTATGTATGAACCTGAAATCAGTTACATATATATCTTTTTAATCTTTGCACATCATGGTATGGAGACTCGAAAAATCAAGTTTTTATTTTCCATATTTGTACATACATGTGTGTTAGGTTTATCCACATATTTTACATCTTTGGGTTATTTTTTACATATTACCATGTTTCAGAACATTTCTGAACATTTTGCTATCGTAAAACACTGTCCTATTTATTTACAACTGTTGTCAATAATAGAGAATGGGGGCTCAAGCATCTGCTCTTGGTTGTTACAAATGTTATTTTGGTAACGTTAACTCCAGCAGACATTGTAAACTTGAAATACACTCCCATTACTTCTTGCAATATTAAACACAGTTTTAGCCAGTATAAATCCATCTTGAAGAGACAACAGAAGGAAATTCATGTTTGAACACAAACAACATAATTTTGTTATTCTTTTTTTCGAAAACAAAAACGAACACACATTTTATGTTGATTTTACAATTAATGTTATTGTAAATGTACTGTATTTTAGTTAGCTTGTGTAGTGTCTTATATTATTAAAAACTTATTTCTTTATTATTTTAACTCTACATTCTGATTAAATTAACTAAATATGTATTTACATATTTAATGAATTTCTACTACATACACATCCCCTGCATATAATCTACATTTACATCTAGGTAAATGGAATTAAACTGCAATGAAAGTTACCAAGGAAAATAAAGTAAATCCCTAATGATTGAGCAAGGAGTGCCATTTTGTATTATTATTGTGTCAATATACTCTTGTACTGTGTAAAAACAATGTTCCCTTAGGAATCTTTTTAAATATAAGTTGTATACTGACAAATAATTTATTTCTTTGAATGCATTTCATAGTATGTTAAATAAGCATATCATTAGTGCTAAGTCTGTATTATGTTACTTGAAAGCAGATATAGCTCATTTCACAGAATTTGAAACCAATGTGCCAATTTTAATTTTCTCATTGAATAATGGTGGGAAACACTTTATTATATTTTAAAATATGTGATCTTTCTAGTAGACAGGTTTGTCTTAGCTCCAAAAGTTTAAATGTTGGCATAAATTGCATATTTCAAATGTTGTGTAGCTGTTCAGAAATATTGTATTGAAATATGATCCGGCTCCTGATACCCTATTCCATTAATACTTCCACTTGAAGTATTAATTACATATGTATTTTCCATTCTGGGTATATACTCTATGATACTACACTATTACAAAACTTTGGATGTTCTGGGTATCAGATAGTGTGGAGGTTTTCAGATGAAACAAACATAAATGTTCAAACATTTTTTTCCTCTCCATACTACATGGTTCAAATGTAAATCTCCAAATATTGTGTGCAAAAAGCAACCATGCAAGGTTGCCAAAATACAAAATATACAAAAAAAAAATTAAAATTTTAATAAATATTATACAATTTATGGTGGTCATATATGTGCCAGTGGTTAGGTTTGTGACCTGAGACTGTTATTATGGTGATATTAGTGTCATTATGGTGATATTAGTAACTAGAATAGAATATTATTTTCTATTGAACAGTGGCAGTGACAATAGTGAATATAGGCCTCCACGATAGCGCACTGGTAGCATCCTCGCCTTGTAATCAAGGGGTACCGGGTTCGATTCCCAGTAAAGGCACATAGTGATTCAGACCCCACTTTAAACTGTAGGTCCAGTCCCGATTTAGATACATTTAGAGAAACAGGTTCTCCATCATCTGTGTTGCTGATGATGTGAATGTGCAGTGCCATGATAATGTGACAAGACACATTGTGTTAGTCTTTGTACACCATAATTTTCAAAGTTTGTATGGAGCAACATGTGATTGAGTCAAATGATTTTGTTCAGTAGCAAAATTTTCAAGTGTATGTACACCATTTCCCATGGAGAGCTTAAATTGGTGTCATTCTCATGTTATGGAGATTTAATTTCAAATACAACATGACTGTGTCATTTGAATTTTGAAGGCTTTCAAAAGGTCAGAAAAAACATTTCTTCCAGTCTCAAAAACACCACTATTAATATTTTTTGGGGAATTAAAAAACAAAACAAACATTAAGCTGTTTGTGCACAATCAAAGTTTAACCGTCGGTCTGAATTCAAACTCAGTATTAGCACAATAGGAAGCTATGGTTCTATATTGAAAAGGAAATTTCAATTTACATATGCTGATAAATAGTTTTATACTCAAACAATTATAAATATTTTTTATAATTATTATATTGATTAAAAAAATAGAAATAACAAAAATTACAACAGAATCAAATTATGGATTTATAAACAAGAACATTTATAACATAGAAGTGTTATTTTTAAGAAGAAAATATTTATATTATTATCTCTTTTTGAGACAAAGTAAGTCCTCATTTTTATAATTTAGCATGCATACATTCTACCACCAAGCATACTCAACATGCCAATTTCCTCATCCAGTCCTTCTACAATCCTGATCTTCAGTTTTCAAAACTCAGCATCTGGCTAAATCACATCCAAATGTTGAACATATGTTTGTCACTTTATATAACTTTCCTTAAAGTATTCATTTGAGGAATTGTAGCATTTATAAGCTTGCTTGTTCAGGAAGATGAAAGGAGATACATATTCACTGCTTCAAATTCAACACGACATCTTTTATACATGGGAGTGCCATTCCACAACTTTCCAATCTTTTTTAAAGATTATCTTTCTTTCTTTCTGGCTCTACAGCCCTTGGTGGGCCTTGGCCTCCTCCACAATCAGCCTCCATTCCAATCTATCATCAATTCTTCTCCTCCATCCTTTAGTTTTCATTGTCCGCAAGTTTGCAGTGACATCATCTATCCATCGAAGTCGGGGCCTGCCCTTCCTTCTTGCATGGTAAAGCTTTCCTTTCAACATTCTTCTTGGCATCCGGTCTTCCATCATTCTCTCCACATGCCCCAACCACTTTATTCTCTGGGCTTTGACAAATCTCACTATATCTTGGCCTTTTATTAAATCATCTAGCTCTGTGTTATATCTTATTCTCCAGTCGTCATCTTCCTTCACAGGTCCATATATCTTTCTTAATATTCTTCTCTCAAATATTCTGAGGGCATTTTCATCTGACAGTTTCAAAGTCCAATTATCTGATCCATAAGTGACAACTGGTCTTACCAGTGTCTTATAAATTTTAAGCTTTGTATTTCTTGTGATCAGTCTATTTCTAAACAACTGCATATTTGCAAAATATGCACGATTGCCTGCCTGTATTCTTTCCTTTATTACTTTACTCATGTCATTATCACTATATACCATTGTCCCCAGATATTTAAAACAAGGCACTCCCTCAAACTTATTATCTCCAATGATCAGATCTTGAGGTGCTCTTCTGATCTCAGAGTTTGACATTCTCATATACTTTGTCTTTTTTTCATTTACATTGAGCCCTATTTTTATTGCTTCTCTTTCCATTTGCTCATAGATTTGCTTAAGTGTTCTTATTGTTCTAGAAATGATTGTAACATCATCTGCATATGCACATATTTGACTGGATTTTCCAAATATGGTTCCCTTTTGATCAACTACATTCATTACTTTGTGCAATGCTAGATTAAATAATACTGCCGAAAGGCCATCCCCTTGTTTCACTCCTGTGTTGAATGTAAACTCTTCACTCAGTTTACTACAAAATTTCACTCATGCCTTAGTACCACTCATAGTCATTCTTATTAGTCTTATTATTTTGAGGGGAATATTATACTCTTCAAGTACCTTAAACAGTTCATTTCGATTAACACTGTCAAAAGCCTGCCTGAAGTCAACAAATAAAAAATGCAAATCCACATCATGTTCATAAAACTTTTCCATCATCTGTCTAATTATAAAAATCTGATCAGTAGTGCTTCTGCCAGGGCGAAATCCACATTGGTACTCTCCCAGTATATCTTCTGTGTAACATTTTATTCTCTCACTGATCAATCCTGACAAGATCTTATAGACCACACTAAGAAGTGTGATGCCTCTGTAATTTCCGCATATCAATGTATCACCTTTCTTATAAATTGGACATATTATTCCAGATTTCCATTTATGTGGCATTGTTTCATTTTCCCATATCATTACAATCAATCTATGTATTGCTGCCAACAATGCGTTACCACCAAGTTTGATAAGTTCAATTATCACCTCATCCTCGCCTGGAACTCTATTATTACTCATTTTCTTCATTACAAATTCAACTTCTTCAATACTAGGTACTTGTACCTCATGACTATCCCTATTTTGTATATTCCTATTATACTGCTCTTCTTGGTCTTCCACTTTACTCAAAATCTCTTTAAAGTGCTCTGCCCATCTATTGAGTATCTGATTCTCCTCTACAATTACTTTCCCATTCTTATCCTTACATACTTCTATTCTTGGCTCAAATCCTATTCTCATTCTATTTATAGCTCTATAGAATTTTCTTATTTCACTTTGCTGATTTAGTTCTTCTATTTCTTGCATCTTCTTTTTATACATCATTTTCTTATTTTCCTTGCATACCCTATGTGCTTTCCTTCTTAGTTCTTTATACCTCTCAGTATTACTTCGAGTTTCCCTCTGTAGCATTTTAAAGATTATATCATAATCAAAGTTCACTAAAGATTCATAAAAGGCTTCTATATAGCTTAAGCATCCAAGTTATTATCAAATTGTCAAGTTTAATGCTTTAAAAGCAACAATAATTGTACAAATATGTATCAATGCCATATTGCTATCTATATCTGTACTTATCTTTGTTCCATCATGAGATTCCTCAAAACTCACAGACAACTAGTATCAGAATAACTAGTTAAAGCCCGATTTTTTAGTATGTTTTATCTTCAATTGTTTTTGTTTTATATTTTTGTCAATATGTGCTTAACAGCTTGAATTTTAGTGTAGTAGATGTACATATTTGTTCTGTTACAGGTATTTTACAATGTATATCACAATTTACTTATCTCATTTTTACAATTACCATTTTTTGAATGTTGATACAAAATACCAAGAATGGCATCATATTATACATTGAACAATTTTAAAGAGTTGACCTTTGTATATAAACCTTGATGCCAATGCAAATGTACACAATTTCAATAAATTTAATTATAAATTTGAATGTAACTTATCTTGCTTGTCTGAAAGAACACATATGATAGAAGATATTTGTTTTTCATTTTGTCAGTCAAACATAACTGTTATGAATATGAATTCAAAATATTGCACAATTGATACTTTTATCATGATATGCAAATTGGCTTTTTTAGACATCATATTTAATAAAATTAGTTTAAATAGTAATTTCAGACATTTAATTGCATTATATGAATAAATTTTGAGCAATCATATGACTAAATTATTATAACTATTGCACATATGTGGAACTGAACTTAGCCTAACCATTTTCAAATGTTGTTATGACAATGTATTAATTTTATTGTCATAAAATGAATCATGAAGTCGTTGAATGCCATGCTTTAAGGAAGTCATGTCACAGTACACGTCATGTTGCTTTCTCGCATTCATGGCTACTGTATAAAGAACATAGGAATGGTTCTCATGAAAGGCTTTCGGGTCTTGCTATTGAAATAGATGATCAAAAAGAATTATTGATGTATAGCATGCTATTTACTTCTATTGAGTTGAAGGAGAGAAAGTGACATGGAAAGTGTAACATGCATTTGTTACTTGAGAGAAAAGAATGGATGAGCATGGAACATTCTCATCTGTATGTATTTAATAACAATTATACAAAGAATGATGGATATTTCTGCAGCAGCGAGTAATGTGATAAAATATATTTGACAACCATAAAACATAATATTTTGTGTTGATCTTAAATTTACATGTGCAATTTCAGACCATTCAAGAATTCAAAATGGTCTATTTTAAGCAATCAAATCAATTACTTTTTCATAATTCAATTGATCGTGTACAAACAGCTTCTGGACACATTTTTGAGGGAAAAGCATTATCACTTAATATATAAAGTAATATGTAGGTCTACTTTCAAAAAATAAGTTAACTAATCTAACTAGGAAAGAATACATTTAAAACATCTTTGCCATGCACCGCAAATAAATTGTCTAGATAAGAACAGAGAAAATTTCGAGAAATGAAGGTAATCAAAAACTGAGCAAGATGCACCCTGTTTTATATACCTATGTTTAAAGGGAAAATGTGCATCTTATATGCCGGGAAATACGGTAATATTCAGAGATAACTTATAAAAATCTCCATTGCCTGTATCAGTAGAGCCTTCTTTAGGAAGGCCAGCAGGGGCAAGAATTTAGGCTCCTCAAATATTTTCAGTTTTGTCTACCCCTACTCATGTTCATATATTTTATAATTTTATAATTTTATAATTTTTTGGACTGCAAATAATATGAAAATTCCTAATTATGACTTTTAATACATAAGTGCTACATATATAGTTTTCCACATGTCAATTAAAATTTATTTATATCATACTTACACAAATATTTTCTGTTATGCCTAGACCTCAGATTTTAAGGTTCCTTAAATATAATCCACAAATTATTACTGTTAGCAAGTTGCTAGTTGATATGAAAAATAAATAATAAATGGATAATTTGCTGCACAATATCAGGGTGGCTACTAACTGGGAATTATTGTTAGACGTGAGGAACAGAAAGCTCTCTCACCCCGAATAATTTGTTAGTGTCCTTTGGTGAACAATCTATCTGTCAGATGGAAGATTATTGCAAGATCAGATATCTTGAACTTTAGAGGTAAAATTAAGTTTCAAATTCTTACACAAATAACATTTTTTCAGACTAATACATCCTGTGAGTCTGAGTATCTAAAATGGATAATATAGGCTCTGCACCTTATATTTTAAATATATATAAACAGTTTAATTGAATTGAATTAGAATTTTTCAATACATTGGAATCGCACATATATTGTTAATATATTTGTGTCTGTGGTGAGGGGTGGTAATACGTAAGGTGGAAATATAGAAAACATCTGCTTGTACTCTTCATTTTTAGGAAGTTTGCCTGGGAATTACACTTGAATTTTATCATGGTCCTAGAGTGGACACCCTGAATACAAAACAATTTTTTATGTTATCCACAGTCAAACTCTGCCTTCTGTGAGAACTGTCTTATATATTGAAAATGATCCTTCAACAGAAACATAAGTTAGTGGTGCAAATTTCAATGCTAAAACATTACTTCGAAAGGTATGGTTGCCCCAAAGCACCAAACTGATGTGAAAGTGAGCAAGACCACACTGATCTGAAGTTTGCAGTTTGGACTGTGCAGGTAACAGTGGCAAAAAACATTTTGCTCAGTTTAGAGCTTTAAAAAATCATCATGGACTTGGAGGGAGTGAATCGACAGAGAGTATATTTCAAACAAATTATTCATAGAGTTTTTCATTGCCAAAAAGACCAAATGCTTTTTTATATATAAAAAACTTTAAAAAATATACAATAAAAAATTACCAAAATTCCGGTGCGGGTGTGGTGCTTCCATCTTTTGCCATGCATTGGGGCCTTGGCACTGTAAGTGTCGATTCTTGGTTTCGTCATCTGCTTCTATGGAAAGGCATTTGTTTTCATTTGGATTTGGGCATGCACAGGAACAACAGAAAGTGAAAGGACCGCATGAACTAGAGCCACCATGAACACAAGATGAAGAAGGAACCATGCTGCCTGCAGCAAGACAGTATATGCCTGAGGAAGCCACCAGACGGGTGGTGAAATCAACTGCGAAGAAAAATTTGCATGGAAAAATGAATAGTGAACTAATCAGACTGAATTACCTATATCCGCGTAACTGTCTAACAGATATATTTAGATACAATGTTACCAAAAAAATGTTTTATTTTGGTGCATAAACCTAAATTAGGTTCTAAGAAGCAAAATAGGTTATTTTAGGTGTATAAAACATTATCAGGTGTCACTTTTTTTAATGAAATGCTGATGTAATTTGTTATTTCTCATTTACGTGCAAAGGAAAAAATAGGTTAGAAATCTAAAATGTGATGTCTATTTGTGACTTACTTATGGAATACCCAACATGTCACATGTTTCATTATTCTGTTGAGTTTTTTAAGTTGCACAGATAGGGTAATCAGGACTTGACCTACAGTTTATGTGCCTGCGCCAGATATTGTACCCATGACCCCTTGATTAGAAAGAATTTTTCAGAAATTACAAATTTCAAATAGCACAGCCATGTTTCATTTCAAATTGAAGGGCATTAAAAACAGAAGAGAATGACACCAATTTGAGCTTTTTACATAATTTTTTCTTTTGTATCTACACTAGTTTAAAGATCTCAAAATGTCAAATTTTGGTATTTTTGCTGGTTTGAAAGTCCGTAAATCGAAACTAACAGTAAATAATCTGAAATTTTGTAATTTTTTACCTCTAAATGAATGAACAAACAAAATTAACAACTTCAAAACAACTTAAAAACAAATTACTTTCCACTTCTTGTAAACTCTAGGATTGCCTCTGTCAATCTGTTAATGGCTTCTGGTGTTTTATTTTCTTTCTCTTCCTTTCTTTCCTCTTCTCTCTTCTTGAGGTACTCCAGAAACCACTCTGGTGCTTTATTTCCCTCCCTCTTTCATTTCCCCTTTGCTTTCTGTGGGGTTTCTCCACCCGTCACAGAGCTTGCTGATGCCAACTGGCACTGATCTGAAATCTCCACTGTTATGAGCCGCGGTGGCTCAGTCGGTAACGTGTCTGACTACCATGCTAAAGGTCCTGGGTTCGATTCCTGGCCGGGAACTTTTCTAACATTGGAAGCGGCCCCGGCGCCCACCCAGCGTCGAATGACATGGGAACTTGGGGGAAACCCTGGAGGGTAAAGGCAGTCAGGGGCATGATGCTGATCACATCACCCCCCCTTCATGACCGGATCAAGAAAGTGTGGGGTGTTACCCCCACACCCCTTATACGCCTTCATGGTGTGGTGCTAAGCATGGGGGAGCACTTTGCCTTTTTTTTCACGTAGAAGAGAGGAAATCATCTGATGGGTATATTGCAGCCTTAGTTCCATAATGGTTACTTAAAATTTTGAAAAATTCCCAGTATTTTCTGGCCCGACCTGATGCATTATTATTATCTCTAATGCTTCAATACACCTGCATTAAATTATTAAACTTCTTGCTGCAGGAGGCTGCAGTAAATGAATATCCTCTTTCTTCCATATGCTTACCTATCCTCTCCCAATTATTTTTCTTTCTGCAAGGAGGATTGTTAAACATTGGCTCCGATTCTAATCTCAGCTGGATAAGGCACATGGTAGCCTGCAATGTCCAGGTTTTTCCTGCAATAAAAATTTGAAAATGATGTATTAGGGGCATTCCAGCATTATGTGTGTGACATTGTATTGCAAAATTTAATGTTCCACACATAAAACTGGGTTAAAATAGTCATAATCAACTGTGAATTATGAAATACTTTGTGGTGTCTGCTAAAAAATGAAAAAAATCTTGAGTATGATACCATAGGCTGAATGCATGTAAAGCATTAACAAAAGTCCGTTCCGTTCATGACACTTTGAAAAAGTAGTAAATTTTTACTTCATTTGCTTGTGAACATATAGGCTACAGATACTACATAGTAATTTTTGTTGGTAATACATGTATATCATATGCATTCACAAACATCTAAACCTTAATACAATTAAAAACAATAACAATCTGAAAATACAGTTGTGTTTCATGTACATCAGGCTTTATTTATTTTACATGTTGGGATGATTAAGATTAAAGCGATTATAGTGGCCAGCAAGGGAACCTCAAAGTAGGCTTCACTCAAAGTATTTTAAGTGCTGGAGGAAAAATGAATGTACCACAATTAATTATTTAATCCATTGCGAAACTTTGTTAAAAATAATATAGTGCATTACCGTTTCATGGTGAACTTACTAAAAGACCCCTTCAGGAAATTTAAATACATAAATTATGGTAGCTCATGCATTTAAAATTCATGAAACAAAAGGGAAGAAGAAACAAATCTTGAAAATGCAAGAAAATGCAAAATTAAAACAATGTTTTCTGGTTGTAAATTATGGGAATCAGACTGAAATCAGGTTCAGCATTGATTTTCATCAACTTCTGAACCCTAATAATAAGTTACTTTTTGAAATTAGTAATTTAACTCTGTTACTTTTTGAACAAAGTAGTTTTTCGAACACTGCTTTTAAGTTGAATACAACACATGTAGCATTCTGTGCCATGATGCTTTTATTCAATAATAAATTTGTGTGCCAAGTCACATCACTTCCTTTCAGTGGAGATCCCTGCCAATTATAGGGTGGTTACAAACAAAATCTCCAACACAAGGAAAACAGTCATATGCTCTTTGCAAACTGCAATGGCATTAGATCAAATGCTGATACAGCAAATGCTAAGACATGAATGATACATAATGTGTTTTCTATATTATATCAACATTTCTTAGTTACTGTTTTACCTGTCCAAAAATTGAACACCTTATAAATAGGTGCATTTCCTGTGTGCATTTCTGTCCAGCTATGTATAGTGTTCCACCCCACAAAAATATTTGATCTGCATATTGTTTTTTAATATACCCATAACATAAAACATAACACCCATTCTCTATAATTATATACATATGTAAACCTTACCATCTCCAAATCCACTTATAACTGAGTTATCTGCTGAATTCTGCCTCCTAAAATCTTCCTCACCTATCTCTTGAAGAATCCACAATTCCTCATGGATATTGCAATTTTGCTATGCAGGATTCTCACTCCTCCTCCTCTGTACGAGAGTCAGATATTGTGTGGTAAATACCATATCTAAAAATAAAAAGGTAGACGAGACTGCAATGATGAATTATGTTAATATAGGTGGAGTACAGTATGTACACGGAGGGATAGGTACTAGAAACAACTGATAATGGTATAACTTTCTTTTCCTCTTTGTTCAGTGAACAACTGATGATATATATAAAAGACAAATTGTCCATTGCTGCTATATTAATTCTCTATCAATTTTAAATCCTCTATTGTTTTAAGGAATGGACATCTGCTGATGTCAAGCACATGCCCTACCTTATGGATGTTTTTATTTAGTGACCCACACATTTTGGAAAACAAACTATGAAAATTGTGATGGACAATTTGCTTTTGAACCTATCTTCTCTTAAAAATTGTGATGGGACAATTTGCTTTTGAACCTATCTTCTCTTACTGTTGAACAAAAAAGTACGAAAAGTTTAAGACCACCTTGTCATGTGTTTTTCAGACAAACACAAAAAGTAGATATGCGAGTGCTTTTCATGAAATAAACACTTTAATACAAAATTGGAATTATTATGTAATGTTATTGAAAGGTACGTCAAGATCAAGAAAGTGTAACTAAAGGTGCAATTTGTAAAATCAATAAATCTGACCTTTCAAAATATACTTGGAAACAAACATTTCTCCTGAAATTAGATGAATGAAGTGTGAAATTTTAATAGTCAATAGGTCCACCTTTAAGTTTCAAGCACATTTGCACAAGTTTTCTCATGCTGCGGACCAATTTCTGGCATTCTTGGGACATAATCTCATTCCATACTTTGGATATCTGTTCACAAAGTTCCTTGACATTCCTTGGCTGGCATCTGGCTACACGAAGACCAATGGCATTCGATAGGTTTTCTATAGGATTCAGGTCCAGACTTCGTGCTGGCCAAAGCAACAATGGAATTTCTCTCGCTTGAATCCAAGCCATTGTTGCTGCTGATGTGTGGCAAGTCACGTTGTCCTGCTGGAAAACAAAGTACCCATTGTGGAGCTTCTGGGCAGATGAGAGCATGTTATCTTTCATTGTTTCGATGCATTCTCATGAATCTATAGAGCCAGAAATGAATCTCAAAATCCCGGTCCGTGCGATAGACGTGCATCCCCAGATCATGACTGATTGACCCCCACCCTAAACAGCTGGCACGAGACATTAGGGGAGTAGTTTCTCAATTGCTGTCCTCCGAACTCTCACTTTTCAAGAGCTGTACAGCACGAATCTCGATTCATCACTGAAATGGACCTTACCCCAATGTTCCATGGACCAGTTTCTTTTATTTTTGGTAAACTTCGTGCGATTTCTCTTATGTACATTGTTGAGCAATGGCTTTTTGAGAGGAGCATAAGACGCAAGTCCACATTCCCCCGACGACATGAAATGGTCATCTTTGAGACCCTTTTATTAGTGGGATCTTCAAATTCCCTCATTATCACTGGAAGAGGGGCTTTACGGTTATTCTTTGCCAATCTCACGACAATCCGGTCCTCGCGTACAGTTGTTACCCTGAGGCGGCCACAGCATGTTTTGTCAACCACTGTACCTTGCTGCTTGAATTAGTTTAGTGTGTTCACCATTCAGGTTTTACTCACATTCAATGCGACTGCAATTTCTCCATGACACCTATTGCATCTGTACATACCAATTATTTGCTATTTCAAGGCCACGGGCACAGATTGTTTCCCCATTATCACGTAGCTTGCGATTCAAACAGCCTGTTTATTATGAAGCATAACGAAAACAGGTTTGGACTTGCACAATGCCGCTACTCGAGATACGAGGTGTGGCTAGAAAAAAACTGGATTGATGTTGCTGTTGACAAACTGCAAGCGCGTCAATGTCAAGCAGTGCATGAGGGTATAATGTGATATCCTGCCTATTGACTGTGATTTCCCAGGGTGTGCGGCGCTCAGTTCTGCTGTAGCTTGTCGACGAAGTGAACCGTACATCTGTGCTCTGTCAGAAAAGTGTTAAGTGTGAAAGTGGAACAGCGTATCAATGTGAAGTTTCTTATGAAACTCGGAAAATCCACCACAGAAACTTATGGTTTGCTGAAGGAAGTATATGGATATGAGTGTTTATCATGCACGCAAGTGTTTGAGTGGTTTCAAAGGTTTAAAGAGGGACAAGAAGTGATTGCGGACGACTCGCATCTTGGACAGCCTTGCTGAATCAAACATTGCAAATGTCGGTGAATTGATTCAAGAGGATCGTCGCTTGAGTATTCAAGCTATTGCAAAACAACCAACATTATTACATTAAGGTGCTGTGAGCCTTCGTGAGCGAGTAAGAAGACGTCAACCTGATTTGTGGAAAAGCAGGTCATGGATTCTTCATCAGGACAATGCTCCTGTCCATATGGCATTGTCAGTAAAGGCTTTTTTGGCCAAGCATGGGATCCTAGTGTTAGAACATCCACCCTATTCACCGGGTATCACTCGCTGCAACTTTTTTTTATTCCGAAAGGTCATATCAGCACTGAAAAAAAACAACAGATTTACGACCCTAGAACCTGTGAAAACAAAAGCGACGGAAGTTATGAAAATGGTTTCAGAAAATGATTTCCAGCACTGCTTCCAAAAATGGAAGATTCGTATGGAGTGGTGTATCGATAGTTCAGGGGAGTACTTTCAAGGGGATAATGTTCGTATTGTACAAAAATACCAATAAAAGATTTTGTAGCAATAGTCCAGTTTTTTTCTAGCCACACCTTGTATGTCTTTCTGCACCATCTATTGACACACATTTCAACTAATGACTGATAAAATTTGTTCACTCCAGCGCAGTCGCTTAGGAAGTTATTTTAATTTTTGGCATACTGTGAGGGGGTGAGCAGGCATGTGCCCCAAATAAGTTATTGTATTGAATATTCAGATTTTCATCGTGATTAATCTGAAGGGGGGGTTCTGTGATGCGGACTTTTTTCCCAGCATCCACCCCAAGTTTCTTTCTTTCTTTTTCCGCTTTTTTTTGTATTTTCGAAAGTTAGCATGGGTCGTGAGAACTCTCAGGGATGCCACTTCTATTTTTGACCACCTCCTTCACACAGCATAGTGCTGTCACAGTTACGTGAATTTACCACCATGCGACTTTCAAGGCCGAGGGACAGAATGCAGCAGCCAGTCTAGAAAACTGAAAAAGATGTAACAATGGAGCTAGGTCTCCTCAACGAAATGCATGCCTGGACGTCAGTGTTGCCAGACATGTCAAAATTTCACCGGCATAAGTACGTAAAGGTATCACTTTGTCTTTTCCTCTTTCAACTTTCTAAATCTAGTGATTTTCTTCCATCTTAGATGGCTCCACGCCCTCCTTTCTAAAGGGGGTTTCTTCCAATTCGAGTCGCACCATATTTTCAGACATTCTTACGTCAAGCCTTTTCTCTATTTCTGCAGCCATATATTTTTCTCTCTAATATTTACAAGCCTGTCACCATTTCAAAAACATCCCTTGTGTGTGAACTTCAGAAATAAGCTCAAAGGAAAACTATTTACCTTCATAAATTTTGAACCTAGGCATGTTTCTGCCCACTTAATAAAAGGGTGAAATATACATAATGTTGTAAACTTGCGAGGTCACACACCCTCCATGTTCATTGTCAATAGTGCATCAGTAGTGCATAATGAAGAAGAAAGTGCAAGCTAATGATTGGCCAGTGGAACACAATAGTGCAAAACAGCGTTTCCAGGAGTGTGGAGAGTCCTGGGACGGATAGTCTAAGTTTTAACGGTGAAGAAGTAAGGAGGCGAAGTGGTCACTCACGAAAAGTTGTTTTTCTTCCTTTTTCATACGTATATGTGAGCAGTGCTGATCTGTTGACACTCGGGCATGTGAATGGGTAAGTGCTGAAACAGCACCAAGTATTAACTATGTGTACAGTGCTTGATTTGTTGATGCTCGGGCACGTGAACGGGCAAGTGTTGATACACCGTCAAGTACGAATTGTTCGGTGATGGCGAGTCCAACGTTAAGATGCCTGCAGAACAACTTGTACAGTGATCAAGCTTGCTGTAATGGACTGAACTGGAGACAACAAAGGTACCCACCAGTGGTTCTAGCTGCTAAACATCGAGTGACTGAAGGACTGCTATCATTTCATCTATTAACCCCCCCCCCCCCCTCCATATCTCTACAGACGGGACATCAGGACCCAACGATGAACTAACTCAGTGTGCGCTTGTTTATATAGTTTTCTTCTCTAATGTGCACCATCAGCAGACAAGGTAATGTGCAAAACTGTAGTGTAGTATGCGTACTGCATGCACCTATATAATTGGCCAAATATTTTAATTCGCCAGTCTAATTTTGATTATGATCCTGTGTGTAAATGTATAAATATGATTATAATTCATTATTCTTGTATCAGGTTGTTTCATGCATCAGTTAGCCAAACTAACATAAATTAAAATTATGGAATCTAGAGTTAAACCCTCAGAAATGATCTTTCCTTACTTTTTCCCTAAAAGAGAACAAAGTGGTGTCTGCTTATGCTATTGAAAACAATCCATTACAAAAAGATTCCACTCAAAAGGACCTAGGTATAATCATGGATGAAAACTCACTTTTAATTATCATATTATAGCTACCACTAAAAAAGCAATGCACCTTCTTGGTCTTCTATACAGATTTAGTGAAATTCAAAACCCATCATCTCTTGCCTTATTCTTTAAATCTTTCATCTCGCCCATCCTTGAATACTGCTCCCCAATTTGGGCAATGTCCTCAAAAACCAATCTTACCAGAATAGATTCTGTTTTCAGTTTCACTCTTGCCATTGTTCACCTTCTTTCCGACATGTATCCAATTCACTCTTCATCCTTTTGTCGTGATCTAGATGACATGAAATTTTTATACAAAATGATAAATGGAAAGATCAGAACTGATCTCCTAATCAGTGAATTTACACTTAGAATACCCCAAAGCAAACACGCAACCTGCAACTCTTCCACAACCAAACCACTAGGCTATCAGTTCTACAATGCTGCTTATTTTACAGGCTGCCAGAAATCTACAACAAAGTTCCCCTGGATGTAGATGTTCTCCTTCCAGAAAGTAACTTTTGTACAGTACTGACCAAGAACATATAAATCTATCCCACCTTGTTATTGCTTTTATCTTTTGTTATCTTTGTTTCAACTTTTTGTTGTTTCAGTGTAAAATGGCCAAATAAGACTGTATCTGAAACTCTGAGTAAATAATAATAATAAAAAAATACTGTATTGCATTTGATGCGCAAACATATTTGTGGCATGGGGGGGGGGGATAGAAACCAGTTTCTTTCGGAGGTCCTGAAAGTAGACAGGAGACTGTGTGAAGTGATAGGGTGCTTGCTATGTATTGTGTTCTTTTTAGTGTGCAATGTGTGTTATTGCTCAGCAAATGCTCTCTACTGCACATGTATTTATTTGTGATTCATATGTGGTAACTCAGTTGGCACGTGAAGATAAAAGGTGATTTGAAACAAGATTCCACGATTGAAAAATTCCATGTCATCAAACAATCCTCCACTCTCTGCATACTAAATTTCAGGGGACTGGAAGTGTTCAAGTAAAATCCACACACCCTGAAAGAACTGAAACGTAACATCTGCCAAGAAATATCCAACATTAATGAAAGGAGGTCTACAGCAAGTTTTGGTTAACTTCATCAAGACGTGTCAAAACTGTGTGGACAATGACGGCGGCAAATTTCAGCACTTTCTTTCATAAATTGGTAAATTAAATTAGTTATGGAAACTTGCATGCTTGATTCACAGACAGTCTACACTGCTAACATGCAGCTGTGAACTTCTTTCTTGCCAATAGCACAAACACCGAACGTCGTGCCCCACACTTCAATGGATCACTCTGTATTATGGCATAAATTTATAAAAATTGCTATGACCTTTAAACCAGTTTCTTTCTTTTGAAAACTTGAATGATGATCAAGGGTTCAGGGCAAAAAGGCCAGATTTTCAAAATTTGCTCTGACTATGTGGCAGCAATTAACTCGCCATTTTTTTAACACTACAAACTATATTTCAGTTCTGTCTTTTTTGTTGATTTGTATGCTTCTAAAGGTATTACATACTCAAATTTCAAAATAATATATGCATTGTTACTGTCGAAATTCTGGAAATTGTTTCCATAAACTGGCAACACTTACCACTCCTATGTATTGTTATTATTTTTTTCCACAAGTATAATCATTCTATTTTAAACAAAACATTGCATGGTTGTAGGAGTGTACCACTGCTACATACTGCATTTTTTATATTCATTTTGGTCTATTGTGGTGGTCACAGGAGCCAGTTTTAATAACACTAATTATGGGGAGGCAGAATGTATAAATTTCACCTCTCCTAAAAGATCCACCTTTTCAAAGTAAATAAGAAAATACAAAAAACAATTTCATCTCTCTATGACAATTAGTTCTTGTGCTACATTTTTTTATTCCTTTTGTACATCCTGGCAAGTTTGAAAAGCACTTGCTTGAAAAGTTCCTGCCTTCTAAAGGTTAAGAACGAAACATTAATCGCCCCATTCTCTTAGCAGTAATACATCCAAACAATTTATTTTTTTCTGTTTAGTCACCTGGGTTGTTTTCAGGGTTGCATTTTTTTCAGCTATTTATAAGTTGAACAAGAGTGAAATCTGTAGGAAAGCTGGGGCAATGATGCAGATGATGTATTGTCACATGCAGAGATTAAGGGAAGTTTGGAAACCCTAAGGCAATCAAATCTAACTATGGTGAACTACTTAGGGGAACGTGAGGAAAGTTGACATTGCTTGATAACTCCGAGAGTATTGCATGGAAATGTAAGTAGCTATTTGTTCACATACATAGCTAGAACTTTGTGCTACAAGAATAGAATACACGTGATCATGGCATCGATGTTATGCAAAGCACATATAACAATTTGCATAGCACTGCAAGGGGTGGATAAGTTGACAAACTATGCATGGCAAGATGAACAGTAACTCTGAGATGAATGAAGAATGTAACATTATCAAAGAAGGCAATACACAAAAAATGGTATCACTTGAACATGTGGTAGGCCCAAAACAATCAAAAGTAAAAACAAATCAAAATTAACAGTAGAAAGTCAGAGCACATGATCACTTTTGTACCCAACATAAATCATGTCACCATTCATTGCAGCAAGAACACTACAGTATTCCCAGTCTTCACGTGTAAGAAAAATGAAGGGTTCATCGTTGTTCGTCATATTGCCCCACAAACCATATTGTCACTTATCGCCATTGTTACTGATCATTCAGGAGATAAAAACTTTCAAATATCCTATACTGTGCTTCAAAATGTTCTAATTGCAAATTGTATTTATTAGTGTATAGTTAAAAAAGTAAGGAAGAAAATGCTGAGCTACCACTGATCGTAAGTGTAATACTTATGCTTCCAGAAATGTTTTCATGGCTCGAAAATTGATACCAATTATGAACAATTTAGTGTCCTTATCTCTTCTAACATAGTGTCTACCAAATAAAAATAAAAAATTCGCTTTCTGAATGGTTTCTAACTGCGTTCAGGCGATTTGCGCGTATAATAAATTATACGTGCAAATTGACTAAACGTAGTTAGAAGTGGCGGACATTAATTATATGCAATGCTTTCGTTTAATTACAAACTTTTCGCATTAAAATTGATTTCTATCACAAAAATAAAAGTATACGAAAATTATATGGAAAACGTTCTATTACCAAAACTTCCTGAAATTGCACTCTTACTTTAAGTGGAAATATATAATTTCCTCTAAAGGCATTTTTAAAAACATTCTTCATCATACGAAAATGACAGTCTTAAAATAGGTGACTGTTTTTTTGGGTGGAGAAATGGAATGAAATAAGTATACAAGAATTCAGAAATAATTTATGTCATGGTAATCCATATTTGCAAAAATATTTCTTTCCTGGTTGATCCTTCGCCTATACACGATTGTATTGCAAGATTTTACCCCGATCAATAAAAAAAGATTTTGTTTTCCACATATTAAAACGGAAAAAATGACTGCGTACAGCAACTACACTCCCTTCGATAATAAAAATGTCAATACTGTCAAGAGAATGCTCGGAAGTTTTCTCAAAAATCAAATAAATGAAAAGTACTAGGTTGAATGCTACAAAAAAGTTCAGCCTTTAACACAAATTTACTGTCATGACACGGACCATTAAGTTGAAGTGAAATTTCATACCTTATTGTATAAAGTGTAGCAGCACCTACTATACATATATGCTTTTTACACTGAAAGAAAAGTATGAAAACATATTTTCGAAAATTAATAGTTGTTCCTTGAAGACTTCTTTCAGCATTTAAAGCAATTGAAAGAATGAAAACCCGTAATATTGAAAATTAATATTTCTACTTTAAAAATACACACAAAATATTAACAAAAATAATATCTACATATAGCCTATATAAAATAATATCTACAATATCTCTTACATAAAACAGCTTATTTAAAAACCAAATACTCATCATTTACTAAATAGAAGAACATGAATGAAGAAATGTTGATTTATTTCCCTCCACGATGAACTTTCTGCCAGCTGATACGAGACTGAAACAGAGAAGTGCTATATTTATTACACTTCCCACGTCCAAGTCCCATACCGGACTTTGCATTTGTATCTCTTCTATCTTGATGTGTGCATAAAACACGCGCACGGGTGGATAATTCCTAGAAATTAAATAAATGCTCTACAGTGCTGTACAGTGGGATTAATTTTCTTGCGTTTTCATGTTCAAATACTATTAAAAAAATATGTAATGGGAACTGCCCAATGGGTAACATAGTTTCCCTGGTGACACTAACATTTCAGTAGCCAACATGCTAGAGTGCTCACCACATAAATGAGAGTACACTTTGCAAAAATAAAGTCGACCGAAACTATGGCAAACAAAAATAATGTACTTAATGTACTCACTTTAAGAAATGCATGACTTCATTATCAACTTTGGCTGCTTTATCCTAAGGACATACGAGCACCATTACTACTCCATACCTCCTTTCTGCAGTTATTACGCATAGTTTTATAACATGAGCAACTAGTATTTAATGAAGTACAGCATAAACAGTGTGCAGCAGAGACTACTTACTTTCATACATCTCACTGGACTTGATTAATCTGTTATATCAGTAACTACTGTACTGTGTGTATCATGATACATGCATGTTACTGAACACAAAAATGTTCATCTTAAAATAGATAAATTGTGGAAATGATCACACTTTGAAGTGTTGTTTTTTTTTCCACAGAAAGGTTTGTCCGAACTGAAAAGTTATTCCCACAGTTGTTTGTAGTACTGAAAGCTCCTTTTCATTCTCTTGTATAGCTTCTAAAAAAAACTTCACACAATGGGAACCATGATTTTCAGTAATTATTCTCAAAATAAAAAAAAATGTGCAACTACTTGTACATTCATGAGGTGTTGGGACTAGCAGAACAAGTTATTTTCAGCAGTTTCATACATCGGAGACACTTTTCTTCATTTTTACAGAAGAAACTACTTACGGAAATGAGTTTCTCTAAGGGTTCCAACGTTAGTCAAGGTATTTTCTTTCATCCTGGTATCTATTTGAACGGGAAATCATGTCAGTGTTTCCAACCCCCCCTTCTTTTTAACTATGCTTGCCTAACCTAACCAAACCTAACCTTATCGGATCAAACCTAACCTTATTGGAATGGTTCATGGGGCTATCCGTCAGCTAGCCGTGCGTAATGTACAATTTGCACACGTGACGAACACGAAAGTAGGTATTTTTCAGTGAAGAAGGTTGGAAAACACTGATATTGGAAAACGAAAGAAGCGATATCATTCACCAAGTAAGCAATATCGCACCGTTACGTGCATTCGATAGCACTTAGATAAATGTGTAGAAAAAGTGTTTGTTTTTGTGTAAAAAGCATAATGGCACCTTGAACTATGTTCCGCAATACACAATTGGCAGGTACGAACCATGCAAAACACAAAATATCTGATTTTAATGTCTCTCCAATCTATAAAACTGGTACCTTTATTATTAAGTACAGATGCTATTATATTTCACACATTGTCCATTTTTGCAAGTTAAATCACTCAACTAACCATAGAGCTTAACACAAATTAAAAATGCTGATTATTGATTATTATTACCACTTTTTAGAGAGAGAGCAGTGATATCACATGGTATAGATGATTATTTTTTGAGACATAGAACCTAACAAGCAATGCAAAACAAAATCTTACAAGAGAACATGAATGTTTTATAAAATAATTCCCACATTGTGAGGAATCATGAATTTAGGTGAAAATAGCACAAAAACGAGGTTGACCACTTGGTGAAAATAGTAACTGAAAATATGCTGCTTTCAATACAAAGTTGCATTTACCTCAAATGATCCTTAAGGATTAGCTACATACAAATAAAAAAAGGCTGCGACTATTTTCACCAGGTGGTGAGAATAGCATGTAGGGTTATTTTCACTAGCAAAATAATTACCGGAATCATAACATAAGTAGGTTAGGATCATTAGGCTATGTTTAATTATCTGATTATTTCCGCGCGTGTGTATAATTATAAAAGTAAGAGAACCAAACTGGTCCACCTAAACCACTCAAGCAAGCAAGCAAATACGAGAGGAATTTAAAAAATAAGTTATTGCAGAAGCATAACATCACAGATTAAGTTATACACATGGAACTTGGCCCTTACAGAACAGTATATAATATTATTACCATTTCATTAAAATTCCTGAGTTTTTATTTTACACAACAAATGATACACAATTACAATCAGAAAGTTCGATTTCGATACTGAATCTGAATGCAAGCCTGTACTGATGTATGAAATGAACGGAATTTGGTTCGCTTTTGAAAAAAAAAGCTTTGATACGTATTACGCAGTGATTTCATACAATGTTAAATTACGATTTCATTAACTACATTAGGCAACACTTACCGCATCCCCAAAATGACAAGAATCAGACGACACAATTTCAAAATTTAAGCAGACTGGTTGGCCGGATGAAGCTACTTATCCAAATTAGAAACTAAATAGTGTCACCGAGAGGGATTTTCCGTTGTATCCTTCGGCACAAAGGCCGAAGGATACATTGGCATTGATTCGCTTGTAATACGCCTAAGCAGTGCAATGATTCACAAACAGAGATGCATGCAAATGTGTTGTAAACTTTTAACATAAAGAGAAGAACATTTTCTCTTAAAATGAGAGAGTAAGACATATTTCCGTGTTCATTGGATATCTTTACGTGTAATAAATTCTCTTGCCGCGATTTCTCAAAAAGTGGACAGCGGCTCGACACGATGCACACATTAATCTAAAAAATTGATATTTTTTGTCCACCAATTTGATTCAAAATCACGTATTTTGATCCCACAATCTTCAGATCTCGGAAATTTCTTCGAAAAGCAGACCAATGTTCGCGTCGCGATTTCTCAAGAAGCGGAGAGCGACTCAAGACGATACCCACATATATCGACAGAATAAACATCAATCTACCCAATTCATATTTTTGGTCCACCAATTTTCTTCAAAATCACGCATTTTGAACCCACAATCTTCAGATCACAGAAAACTTTTTCGAAAAGCAGACTAATGTTCGCACCACGATTTCTCAAGAAGCGAAAAGCGACTCAACACGATACCCACATATACCGACAGAACAAACATCAACCTACCCAATTCATATTTTTTGTCCACCAATTTTCTTCAAAATCACGTTTTTTGAACCCACAATCTTCAGATCACAGAATACTTCTTCGATAAGCAGGCCAATGTTCGCGTCACGATTTCTCAAGAAGCTGAGAGCGATTCAACACAATACCCACATATATCGACAGAATAAACATCAATCTACCCAAATCATATTTTTTGTCCACCAATTTTCTTCAAAATCACGTATTTAGAACCCACAATCTTCAGATCACAGAAAACTTTTTCTAAAAGCAGACCAATGTTCGCGCCGCGATTTCTCAAGAAGCGGGAAGCGACTCAACACGATACCCACATATATCGACAGAATAAACATCAATCTACCCAATTCATATTTTCTGTCCACCAACTTTCTTCAATATCACGTATTTTGAACCCACAATCTTAAGACCACAGAAAACTTCTTCGAAAAGCAGACCAATGTTCGCGCCGCGATTTCTCAAGAAGTGGTAAGCGACTCAACACGATACACACACGTATCGACAGAATAGACATCAATTTACCCAATTCGTATTTTCTGTCCACCAATTTTCTTCGAAATCACGTTTTTTTAACCCACAATCTTGAAATCACAGAAAACTTCTTCGAAAATCAGACCAATGTTCGCGCCGCGATTTCACAAGAAGCGCACGTCGACTGAACACCATACACACATGTATAGACAGAATAAACATCAGTCTACACAATTCATATTTTCTGTCCACCAATTTCCTTCAACTATAAAGATAAAACATGTATTATGTAATATGTTCTTAAACTGATTAAATGAGAAAGTGCTAAGTTTTTTATTAAGGGACTATCATTACGCATGGAAGCCAATGATTGGACTAGTATGATGAAACAGACTGATTTTGGTATATCTGTGGAGTACATTTTCAAACTTTATTGCTTTTTTGACACTATTTGAAAGAAAGAAATTCCTTGCCAGAGAGGCAGCCACCTCTTCCCTCATTATATTCTCCTGTGAAAGACAGGAGACTGTGTTCTATCTATCGGGACATACATGGAATTGATTCGCTTGTAATACGCCTAAGCAGTGCAATGAATCACAAACAGACATGCATGTAAATGTGTTGCAAACTTTTAACATGAAGAGAACATTTTCTCTTAAAATCAGTGAGTAAGACATATTTCCGTAATCATGGGATATATTTGCGTGTACTAAATTCTCATGAGGCGATTTCTCAAGAAGTGGAGAGCGGCTCAACACGATACACATATATCTACCCAATTCATATTTTTTGTCCACAAATTTGCTTCAAAATCACGTAGATCCCACAATCTTCAGATCTCAAAAATCTTCTTCGAAAAGCAAACCAATGTTCGCGTCGCGATTTCTCAAGAAGCGGAGAGCGACTCAACACGATACCCACATATATCGACAGAAGAAACATCAGTCTACCCAATTCATATTTTTTGTCCACCAATTTGCTTCAAAATCACGTATTTTTAACAAAAAAATCTTCAGATCACAGAAAACTTCTTCCAAAAGCAGACCAATGTTCGCGTTGCGATTTCTCAAGAACCAGTCAGCGACTTAACAGGATACACACATGTGTCGACAGAATAAACATCATTCTACCCAATTCATATTTTTGGTCCATCAATTTACTTCAAAATCACGTATTTTGAACAAAAAAATCTTCAGATCACAGAAAACTTCTTCCAAAAGCAGATCAATGTTCGCGCTCCGATTTCTCAAGAACCAGTCAGCGACTTTACACGATACACATGTATGAAGAGAATAAACATCAATCTACCCAATTCATATTTTTTGTCCACCAATTTGCTTCAAAATCACGTATTTAGAAATCACAATCTCTACATCACAGAAAAATTCTTCGACAAGCAGACCAATGTTCGCTTCGCGATTTCTCAAGAAGCGGAGAGCGGATCAACACCATACAACATGTATCGACAGAAGAAACATCAATCTACCAAATTCATATTTTCTGTCCACCAATTTTCTTCAAAATCACGTTTCTTGAATCCACAATCGTCAGATCACAGAATACTTCTTCGATAAGCAGGCCAATGTTCGCGCCGCGATTTCACAAGAAGCGCACGTCGACTCAACACGATACACACATGTATCCACAGAATAAACATCAATCTACCCAATTCATATTTTCTATCCACCAATTTGCTTCAATTATGAAGATAAAACATGTATTATGTAATATGTTCTTAAACTGATGAAATGAGAAAGTGCTAAGTTTTAATTAAGGGACTATCATTATGCATGAAAACCAATGATTGGACTAGTATGATGAAACAGACTGATTTTGGTATATCTGTGGGGTACATTTTCAAACTTTATTGCTTTCTTGACACTATTTGAAAGAAAGAAATTCCTTGCCAGAGAGGCAGCCACCTCTTCCCTCATTATATTCTCCTGTGAAAGATAGAACACAGTCTCCTGTCTTTCACAGGTGAATATAATGAGGGAAGAGGTGGCTGCCTCTCTGGCAAGGAATTTCTTTCTTTCAAATAGTGTCAAAAAAGCAATCAAGTTTGAAAATGAACCCCACAAATATACCAAAATCAGTCTGTTTCATCATACTAGTCCAATCATTGATTCCCATGCATGATGATAGTCCCTTAATTAAAACTTAGCACTTTCTCATTTAATCAGTTTAAGAACATATTACATAATACATGTTTTATCTTCATAGTTGAAGGAAATTGGTGGACAGAAAATATGAATTGGGTATATTGATGTTTATTCTGTGGATACATGTGTGTATCGTGTTGAGTCGACGTGCGCTTCTTGAGAAATCGCGGCGCGAGCATTGGTCTGCTTATCGAATAAGTTGTCTGTGATATAAAGATTGTAGGTTCAAAATACGTGATTTTGAAAAAAAATGGTGGAAAAAATATAAATTGGGTATATTGATGTTTATTCTGTCGATACATGTATCGTGTTGAGCCGCTCTCCCCTTCTTGAGATATCGCGGAAACAGAATTTCTTACATGTAAATATATCTCAGGTGTGTCAGATGCATATCAGTCCTTGTCAAGGTCAAAACTCATTCCGCTTGAAAGCTAGTAGTCTTGAAGCGGAAAGTGTTTTGATCTTGACAAGGAAATCTGAACCCCTCTGTGGTGATTGATTATCTGTTAGCACAGCATGCTTTCCTTCTTGGCGTTTCGAAGGGGTCGTAATGAAAGTGAAAACGATCCCGTTAACCTTCAAATGGTGAAGCGTGCCACCTAAGGTTATGCTCCTTTTCTGCATTATACCAATTTATTTATTTCCTCTTTTCCCGAACACCCTTGGTGAAAGGGCATGGAAATTCGGAGTTGGTAGTGCATTTTGCCTGATTTATGGAGGAGAAGCATTGAAATAAGTGATGCTCTGAATATTACATTTGTTTGATGTAGGTTTGTATCTATTACATATTTCTAGGCAAACTTTCAAGTATCTGGCATTTATTGAATTTGTACAAAATACCGAAAGTTGGTACGCCAAAATTCGACAATTATCGGATGCGTAAAAGGTTCAGATTTCATCCGACAAGCTGTCGCACTAAATGCCGATAAATGTTGTATGCATGAAAGAGACATCAGTACACTGGCGTTCGCAAAGGGGAGTCTGAGGCAACAACCTCTCCCGAAATTTTGAATATTTTAAAATGAAAGCAGTAAAGAACACAGGAAAAACCGAAGTGGTAATTGCAAACCCTCATTGAAACAACCCCGATTACATTTTCCTTTGAACAACTTTAAAAACAACGGTTTAAAATGATACGAAATCTTATTGTGTATTTCCCCCTTCCCCAGATAGGGATGAATAATTGATGTCCAAGTTGAGGCTCGAATCTGGAACCTTCGGTCGATAGATCGTTACTCGATCGCTTAATGCCCTCTGCCGCCGTGGTGAAAAGTACTCGTTACATATCAACTGTAAACAATTGATTTTTTATTTTATCAAGGATGTTACTGGAAAGCTGTTTTTCTTTGATATATTATTAAGGTTTGTTTAAAGTCCATTTCACGCACAGATAGTCCAATCGGGGCTGGGATACGAATTGTGCATCGAACTCGGGACCCCTTTATTACAAGTTAACGACGTTAACACTGCGCCATCCGGTAGGTGTACGAAGCCCTCCGAAAAGCACAGAATAATCGCGAATTTGCCATTTCTGCTGGAATATCCTTTCCTATAGAGTAGTAACAAGAAATGTCCATTTATAATGAAGGGTGCCCGGATTAGATTCCCTGTAGGAGCTCGGACAATTATTGGAATTGTATCGTAAACAGTGGGACGAGTTCACATTAGCTTAAAACCAGATGGATTGAAAATGAACATTTCTTTTCTGCTTCCGATTGCGAAAATCCAAGGTCAGAGGCCACACTACCTACAGATCTCACTCTGACACAAAGAAGCAAGACACCCGATACCCGGGCCCGGGGGGAGGGGGTGTCACATAGTGGTTCCAGGGTATCGACAGACCTGGAAAACCGGGAAAAGTCAGGGAATTTAAGGTGTCAAAAAAAGTCAGGAAAATATCAGGGAATTTCGTTTTCATTGACTTTTTTTATTATTTATTTATTTAATTATTTAAAGATATCGTTATAGAACTCTGCACGGGAACAGGAAATCTCGTTCGTGACTTTTAGGCCCCTTTTATGCGCAACACAACCACGGCGCCAGAAACCAGTGATGACAGGAGGAGAGAGAGAGAGAGAGAGCGGGAGAGAGAGAAATTTCTCTCGCCCGGGCATTTTAAATTCGAACACTCTTTGGAGGAAAATTGTTATAACTCGGGCACTATAGGAGCAATCTACTTCGGATAAATTTTGTTTTGCAGCTAAAACATCAGCGCATGCATCCGTGTACAATTCAGAAGACCGGACCGAGGAAGGGGGGCTTGGGGGAGGGGGCACGTCCCCCGAATTTCAAGGGGAAAAAACATAAAAATCTGGAGTTTGCCCCCTCTTCTCCCGCTCTTTTGTGGAGAAGGTGCGAACTTTAATATTCTTTTCAAAGAATGGACATTTCTCAAGCGAATGAAACATGTTTCATGTTCTTGGGTGCCATACAAGTTGCATAATAAGCCAAAATGTATTTTTTTTTATTTTTTACGAAAAATAGGTAATTTGCATTTTTTGAGGAAAATTGTTATAACTCGAACACTATGGGAGCAAACTACTTCGGATAAGTTTTGTTTTGCAGCTAAAACATCATACCATGCAGCCTTGTACAATTCAGAACGCCGAACCGAGGAAGGGGGGTTTGGGGGCGAGACAACCAAATTTCAATGAAAAAACCATAAAAATCTGGAGTTTGCCCCCTCTTCTCCCACTATTTGGGAAGAAGGTGCGAACTTTAATATTCTTTTCAAAGAATGGACATTTCTCAAGCGAATGAAACATGTTTCATGTTCTTGGGTGCCATACAAGTTGCATAATAAGCCAAAATGTGATTTTTTTTTTATTTTTTACGAAAAATAGGTAATTTGCATTTTTTGAGGAAAATTGTTATAACTCGAACACTATGGGAGCAAACTACTTCGGATAAGTTTTGTTTTGCAGCTAAAACATCATACCATGCAGCCTTGTACAATTCAGAACGCCGAACCGAGGAAGGGGGGTTTGGGGGCGAGACAACCAAATTTCAATGAAAAAACCATAAAAATCTGGAGTTTGCCCCCTCTTCTCCCACTATTTGGGAAGAAGGTGCGAACTTTAATATTCTTTTCAAAGAATGGACATTTCTCAAGCGAATGAAACATGTTTCATGTTCTTGGGTGCCATACAAGTTGCATAATAAGCCAAAATGTGATTTTTTTTTTATTTTTTACGAAAAATAGGTAATTTGCATTTTTTGAGGAAAATTGTTATAACTCGAACACTATGGGAGCAAACTACTTCGGATAAGTTTTGTTTTGCAGCTAAAACATCATAGCATGCAGCCTTGTACAATTCAGAACGCCGAACCGAGGAAGGGGGGTTTGGGGGCGAGACCACAAAATTTCTATGAAAAAAACATAAAAATCTGGAGTTTGCTCCCTCTCCTCCCCCTCCCGCTATTTAGGGGAAATGGCGCAAACCTTAGTATTCTCTTTAAGGAATGGACGTTTCCAAAGATATTGAAAAATATTTGATGTTCCTGGGTGCCATACAAGTTGAATAATGAGCCAAAATGTGAAAAACTGTTTGAAAATGTGTCATGGATATGTTGCGGAGAGGGGGGAGGTTGGTCATCAATATGAATTTCCCAGGTTTGCCCCAGACCTGTGTCAGAGTTTCCACCCAAACATAAGAGTATGAAGGTCCATAGAGCACATTGAATTATCATTTTTTCTTGTCCGTATGGGACTAGTAAGGGGACTTGTCAACTGATGGATGGGATAAGAGCGGGTGGCGCCGTCCGATATTTGTCGGACGTCGTAGTAAGGCATTTTGTTGGGCAAACTGAAGGAACATGAAAACAAATAGGTTCCATTGATACATACGAATTTTGTCGAATATTGCCACCCGACAAAGTATCTCACTACAACATGCGACAGAAATTTCATGTACTGCAACATCCAACAAAAATCGCATGCATAAAGAAGAAGAGCTTTAAACTGTAAATATGCTGCTGGAATTTTATTACTCTTCTGGCTCACTTCACCTTATTTAATGTAGCAGTGCTTACAAGGTTTTCTTTCATCATCCTGACGTATTACTGGTTACGCACAAGTTAACATGTAAGTTAACATACGTTTACAATGACATTGCACTATTCTTAGATATCAAGAAGAATCCAACCAAACGGGATATATATTGAATACTATCACGAAAAAGTGAAACATAAATCTGCATTGGTGAACGTTATAAAAATTGGCAAGTGCATGCTCCCAACCTCAAATTTACTGCAACACTAGTATTGCAATGAAATTAACGCCACTTTCTGTCCTGTCTGTTTAAACTCGTGGGAGATGGTCATTACTCTATCACTGAGTGAAGTTAATGTCCAATTTTATGAAATAAAATACTAATAATAAATACGAAAATATTTTAATATATTTACTCGAATCATTCAATCACAAAAGCAGATCACTCTCTTCAAGAATTGACTTTTCTCTGCCAGCCCTGCTAAATTTTCACTTTCCATCTACTGATTTATACGAGGGGTGGCCAGAAAATAATTTCCGATTATTGGGGATATTGATTTTTCGCAAACGCCAAAACCGTGAAAAATGGTAATTGCTTCGAAGTTATGTTCAGGAATGTGCAGTGATGTCTGGACACATTTTTCGCCCGTTCGAAATGTCGAAATAATGCGAATTTTGCATAAAATGCGAATTGTTAGCGTTTTTAGCGATTTCTTTTAAAGACATGTCCTAAAACAAAGAAAAATTCCATGAAATCCAACATTCTTGTCTTTTCTAGGCCATGTTTGTGTACATAGAACATGCAAGTTTTCCAACATTTTACTCAAGAATAAACTATAGAGTTTTACGTACATGTAATAATTCTGACAGCCACATTAAATCATGTATTTCCCACGATTTTTTCAACTTCTAGCAAAACAATTTGCATCACAGAACAAAGTAGCGGGGTTCTAATAGGAGATCGAGTGCGTATCTACCGTTACACGGGAGCCACATCTTCGTATTTGTCGCACGATATATGTTTTGAATTACCAAGCTAAGTGCGCACCATCGGCATTTGTCGAGCGAGTAATAATTGAGCTCAGTCGTTAGGGCGTCTGACTACTATGCGAGAGACCCGGATCGATTCCCTGCGGGGGAGAACCTGGATGATCATATGAAGCTGGTACCTTGAGGAAACTTTGAGGGATAAAGGTAGCCAGGAGCGTGATGCTGATCACATCACCCCCACCTTCAGCCGTGATCAAGAAAGTGTGGGGCCTTAACTCCACACCCCTATACACCTTCATGGAAAAGTGCAGGGGAACACTTTACTTTTACTTCCTTTAAAATCGGTTCCAACATATCAAACTGTCACGAAAATGCGTAGACCATGTGACCTACAATTTAAAATAATAGTTTAAAAGCACTATGGAGTATTAAGTTTCGGTATATTTGGCAGAAAAATGTTCTAAAACAAAATATATCGGTATCTGTCACGTGAGATTGATTGATTTAAATTTTTTGGGTGCGTCCCAACTTATGGTTATTATGCACCCTTCAGTATATACGGGGAAAATAACATTATCTAAAACCCTTACCTTGAAATTAAAAAAGGGGTATGGAAAATAACTTTCCCAAAATAACTTTCAAGATATCAAACTCTCACGAAGAGGCGTAAGCCATGTGACTTACAATTTGAAACATAACACCATTAAGCCTTGTTTCCATGATTGTGAAAAACTAATTATGCTGACCAAGGCAGTAATTTATTTTATTAAAAACAATAAACTAACGTAACGTTTCAACCTTCTAGCAAGGTCTTCTTGTACTTGATACAGAGTCTGAAGAAGACCTTGCTAGAAGGTTGAAACGTTACGTTAGTTTATTGTTTTTAATAAAATAAATTACTGCCTTGGTCAGCATAATTAGTTTTTCACAATTTGAAACAGTAGTTTAAAAACACCATGAAGGTATAATTTCAGATACTTGCCAGAAAATGCGCTAAAATAGAAAAAATGTACCAATTTGAAAATAAAATAACAAAATATCAAGGTCCCTACCGATTAGGCATAAATAAAACAAGAATATCAGTAGTAATTTATTGCATTAGTAACAGTGAGTCCTAACCTAATTTTCGGCATAATCACCACCGTTGTTCTGGCATTTGTCGTAGCATGGCACTAAATGTTGTATGCCCATGTTATGTGTGTCTGACAACAAAGACTGGAACTATCTCTACCGCAGTGTAGCTGTCAAATCCTTACCCTGCCAGAAACCTCTTCAGTTAAACAATGAGATGAAAGTCGGTACATTCAAGGCCAGGGCTGTACAGGGAGTGGTCCAAGATCTCTCACCTAAAGTGATGCAAAGGGCCCGTGTGCACTCAGCTGTATGGGGTTGTGCACATTCGATTGGCCTTCCGTGAATTGTCTGCACCATCGTCTGACCATACTATCACTCAGTGTTGCCAGGTCTACTGATTTCGCAGGAGATTTCCTGATTTTCAGCACGGTCTACTGATCTCCTGACAAGTTTCACGAAAATGTGGAAATCTCCTGATTTTTTGCTTCCTTAAATATTTATAATGACCAATTATTTTTAAAAAATGGAAAGTTTATTTAAAATTTACATATTCAGCTGATGGAATGCAAAGATCCATGAATATTCTGCAGAGAGAGAGAGAGAGAGGTAGGTGGTGGAGGAGGGTTATACCATAGAAAATGGTTATACCAGACTTGATGACATTGGGAAAGCCGCGCGGTTTCTTGAGCCCATTGTGCATTGGGAACTCCAACACGGGTGTCCCATCTGGTGCGGTTTTTGTCAAAGGGGAGGTAACTGAAAACTGGTTACAACTAGAGTCGAAGAGCTATATGAAAGCGGCTGACCTTGAACAAGCCTCGATGCGCAGTAGCAAAAGGAGGAGGTACAGACTGCCGTGGAAAACGCGCGATGTCGTTCTTTTGTTTTTTGAGCTGTAAGAATCGGTTTGGTTTTCGTTGTGACTGTTCGTGTTTCTTTAGTGTAATCACAAAAAATTGTCAATATACGTGTGCAAGATGGCAATAGAAACACCTAAGCGTCGTGTTCTACACAAACAAGTGCGAGATATGGTGTACAAAGTGTATCAGCTCTTCCAAAGTGAATCTCGCAGTGCAGACAGTGCCGTGTTCGTCAGGGAGCAGTGTTGCCAAATGTCAGGAGCGTACAGCGGCTGCATGTGGGATAGGTGTGCGTACAGTTCAGACGATTCCGAAGGAAGCCAGGTCGTCGATCGGTGATACAGGGCATACATTCCTTGCAAGTGGATAAAACGCCTTGTCCGAACACAAGGAAGGCGGATATTATGGCATGGCTCTGTAACAAGAACATTCCCCACACAAGCACGCAAACCCGAGCAGAATCATAGACCAACCCACAAAAGTTACGAAATCAATATAATAGCAAGAGAATATGGTCACACAGTTGTTCGTCTCCCACCTTATCATTGTCAGTACAACCCGATTGAAATGATTTCGGCCCAGGTGAAGGGGTACGTAGCTGACAAGAACAAGACTTTCAAAATTGCCGACGTAGAGAAACTGACTCACGAAGCAATAGACAGAATACGTGTTTCCGAGTGGGCAGATTGTGTGGCTCACGCAGAGAAAATACAAGATGACTTCCAGCGTGAAATAGTCAGAGACGATGTCATCGAGCAGGTCATTATAAATTTGCAAGACACGGATTCCGAAGAACTTGAATCAAGTGACGAGGTTGACAACAGTACGGAATGAGCGTTATGTAAGTAAATGGCATTTTAATTTTTCTTTTCAGTTCATATTATGCATGCCAGACAGTTGTTTTGTTATTGCGAGTGCCACAAGACCGGCGCATGGTATCTGCGGCAAACAAAGTTGCCTTTGCCGCGCCGCGAAAGAATGAATCAAGTTCTTCTCTCCTTTTCTCAGTAACCAAATAACATATCGCTGTAAATATTATACGAACTTCAAGTTTGGAGTTTTCTTTGTAACTTTCTCACTGGAAGTTATTTCAAATCTAATTTAATAAAAATCGGCTCGCAAGAGAACTTTTTCTCTATACAATAATGGTCAATAAAATATTTCATTTCTTTAACTTACTTTCAAGATTCTACACGTTTAATTTACAGCACAATACGATTGTCTAAAGCTTTCTGGTAATAATCGTGCAGGATTGGTATCGATTGTTGCAATAATAGCCGTGCAGCGGTAATTTACAATTGTTCGAATGTAAGCCGTTGTTTTTTATTTTGTAAGAGCTGGCAAGAACCCCGAACGGTGAGTAGGTGGCAACAGCGGAAATGTATCTCCCTCTCTCCCTGCGCGGACTTGTCAAGCTCAGCCGCTTTCATATCGCTCGTCGACTCTAAATACCAATGTTGCCACCCACACATAGGAACAAATTTTCCGTTTTATGGTAGTGTTTATTGCAACTCGGATAAAAAGGGAGTCCACATAACGAATGCAGCTAAAGGTTATGGTTACAAAAGCTCTTAGTAAAATGTCGATTTATTGATTTGGTTTATTTTACTTCGCATTTCTGCCACTTTTGGCTAATCGCGAAGACGAGGATGAATGATGATATGATGAAATTGATAAAGAGATAACCGTGCCCAGGCCGAGATTCGATCCCGACACGGCCGGACCCTGGGGTCGAGTGGTTAGCCCATCGCGCTGCGACGCCAAGGGTTCCGGGTTCGAATCCCGCTCGGGCTTGGTTGTTTGTGAATGTCCATTCATCAATTTCATCATTTCATCACTCATCCCCATCGAATTTGCCAAGAAGCCCAAAAACGCAAAGTAAAATAAACTAAATCAATCGATCCCGAGACGGGTTCCCTGATGTCATAGCGCTGTGCTAACTACTCAGCCACGGTGGTCGGCTTAGTAAACTGCTGTTGCAGATTTATACCTATGCTTGTAGTCGCAGTCTCTTAACTTAGAAATAATGGTTCATGTTTTTATTTAAGCCATTTCTGAGCGTAACTGCTACTACAATTGGTCTTATGTACCTTTATACTTAATCAATACTGTGGCGGTAGAAATTCTCTTTCCCGATTTTAGATCAGATAATCCTCGAATGCAAAAGGCAATTTAATTAACATTTACATTGTCTGGAGTGACTGGGAAAAAAGTTGAAGAAAAAACCTGCGACTTGTCTGATACTGGTTCCAGGGTTCGAATCCCGGACTGGGCATGGGTGCTCTTTGGGAGTGTCCCTTCATCAATTTCACATCTTTACGATTAGACAAATGTGGCAGATGCGAAGTAAAATAAACCAAATCAATCAATCAATCTGTGTAATACTGGTTGGTTACATTCCTTGATTGAAAGTAAAATTTTAATTCAAGGATATTTCGGGGGTTCAGGCATGATAGCCCTTCTCCATTACCATTAATGCGAGTATACTTTGAATGTGTTGTTAAAAAAAAACTGTGGGCGTTCTTACATCCTCTAACTTTGTCTAATTTTAAATAAAATCAAGCTAAGGTGTTATCAGGTAGAGTAATTCAAAAATATATCCCCGAATGCGTAATGGCTGAAGCTCTAGTCTTAGTTAACACAAAATTCACGAAATGTTTCCATAAACTTTTAAACGCCAAGTACATAAATCCATGCACAGTCACAACCATTTATTTTAGAATATTTCTGAGAGATGAACAGAAAATCGAGGTCGGATTTTTTCCAGTACTGTCACTTGCACCCCCTCTGTTTTGGCACTGGATCATCGCCACTGGTTGGGGGAAACTGTATCTTTACCTTAGGTGAATTAAGGGGGTGGGGTTATCGTACCACTTGAAGTACAAATTCATAATAAAATTTGTATTAACATAACAGTATTATCTTTTGACATCTAAAAGTAATAATTAACGTTCAATAATGATAGTGGGAAGCTTTTCCCACTCAACCCCCCCCCCAGAACGTTGATAATACGCTATTATTAGTTCTTCTGACTAAGCAGATCTCCTGATTTTTCAGGGGACGATCTCCCGATTTTTGAAAATATGACCTGGCAACGCTGCATCACTCACGACGTCCAATCTGCGCACCTCACACGATTGCTGGTGGCTTTGTGCCAAATTCTGAACGTGCAATGTAGGCTACATCGCAGTCGGTGGGAGACTGTATGAGAGCTGCAATCTTTAATCGTAAAGCGGCTGCATTGCAACTGTCCCAGATTACAGCTACATGCCACTTCTTCCTGCCTGCATGTGTGTGTGTGACCACTTGTTTGTAGCCACCCTAGGTTCGTATCCCACTTTAAAGTGTGGGTCCAATCCAGTGGCGGTCCCTTCATGGAACAGAGGGAACAGGCTGTTCCCTCCTACTTATCGCCCATTGAAGCTATTTTAATTATCTATATTAACATAATAAGAACACTTCTTTCTCTTGAAATAAACACGCCGAAGAAAACTTTCACCGTGACTGGACGTTTGTTTACTTCACCCACCCTCGTCGTTCCACCCTCTGACGCCGAGTATTTCCGACCACGCGCGAAGGTAAACGATCCTCAAAGTCCCACTTCCCACCTCCCCCATCACGGAAGCTGAACTCTCTGGCTGTTCCCTTCGAGAGACAGCGAATTATTTTTCCTTCGAGCTTTTGCTGTGTGCTAAAGTTTAATTGCATCGTAGTAATAGTTTTGAGTGTAGTAAGTTTATAGTTTCCTAATCTCATTGCAAAATTGCGTCTGACATTCATAACGAACTGGAAAAATCTTCTACCGTTAATCGTCTGCTAAATGCCTTGGCTAAATGCTGCGAAATAGCTTCCGAGGGAACAGCTCGCATCCACCTGTTCCAACAGCCACAAGACCAGGCGCACGCAGAAATAAAGTGTTTAAGGTGTTATTATCGATGGGGGGGGGGGGGGAGAAATATCCAACTCTTACATATTAGGCCTTAATTGACACGGGGGTTCTGGGGGGATTGTGAATTAAATCTGGGGGGGAACAGTATCCAACTCTATGTCTTAGATTATTGCGGGTATTTTAGTTAGAGGTGGATTGAGCCTTAAATTGAGGGCAATTATACAATTTTTGTGTATTACTATTGTCTTAGACACACTATTGCGGAAATTCTGTTGTGGAGACTGAGAATTAATTTTTTGGAGGAGGCATAATCCACTCTTCAATGTCAACAGTAAGTCTAAAATTGGCATGGAAACTTTGGTGAAATCTCAGATTGTCAAGAGATTTCTGTAGTGGAGAGAGAGTTCGAAAATTAAATTTTGGAGACTGTATTTAGCGATATGATATCCACACGTTTTCGACCCCGAACGTGCCAAAGGGGAAGCTGGAAGGGAAGCTGGAAAAGACTAAATATCTCGGGATTTTAAGAAAGTATTGACATCTCATTAAATTAATATTCTTGAAAGCCTACAAAGGAATGGATTTAAAGATTTTCTTGCTCGCTTTGATCGCAATGATATGTTACTAGGATGCGTGTTTGGCGCTTGAATGAGGTGAATGTGAAGTTTATATACTATAGCTGCATTGCAAGACAAGCGATATTCTCGATTATGATCAACGATTTTAGGGGTGGTCTTGAGTGATGGGCTCCCTGTTTAGGAAGGAGGGGCAGATCAAGTATAGTGTTCAGTAAAGCTAAGAAAGAAGTTACTTTCAGTAGACATGCTGGCGTAATTAAATACGTTGTGGGGATTACGATATGGTTTAAGGGCACAAATTATATGATTTGGAGGGGATGCGCCATTGGCCTTGGGGCCAATGTATTTAGTTCATTTCAATAAGGGTTGAATTTTACTTGGTCTACTGTATTATATTACGACAGGTATGGGAGGGGAGGGGGCAAGTGCAGGTCACCTGTTCCCCTGTCTGATTTAGCACCGCACGCCACTGGTCCAATCCCCATTAGCCTTTCTGTGCATAAAGTGGAAAACGATAGAAGCAAGAGAAGTAGCATTGCTTCATTAAAAATAATGTAAGGGTATCGTCTTTGCATGGCACCATACCTTGAAGGCATATAGAGGGTGTGGAGTTACAGAGCTCCACACATTATCGATAGGTCATGTTGGAGGTGGGGTAATTAAATCCTTGCTCTGGTAGCCTCTGCTTCCACGCCCCCCCCCCCCCCCACACACACACACTTTTTCCCCAATAAGGAATAATTACAAGCGCGCAGAACGGTCACATACTAAGAGTGGGTGGTAGGACGCCTGGGGTTATAGCCACTCAGGAAGGAACCCCATTTGATAGATCCTGTCCTGTCCCTTTCTTGGCCTCATGTTGGTCTTGAACAGAAGGTTTCGATCTCGTCTGTGTCTCGTCAAGAAATTCATAGGCACGATAAACTTATTACCTCAGATGGAAAATATAAATTTGTAGTTTTTCCTATTAACACAAACAACTAAATTTTAGAAATTCAACGAAAAATTAGCACAATTTCAAAGAAATATGTTGTCATGTCATTCTCGTAGTAATATTTTTTTATTTTGTAACTCTTATTATAGCTGCATTACAAAGGTTCAAAAAGTGTTTATAAAAGCAAGAATATGGTGTAAGGGATTACCCTCCCAAATGTCAACCTCTTTTCCACCTAGTGCACCCCGACCTCCCCGATGGCGTAGTGGTAACACCATCGCCTTGTAATCTAGGGGCTCCACGTTCGGTACCAGGTGGAGGCACAAGTGGTTCGGATCCCACTGTAAACTGTAGGTCCAGTACATTTAATCTTACTGTGCATAGAGTTTACTTAAAACCAAAACTCCAACGTAGTATACCTACGACTGCATTTAGCAGACTAACGAGGCTCAGGCGTCTAGACTCTCCGCCAGTATGATCATCTGTGGGGTGTGTTGTGTGCTATCCATGTACGATTTTGATTGATTCTTCATAATTTTAATCTTATCGCCATTCAGCCTCATCTTCGTGCAAGTGGCACAGAAGCGAAGTAAAGTTAAAGAAATACATTGAAAGTACGGAAGATGTTTAGTTTCGTATTTCACTGTATAGTTCAATACGACTGTAACTTGTGTTTGTATGTATACACTCTATGAACACTTTCTTGGACTGTTAAGACATAAGAATATATGCCATTTGCCTGCCTTCAATAAACGTTGTTTGTTTGAAATTTCCAAACATGTGGAAAAATGGAGGAATAATTAAGCAAGTCACTAGTAGCACATAGCCTTTGGCAGTTCCCTTGGCATACTTTCATAGATGTCTTCTAAGATATGATTGGAAATCATTTCCCACAGTGGCACTCTCTAACATCGCACCCTCCAAATGTCATATTCCGTACCCCCTCCCTACATGATTAATCCTGGCGCCGCCGATATGTGCAAAATTTGTATATGTTTCAAGTTCGTTTAAATTAAGCTATTGCCATGCAGTTCTCAGTGTCTTCGAACAGTGGTTCTAGCCTACGACATTACACGTAATTTAGAAAATGTATTTATATACTATGAAAACACAAACTCATGCACAAAAGAGCTATTTAACTAGTAACACTGGAGAAACTTAACCTACGGCGAAAAATGTGATCAACTATCAACGATTAAAGCTGAATAAATCACCTCTACTTGCCATGGCAACAGGTTTTCATAAAGTTTGGATAGAGCAACGGCGCCAAGTAGGATGCACTTGTTTTGCTTCAATTTCATTCTCTTTTGGAGGTGGGGGGGGATAAAAACTTTCATGTTAGGGATTAAAAATGTTTTCTTCTGCCGAAGATAAAAATGTTTGTGGGGAAAATCCCCGTCATCCCCCGTTAATTCGCACACTGGATAAGATCGATACTTGCCCATCGGAGTATGGTCATTGATACATCCACACACACCAAAATGTCCACAAAACAGGGACGTCGTAAGGGGGCGGGGCAGTGGCCCCGGCAAAGGTTTCTGTATTTTCCTGGAAATTTTAATTTGATGGCAAAATGTTGCAAAATTGTTCCTCAGTAAATTTTGCTTACAGTTTGAAACACTGCTCCCAAATTTCCCGCGCCATGAACGCCAAAACAAAAGTTGTACTCATTTTTCTACTGCTTGCCTGTCGAAAACAGATGCAACCCAGGAGCTGCCGCTAATGATTTTATAGCCCGTCCCGTTAAGAATAGGTTTGTGCTTTGCCGTCTCCCACTCGACAACAAGCCACCTAGCGGGATTCCTTCGGAGCTATAAAGAAAGAAAGCCCCCTCAGCCTTGTCCTGTGTCACCTTCTTCCCGTCCCCCCTCTCTGCCCCGCACCAACCCCTAAGAGCGCAGGCAAGAAAAGGATCATATTTCTCCTCCATTCATTCAACGGCCCCTGTCCAGATTTCGGTAGTGGCGAAAAACCAAACTCTTGTCAAAACGGGAGTTTTCTCTCCATTGTCTCCAGCGCATCAACCGCACCAAGTGTATTTTCAGATTTTCTGATTAGAGTAGGTCTGTCGTATTAAAATAGAATGAAGTGGAAATTTGGATCAATATTCAAACGTATCTAACTGCTAAAAAGAAACATTGAAAATCTATTTATTTTCTGCCATCTTGAAACCTGATTTTTGCTGAATTGTAATTTCCAATGAGTCAAGAAGGGTATGTAATGGCTATAATAATTGCAGCTCAAGAGTTATAAATTTAATATCGATACCGTGGCAACAAATTTGAATTTGGCCAATTTGGCATCCATGCCCCTTCTAAACTATGCACTCTCAAATTAAATTACTTTACGTAAAGTTATACCCCTACCAACACTAAAACGGTTGTAAGTTGTGAATTGTAGTAGTCACTAAGAATGAAGTCTGCACTGGATATTAAATTGGTAAAAAATTAGCAAAAACTGGAAATTGTGTATCCCTATATACGTGATTACCATAATATGGCGTAGTGGTAACTTCGTCTCCTTGTAATCTAGGGGTTCCCGAGTTCGATACCTCGTAGAGGCACATAATGGTTCGGATCCCATTTTAAACTGTAGGCCCAGTCCCGATTAGCCTATCTGTGCACAAAGTGGACTAAAAACATAAATTCAATTCAATGACCATAATACGTACATCGTGTTGAGAACATTTAGAACGACAAATATTTTGTTTCGAGATAGACGCATATTTCATGGTCAGACTGATGCCACCATAAATTTCTCTTCAATAGTGTATTTTTCCTTCGGAAAATACACAGGCACAAAAACCATGGATTCCATTCGAAAATTGCCCAGCCATGGGAAAACGTAGTATTTACTGTAATGTATTGTTGCGAAGCCTCTGGTAGAATTCTGGTTTTCATTGTGGCCTTTGTTTCATCAGTTTATCATTCATTACAGTAATTAACGTGCATCATAAATTTATAATATGACTCGCTGAGATATTTTTTTTTAGTCTAAATACCAAATTTGATACGATGATCTCGGTTATCAGTGAACTGAATAATTATAATTTGGATGCATGCTAACAACGATATTTCTAACAATTTATTATACCAAACTTTGAGTTACCGAGTTTCTGTATTTTATTTTTATTCTTGAAATATCGTGGTTCTTTCAAACTTTTAATAGCTAACTTCCTAGTGCGATTTCTATCCATCTTATTACCGACCTGGAGTAGGGGAAGGACAACGGAGAACACGAACAACAGAATTAGCCTGTGGAATGGTTTCAAAATACATATTATACATACAGTATGTGTAGCAATAACAAACGCAAAAGCAGCCGACTAAACACAAACCTGTCTTCAACTACTGAAGATGAGAGTGAGATTGACTTTTTTCTTCTTCAAATTACACGTTTTTCAAACGTAGGTTACTCGAGACAGCATACCAGTTTTAACTGGAAACAGAAAATGTGCCCATCCTAGAGCACAACTGGGGACCATTGACTACAGGTCGACAGAATATTTATACAAGGGCAGACTTTTAACCTTCAGACATGCTGACGCTATATCTTATCGTTAACTTTCTGCTCGAACAATTGACAAGTATAAAATGTAATGAAAAATGTTTATAACATTTCCTTCGCTTAGACAGGCTTGGTGCAAAAAATAAAGGAATAAATAAATAATCATTATATCAAGTACATTTTCAGTTTTTCCACAAATTTGTGTATCTCAATTAAAAAATCTCAACATTTCCATTGACTACCAATTATTATTCTCCACTACCCTATTACTTTCAATGACTAATCTCAATCACAACATTATCATGAGTTACTAATCCAAATCTTTTCAATTAATAATTCGCACCACCTCGGTCCCAGGTTCGATACCTGGTGGAGGCACATGGAACAGTGGTTCAGATCCCTCTCTAAAATGTAGGACCAGTTCCGATTAGCCTATCTGTGCACAAAGTGGACTTAAAACAACAAAATCGATCACTTCCACATAGTACACCGAAGTGACTGTAATTTTGCAGGTTAACGAGGCCCTGGCGCCTGGCCCGCTGCCAGTGTAATCCTCTGTGGAACTATGGTGCGTCGTTCGTATGTATTCTGAATGTCCCTTATTCCCATCACCCTATTATTTTCATTTACAAACACCAGCCAGCCCATTTTATGGCATTACTAACCCACGGACCCTATTAATTTCAATTACTAACCCCTAGCCCCGTAATTTTCAATTTCTAACCCCCGACATATAATTATTATTTCGGTTACTAATCGCCACCACCCAAAGTATTTTATCTTCAATGACCAACCTCCACCATCCCATTTGTATCATTTATTACTAGAGTGCGAATTTTTGCCTATTTGCCTTCTTTATTCCTTTGTAATAAATCATAGGCTTTCATGTTTCAAGTCCTTATCATGCTGTTCCTAGTCCTAAAACGCATTTTTATAATACCTATATGTCTCTTTTGAGGGTTAGTGCCTATTTTGCTTAATCGAACCTAAAACTGCCTATTTTGCTGTGACTTTCCCTACATTGAATTGATTGAATTGGTGTTTCAAGTCCACTTTATGCACAGTAAGGCTAATTGGGACTGAACCTACAGTTTAAAGTGTGATCCAAACTACTATGTGACTCCACCGGGTATCGAACTCGGGACCCCATGATTACAAGGCGACGACGCTACCACTGCGCCATGGGGGTGGCCCCACATTGAAGAATGTAAGAATGTAAGTCTTTGTTTGTATTGAAGTGATTCGCCAGATTGAGAGTCGCAAGAAATGTCAGATCTTCGGAAATTCTAAATTTCGCTTAATCATGGTAAGCAAACTGGACAACTGGTTGGTAACTCATACTCGGTCAAAACGACGACAACCCCCATCTTTCTTTTTTCTAGCTGGAAGCTCATTTTCTTTGTTGTGCGTGTGAAAGGGATAAGGCGGTTATCTGTGAAGATATCATGCGTTTCAAAATGACAAAGGACAAGGCGACCAAAAGTGTATTAATTGAACAATTGATTGCTGTGGAAGCTTCTTTTACCATTCACAGAAAAAGTATTTTTTCTGAAATTTATATAAAGAATATAATATTAACTTTTAATTACTTTACAATTTAATATTCCTTTCCCACATAATGGCCTTGTTCAAAACTACGTGACTGACGTGATTTCTGGCTACTGTGAAAAATGTTTCCCGGACAGAGTTACTTTTCTACCTCTTGCGCTTTCGAAAATAAGGATAAATGGTAAACAATGATCACTGTGTCCAACCATCATCTTACATTAACTCAGCTCTGAATACAACAATGTTAAGTTTTTTCAAAACGTAGTTCAATAGCCTTGTGCTGTAAATAGAGAATTTAGACTAAGTCAAACGATGGTATTTATTCTAAAATTGCATGTGTTGAGAATGAACATTCTCAGCTTTCCGGATGAATCCGTGTGTCTGGAGATAAGAATCAGTTTCCTGTTTCCTGATTCCCACATATCTAACCATTTGTTTCCCGGAATATATCTCCTTTGCAACTTGATGATAACAGCTCTTGCCGATGATGCAGTGATTCTTGAAAAAAAAATCCCCTCAGAATTCCATCTTATCAAAAAATGTTGGTCTGAAATTACCATGTACAGTCACGGACACTGCTGGGTTGTAACGACCTTATTGAGGAAGCACTGAAACAAGCCATCCATGTCTGACCACCAAGCGCCTTGTGACTAGACAACCAAACCAGCATTGCAATTCTGCGGCTTGTATACCAGTCACGGGTATACATCTATGTAAATTGAGTAGTGATGCCAAAGAGAAATACGAGATGAAGATTGTCGATCGTAATGTCTCGTGTTCTCGACATGGAATAATACTCGGTCCACGTTACGTTCCATTATTTAATGTTGTTTGGGAACGAACCTGACGGACTGGGTTTATATTTTCACTCCTTGCATTACAGTAAATTCCATATTTTACAATTATATTAATGCTTTGAACGAAAATAATACCCAGAAAAACATCTAACACACGTGCCCACCACTCTTCTCACACACATGCACGTGAAAACAAACACACAAAGCTAAGTTCTAACTTCCAAGTGAATGTCCAAATAACAGTAAATGGAGAAGCACGATGTGACAAACATGGGATTTTTCACAGAAAGAATGCGTCTATTTTTGACATACGTGGTTTCTATTAATAGACAATGAAATAATTACGAGAGAAATTAACATGAATTTTTGTCTTCAGATGTTGAGGAAGGAAACAGACTGACTGGAAAAAAGACAACATGGTGTTATTGATAGAGTGTTGGTTAGCGTACAGAGCTTTCATCTGTGAGGTCTAGGTTCGATGCCCACAAAGGGTGATTTTTTTTATATTTTTTTCTATTAGTGAAAAAGTATGTAATATTGTTTTCTAGGCATTTTGACGAAAGGATACACATCAAATTTGTTCGTTTAATCTGTATTTTCATTTTTCTAATAAGATCTCTATCACAAGGGGATATAGAGATTCTCTATCTAGCCGATGGATATCTTCTCAATGGTTCAGTAGCAACGATTCTCCATTCCTTCCACCCACTTGTCTTATTTATTTACTTCATTCATATCAACTCACGAAATACTATGAATCTAACGAAAACACACAGATATAGTTAGAACAAGAAACACACCTCGCGTCGAAGGTTCCAGACTCGAGTTCTGGCTTTTTCTTGCGAGGGTGATTATTCTAGTGTGTCTGTTTATCATCTTTGTCAAAAAAAATATTCCTCATTATTGCCGTGATTAACCTAGGGAGAGACCAAAGCGACTGAAATAACAAAAGTACAGAAAATGCAAGACACATCTGCCTAGGCATGTTATACCTTGGTAATTAGCAATCTAAAAATTAACTTGCGTTTCAGTCGACTATTTGCGATAGAGTTCCGTGTTGTCTCGTTTGGAGTGTTGGTTATCGTGTCGGACTAACATGCGGGCAATCCGAGTTCGAACTCAGCGGAGGATGATTTTTTTTTTTCATCCAACCTTATTTATAAAACTGAGGTTTCTGCAAAACGTTTTGAATTGCATGCCACTTCGTATGTTGGTAATCTGAAAGCAGCAAAGATGAAAATTTGATGTTCCGAAGCGACGATGTACGTATTTGTGTATGTGTTTCAAAAACGCAGTTATTTATTAGCGAAAGACATGCAGCCACGTGATCATTGAGAACGCTTCCTAGTTGTCAGTGTTAATATGGCAGTAGCTACAGTCTGTCAACACACACAAACTTTCACGTTTCCCGTAAAATGATTATCTTTCCACGTTTCAAAATCATGAGTCTGTCTAAAGCAATACTTTGATACTTGCTTTTGCATGTTCGAATCTAAAGTAATATCAAACTTTTTTCCCAGCAAATGACATTGAAACCATTAATAACTGTTTGCAATGTGATATTGATATCATATATGGAAAGAATAAAAATGGAGAATTTCGCTTAAAACAAGTTATAAATAGGGAGCGGAAGTTGATGAAATGTCATCTTTTTTCTGACATCTCGGACACGATGCCCATTAAATATACACAATATTACACTTCGTCTAGAACCCAAAAAAGGTAATTTTAAAGTGCATTTCTTTGCATTTGTTGCCATTTGTCAGGTTTTAGGTCATTTTCCCCGATTTTCGGCATTTTCCTGTCATTTTTCGCAATATTCGGTATATTGTTTCATCATATTTTGTCACTTCTTTAATTTGGTAATATTCTTGAATCTTTTCACCAAGGTGAATATATGCCTATATATATCTCGCAGGATTGCAATTTACGAGCAAAAAACTGAACTGGTGACAGTCTTTGTTGTGTCGGGGGAAACCACCAGGTGCCCGTCTGGGGTAAACTCAGATTTAAGATCAGATAAGAAGAGGCTGGAAATACCATAGCTAGACCCTGTTTCCATTGGAAATCCATTGGATATTTTAATTGAATGTGCATGTGCTATCATCTGGTGCCCTTTTTTTTTTAAAGCAAGATTGCGTTTTGTTTAATTTCATTTTCATTTCAATTTTTAACCTGAAACTAACAAATTTAATGGTCATTTTTTTGCATTTTTTAGGATATTCTATAGGTCATATACCTATATATTTTAGGTCATCAACTTCCGCTCCCTACTTATAAATATATTAAAATATGTGGATACCTGATGTGAAACGTACGATGCACGATCAGAGAGCCTGAATGTTGCACTGAAAACTGCAGAGAACAATGACTGACTTATGAACAGTAAGGTTTTTCCATGCTCCAATGGGATTTTATTTATAACTATAAATAAAGAAGGGAGAAGGACACAGGTTGGTATGATGAACTAAATTGCAATCTAAAAGTTTTAATTGAAGAAACAAAACACGTTCACGGTCAAAAATAGGGCATTCAATTTCAGGCACATTACACTAACTGAAAGAGTATTTTCAAAATTAATAGTATCCCCATTCTTCACCTTTTCTCAGTTGTCACACATGTCAATTTCCTCTATATTCTCTGTATTCTCATTGGGACAAACACCCATATCCATGTCCGAACCGAGTATTGGTAATATCGCACGCTAGCCAACAATTCCCGAGGAAAACTTTGGTACGCGGTTTAGGCACAAGTGGTTGGAATCCCACTTTAAACTATAGATCCAGTTTTCTTACTGTGCATAAAGTGGACTTAAAGAGAAGAAAAAATCGAGGAAAAGCGCTTGAAAGTTTCGATGAGTTCCAAGTGCCTTGATGAGGCGAAGCTATTACATGATTTTCAAGTGGCCCCGTGGTAGCGGATAAGTTTCACGTAAAGAAGGCTTTGAGTTCGATTCCCGTTCTATTGCCCTATTTTTTTTAAATAACTCGAGCAACCAATTATTGCATTTTATTTAATAATTTATTGGAGTAAAAGTTAAATACAGTTTTACTTTATTTTTGGGTGGAAATCTTTACTTTACCGTTTCAAATTTTATTTGTGAAAATTATTTTTTACGATAGTTTTTTCACATTTCTCATCATTTTACAAACATACTCAATAAAATGTTATGCCTGGCGAAAAGTATACATTTCTTTCGAGAAAATGATCCAGAAATATATATAATACTATTCACAAGAAATTATCGTAATCGTTTGGAAAACAAAATTCAATTAAACAATTCGCACAGCAAATAAAATAAGAATGTTCGCAATAAATAAATTGAAATATATAGTCGCTCGAGTTAAGAAAAAAATTGGAGGCAATCGAAGGGGAATCGAACCCAGTATCTCCTGCGTGTCAAACTAACACGCTACCACCCCACCACCTGTTCTTCTGTCAGTCGGACAATATAATCGTCTTGTGAATAACGCTTGCTAAGTTTCTAATCTTTGAAGCGCTTGTAATTGTTGTTGTTTGTCACGGAGTTATGTTTACTGCAACATTTGAGCACACAATCCAAACATACGTAAATTTTATACACAGAAAACATGGGTTTTCTGCACATAATTACGGAGCATGCGCTCTGTCAAGGACTAGAAGGAACCTCGCAAAAGTTACTGAAGCTTCTCTGCGGTGCTGACAGTTGGCCCCGGAGTCACGTGGTTTCTGCTTTATCAGTCGACATGACCTTGTGCCTGCAGAACCAGCACACTTAAGTGAACGACGGTATTTTACGTGATTTGTAATCTGGAAGAAAACATGCCACGCGTTACAACAGACAGAGGTTTGTCTTCAGATTTGGGACAGACAAACCACACTAGGCATACAGACAGAGTATAATGTAAGATAAAAGGAAATTATTTGTCCGTTCCCTCACACTGACAATTTTATTGCCTTTTTTTGGAGTTATTTGACCACAGAAACGGATTATATTATTGAAGTCGTATCTCGTTTGATGGCTTGGTTCAGTATGCTGATCAGGTTTTCTGACAAAAGCAGGACGAGCTACCCAAGAACAGTAATTTTCTATTTTTTATATCTGCTTCCTTCATCATCCGGTATAAGGCAGACAAGCACATACCACAAATATGTAAGAGAACTATTACTAATTTGGTAACTTGTCTTGCAATTGAATTTCTGTCATGAACAGCTGCAAAGAAACAAAGGCATTCCTTTTTAAAGATTACACTAAATAATTGTTATTTGATTAGAAAACTAAAAATGACTTCAGTATTCCCATGCAGTACACAAGAGATTCTAAACACACTCTAAAACATACTATTGTTTGTTTCAACGCATTATTTCAACAATCAAGACACAAAATAAAGGGCATCCTCAAGGGAAATTATATTTCTTTGATTATCAAGTGCATTACGTGGTTAACATCAAGTTTGGATTTGCCGGTTATCCAAATATTATTAATTTTGAAAATAGTTTTTCAGTTAGTGTAATGTGCCTGAAATTGAATGCCCTATTTTTAACCGTGAACGTGTTTTGTTTCTTCAATTAAAACTTTTAGTTTACAATTTAGTTCATCATACCAACCTGTGTCCTTCTCCCTTGTTTATTTATGGTTATAAATAAAATCCCATTGGAGCATGGAAAAACCTTTCACTATTCATAAGTCAGTCATTGTTCTCTGCAGTTTTCAATGCAACATTCAGGCTCTCTGATCGTGCATCGTACGTTTCACATCAGCTTCCACATAATTTAATATATTTATAAGTTGTTTTAAGCGAAATTCTCCATTTTTATTCTTTCCATATATGATATCAATATCAGATTGCAAACTGTTATTAATGGTTTCAATGTCATTTGCTGGGGGGAAAAGTTTGGTATTACTTTAGACTCGAACATGCAAACGCAAGTATCAAAGAATTGCTTTAGACAGCACTCATGATTTTTGAAACGTGGAAAGGTAATCATTTTACGGGAAACTTGAAAGTTTGTGTGTGTTGACAGACTGTAGCTACTGCCATATTAACACTGACAACTAGGAAGCGTTCTCAATGATCACGTGGCTGCATGTCTTTCGCTAATAAATAACTGCGTTTTTGAAACACATACACAAATACGTACATCGTCGCTTCGGAACATCAAATTTTCATCTTTGCTGCTTTCAGATTACCAACATACGAAGTGGCATGCAATTCAAAACGTTTTGCAGAAACCTCAGTTTTATAAATAAGGTTGGATGAAAAAAAAAAAAATCATCCTACCGCTGAGCTCGAACTCGGGTTGCTCGCATGTTAGTCCGACACGATAACCAACACTCCAAACGAGACAACACGGAACTCTATCGCAAGTAGTCGACTGAAACGCAAGTTAATTTTTAGATTGCTAATTACCAAGGTATAACATGCCTAGGCAGATGTGTCTTGCATTTTCTGTACTTTTGTTATTTCAGTCGCTTTGGTCTCTCCCTAGGTTAATCACGGCAATAATGAGGAATATTTTTTTTGACAAAGATGATAAACAGACACACAAGAATAATCACCCTCGCAAGAAAAAGCCAGAACTCGAGTCTGGAACCTTCGACGCGAGGTGTGTTTCTTGTTCTAACTATATCTGTGTGTTTTCGTTAGATTCATAGTATTTCGTGAGTTGATATGAATGAAGTAAATAAATAAGACAAGTGGGTGGAAGGAACTGGAGAATCGCAGCTACGGAACCATTGAAAAGATATCCATCGGCTAGATAGAGAATCTCTATATCCCCTTGTGATAGAGAACTTATTAGAAAAATGAAAATACAGATTAAACGAACAAATTTGATGTGTATCCTTTCGTCAAAATGCCTAGAAAACAATATTACATACTTTTTCACTAATAGAAAAGAATATAAAAAAAATCACCCTTTGTGGGCATCGAACCTAGACCTCACAGATGAAAGCTCTGTACGCTAACCAACACTCTATCAATAACACCATGTTGTCTTTTTTCCAGTCAGTCTGTTTCCTTCCTCAACATCTGAAGACAAAAATGCATGTTAATTTCTCTCGTAATTGTTTCATTGTCTATTAATAGAAACCACGTATGTCAAAAATAGACGCATTCTTTCTGTGAAAAATCCCATGTTTGTCACACCGTGCTTCTCCATTTACTGTTATTTGGACATTCACTTGGAAGTTAGAACTTAGCTTTGTGTGTTTGTTTTCACGTGCATGTGTGTGAGAAGAGTGGTGGGCACGTGTGTTAGATGTTTTTCTGGGTATTATTTTCGTTCAAAGCATTAATATAATTGTAAAATATGGAATTTACTGTAATGCAAGGAGTGAAAATATAAACCCAGTCCGTCAGGTTCGTTCCCAAACAACATTAAATAATGGAACGTAACGTGGACCGAGTATTATTCCATGTCGAGAACACGAGACATTACGATCGACAATCTTCATCTCGTATTTCTCTTTGGCATCACTACTCAATTTACATAGATGTATACCCGTGACTGGTATACAAGCCGCAGAATTGCAATGCTGGTTTGGTTGTCTAGTCACAAGGCGCTTGGTGGTCAGACATGGATGGCTTGTTTCAGTGCTTCCTCAATAAGGTCGTTACAACCCAGCAGTGTCCGTGACTGTACTAAGACAAGACAGACTGACACTGAAATAACTGGTTTTATCTAAACAGAGAACAAGGAAGGGGGTCGGAGTCGCTAAGAACGAGTTGCTACAATGAAGACGAAGTTGGCTACACAAATGACTGTCCTTATATTAGCCATAATTCTTGAATGCAAAGGTGTACTTTCATCAGATTCAAACATAACATTTCTTTAATATCCAAATGTGTCAGCTACATCCCTGTGGGGAAGTGAACATTCGGTACAGGAAGTGCGAAAATCTATTCGTGTCCTGGGAGCTGAAATTTCTAGCTAGAGCTACAACTCTGCAGACAATGCCGGATCTACAGATCTTGAACCCCTCGTAAAATATTACCGAAGGTCCGTTGACTTGTTTGCCGCCTGCTTTGGAAGGTCTGTTCATTCATAACGACCCTTTTGAGCAAGCCAAGGTGATTGTAAAACTATGACGTCCTAGTAATGACAGATCGCTGGGGAAAGTTTGGTATCCGCTAGTTTTAGCAAGGGAAACTTGTTTCTATGTTCTTTCCTTGCGCTTATATTCGTGTATTTCCAGTAATTTTTTTATGCGTTTCATATTGTAGTGTCTGGGTGACAATAAATAATGTCTCACTCCGCTGCAAGCTCATATATATATATATATATATATATATATATATATATATAAACGAAAAATTCCCATATTGTTTACCGCATATTTCCGTCCGATGAGAAGTTCCGAGCAAATGCTATTGAAAGACAATTTCAGGTTGCTATTTTTCTTTTTAAACCAGTGTGTTACGAATGTGATTTATAATCCGAATTAGTAGGAATTACAGCAAAGAAGAGTCTGAAGAAAGGCGCCGTTCCTACAATGATAATCCCAGTTACACTAGCTTAGTGACAATGACAGTGTTCTTGCAAGACGTGTGAACTTGGGGTTGCCAAATGCGGACTTTTTCTTTTTACGGAGTATATGATCTGACTACCATTCTGGAGACTCGGGTTCGATCCCCGGTGGGAGAACCTGGATTTTTTGCACATGTTCAAGCGGTTCTGGCGCCCAGCCAGCATCGTATAAAGTGTGTACTTGGAGGAAACTCTGGCGGATAAAAGCGATACTTAAAGTGCAGCACATTGAGAGCTTTGTTAATAAATTTGACCTGAAAAATGGAAAGTGGTTATATATAAGCCTCTATCCCGAAATTCAGATAGTAAAATTTCCAAATCGAGATTTTAGATTTTTCGGAATCTGGATATTTTTTGGCCATCATTAGTGTGAAAGCAAGATTGCTAGGAAAAATGTTCTGAGTAAGTGTGTCTGTCAGATCAAGAACAAGAATCTTGATTACTCCTATGATTCGTCTGTTTAATACAGACACGTGTCTAGAAATATGTTTCGGGGGGGGGTCCAAACCAAGTGTCTCAGGAATAATAATAATAATAATGTTTTAATTAAAATAATTATATTAAATCAAATTTATAATAATTACAATACATAAATTAATATTATATTATTATTATACGAATAGATAAAAAGACTGTATAAGAATAGAGATATAACAGCGCATATTCATTACATAGCTTACCTGTAGTTAAGATCGGAATAATTTACATAAAAGCAAGTGCCCTGGAAATAAAATTAATGTCAAATAGATGAAGAATTGCATATGTATCTAATAACAAAAATGATGTTACAATTAGTTGGAGAAAAGTAAGTTTCTGAGTAATATTTTATGAATCTTATTTTGAGTAATAATGTACAGAAATTTTCCTTGTAATGTAATTCAATGCCGTATGATCCCAATATAATCCTTGCCTTCTAAAAAGTTCAAAGGGAATTAATAACCATCGATTATGCAACAAATGCTAATATTCTAATTGCTCAACTTTCGTACTTAATAAGTCTTTCGGGTGGGAAGGGGGGTCCGGACCTCCTAAATACGTCCTTTCTATCCTTCAAAGTCGTATGATCCCAATATTGTCTTCCAATAAGTTCAGAGGATATTATACAACAAAGGCTAAACGAGTATATTTTCATTATTTAATTTTCGCACTTAATTAGTCTTTCGGGTGGGGAGTGGGGGTCCGGACCCCCTAAATACGTCCTTCCTGCTCTGATTAAAGTAAGTTTCTGATAAATATTTTATGCATATTGAGTAGTAGTGTATATAAAAGGTCCCGAGTTCGAATCGAGCTCGGGCATGGTTGTTTGTGAATGTACATTCATCAATTTCATCACTCATCCCCATCTTTGTCAATTAGCCAAGAGGCACAAAACGCGAAGTAAAATAAAATAAATCAAATCAAAAGTCCCTTAACACCTCCTATAAAATGTAAACGAGTTAGGCTGGGTACAATTGGTCAACAGGTAGGCTGTTGAAAAGAAACACCCAAGCTGGCGGTTTTCTTTTGAAGTAGAAGCAACAGACTGGAGTAGGAAAGCAACGTTGCCAAATTGAAGAGATAAAGAGGAAAAGCAGAAGGAAATTGTAAGGAAAAAAAGAAAGAGAAACAACATTAAAGAATATGGAAAGAGAAAATAAATACAGATAAAGATTAAAAAGGAAGTGTTTAAGGGTATTATCGAAAGGGGGGGGATATCCAACTCTTACATATTAGGCCTTAATTGACACGGGGGTTCTGGGGGAAGGGATTCTGAATTAAACGTGGGGGGGCAGTATCCAACTCTAGGTCTTACATTATGGCTGGTATTTTAGTTAGAGGGGGATTGAACATTAAATTGAGGGGGTATCCACTTCTTGTGTATTACTATTGTCTTAGACTGTTGCGGAAATTCTGGTGGGAGACTGAGAATTATTTCTTTTTTTGGAGGAGGCAATGCTGTCTAAAAACTAGCATGGAAATTTTGGTGGTAGGATTAAGTATTAAATTTAAAGGAGGAAATAGGAAGCTCTTGATAAAGTGTTAAACCTTGGATTGTCGAGAGATTTCTGTAGTGGAGAGAGAGTTCGAACATTAAATTTTGGAGACTGTATTTAGCGATATTGTATGTAGTACACGTTTTCGACCCCAAACGTGCCAAAAGAGAAGCTGGAAAAGACAAAATATCTCGGGATCCTAAGAAAGTATTGACACCCCATTAAATTAATATTCTTGAAAGCCTGCAAAGAAATGGGTGTAAACATTTTTTTGCTCGCTTCACCCGCAATCATGTGTTGCGAGAATGCGTCTTTGGCGCTTTACTGAGGTGAATGTGAAGTTTCATACTATAGCTGCATTACAAGACATTAGCGATATTCTCGATATTCATTAATGACATCCCTTCTTAAAATATAATCCTTAGTGTTGGTATACTATATATACTGCTTAATTTAAAGCAGGTGCATCATTTGGGACAAAAATATATCGAATCCGTATTTCTAACTTGTCACAGGAAAATTTTAAATTTGCACTGAAGATAAAATACAAGTAATTATTGTTATGGATTACGGTTTTTTACTAAAATAATTATATTTACCCGAGGAAAACCGGGGGGTGAGGGCAGTGGCGTGCCCAGGATTGTCGAAAGGGAGGGGTTACGTATACTTTTTCTTGGTAGTCAACCCTGATTTTGTTATATTTTCCTACCTTTGACATTCTTTTTCTTAGGAATACTGGGCCACATGGGGGTTATAACCCCCACCAACCCCCCCCCCCTTGGGCACGCCACTGGGTGAGGATGAGTTCTTTGAAAGAGGAACCCTGTTATATTATCGCCTTGAGGTTAAGAATTTCTAGCTAGGGTTCTGTAATGTCTCGTGAAACAAATTGAATCTGCCATACGGCTGGAGCATATTATTTGGTTTGCCAAGGTTGAATTATTCTATCTTTATCTTAAGTTGTGTAACAATTTGTGTTAAATACTCAAATTGAGTTTTATAAACCCACTTAAAAATACTATTTATATGCATATTTACATATTTTAATTTACTACATTTAACCAATCAATGTGCTAGCTTTAAGTATTTTCGAAACTCGAAAAATCAAAAAATATGGACAATGTAACATGGTATTTCATTCAAATAGACATCAACTATTACACATTCATCCAAACTATTTTGAGGCGTTTATGAACGATTTTAGGGGTGGTCTTGAGTGATGGGCACCCCTGTTTAGGGAATAAGGGCAGATCAAGTATAGTGTTCTGTAAAGCTAAGAAAAAGTTACTTTCGGTAGACACGCTGTCGTAATTAAATACTTTGTGGGGATTACGATATGGTTTGAGGGTGCGAATGATGTTTTTTTGGGGGGCACATGATATAATCTGGGGGGCGCATGACATGATTTTTGGGGGGAATGCGCCATTGGCTTTGAGGGGGGTGGGCACCTCTGCTCTCCATGAAGGAAATAATATCCTGCAGTTTTGTCTCCATACTTAGGATATTCACTAGCAGCCGTGAGTGATAACTTGCATTATGCAAAGTCTAAGGAAAAAACTAGAAGCACAACACTATAACAAAGCAACAATACAGCACCATAACACAACACAACTAGTTAAAAAGAATCAACCCCGCACGTGGTTATGGAGCAAAAATAATGAGAGGCGCCTTGCAACTACAAGAAATGTAAAGAAAATGTGGCAACAACGTCTGAGTGCACGCGCTTATCGGGAGAGGCTTGGCTATTGTTTGCTGTTGTTGTCAGTGTTAAGTTTTATAAAAGGGTTGCCGATGGGGACATAATAAACGCGCGGACTTTATGAGAGGGGCTCATGAAATTAGTGGACACAATACGTTCAACTACGTAAGGAAGTACGATTTTCAACACAAACTTGGTGTTTGTTTATGGAAACCCCATTTTGTTTTCAGCTCATTTGAAAGTACGGAAAAAATCATTAAGAATGGCTTTTGTTACATTGAAATACGTCAAGCAGTTCTCAAGTAATTGTAACCTGAAGTTGAGCGTGAATGCGCATCCTTCACTATGCCTGTCGGCAGAGCCGAGCGCAAATGCCGTCGCGCATACAGTCTGAACGCATGTGCTGTATTTTTCCTACACTCGCCAAGATAAGTATCATCCCGGCCTTTTCAGAGTCTGAAAATACTATTTTCTCAGCAACAGTTCTGACGTACGTACACTATCACAAACGTTTTGTTAATCAGTGTACTTTGTTACAAAAGCCATTCTTAATGATTTTTTCCGTGCTTTCAAATGAGCTGAAAACAAAATGGGGTTTCCATTAAGAAAAACTAAGTTTGTGTTGAAAATCGTACTTCCTTACGTAGCTGGAACGTATTGTGTCCACTAATTCCATGAGCCCCTCTCATACCTATATATCTTGGAAAGCAGTTTCTCAATATTTTTGTTGCTCACGAAATATTTCAGGTCGCAATGTTAGATGAGACACCCTGTATATGTGACACTGTTTTCTCACACCTGGAAAATTATACATTTGTTAAAATCATGCAGTGATAACTTTTTCCTGATTAAGATAGGTTAAAGAAACCTTCACTTCTGCATTTCTCGCGAAATTCTAGCCTATCTGCCACACGGGAGACCCGGGATGGGTGATCTATGGTCGAAAATTTTCCGGCATTGTCCCAGAATCAAGCCGCTCTAGGGCCCACCCAGCCTCAAACAAACTGGTACCCGGTGGTGGAGGGTAAAGGTGGCCGCAGCGTGGTGCTGATCACATCACCTCCAAAGTGGTCGACATCGAAAATATGTGGTGCCCACATACCATAAATGTGCCTTCATGGTACGGTGCTTTATGCACAGGGAACTTTAACTTTACCTTAACTGTATATACACGTATTATATTCCATTCTGTACCCCTGAGTAACTACGTTTAGTTTTTACATACACATATACGAACCCTCTACTATGCACATAGATGAGGGCCCCTAAAGGCTTACTTCCCCCCCCCCCCCCTCACTTCTGGATTTTGTGGCTTGTAGATCCGGCACTGCGCGCAGACAAAGAAATATTTCCATTCGAGCAACCACTAACAGTTTTACAACAATAGCAACATATATCCAATCAAAGTAAAACACGAATGCAAGACTAATAGAAGTACGAAATCTTATTGATCATTGTTAATAGAAAGCAAGAATTAAATAAAATCTCACACTTAATACAAACTTTTCAAATATTTCATAATTTCTTGACATTTTGAACATGTTAGTGAAGGTTTGTGATTGATTTGCTTTATTTTAGTTCGCTTGCTGTGCCACCCACTTTTGACCAATTTCCGAAAATGGAGATGAGTAATGATATGATGAAATTGATGAATGGATACTTCAAACATCCATGCCCAGGCCGTTATTCGAACCCGGGACCCCTGTCGTCGTAGCGTGATGTGCTTACTACCACTCTGCCACTGGGGCCGGCCAGATATTAATTTGATAGTTTATGAATACCACATATATGTGTGTTTGTTTGAGTTAGATTTTGAATGATTTTATGCACAGAAAGGTTAATCAGGGCTGGACCTACAGTTAAAGTGGAGCCCGAAGCATTATTAGCCTCCACTTGGTATCGAACTCGGAACCCTTTGATTACAAGGCCACCACGTTACCACTATGCCGTCGGTGAGATCCGCCACACACGCACACACAAACACACACAGACACACATATTCTGATCTGGCCATCCCTAAAAAAATCTAGGTACGGGCCTGCTGCCTACTGACGAGTATTATTTCTGTTGGAAAGGAACAAAATTTGGAGTACGATCCGTGTAGACTAGGCGTCCTGTCAACTGTAAATATCTCAAATGTTATGAATTATTTACCGCATCAAATACGGTAAGAAGTGTATGCCACTTTTACCCCGCACTACGCTGAATCTTATCTATCAAGGGAAAGTAAACCATCGTTGCCACCCAGTTTGAAAGAGAACGAGGTTTTGCGGGATTTTGCTCAGTGGCGGTCATAAGAGCTCCGCAGATCCTGTAAATAGCATACAAAATTCCCCCATAAAACTAATGCGAAAGTTAATACAAGACATTAGTAACAGTGTAACAGCAGTAATCGATCATTAATCAAGGGTTCCTTTTTGTTTGTTGAGTGTCACGTAAATGATTTTAACGATAAATATTAACATATAGATATTATTTGTTGGTAGTGCCCATAATATTTTGCAAAATGATTTACGTAACCAGTTCAATGCCTATAGTGGTGCAAGATTCTCCCTTTACAGCAAACTAGGGTCTGAGGGAGACTGCGAGACCCATGTTTGAGCGAAGTACAAAATAAATTATCTCCTTTCTTTAAAAAAAGGTGAAATGTAAAGTTCCCCGTGCATATATCACCGTTCCATGAAGACACATTTAGAGGATATGGGTTAGGGCCCCACACGGTCTCGGCCATTTTGGTGGTGATATAATCAGCACCACGGTACAGCGCCTTGGCGCTGTAACCAGGGTCTAGCAGCCTTTATCCCTCAGGGTTGCCTTCTGGCACACATCGATTTGAGTGCCCATTGATTGAATCGAAGCCGGGTCTCCCGCGTCAGACGCCATTCCGACTACACGACCGCGGCCCTCTCTTTTTTCAATTATTGTTCTTTACAAAAAATGGGTGTCACCGCAACTGCAGTTCATGGTGGGTACTAATGTTGTCAGTATACTAATATTATCGACGTGTATTCAAGATAACCTGGATTCCATATTCAGTGGTGATACATTTCAACTTTGAACATATCGACTAATTGTACTGTAGGCGGTAGGACAAGAGTAGCCAGCGACTATATCTCGGAAGGACGAGAGACTAAAGTACTAAACCTCACAGTCTGAAAGGATATTTTTGAAGGAACTTATTTTTATGTTGCTCGAACGTCTCTCCGTTTGTGGGGAACAATTGTCATTCATCACTTTTCAATATATATTTAATCATGGGACTTGGTGGGACGGGAAAAGCACCTGCCATTGTACCCCGGTAAATCAGCCAAGGGTTATAAAGTAGTTGAGCAATTCCGGATGTAATACCATAACACTATATAAGGTTAACGGGATCGTTTTCACTTTCATTACGTCCCCATCGAAACGCCAAGAAGGAAGTCAAGGTCAAAAGACTTTCCGCTTCAAGACTAGTTCCCGTCTTTCACAGGAGAATATAATGAAAGAAGAGGTACCTGCCTCTCACGCAAAGGAATTTGTTTCTATCATATAGTGTCAAAAAAGCAATAAAGTTTGAAAATGTACCCCACAGATATACCAAAATCAGTCTGTTTCATCATACTAGTCCAATCATTGGTTTTCATGCATAATGATAGTCCCTTAATTAAAACTTAGCACTTTCTCATTTCATCAGTTTAAGAACAGATTACATAATACATGTTTCATCTTCATAATTGAAGCAAATAGGTGGACAGAAAATATGAATTGGGTAGATTGATGTTTATTCTGTCGATACATGTGTGTATCGTGTTGAGTCGCTGACCGCTTCTTGAGAAATCGCGGCGCGAACATTGGCCTGCTTATCGAAGAAGTATTCTGTGATCTGAAGATTGTGGGTTCAAAAAACGTGATTTTGAAGAAAATTGGTGGACCAAAAATATGAATTGGGTAGAATAATGTTTATTCTATCGATACATGTGTGTATCATGTTGAGTCGCTGACCGCTTCTTGAGAAATCGCGGCGCGAATATTGGCCTGCTTATCGAAGAAGTATTCTGTGGTCTGAAGATTGTGGGCTCAAAAAACGTGATTTTGAAGAAAATTGGTAGACCAAAAATATGAATTGTGTAGATTAATGTTTATTCTATCGATACATGTGTGTATCATGTTGAGTCGCTGACCGCTTCATGAGAAATCGCGGCGCGAACATTGGCCTGCTTATCGAATAAGTATTCTGTGATCTGAAGATTGTGGGTTCAAAAAACGTGATTTTGAAGAAAATGGGTGGACCAAAAATATGAATTGGGTAGATTAATTTTCATTCTATCGATACATGTGTGTATCATGTTGAGTCGCTGACCGCTTCTTGTGAAATCGCGGCGCGAACATTGGCCTGCTTATCGAAGAAGTATTCTGTGATCTGAAGAATGTGGTCTCAAAAAACGTGATTTTGAAGAAAATTGGTAGACCAAAAATATGAATTGGGTAGATTAATGTTTATTCTATCGACACACGTGTGTATCATGTTGAGTCGCTCACCGCTTCTTGAGAAATCGCGGCGCGAACATCAGCCTCCTTATCGAAGAAGTATTCTGTGATCTGAAAATTGTAGGTTCAAAAAACGTGATTTTGAAGAAAATTGGTGGACCAAAAATATGAATTGGGTAGATTAATGTTTATTCTATCGATACATGTGTGTATCATGTTGAGTCGCTGACCGCTTCTTGAGAAATCGCGGCGCGAACATTGGCCTGCTTATCGAAGAAGTATTCTGTGATCTGAAGATTATGGGTTCAAAAAACGTGATTTTGAAGAAAATTGGTGGACCAAAAATATGAATTGGGTAGATTAATGTTTATTCTATCGATACATGTGTGTATCATGTTGAGTCGCTGACCGCTTCTTGAGAAATCGCGGCGCGAACATTGGCCTGCTTATCGAAGAAGTATTCTGTGATCTGAAGATTGTGGGTTCAAAAAACGTGAATTTGAAGAAAATTGGTGGACCAAAATTATGAATTGGGTAGATTAATTTTTATTCTATCGATACATGTGTGTATCATGTTGAGTCGCTGACCGCTTCTTGAGAAATCGCGGCGCGAATATTGGCCTGCTTATCGAATAAGTATTCTGTGATCTGAAGATTGTGGGCTCAAAAAACGTGATTTTGAAGAAAATTGGTAGACCAAAAATATGAATTGTGTAGATTAATGTTTATTCTATCGATACATGTGTGTATCATGTTGAGTCGCTGACCGCTTCATGAGAAATCGCGGCGCGAACATTGACCTGCTTATCGAATAAGTATTCTGTGATCTGAAGATTGTGGGTTCAAAAAACGTGATTTTGAAGAAAATGGGTGGACCAAAAATATGAATTGGGTAGATTAAATTTCATTCTATCGATACATGTGTGTATCATGTTGAGTCGCTGACCGCTTCTTGTGAAATCGCGGCGCGAACATTGGCCTGCTTATCGAAGAAGTATTCTGTGATCTGAAGATTGTGGTCTCAAAAAACGTGATTTTGAAGAAAATTGGTAGACCAAAAATATGAATTGGGTAGATTAATGTTTATTCTATCGATACACGTGTGTATCATGTTGAGTCGCTGACCGCTTCTTGAGAAATCGCGGCGCGAACATCAGCCTCCTTATCGAAGAAGTATTCTGTGATCTGAAGATTGTAGGTTCAAAAAACGTGATTTTGAAGAAAATTGGTGGACCAAAAATATGAATTGGGTAGATTAATGTTTATTCTATCGATACATGTGTGTATCATGTTGAGTCGCTGACCGCTTCTTGAGAAATCGCGGCGCGAACATTGGCCTGCTTATCGAAGAAGTATTCTCTGATCTGAAGATTGTGCGTTCAAAAAACGTGATTTTGAAGAAAATGGGTGGACCAAAAATATGAATTGGGTAGATTAATGTTTATTCTATCGATACATGTGTGTATCATGTTGAGTCGCTGACCGCTTCTTGAGAAATCGCTGCGCGAACATTGGCCTGCTTATCGAAGAAGTATTCTGTGATCTGAAGATTGTGGGTTCAAAAAACGTGATTTTGAAGAAAATAGGTGGACCAAAAATATGAATTGGGTAGATTAATGTTTATTCTATCGATACATGTGTGTATCATGTTGAGTCGCTGACCGCTTCTTGAGAAATCGCGGCGCGAACATTGGCCTCCTTATCGAAGAAGTATTCTGTGATCTGAAGATTGTGGGTTCAAAAAACGTGATTTTGAAGAAAATTGGTGGACCAAAAATATGAATTGTGTAGATTAATGTTTATTCTATCGATACATGTGTGTATCATGTTGAGTCGCTGACCGCTTCTTGAGAAATCGCGGCGCGAACATTGGCCTGCTTATCGAAGAAGTATTCTGTGATCTGAAGATTGTGGATTCAAAAAACGTGATTTTGAAGAAAATTGGTGGACCAAAAATATGAATTGGTAGATTAATGTTTATTCTATCGATACATGTGTGTATCATGTTGAGTCGCTGACCGCTTCTTGAGAAATCGCGGCGCGAACATTGGCCTGCTTATCGAAGAAGTATTCTGTGATCTGAAGATTGTGGATTCAAAAAACGTGATTTTGAAGAAAATTGGTTGACCAAAAATATGAATTGGGTAGATTAATGTTTATTGTATCGATTCATGTGTGTATCATGTTGAGTCGCTGACCGCTTCTTGAGAAATCGCGGCGCGAACATTGGCCTGCTTATCGAAGAAGTATTCTGTGATCTGAAGATTGTGGGCTCGAAAAACGTGATTTTGAAGAAAATTGGTGGACCAAAAAAATGAATTGGGTAGATTAATGTTTATTCTATCGATACATGTGTGTATCATGTTGAGTCGCTGACCGCTTCTTGAGAAATCGCGGCGCGAACATTGGCCTGATTATCGAAGAAGTATTCTGTGATCTGAAGTTTGTGGGTTCAAAAAACGTGATTTTGAAGAAAATTGGTGGACCAAAAATATGAATTGGGTATATTAATGTTTATTCTATCGATACATGTGTGTATCATGTTGAGTCGCTGACCGCTTCTTGAGAAATCGCGGCGCGAACATTGGCCTGCTTTTCGAAGAAGTATTCTGTGATCTGAAGATTGTGGGCTCAAAAAACGTGATTTTGAAGAAAATTGGTGGACCAAAAATATGAACTGGGTAGATTAATGTTTATTCTATTGATACATGTGTGTATCATGTTGAGTCGCTGACCGCTTCTTGAGAAATCGCGGCGCGAACATTGGCCTGCTTATCGAAGAAGTATTCTGTGATCTGAAGATTGTGGGTTCAAAAAACGTGATTTTGAAGAAAATAGGTGGACCAAAAATATGAATTGGGTAGATTAATGTTTATTCTATCGATACATGTGTGTATCATGTTGAGTCGCTGACCGCTTCTTGAGAAATCGCTGCGCGAACATTGGCCTCCTTATCGAAGAAGTATTCTGTGATCTGAAGATTGTGGGTTCAAAAAACGTGATTTTGAAGAAAATTGGTGGTCCAAAAATATGAATTGGGTAGATTAATGTTTATTCTATCGATACATGTGTGTATCATGTTGAGTCGTTGACCGCTTCTTGAGAAATCGCGGCGCGAACATTGGCCTGCTTATCGAAGAAGTATTCTGTGATCTGAAGATTGTGGGTTCAAAAAACGTGATTTTGAAGAAAATTGGTGGACCAAAAATATGAATTGGGTAGATTAATGTTTATTCTATCGATTCATGTGTGTATCATGTTGAGTCGCTGACCGCTTCTTGAGAAATCGCGGCGCGAACATTGGCCTGCTTATCGAAGAAGTATTCTGTGATCTGAAGATTGTGGGTTCAAAAAACGTGAATTTGAAGAAAATTGGTGGACTAAAATTATGAATTGGGTAGATTAATTTTTATTCTATCGATACATGTGTGTATCATGTTGAGTCGCTGACCGCTTCTTGAGAAATCGCGGCGCGAATATTGGCCTGCTTATCGAAGAAGTATTCTGTGATCTGAAGATTGTGGGTTCAAAAAACGTGAATTTGAAGAAAATTGGTGGACTAAAATTATGAATTGGGTAGATTAATTTTTATTCTATCGATACACGTGTGTATCATGTTGAGTCGCTGACCGCTTCTTGAGAAATCGCGGCGCGAATTTTGGCCTGCTTATCGAATAAGTATTCTGTGATCTGAAGATTGTGGGCTCAAAAAACGTGATTTTGAAGAAAATTGGTAGACCAAAAATATGAATTGGGTAGATTAATGTTTATTCTATCGATACACGTGTGTATCATGTTGAGTCGCTGACCGCTTCTTGAGAAATCGCGGCGCGAACATCAGCCTCCTTATCGAGGAAGTATTCTGTGATCTGAAGATTGTAGGTTCAAAAAACGTGATTTTGAAGAAAATTGGTGGACCAAAAATATGAATTGGGTAGATTAATGTTTATTCTATCGATACATGTGTGTATCATGTTGAGTCGCTGACCGCTTCTTGAGAAATCGCGGCGCGAACATTGGCCTGCTTATCGAATAAGTATTCTGTGATCTGAAGATTGTGGGTTCAAAAAACGTGATTTTGAAGAAAATGGGTGGACCAAAAATATGAATTGGGTAGATTAATGTTTATTCTATCGATACATGTGTGTATCATGTTGAGTCGCTGACCGCTTCTTGAGAAATCGCGGCGCGAACATTGGCCTGCTTATCGAAGAAGTATTCTGTGATCTGAAGATTGTGGGTTCAAAAAACGTGATTTTGAAGAAAATTGGTTGACCAAAAATATGAATTGGGTAGATTAATGTTTATTCTATCGATTCATGTGTGTATCATGTTGAGTCGCTGACCGCTTCTTGAGAAATCGCGGCGCGAATATTGGCCTGCTTATCGAATAAGTATTCTGTGATCTGAAGATTGTGGGCTCAAAAAACGTGATTTTGAAGAAAATTGGTGGACCAAAAATATGAATTGTGTAGATTAATGTTTATTCTATCGATACATGTGTGTATCATGTTGAGTCGCTGAAAGCTTCTTGAGAAATCGCGGCGCGAACATTGGCCTGCTTATCGAAGAAGTATTCTGTGATCTGAAGATTGTGGATTCAAAAAACGTGATTTTGAAGAAAATTGGTGGACCAAAAATATGAATTGGTAGATTAATGTTTATTCTATCGATACATGTGTGTATCATGTTGAGTCGCTGACCGCTTCTTGACAAATCGCGGCGCGAACATTGGACTGCTTATCGAATAAGTATTCTGTGATCTGAAGATTGTGGGTTCAAAAAACGTGATTTTGAAGAAAATTGGGGGACCAAAAATATGAATTGGGTAGATTAATGTCTATTCTATCGATTCATGTGTGTATCATGTTGAGTCGCCGACCGCTTCTTGAGAAATCGCGGCGCGAACATTGGCCTGCTTATCGAAGAAGTATTCTGTGATCTGAAGATTGTGGGCTCGAAAAACGAGATTTTGAAGAAAATTGGTGGACCAAAAAAATGAATTGGGTAGATTAATGTTTATTCTATCGATACATGTGTGTATCATGTTGAGTCGCTGACCGCTTCTTGAGAAATCGCGGCGCGAACATTGGCCTGATTATCGAAGAAGTATTCTGTGATCTGAAGTTTGTGGGTTCAAAAAACGTGATTTTGAAGAAAATTGGTGGACCAAAAATATGAATTGGGTAGATTAATGTTTATTCTATCGATACATGTGTGTATCATGTTGAGTCGCTGACCGCTTCTTGAGAAATCGCGGCGCGAACATTGGCCTGCTTTTCGAAGAAGTATTCTGTGATCTGAAGATTGTGGGCTCAAAAAACGTGATTTTGAAGAAAATTGGTGGACCAAAAATATGAACTGGGTAGATTAATGTTTATCCTATTGATACATGTGTGTATCATGTTGAGTCGCTGACCGCTTCTTGAGAAATCGCGGCGCGAACATTGGCCTGCTTATCGAAGAAGTATTCTGTGATCTGAAGATTGTGGGTTCAAAAAACGTGATTTTGAAGAAAATAGGTGGACCAAAAATATGAATTGGGTAGATTAATGTTTATTCTATCGATACATGTGTGTATCATGTTGAGTCGCTGACCGCTTCCTGAGAAATCGCGGCGCGAACATTGGCCTCCTTATCGAAGAAGTATTCTGTGATCTGAAGATTGTGGGTTCAAAAAACATGATTTTGAAGAAAATTGGTGGACCAAAAATATGAATTGTGTAGATTAATGTTTATTCTATCGATACATGTGTGTATCATGTTGAGTCGCTGACCGCTTCTTGAGAAATCGCGGCGCGAACATTGGCCTGCTTATCGAATAAGTATTCTGTGATCTGAAGATTGTGGGTTCAAAAAACGTGATTTTGAAGAAAATTGGTGGACCAAAAATATGAATTGGGTAGATTAATGTTTATTCTATCGATTCATGTGTGTATCATGTTGAGTCGCTGACCGCTTCTTGAGAAATCGCGGCGCGAACATTGGCCTGCTTATCGATGAAGTATTCTGTGATCTGAAGATTGTGCGTTCAAAAAACGTGATTTTGAAGAAAATGGGTGGACCAAAAATATGAATTGGGTAGATTAATGTTTATTCTATCGATACATGTGTGTATCATGTTGAGTCGCTGACCGCTTCTTGAGAAATCGCTGCGCGAACATTGGCCTGCTTATCGAAGAAGTATTCTGTGATCTGAAGATTGTGGGTTCAAAAAACGTGATTTTGAAGAAAATAGGTGGACCAAAAATATGAATTGGGTAGATTAATGTTTATTCTATCGATACATGTGTGTATCATGTTGAGTCGCTGACCGCTTCTTGAGAAATCGCGGCGCGAACATTGGCCTCCTTATCGAAGAAGTATTCTGTGATCTGAAGATTGTGGGTTCAAAAAACGTGATTTTGAAGAAAATTGGTGGACGAAAAATATGAATTGGGTAGATTAATGTTTATTCTATCGATTCATGTGTGTATCATGTTGAGTCGCTGACCGCTTCTTGAGAAATCGCGGCGCGAACATTGGCCTGCTTATCGAAGAAGTATTCTGTGATCTGAAGATTGTGGGTTCAAAAAACGTGAATTTGAAGAAAATTGGTGGACTAAAATTATGAATTGGGTAGATTAATTTTTATTCTATCGATACATGTGTGTATCATGTTGAGTCGCTGACCGCTTCTTGAGAAATCGCGGCGCGAATATTGGCCTGCTTATCGAATAAGTATTCTGTGATCTGAAGATTGTGGGCTCAAAAAACGTGATTTTGAAGAAAATTGGTAGACCAAAAATATGAATTGGGTAGATTAATGTTTATTCTATCGATACACGTGTGTATCATGTTGAGTCGCTGACCGCTTCTTGAGAAATCGCGGCGCGAACATCAGCCTCCTTATCGAGGAAGTATTCTGTGATCTGAAGATTGTAGGTTCAAAAAACGTGATTTTGAAGAAAATTGGTGGACCAAAAATATGAATTGGGTGGATTAATGTTTATTCTATCGATACATGTGTGTATCATGTTGAGTCGCTGACCGCTTCTTGAGAAATCGCTGCGCGAACATTGGCCTGCTTATCGAATAAGTATTCTGTGATCTGAAGATTGTGGGTTCAAAAAACGTGATTTTGAAGAAAATGGGTGGACCAAAAATATGAATTGGGTAGATTAATGTTTATTCTATCGATACATGTGTGTATCATGTTGAGTCGCTGACCGCTTCTTGAGAAATCGCTGCGCGAACATTGGCCTGCTTATCGAAGAAGTATTCTGTGATCTGAAGATTGTTGGTTTAAAAAAACTTGATTTTGAAGAAAATTGGTTGACCAAAAATATGAATTGGGTAGATTAATGTTTATTCTATCGATTCATGTGTGTATCATGTTGAGTCGCTGAGCGCTTCTTGAGAAATCGCGGCGCGAATATTGGCCTGCTTATCGAATAAGTATTCTGTGATCTGAAGATTGTGGGCTCAAAAAACGTGATTTTGAAGAAAATTGGTGGACCAAAAATATGAATTGTGTAGATTAATGTTTATTCTATCGATACATGTGTGTATCATGTTGAGTCGCTGAAAGCTTCTTGAGAAATCGCGGCGCGAACATTGGCCTGCTTATCGAAGAAGTATTCTGTGATCTGAAGATTGTGGATTCAAAAAACGTGATTTTGAAGAAAATTGGTGGACCAAAAATATGAATTGGTAGATTAATGTTTATTCTATCGATACATGTGTGTATCATGTTGAGTCGCTGAACGCTTCTTGACAAATCGCGGCGCGAACATTGGCCTGCTTATCGAATAAGTATTCTGTGATCTGAAGATTGTGGGTTCAAAAAACGTGATTTTGAAGAAAATTGGGGGACCAAAAATATGAATTGGGTAGATTAATGTCTATTCTATCGATTCATGTGTGTATCATGTTGAGTCGCTGACCGCTTCTTGAGAAATCGCGGCGCGAACATTGGCATGCTTATCGAATAAGTATTCTGTGATCTGAAGATTGTGGGCTCGAAAAACGAGATTTTGAAGAAAATTGGTAGACCAAAAAAATGAATTGGGTAGATTAATGTTTATTCTATCGATACATGTGTGTATCATGTTGAGTCGCTGACCGCTTCTTGAGAAATCGCGGCGCGAACATTGGCCTGCTTTTCGAAGAAGTATTCTGTGATCTGAAGATTGTGGGCTCAAAAAACGTGATTTTGAAGAAAATTGGTGGAGCAAAAATATGAACTGGGTAGATTAATGTTTATCCTATTGATACATGTGTGTATCATGTTGAGTCGCTGACCGCTTCTTGAGAAATCGCGGCGCGAACATTGGCCTGCTTATCGAAGAAGTATTCTGTGATCTGAAGATTGTGGGTTCAAAAAACGTGATTTTGAAGAAAATAGGTGGACCAAAAATATGAATTGGGTAGATTAATGTTTATTCTATCGATACATGTGTGTATCATGTTGAGTCGCTGACCGCTTCTTGAGAAATCGCGGCGCGAACATTGGCCTCCTTATCGAAGAAGTATTCTGTGATCTGAAGATTGTGGGTTCAAAAAACATGATTTTGAAGAAAATTGGTGGACCAAAAATATGAATTGTGTAGATTAATGTTTATTCTATCGATACATGTGTGTATCATGTTGAGTCGCTGACCGCTTCTTGAGAAATCGCGGCGCGAACATTGGCCTGCTTATCGAATAAGTATTCTGTGATCTGAAGATTGTGGGTTCAAAAAACGTGATTTTGAAGAAAATTGGTGGACCAAAAATATGAATTGGGTAGATTAATGTTTATTCTATCGATTCATGTGTGTATCATGTTGAGTCGCTGACCGCTTCTTGAGAAATCGCAGCGCGAACATTGGCCTGCTTATCGTTGAAGTATTCTGTGATCTGAAGATTGTAGGCTCAAAAAACGTGATTTTGAAGAAAATTGGTGGACCAAAAATATGAATTGGGTAGATTAATGTTTATTCTATCGATACATGTGTGTATCATGTTGAGTCGCTGACCGCTTCTTGAGAAATCGCGGCGCGAACATTGGCCTGCTTTTCGAAGAAGTATTCTGTGATCCGAAGTTTGTGGGTTCAAAAAACGTGATTTTGAAGAAAATTGGTGGACCAAAAATATGAATTGTGTAGATTAATGTTTATTCTATCGATACATGTGTGTATCATGTTGAGTCGCTGACCGCTTCTTGAGAAATCGCTGCGCGAACATTGGAATGCTTATCGAAGAAGTATTCTGTGATCTGAAGATTGTGGGTTCAAAAAACGTGATTTTGAAGAAAATAGGTGGACCAAAAATATGAATTGGGTACATTAATGTTTATTCTATCGATACATGTGTGTATCATGTTGAGTCGCTGACCGCTTCTTGAGAAATCGCGGCGCGAACATTGGCCTCCTTATCGAAGAAGTATTCTGTGATCTGAAGATTGTGGGTTCAAAAAACGTGATTTTGAAGAAAATTGGTGGACCAAAAATATGAATTGGTAGATTAATGTTTATTCTATCGATACATGTGTGTATCATGTTGAGTCGCTGACCGCTTCTTGAGAAATCGCGGCGCGAACATTGGCCTGCTTATCGAAGAAGTATTCTGTGATCTGAAGATTGTGGGTTCAAAAAACGTGATTTTGAAGAAAATTGGGGGACCAAAAATATGAATTGGGTAGATTAATGTTTATTCTATCGATTCATGTGTGTATCATGTTGAGTCGCTGACCGCTTCTTGAGAAATCGCGGCGCGAACATTGGCCTGCTTATCGAAGAAGTATTCTGTGATCTGAAGATTGTGGGCTCGAAAAACGAGATTTTGAAGAAAATTGGTGGACCAAAAAAATGAATTGGGTAGATTAATGTTTATTCTATCGATACATGTGTGTATCATGTTGAGTCGCTGACCGCTTCTTGAGAAATCGCGGCGCGAACATTGGCCTGATTATCGAAGAAGTATTCTGTGATCTGAAGATTGTGGGTTCAAAAAACGTGATTTTGAAGAAAATTGGTGGACCAAAAATATGAATTGGGTATATTGATGTTTATTCTATCGATACATGTGTGTATCATGTTGAGTCGCTGACCGCTTCTTGAGAAATCGCGGCGCGAACATTGGCCTGCTTTTCGAAGAAGTATTCTGTGATCTGAAGATTGTGGGCTCAAAAAACGTGATTTTGAAGAAAATTGGTGGACCAAAAATATGAACTGGGTAGATTAATGTTTATCCTATTGATACATGTGTGTATCATGTTGAGTCGCTGACCGCTTCTTGAGAAATCGCGGCGCGAACATTGGCCTGCTTATCGAAGAAGTATTCTGTGATCTGAAGATTGTAGGTTCAAAAAACGTGATTTTGAAGAAAATTTTTGGACCAAAAATATGAATTGGGTAGATTAATGTTTATTCTATCGATACATGTGTGTATCATGTTGAGTCGCTGACCGCTTCTTGAGAAATCGCGGCGCGAACATTGGCCTGCTTATCGAATAAGTATTCTGTGATCTGAAGATTGTGGGTTCAAAAAACGTGATTTTGAAGAAAATGGGTGGACCAAAAATATGAATTGGGTAGATTAATGTTTATTCTATCGATACATGTGTGTATCATGTTGAGTCGCTGACCGCTTCTTGAGAAATCGCGGCGCGAACATTGGCCTGCTTATCGAAGAAGTATTCTGTGATCTGAAGATTGTGGGTTCAAAAAACGTGATTTTGAAGAAAATTGGTTGACCAAAAATATGAATTGGGTAGATTAATGTTTATTCTATCGATTCATGTGTGTATCATGTTGAGTCGCTGACCGCTTCTTGAGAAATCGCGGCGCGAATATTGGCCTGCTTATCGAATAAGTATTCTGTGATCTGAAGATTGTGGGCTCAAAAAACGTGATTTTGAAGAAAATTGGTGGACCAAAAATATGAATTGTGTAGATTAATGTTTATTCTATCGATACATGTGTGTATCATGTTGAGTCGCTGAAAGCTTTTTGAGAAATCGCGGCGCGAACATTGGCCTGCTTATCGAAGAAGTATTCTGTGATCTGAAGATTGTGGGTTCAAAAAACGTGATTTTGAAGAAAATTGGGGGACCAAAAATATGAATTGGGTAGATTAATGTTTATTGTATCGATTCATGTGTGTATCATGTTGAGTCGCTGACCGCTTCTTGAGAAATCGCGGCGCGAACATTGGCCTGCTTATCGAAGAAGTATTCTGTGATCTGAAGATTGTGGGCTCGAAAAACGTGATTTTGAAGAAAATTGGTGGACCAAAAAAATGAATTGGGTAGATTAATGTTTATTCTATCGATACATGTGTGTATCATGTTGAGTCGCTGACCGCTTCTTGAGAAATCGCGGCGCGAACATTGGCCTGATTATCGAAGAAGTATTCTGTGATCTGAAGTTTGTGGGTTCAAAAAACGTGATTTTGAAGAAAATTGGTGGACCAAAAATATGAATTGGGTATATTGATGTTTATTCTATCGATACATGTGTGTATCATGTTGAGTCGCTGACCGCTTCTTGAGAAATCGCGGCGCGAACATTGGCCTGCTTTTCGAAGAAGTATTCTGTGATCTGAAGATTGTGGGCTCAAAAAACGTGATTTTGAAGAAAATTGGTGGACCAAAAATATGAACTGGGTAGATTAATGTTTATCCTATTGATACATGTGTGTATCATGTTGAGTCGCTGACCGCTTCTTGAGAAATCGCGGCGCGAACATTGGCCTGCTTATCGAATAAGTATTCTGTGATCTGAAGATTGTAGGTTCAAAAAACGTGATTTTGAAGAAAATTGGTGGACCAAAAATATGAATTGGGTAGATTAATGTTTATTCTATCGATACATGTGTGTATCATGTTGAGTCGCTGACCGCTTCTTGAGAAATCGCGGCGCGAACATTGGCCTGCTTATCGAATAAGTATTCTGTGATCTGAAGATTGTGGGTTCAAAAAACGTGATTTTGAAGAAAATGGGTGGACCAAAAATATGAATTGGGTAGATTAATGTTTATTCTATCGATTCATGTGTGTATCATGTTGAGTCGCTGACCGCTTCTTGAGAAATCGCGGCGCGAATATTGGCCTGCTTATCGAATAAGTATTCTGTGATCTGAAGATTGTGGGCTCAAAAAACGTGATTTTGAAGAAAATTGGTGGACCAAAAATATGAATTGTGTAGATTAATGTTTATTCTATCGATACATGAGTGTATCATGTTGAGTCGCTGAAAGCTTCTTGAGAAATCGCGGCGCGAACATTGGCCTGCTTATCGAAGAAGTATTCTGTGATCTGAAGATTGTGGATTCAAAAAACGTGATTTTGAAGAAAATTGGTGGACCAAAAATATGAATTGGTAGATTAATGTTTATTCTATCGATACATGTGTGTATCATGTTGAGTCGCTGACCGCTTCTTGACAAATCGCGGCGCGAACATTGGCCTGCTTATCGAATAAGTATTCTGTGATCTGAAGATTGTGAATTCAAAAAACGTGATTTTGAAGAAAATTGGGGGACCAAAAATATGAATTGGGTAGATTAATGTCTATTCTATCGATTCATGTGTGTATCATGTTGAGTCGCTGACCGCTTCTTGAGAAATCGCGGCGCGAATATTGGCCTGCTTATCGAATAAGTATTCTGTGATCTGAAGATTGTGAATTCAAAAAACGTGATTTTGAAGAAAATTGGGGGACCAAAAATATGAATTGGGTAGATTAATGTCTATTCTATCGATTCATGTGTGTATCATGTTGAGTCGCTGACCGCTTCTTGACAAATCGCGGCGCGAACATTGGCCTGCTTATCGAAGAAGTATTCTGTGATCTGAAGATTGTGGGCTCAAAAAACGTGATTTTGAAGAAAATTGGTGGACCAAAAATATGAACTGGGTAGATTAATGTTTATTCTATTGATACATGTGTGTATCATGTTGAGTCGCTGACCGCTTCTTGAGAAATCGCGGCGCGAACATTGGCCTGCTTATCGAAGAAGTATTCTGTGATCTGAAGATTGTGGGTTCAAAAAACGTGATTTTGAAGAAAATAGGTGGACCAAAAATATGAATTGGGTAGATTAATGTTTATTCTATCGATACATGTGTGTATCATGTTGAGTCGCTGACCGCTTCTTGAGAAATCGCTGCGCGAACATTGGCCTCCTTATCGAAGAAGTATTCTGTGATCTGAAGATTGTGGGTTCAAAAAACGTGATTTTGAAGAAAATTGGTGGTCCAAAAATATGAATTGGGTAGATTAATGTTTATTCTATCGATACATGTGTGTATCATGTTGAGTCGTTGACCGCTTCTTGAGAAATCGCGGCGCGAACATTGGCCTGCTTATCGAAGAAGTATTCTGTGATCTGAAGATTGTGGGTTCAAAAAACGTGATTTTGAAGAAAATTGGTGGACCAAAAATATGAATTGGGTAGATTAATGTTTATTCTATCGATTCATGTGTGTATCATGTTGAGTCGCTGACCGCTTCTTGAGAAATCGCGGCGCGAACATTGGCCTGCTTATCGAAGAAGTATTCTGTGATCTGAAGATTGTGGGTTCAAAAAACGTGAATTTGAAGAAAATTGGTGGACTAAAATTATGAATTGGGTAGATTAATTTTTATTCTATCGATACATGTGTGTATCATGTTGAGTCGCTGACCGCTTCTTGAGAAATCGCGGCGCGAACATCAGCCTCCTTATCGAGGAAGTATTCTGTGATCTGAAGATTGTAGGTTCAAAAAACGTGATTTTGAAGAAAATTGGTGGACCAAAAATATGAATTGGGTAGATTAATGTTTATTCTATCGATACATGTGTGTATCATGTTGAGTCGCTGACCGCTTCTTGAGAAATCGCGGCGCGAACATTGGCCTGCTTATCGAATAAGTATTCTGTGATCTGAAGATTGTGGGTTCAAAAAACGTGATTTTGAAGAAAATGGGTGGACCAAAAATATGAATTGGGTAGATTAATGTTTATTCTATCGATACATGTGTGTATCATGTTGAGTCGCTGACCGCTTCTTGAGAAATCGCGGCGCGAACATTGGCCTGCTTATCGAAGAAGTATTCTGTGATCTGAAGATTGTGGGTTCAAAAAACGTGATTTTGAAGAAAATTGGTTGACCAAAAATATGAATTGGGTAGATTAATGTTTATTCTATCGATTCATGTGTGTATCATGTTGAGTCGCTGACCGCTTCTTGAGAAATCGCGGCGCGAATATTGGCCTGCTTATCGAATAAGTATTCTGTGATCTGAAGATTGTGGGCTCAAAAAACGTGATTTTGAAGAAAATTGGTGGACCAAAAATATGAATTGTGTAGATTAATGTTTATTCTATCGATACATGTGTGTATCATGTTGAGTCGCTGAAAGCTTCTTGAGAAATCGCGGCGCGAACATTGGCCTGCTTATCGAAGAAGTATTCTGTGATCTGAAGATTGTGGATTCAAAAAACGTGATTTTGAAGAAAATTGGTGGACCAAAAATATGAATTGGTAGATTAATGTTTATTCTATCGATACATGTGTGTATCATGTTGAGTCGCTGACCGCTTCTTGACAAATCGCGGCGCGAACATTGGACTGCTTATCGAATAAGTATTCTGTGATCTGAAGATTGTGGGTTCAAAAAACGTGATTTTGAAGAAAATTGGGGGACCAAAAATATGAATTGGGTAGATTAATGTCTATTCTATCGATTCATGTGTGTATCATGTTGAGTCGCCGACCGCTTCTTGAGAAATCGCGGCGCGAACATTGGCCTGCTTATCGAAGAAGTATTCTGTGATCTGAAGATTGTGGGCTCGAAAAACGAGATTTTGAAGAAAATTGGTGGACCAAAAAAATGAATTGGGTAGATTAATGTTTATTCTATCGATACATGTGTGTATCATGTTGAGTCGCTGACCGCTTCTTGAGAAATCGCGGCGCGAACATTGGCCTGATTATCGAAGAAGTATTCTGTGATCTGAAGTTTGTGGGTTCAAAAAACGTGATTTTGAAGAAAATTGGTGGACCAAAAATATGAATTGGGTAGATTAATGTTTATTCTATCGATACATGTGTGTATCATGTTGAGTCGCTGACCGCTTCTTGAGAAATCGCGGCGCGAACATTGGCCTGCTTTTCGAAGAAGTATTCTGTGATCTGAAGATTGTGGGCTCAAAAAACGTGATTTTGAAGAAAATTGGTGGACCAAAAATATGAACTGGGTAGATTAATGTTTATCCTATTGATACATGTGTGTATCATGTTGAGTCGCTGACCGCTTCTTGAGAAATCGCGGCGCGAACATTGGCCTGCTTATCGAAGAAGTATTCTGTGATCTGAAGATTGTGGGTTCAAAAAACGTGATTTTGAAGAAAATAGGTGGACCAAAAATATGAATTGGGTAGATTAATGTTTATTCTATCGATACATGTGTGTATCATGTTGAGTCGCTGACCGCTTCCTGAGAAATCGCGGCGCGAACATTGGCCTCCTTATCGAAGAAGTATTCTGTGATCTGAAGATTGTGGGTTCAAAAAACATGATTTTGAAGAAAATTGGTGGACCAAAAATATGAATTGTGTAGATTAATGTTTATTCTATCGATACATGTGTGTATCATGTTGAGTCGCTGACCGCTTCTTGAGAAATCGCGGCGCGAACATTGGCCTGCTTATCGAATAAGTATTCTGTGATCTGAAGATTGTGGGTTCAAAAAACGTGATTTTGAAGAAAATTGGTGGACCAAAAATATGAATTGGGTAGATTAATGTTTATTCTATCGATTCATGTGTGTATCATGTTGAGTCGCTGACCGCTTCTTGAGAAATCGCGGCGCGAACATTGGCCTGCTTATCGATGAAGTATTCTGTGATCTGAAGATTGTGCGTTCAAAAAACGTGATTTTGAAGAAAATGGGTGGACCAAAAATATGAATTGGGTAGATTAATGTTTATTCTATCGATACATGTGTGTATCATGTTGAGTCGCTGACCGCTTCTTGAGAAATCGCTGCGCGAACATTGGCCTGCTTATCGAAGAAGTATTCTGTGATCTGAAGATTGTGGGTTCAAAAAACGTGATTTTGAAGAAAATAGGTGGACCAAAAATATGAATTGGGTAGATTAATGTTTATTCTATCGATACATGTGTGTATCATGTTGAGTCGCTGACCGCTTCTTGAGAAATCGCGGCGCGAACATTGGCCTCCTTATCGAAGAAGTATTCTGTGATCTGAAGATTGTGGGTTCAAAAAACGTGATTTTGAAGAAAATTGGTGGACGAAAAATATGAATTGGGTAGATTAATGTTTATTCTATCGATTCATGTGTGTATCATGTTGAGTCGCTGACCGCTTCTTGAGAAATCGCGGCGCGAACATTGGCCTGCTTATCGAAGAAGTATTCTGTGATCTGAAGATTGTGGGTTCAAAAAACGTGAATTTGAAGAAAATTGGTGGACTAAAATTATGAATTGGGTAGATTAATTTTTATTCTATCGATACATGTGTGTATCATGTTGAGTCGCTGACCGCTTCTTGAGAAATCGCGGCGCGAATATTTTCCTGCTTATCGAATAAGTATTCTGTGATCTGAAGATTGTGGGCTCAAAAAACGTGATTTTGAAGAAAATTGGTAGACCAAAAATATGAATTGGGTAGATTAATGTTTATTCTATCGATACACGTGTGTATCATGTTGAGTCGCTGACCGCTTCTTGAGAAATCGCGGCGCGAACATCAGCCTCCTTATCGAGGAAGTATTCTGTGATCTGAAGATTGTAGGTTCAAAAAACGTGATTTTGAAGAAAATTGGTGGACCAAAAATATGAATTGGGTAGATTAATGTTTATTCTATCGATACATGTGTGTATCATGTTGAGTCGCTGACCGCTTCTTGAGAAATCGCTGCGCGAACATTGGCCTGCTTATCGAATAAGTATTCTGTGATCTGAAGATTGTGGGTTCAAAAAACGTGATTTTGAAGAAAATGGGTGGACCAAAAATATGAATTGGGTAGATTAATGTTTATTCTATCGATACATGTGTGTATCATGTTGAGTCGCTGACCGCTTCTTGAGAAATCGCTGCGCGAACATTGGCCTGCTTATCGAAGAAGTATTCTGTGATCTGAAGATTGTTGGTTTAAAAAAACTTGATTTTGAAGAAAATTGGTTGATCAAAAATATGAATTGGGTAGATTAATGTTTATTCTATCGATTCATGTGTGTATCATGTTGAGTCGCTGAGCGCTTCTTGAGAAATCGCGGCGCGAATATTGGCCTGCTTATCGAATAAGTATTCTGTGATCTGAAGATTGTGGGCTCAAAAAACGTGATTTTGAAGAAAATTGGTGGACCAAAAATATGAATTGTGTAGATTAATGTTTATTCTATCGATACATGTGTGTATCATGTTGAGTCGCTGAAAGCTTCTTGAGAAATCGCGGCGCGAACATTGGCCTGCTTATCGAAGAAGTATTCTGTGATCTGAAGATTGTGGATTCAAAAAACGTGATTTTGAAGAAAATTGGTGGACCAAAAATATGAATTGGTAGATTAATGTTTATTCTATCGATACATGTGTGTATCATGTTGAGTCGCTGAACGCTTCTTGTAAATCGCGGCGCGAACATTGGCCTGCTTATCGAATAAGTATTCTGTGATCTGAAGATTGTGGGTTCAAAAAACGTGATTTTGAAGAAAATTGGGGGACCAAAAATATGAATTGGGTAGATTAATGTCTATTCTATCGATTCATGTGTGTATCATGTTGAGTCGCTGACCGCTTCTTGAGAAATCGCGGCGCGAACATTGGCATGCTTATCGAATAAGTATTCTGTGATCTGAAGATTGTGGGCTCGAAAAACGAGATTTTGAAGAAAATTGGTAGACCAAAAAAATGAATTGGGTAGATTAATGTTTATTCTATCGATACATGTGTGTATCATGTTGAGTCGCTGACCGCTTCTTGAGAAATCGCGGCGCGAACATTGGCCTGCTTTTCGAAGAAGTATTCTGTGATCCGAAGTTTGTGGGTTCAAAAAACGTGATTTTGAAGAAAATTGGTGGACCAAAAATATGAATTGTGTAGATTAATGTTTATTCTATCGATACATGTGTGTATCATGTTGAGTCGCTGACCGCTTCTTGAGAAATCGCTGCGCGAACATTGGCCTGCTTATCGAAGAAGTATTCTGTGATCTGAAGATTGTGGGTTCAAAAAACGTGATTTTGAAGAAAATAGGTGGACCAAAAATATGAATTGGGTAGATTAATGTTTATTCTATCGATACATGTGTGTATCATGTTGAGTCGCTGACCGCTTCTTGAGAAATCGCGGCGCGAACATTGGCCTCCTTATCGAAGAAGTATTCTGTGATCTGAAGATTGTGGGTTCAAAAAACATGATTTTGAAGAAAATTGGTGGACCAAAAATATGAATTGTGTAGATTAATGTTTATTCTATCGATACATGTGTGTATCATGTTGAGTCGCTGACCGCTTCTTGAGAAATCGCGGCGCGAACATTGGCCTGCTTATCGAATAAGTATTCTGTGATCTGAAGATTGTGGGTTCAAAAAACGTGATTTTGAAGAAAATTGGTGGACCAAAAATATGAATTGGGTAGATTAATGTTTATTCTATCGATTCATGTGTGTATCATGTTGAGTCGCTGACCGCTTCTTGAGAAATCGCAGCGCGAACATTGGCCTGCTTATCGTTGAAGTATTCTGTGATCTGAAGATTGTAGGCTCAAAAAACGTGATTTTGAAGAAAATTGGTGGACCAAAAATATGAATTGGGTAGATTAATGTTTATTCTATCGATACATGTGTGTATCATGTTGAGTCGCTGACCGCTTCTTGAGAAATCGCGGCGCGAACATTGGCCTGCTTTTCGAAGAAGTATTCTGTGATCCGAAGTTTGTGGGTTCAAAAAACGTGATTTTGAAGAAAATTGGTGGACCAAAAATATGAATTGTGTAGATTAATGTTTATTCTATCGATACATGTGTGTATCATGTTGAGTCGCTGACCGCTTCTTGAGAAATCGCTGCGCGAACATTGGCCTGCTTATCGAAGAAGTATTCTGTGATCTGAAGATTGTGGGTTCAAAAAACGTGATTTTGAAGAAAATAGGTGGACCAAAAATATGAATTGGGTACATTAAAGTTTATTCTATCGATACATGTGTGTATCATGTTGAGTCGCTGACCGCTTCTTGAGAAATCGCGGCGCGAACATTGGCCTCCTTATCGAAGAAGTATTCTGTGATCTGAAGATTGTGGGTTCAAAAAACGTGATTTTGAAGAAAATTGGTGGACCAAAAATATGAATTGGTAGATTAATGTTTATTCTATCGATACATGTGTGTACCATGTTGAGTCGCTGACCGCTTCTTGAGAAATCGCGGCGCGAACATTGGCCTGCTTATCGAAGAAGTATTCTGTGATCTGAAGATTGTGGGTTCAAAAAACGTGATTTTGAAGAAAATTGGGGGACCAAAAATATGAATTGGGTAGATTAATGTTTATTCTATCGATTCATGTGTGTATCATGTTGAGTCGCTGACCGCTTCTTGAGAAATCGCGGCGCGAACATTGGCCTGCTTATCGAAGAAGTATTCTGTGATCTGAAGATTGTGGGCTCGAAAAACGAGATTTTGAAGAAAATTGGTGGACCAAAAAAATGAATTGGGTAGATTAATGTTTATTCTATCGATACATGTGTGTATCATGTTGAGTCGCTGACCGCTTCTTGAGAAATCGCGGCGCGAACATTGGCCTGATTATCGAAGAAGTATTCTGTGATCTGAAGTTTGTGGGTTCAAAAAACGTGATTTTGAAGAAAATTGGTGGACCAAAAATATGAATTGGGTATATTGATGTTTATTCTATCGATACATGTGTGTATCATGTTGAGTCGCTGACCGCTTCTTGAGAAATCGCGGCGCGAACATTGGCCTGCTTTTCGAAGAAGTATTCTGTGATCTGAAGATTGTGGGCTCAAAAAACGTGATTTTGAAGAAAATTGGTGGACCAAAAATATGAACTGGGTAGATTAATGTTTATCCTATTGATACATGTGTGTATCATGTTGAGTCGCTGACCGCTTCTTGAGAAATCGCGGCGCGAACATTGGCCTGCTTATCGAAGAAGTATTCTGTGATCTGAAGATTGTAGGTTCAAAAAACGTGATTTTGAAGAAAATTGGTGGACCAAAAATATGAATTGGGTAGATTAATGTTTATTCTATCGATACATGTGTGTATCATGTTGAGTCGCTGACCGCTTCTTGAGAAATCGCGGCGCGAACATCAGCCTCCTTATCGAAGAAGTATTCTGTGATCTGAAGATTGTAGGTTCAAAAAACGTGATTTTGAAGAAAATTGGTGGACCAAAAATATGAATTGGGTAGATTAATGTTTATTCTATCGATACATGTGTGTATCATGTTGAGTCGCTGACCGCTTCTTGAGAAATCGCGGCGCGAACATTGGCCTGCTTATCGAAGAAGTATTCTCTGATCTGAAGATTGTGCGTTCAAAAAACGTGATTTTGAAGAAAATTGGTTGACCAAAAATATGAATTGGGTAGATTAATGTTTATTCTATCGATTCATGTGTGTATCATGTTGAGTCGCTGACCGCTTCTTGAGAAATCGCGGCGCGAATATTGGCCTGCTTATCGAATAAGTATTCTGTGATCTGAAGATTGTGGGCTCAAAAAACGTGATTTTGAAGAAAATTGGTGGACCAAAAATATGAATTGTGTAGATTAATGTTTATTCTATCGATACATGTGTGTATCATGTTGAGTCGCTGAAAGCTTTTTGAGAAATCGCGGCGCGAACATTGGCCTGCTTATCGAAGAAGTATTCTGTGATCTGAAGATTGTGGGTTCAAAAAACGTGATTTTGAAGAAAATTGGGGGACCAAAAATATGAATTGGGTAGATTAATGTTTATTGTATCGATTCATGTGTGTATCATGTTGAGTCGCTGACCGCTTCTTGAGAAATCGCGGCGCGAACATTGGCCTGCTTATCGAAGAAGTATTCTGTGATCTGAAGATTGTGGGCTCGAAAAACGTGATTTTGAAGAAAATTGGTGGACCAAAAAAATGAATTGGGTAGATTAATGTTTATTCTATCGATACATGTGTGTATCATGTTGAGTCGCTGACCGCTTCTTGAGAAATCGCGGCGCGAACATTGGCCTGATTATCGAAGAAGTATTCTGTGATCTGAAGTTTGTGGGTTCAAAAAACGTGATTTTGAAGAAAATTGGTGGACCAAAAATATGAATTGGGTATATTGATGTTTATTCTATCGATACATGTGTGTATCATGTTGAGTCGCTGACCGCTTCTTGAGAAATCGCGGCGCGAACATTGGCCTGCTTTTCGAAGAAGTATTCTGTGATCTGAAGATTGTGGGCTCAAAAAACGTGATTTTGAAGAAAATTGGTGGACCAAAAATATGAACTGGGTAGATTAATGTTTATCCTATTGATACATGTGTGTATCATGTTGAGTCGCTGACCGCTTCTTGAGAAATCGCGGCGCGAACATTGGCCTGCTTATCGAATAAGTATTCTGTGATCTGAAGATTGTAGGTTCAAAAAACGTGATTTTGAAGAAAATTGGTGGACCAAAAATATGAATTGGGTAGATTAATGTTTATTCTATCGATACATGTGTGTATCATGTTGAGTCGCTGACCGCTTCTTGAGAAATCGCGGCGCGAACATTGGCCTGCTTATCGAATAAGTATTCTGTGATCTGAAGATTGTGGGTTCAAAAAACGTGATTTTGAAGAAAATGGGTGGACCAAAAATATGAATTGGGTAGATTAATGTTTATTCTATCGATTCATGTGTGTATCATGTTGAGTCGCTGACCGCTTCTTGAGAAATCGCGGCGCGAATATTGGCCTGCTTATCGAATAAGTATTCTGTGATCTGAAGATTGTGGGCTCAAAAAACGTGATTTTGAAGAAAATTGGTGGACCAAAAATATGAATTGTGTAGATTAATGTTTATTCTATCGATACATGAGTGTATCATGTTGAGTCGCTGAAAGCTTCTTGAGAAATCGCGGCGCGAACATTGGCCTGCTTATCGAAGAAGTATTCTGTGATCTGAAGATTGTGGATTCAAAAAACGTGATTTTGAAGAAAATTGGTGGACCAAAAATATGAATTGGTAGATTAATGTTTATTCTATCGATACATGTGTGTATCATGTTGAGTCGCTGACCGCTTCTTGACAAATCGCGGCGCGAACATTGGCCTGCTTATCGAATAAGTATTCTGTGATCTGAAGATTGTGAATTCAAAAAACGTGATTTTGAAGAAAATTGGGGGACCAAAAATATGAATTGGGTAGATTAATGTCTATTCTATCGATTCATGTGTGTATCATGTTGAGTCGCTGACCGCTTCTTGACAAATCGCGGCGCGAACATTGGCCTGCTTATCGAAGAAGTATTCTGTGATCTGAAGATTGTGGGCTCGAAAAACGAGATTTTGAAGAAAATTGGTGGACCAAAAAAATGAATTGTGTAGATTAATGTTTATTCTATCGATACATGTGTGTTTCATGTTGAGTCGCTGACCGCTTCTTGAGAAATCGCGGCGCGAACATTGGCCTGATTATCGAAGAAGTATTCTGTGATCTGAAGTTTGTGGGTTGAAAAAACGTGATTTTGAAGAAAATTGGTGGACCAAAAATATGAATTGGGTAGATTAATGTTTATTCTATCGATACATGTGTGTATCATGTTGAGTCGCTGACCGCTTCTTGAGAAATCGCGGCGCGAACATTGGCCTGCTTTTCGAAGAAGTATTCTGTGATCTGAAGATTGTGGGCTCAAAAAACGTGATTTTGAAGAAAATTGGTGGAGCAAAAATATGAACTGGGTAGATTAATGTTTATCCTATTGATACATGTGTGTATCATGTTGAGTCGCTGACCTCTTCTTGAGAAATCGCGGCGCGAACATTGGCCTGCTTATCGAAGAAGTATTCTGTGATCTGAAGATTGTGGGTTCAAAAAACGTGATTTTGAAGAAAATAGGTGGACCAAAAATATGAATTGGGTAGATTAATGTTTATTCTATCGATACATGTGTGTATCATGTTGAGTCGCTGACCGCTTCTTGAGAAATCGCGGCGCGAACATTGGCCTCCTTATCGAAGAAGTATTCTGTGATCTGAAGATTGTGGGTTCAAAAAACATGATTTTGAAGAAAATTGGTGGACCAAAAATATGAATTGTGTAGATTAATGTTTATTCTATCGATACATGTGTGTATCATGTTGAGTCGCTGACCGCTTCTTGAGAAATCGCGGCGCGAACATTGGCCTGCTTATCGAATAAGTATTCTGTGATCTGAAGATTGTGGGTTCAAAAAACGTGATTTTGAAGAAAATTGGTGGACCAAAAATATGAATTGGGTAGATTAATGTTTATTCTATCGATTCATGTGTGTATCATGTTGAGTCGCTGAACGCTTCTTGAGAAATCGCGGCGCGAACATTGGCCTGCTTATCGATGAAGTATTCTGTGATCTGAAGATTGTAGGCTCAAAAAACGTGATTTTGAAGAAAATTGGTGGACCAAAAATATGAATTGGGTAGATTAATGTTTATTCTATCGATACATGTGTGTATCATGTTGAGTCGCTGACCGCTTCTTGAGAAATCGCGGCGCGAACATTGGCCTGCTTTTCGAAGAAGTATTCTGTGATCCGAAGTTTGTGGGTTCAAAAAACGTGATTTTGAAGAAAATTGGTGGACCAAAAATATGAATTGTGTAGATTAATGTTTATTCTATCGATACATGTGTGTATCATGTTGAGTCGCTGACCGCTTCTTGAGAAATCGTGGCGCGAATATTGGCCTGCTTATAGAAGAAGTATTCTGTGATCTGAAGATTGTGGGCTCAAAAAACGTGATTTTGAAGAAAATTGGTGGACCAAAAATATGAATTGTGTAGATTAATGTTTATTCTATCGATACATGTGGGTATCATGTTGAGTCGCTGACCGCTTCTTGAGAAATCGCGGCGCGAACATTGGCCTGCTTATCGAAGAAGTATTCTGTGATCTGAAGATTGTGGGCTCAAAAAACGTGATTTTGAAGAAAATTGGTGGACCAAAAATATGAATTGGGTAGATTAATGTTTATTCTATCGATACATGTGTGTATCATGTTGAGTCGCTGACCGCTTCTTGAGAAATCGCGGCGCGAACATTGGCCTGCTTATCGAAGAAGTATTCTGTGATCTGAAGATTGTAGGTTCAAAAAACGTGATTTTGAAGAAAATTGGTGGACCAAAAATATGAATTGGGTAGATTAATGTTTATTCTATCGATACATGTGTGTATCGTATTGAGTCGCTGACCGCTTCTTGAGAAATCGCGGCGCGAACATTGGCCTGCTTATCGAAGAAGTATTCTGTGATCTGAAGATTGTGGGTTCAAAAAACGTGATTTTGAAGAAAATTGGGGGACCAAAAATATGAATTGGGTAGATTAATGTTTATTCTATCGATTCATGTGTGTATCATGTTGAGTCGCTGACCGCTTCTTGAGAAATCGCGGCGCGAACATTGGCCTGCTTATCGAAGAAGTATTCTGTGATCTGAAGATTGTGGGCTCGAAAAACGAGATTTTGAAGAAAATTGGTGGACCAAAAAAATGAATTGGGTAGATTAATGTTTATTCTATCGATACATGTGTGTATCATGTTGAGTCGCTGACCGCTTCTTGAGGAATCGCGGCGCGAACATTGGCCTGATTATCGAAGAAGTATTCTGTGATCTGAAGTTTGTGGGTTCAAAAAACGTGATTTTGAAGAAAATTGGTGGACCAAAAATATGAATTGGGTAGATTAATGTTTATTCTATCGATACATGTGTGTATCATGTTGAGTCGCTGACCGCTTCTTGAGAAATCGCGGCGCGAACATTGGCCTGCTTTTCGAAGAAGTATTCTGTGATCTGAAGATTGTGGGCTCAAAAAACGTGATTTTGAAGAAAATTGGTGGAGCAAAAATATGAACTGGGTAGATTAATGTTTATCCTATTGATACACGTGTGTATCATGTTGAGTCGCTGACCGCTTCTTGAGAAATCGCGGCGCGAACATTGGCCTGCTTATCGAAGAAGTATTCTGTGATCTGAAGATTGTGGGTTCACAAAACGTGATTTTGAAGAAAATAGGTGGACCAAAAATATGAATTGGGTAGATTAATGTTTATTCTATCGATACATGTGTGTATCATGTTGAGTCGCTGACCGCTTCTTGAGAAATCGCGGCGCGAACATTGGCCTCCTTATCGAAGAAGTATTCTGTGATCTGAAGATTGTGGGTTCAAAAAACATGATTTTGAAGAAAATTGGTGGACCAAAAATATGAATTGTGTAGATTAATGTTTATTCTATCGATACATGTGTGTATCATGTTGAGTCGCTGACCGCTTCTTGAGAAATCGCGGCGCGAACATTGGCCTGCTTATCGAAGAAGTATTCTGTGATCTGAAGATTGTGGGTTCAAAAAACGTGATTTTGAAGAAAATTGGTTGACCAAAAATATGAATTGGGTAGATTAATGTTTATTCTATCGATTCATGTGTGTATCATGTTGAGTCGCTGACCGCTTCTTGAGAAATCGCGGCGCGAACATTGGCCTGCTTATCGATGAAGTATTCTGTGATCTGAAGATTGTAGGCTCAAAAAACGTGATTTTGAAGAAAATTGGTGGACCAAAAATATGAATTGGGTAGATTAATGTTTATTCTATCGATACATGTGTGTATCATGTTGAGTCGCTGACCGCTTCTTGAGAAATCGCTGCGCGAACATTGGCCTGCTTTTCGAAGAAGTATTCTGTGATCCGAAGTTTGTGGGTTCAAAAAACGTGATTTTGAAGAAAATTGGTGGACCAAAAATATGAATTGTGTAGATTAATGTTTATTCTATCGATACATGTGTGTATCATGTTGAGTCGCTGACCGCTTCTTGAGAAATCGTGGCGCGAATATTGGCCTGCTTATCGAAGAAGTATTCTGTGATCTGAAGATTGTGGGCTCAAAAAACGTGATTTTGAAGAAAATTGGTGTACCAAAAATATGAATTGTGTAGATTAATGTTTATTCTATCGATACATGTGGGTATCATGTTGAGTCGCTCACCGCTTCTTGAGAAATCGCGGCGCGAACATTGGCCTGCTTATCGAAGAAGTATTCTGTGATCTGAAGATTGTGGGTTCAAAAAACGTGATTTTGAAGAAAATAGGTGGACCAAAAATATGAATTGGGTAGATTAATTTTTATTCTATCGATACATGTGTGTATCATGTTGAGTCGCTGACCGCTTCTTGAGAAATCGCGGCGCGAACATTGGCCTGCTTATCGAAGAAGTATTCTGTGATCTGAAGATTGTGGGCTCAAAAAACGTGATTTTGAAGAAAATTGGTGGACCAAAAGTATGAATTGGGTAGATTAATGTTTATTCTATCGATACATGTGTGTATCGTATTGAGTCGCTGACCGCTTCTTGAGAAATCGCGGCGCGAACATTGGCCTCCTTATCGAAGAAGTATTCTGTGATCTGAAGATTGTGGGTTCAAAATACGTGATATTAAAGAAATTTTTGGACAAAAAAATTGAATTGTGTAGATTGATGTTTATTCTGTCGATACATGTTCGGCTCTTCTTCAGAAATCGCCTTGAGGAAATATTTCAGTCAGGAAGTGGAAATATTTCATTCTTGAATGGAAAGATTTCTTAGTTTCTAATTTGAAGAGAAAATGTTTATATTTTAATGTAATAATTTAAAACACATACCTGAATCCATAATTACGTATTAACAATTACGCGTCACTAATTACACGTATTGCAAGCAAATGAATGGAAAAGCCCTCCCGCTATCCCTCTCGCTGGTTTTGAAAATCCCTCCCGCTATCCCTCTCGCTGGGTTGCAACACTGCGCAGTTGTATCGCTGTCGCGCTTTTCTATTTACTTTTAAATGAGAGAGTTGTAGAATACGTACATTGCTGGTGCTATTTGTAAATATTACACGTATTCTACTCACATTCTCGCAATAAAATTTATTACAAGAAAAGGTTCGTGAATATGGACACGAATTTGACTTCAGCCGGTTCGCGAGGAACTGTTGAAACACAGAATACTAACTAAGGTCAACGAATCTCCCATAAGACTGAAACAGCCCTACCGGACTTCATTTGGTTCTTGGACCAAAGGTAAACAGGATGAAAATTACTTTTTCTACACATGTGGAAAAGAGATCATCTCTCAGTGTCGTATTTAAAAGCAATTCTAAATCCCAATTCGCTTTAACGATGTTTAAATCTTCTTATCGCGCCTTTGTAATTTAACAGAGTTTGGACAAACTGCGCAGGCACAAATGCTGAAAACAATCGATATAATCGATTATTAGCACAAATCTTAAATCAGTCCGTTGCCATGGTAACAAAATCAATGAGGAACATATGAGTGAGGTAAGCAAGTTATCTCTTGGTTTTTAAAATATTATCTATTAACGTTGCATGCATTGAAAGTTATCTGGAATAATCGTTATTTACGTTGCAAAGTGTTGATTCTCGTGAAATATATTGTATATTTGGCAGGTAAAATTTGAGAGGAAGAAATGAGCTTTACATGGAAAGTTGATGTATGAGTAAGGAATAAGCGACAAAAATGCTGTATTCCTCCTATGCAATTGAGAATAACACTTTTCTTTCACGTTTATACACTTCAACATCGCATGTACAGGGAGGTTATTGCAGCATGCCACCGCAAAAGCGTCGGCCGCTTACCGGTCTTGTCATGCATCAGGTGCCGGCAAATTGCGTAACAGATAGCCCGTTACACAAACCGCTTGTTTTGTAATGTTTCCACTTTTCACAATTATAGTTACAATTACAACTTAAATAAGCACGTACCTTGTCGTAAGGATGCTGGAAAAGGTGTCCTCTAAAATACAAATATTTCTGGCACTTTATTTTTGACATGTAATCTTTCTTAGACACCGCGAGAGCTTCGGCCGCTTACCGGCCTTGTCATGCATCAGGTGCCGCCAAATTGCGTAACAGATAGTCCGTAACAGAAACCGCTTGTTTTGTAATGTTTCCACTTTTCACAATTACAGTTACAATTACAACCTTATTTCAGACATCTAATCTTTCTTAGACATCTCTACTTTATCCTCGGTTGACAGAAAGGGAAGACAGCATCGCGGCGCATAAAGCAAACCGAAAGTGTAAAATTATATTTAAAACTAATAATAATAATGATGATCACTAACCTTCTGTGTTATAAATGATGTTGAAAATGACCTCCTTCAACACCAATACATTTCCGGCATCTGCGTATGAAATTCCTCTGAACATCCATAAGCTCCTCAGGTGTGATTCTGGCAATTTCTCTTCTTATATTTTCTTTTAAATCCTCTATTGTACGCGGGTTATTCTGATACACTTTGTTTTTTAATGTTCCCCATAAATAATAATCACAAGGAGTAAGATCGGGGCTACGAGAGGGCCACAACTCAGTACTGATAATTCTGTCCTCAAAAATCTCGGCAATAAAATTAAGTGATTCATAAGCAGTGTGAGGAGTAGCAGAGTCCTGCTGAAAAAATGACTGCTGGCATTCAATGTCCGTTAATTGTTCAAAAAAAGGTTGTAGTATGTCTCTTCGATACCTTTCACCATTGATAGTACCTTCATAAAAAATAGGCCCTATTATTCTGTGCGCATTCAAACCACACCACACACCAATTTTTGCAGGATGGAGCGGAACTTCATGCACAAGGTCAGGTTTTTCTGCGCTCCAATAGCGATTGTTTTTTGAAATAACTCGGCCATTCAATTCGAACCAAGCTTCGTCTGAAAATATGATTAATTCTGGATTTACTCTGCCAGCAACAATATTATCCAGCATCCAGTTACAGAATCGAACTCTAGTCGCGTGATCGCGCGGTTGCAATTCATGAACCACTGTAATTTTGTAGGGTTTTAATCTAAGTAATTTAGTGGCATTTCGTGCTGAGGATTTTGAAATGCCTGTTTCCTGAGCAAGCCGACGGAGGGATTTTTTTGGAGTATGTTCAAGTCGTTCACCAATTTCGTCTAGCTTTTCTTCCGTAAGAACACGTCGTCTGGAAACACGTTTCTTAGGTTCAAGAGATCCTGTCTCTCGTAATCTTTTAACGAGGTTGTAAACAGTATGTCTGTCCGGAACAGGATTGCCAGGAAATTTTCTTGCGAATCGCCTGACTACTTTTCTGCAAGAGTTCGTTTTCACGTAAGTATCGTACATAAAAACTCTTTGTTCAAGACTATATTTGTTTGGCGGCATAACTAATAACTCAATAACACAGTATAAACAACACGAGTACTGATAAACGCAAACCGAAGTGAACACGTCTAAACAACTGGTAGCCGACAGCTGTCGCATTCGCGTAGTATCGAGAGGCTTCTCGCGGCTTACCACTACTCCGATAAGCCGCTGACGCTCTTGCGACATCTGAGGAATTTCGCTTCTAGCGTCGGCTCTATAGACACTGGATGGACCAAATTTTGAGGAAACACAACAAAAGACTACTCTATGAGGATATGTAATGCTCCTGCCGCAACTTTGAAAAAAAAAAAAATATGGAAATTATGACGTTCAGAAATTTTGCGTAATTACGGGGAAAATAGAACTTTGGGATTTGGCACCCGTTTCCCCCTGGACTCACAATTGTCGGAATTTACATAAAATGTTGCTTTTTGTTCATTCTTACATTTAGAATTTAAATTTCTTAAAAAGATGCAGTTGTTGAGCAGTTATAGCCTTTTATATTCAGTTTATCCCATAGTAGCAAAAGGGGAAAAGTGCTTATTTCAAATGGCGCTCTCAGAAAGAAAAACGCACACAGTGTATGATCGCTACTTTACTTCAAAAATATTCACACGTTAAAATTAAGTGACACTGTTAAATAATTCGTTTATCTGCGCTTTCGTTTTGCATAATAATGTATACGTAACCTCCCCCCTCGAAAATCTTGGGCACGCCACTGACTCTAGTGTTCAAAAGGATTAATCTTGTGTTATCTGCAAAATAAGAGTCACGGTTTTGTTTATTCGAAGGCAAGACAAGAATGAAAAATTGAATCCTTTATGTTGGATGAGTCATTGCTGTCAGAAGCGATATGGGCAGAAATAAAGTGCCAGAAATATTTGTATTTTAGAGGACACCTTTTCCAGCATCCTTGCGGCAAGGTACGTGCTTATTTAAGTTGTAATTGTAACTATAATTGTGAAAAGTGGAAACATTACAAAACAAGCGGTTTGTGTAACGGGCTATCTGTTACGCAATTTGCCGGCACCTGATGCATGACAAGACCGGTAAGCGGCCGACGCTTTTGCGGTGGCATGCTGCAATAACCTCCCTGTATATATATATATATAAATATAAGTAAAGTAGTTCATCGGGCTGCGATTGTGTATGTCGACGTCCTATTTCTCGATTCCTTCCTATGGTAAATGCATTTTATCTCATGATTCTGAAATTATCTAATGTGAAGGCCAGATGATGAAATGTCATTATGCTCGTGAGAACACTTCATGAAGCAAGACCTGGAGGTCACTGCCGTCAGGAGGGGAAGGTTCATATTGGACCATCGACCTCCCCTGTCAATAATTTGGCGTCTCATTTCAAGTTAAAGAAAACAAAAACAAGGAAGCTCGTTATTTTCTTTGTTTCTACAGAAATAAGGTTCACCTGCTTAGTATTCAAATTGAATAACCAAAAGTAAAAACTGTATCAAATCTTTAAAAATATATGGTATAAAATAGAGGTGAATTGTCATCCACAAAATGAAGAGAATTAATGGTCCCACAGTTTTCAAAATTACAAAAATTGTAGTTTTATGTGAGAAGTCACAGAACATGAACTTATTCGTAAAATTTCCGTAATCTTTTTTTAACGATGCATGTAAAAGTAGCTACAGCTGCCTTCCCGCAAAATCAGTGTGCAGGGTGTGTTATATAAGGGTTCGGCACATAGTGGTTCAGACTAGACCTCATACTGTAGGTCCAGTCCCATGCATCAATCGAAATGACCAAATTATACATTTATTAATAAGAAAAACTACCCATGTATAATGGACATAAAATGTTATTTTTCATTTTCGTATTTGCAATTTGTTATAAATTAAGGAACGAGTTTACAATACCGGACCACTCTCCAATTTCTATGAAATTTCGCCTACTCACTAATTGTGAACTCCTAATCACGAATCTGCATGTAATAATTGGCGGTCAAGTATGGAAATCGAGAGAAAAATGAAATAAACTATGTTTTCTTAACGTAACGTAACCCTACCATAAGAACAATAGCTCCACGGAAGACGCCATTTTCCCAACATGAAGAAATCAACAGGCAAGATAAGGTATAGTTCTCTTAGCTAAAATATTAATTTTTCTTTGTATTTATGCTAATGGAACCTAACCTAACAGGCCTAACCTAACCTCGTAGGCATTCCTCGTCTGTCGTCAACAAGATTGTTGTGCGTAAAGGAAGACCATTAGGTAATTAATTGCGAAAGAAAGATGGTTCCGAATTGCTGTGTATGGACAATCACCGTGGTAAATCGCAAGGTTATTTTACAAGTTGTACACGTAAATGTACAGTTTTAACAAGTGACCGCCAAATATGAACTACAGATACGTCATCAGGACATCGAAATTAGTAAGTAGGCGAAATTTTATAGAAATTGGAGAGTGGTCCGGTATTGTAAACTCATGCCTAAATTAAGTAGCATTTTCAGTTTTAAAAGAAAATAAATTCAGACTATATCAGTAAGAATTAAGTATATTGTAAGGTTTTTCTATTTGATACACATCATCACTAAACATAAAATATTTCAAGTGATACACAACACCATCCTGTCTAACCACAGGACTTCCACTGGAAGGCAGGGAACATCCACTAGATACTTAAAACTACCAAAATATTATTGGGTGCTTCCATGAGTGCTCAACATTAGAGCAAAGTGAGGTAGTTCGATTGATTTGTTGTTTATGCACATAAAGGCTAATCCGGAAACAAAGTGAGGTAGCTGGACCATTGAAGATACTTCCTATCATACAAGTTGGCAATTGCTACTACAACCACCAAGGTTTTCTTCTGCTATCTGTAGTCAATGTAGCTGCCAGTATATATTTTGTGGATGCTGGCATCCATAGCAGAGTGATCAATGCCACATATTTTGAAACAAAATGTCCCAGTTTCGAATCCTGGTCAAGGCATGGGTATATCATGGTGCTTGTCCCATCATAAATGTCATCTGTTCATTATCCATTATTCATTCTCATTGTCATCACAACTAAATGCAAGAGGGAGCACAGGTAATTAAAATAATAAAAAGATAGCTAGAAATGGATATCTTGCAATTTGTTTTAATCATAAGTAGATCAGCCACTGTGTTAATGCCTAAGCAATGTATGTTCACATTTGTTTTTCCCTGTAAACAACCAGTTTAGCTGTTGCCTGGTATGCAAACTAGTGTGGTCATCTGTGCAACATTTTGAGTGTGTTGCAAGGTCATATCATGATGTGATGAGCTGAAGTAAGTCTTGAAGCTTTCCTGGTGATGAATGATGAAAAGATTCTTTTGGGCTATCAATCAAGTGAGTTGTGGAATTCAACTGGTCAATAGCCTAAGAAAATATTTTAAAATATGACGAGTAGTTTTGTATTTTGCCAATAACCTGCCATTTCAATTAATGTTGCTGTTATGTACTTTTGAGAGTAGGTTAGGACATTCATATTAATGTCACTGATATTTATTTATTTATATATTTTGAACAGATTAAAGTAGTTACATTGGATTGCTTCAGTTGATATGAACTTTTCTTGCTCTCCAAATGTTTTTGTCTTCCTTGCTTCCATATGCATCATAGACACAACTCCTCACCACATGGTTAATGCTCGTACCAAACTACATGAATGCTGACTACATCTCTAGTGCGGATCATATTTGCTTTTGTATTTTACATTTATACATGATATCCATTTATGTTTTCTACATTATAGTTCAGTTTTCTTTGCAATTCTGCAGATTTGTATTTTTTGAATGAAAATATCATTTCTCTATCAAGCATGCATGCGCAGAATGGTTGTGTCAAGTTTCATTACCTTAATATTCCCCAATATCTTACATGGACATGGCATTTTTCAAACCCAACGTAATTATAATTTCTCCTTTTTTATGCACTACAACTTAAGTATTGAATATTTTGCCCATCTCAACGACATCTTGTAGGGGCCTCCCAGATGACGCAGTGGTGGTGCTGTTGCCTTGCAATCAAGGGGTTCTGGGTTTTATACCCAGTGGAAGCACATAGTGGTTTGGATCTCACTTTAAACTGTAGGTTCAGTCCCAAAGAGCCTTACTGTGCATAAAGTGGACTTAAGACACTAACTCAATCAATTAAATCAACCACATCTCATCATTTTTTTCCTATCCTAGATGCTCTTCATTTGTCAACAACCTCAGTATTTTCTCATTATAATTTCGATTTGGTCTACAAAATGAGTCCTCTACAATTATATTTATTGATTGATTGACAGATTGCCTACCTTACTATTAAAACATTTTAGCAGAGTCAAAGGCCATTAATGGGACGTATGAAAACAAATGTTATTTTTGATAGTTTATTGCTGAAACACAACAAAGAGAACTTTTAGTTATATAACATTTTAACTTTCAACAATAGAAAATTTTCCAACAACAAATCTTGTGTATCATATCACATATATATATATATATCAGATTAACATTAATCTTTCTTGTTCCAAATATAAGCATACTTTAAATAGGCCAAAACAAATGTACCAGAATCAGATTGTGTTTCTAATTGCATTTTATGGTTGGTTCAATTTTCAATATTGTTCTTAAATGGAAAATATCTTATTAATCAGCAATTTGGAATAGGGAAACTAAATCTAAGTGAATGCAAATGGACAGGACTAGAGGATATCAGATAATCTGAAATAACTGTCTGCATAATGATAGCATTAACATACAATGAACAAATAGTGCTCAAACAAAACTACTTAACTAACTCATGTAAGATAAATAAATGTATCATTAAATTAAACTAAATATATCAATACTGCCAGTACAGACAATTACTTCCGAAGACCGATTCCACCAGTTCAAGGTAAATTGCATGAGCCAAACCCAACTGCTGTCAGAGTAAAAGAGAGAGCTCTGCACCCAACATGAATGACTTCCCTTCCCACAGTCACATGAGCTGTTACATATCACTTCCCCCAAAAAGGAAAGAAACGACTATCAACTAGCACACAAACTGATTCATATTCTTTTGCAAGCAAGGAATAGAGTTACACATTCAATTTTCTTCTTTAATATCTTTCAAATCTTTAATTATTTCACTTTCCCATTGTTTCTTAGGCTTACCTTATGTTCGTGTTCTAAGTGGTTTCCATTTATGGATTTCTTTATTATTTTGTTCAGTTCTTCATTAGTTTGTATTCACCAAGTGCCATCAGGTTCTTTGAGATGTCCACATATTCTTCTTAAGATTTTCCTTACAAGTATTAAGAGTTTCTGTTTGCAAATGTCTTTGAGTCTACAGGTTTCACATAAACATCTTACTACAGGTTTTATTTTGGTATGATAAAGTCTCAAATTAGCTGATTTAGATATTATTAATTTCTTCTTTAGTTGTGTTCCTTTACTACTGATCCAAGATATTTGAAAGATCTCAATTGCTCTCTTCCTTCTTTGTTTTCAATTAGTTCTTCTAATCTATTTTTACCTATTACACATCTAAGATATTTCATTTCATGCATGTCAATTATGAGACCTATTTGGAAAGCTTCACTTTTCAGTGGATTAAATTTTTCTATTAATGTTTTTTTTGTCCCTGCTGTTAAAATGATATCATTGACATATGTGATACTCTAGTCAGTATATTTCCTATTACTTCCATCTGTTTCAATACAGAGTCTATTAAACAACATTGCAGATAGAGGATTGCCTTGCTTGACTAGTTTCTATTTTCAGTTCTTCACTTAGCCCACTGGTTATTTTAACTCTTGCTTTAAGGATAATATGATGCTATTCAACAGCCAAAAATCCTTCTGAAACCAAAGTAGCTGAATTTTAATAATGGATCTGACAAGGTCAATTAGCTCTAGTTGTGAAGATTTTGAAGGAAGCCACTATCAATAGGTTAAAAATCCTACTGTTTTAATTGTCAGTAATATATGTCGTCAAGGAAATGGAAAAAGTTCCTGTTTTTTGCTGATTCCTAAGACATTAGATAGGCTGTCTTTCTGCTGATATATGATAGTAACATAGTACCTTGGAAAGCACAAATTTATTCAAATTTATTCTGCTGTTCAACCACAGATTGAAATACTAATAATATTTATTATTGAAATGTTGTGGGGAAGTTACTGGGTGGCCTTGTGCAGGCCAGGTGGTGTAGTTGCAATCATGGCCTCTCCCATCTTTTGCTAACTGAGGTGTTGGCAGATTGGGGTAAAAGATGGATTATCGCTACCTGGAAGCAGTCGTTAAAAGGGATGTTGGTATGGAGGGTGAGAGTGAAGTCCAGGTTGTGGATGGAGGAGCGGTGGTTTTTGATTCTGAGATTGAGGGCAGTTGATGTTTCCCCCAGGTAAACGTAATCACAGATGTTGTAGGTGAGGATGAAGATAAGGTTTCAGGTGTGGCAGCTTCCTTTGGAATGGAGGGTGAATTTGCCAGTGGCAGTGTGAACATGGTGGGTGTGAGAGGTGATGAAGATGGGACAGGTTTTGCACCTAGGATGGTAGCATTGGTGGGCAGGGGGATGTTGGTTGTGTGGAGACTGATTGTTGTAGACCAGGATGTTTTGAAGGTTGGAGGAGCATTTGAAAACAACTCTGGCTTGTCGGGAAAGATGTTTCTTTTTTCAGGATCACTGTGGAGAATGGAAAGGAGGGAGTAGAGTGTGTGTCTGATTTTGATGAGGTGCGAGTGATATTGGGGGACAAGTACGGGAGAGTTGGTGGTGGTGTAAAAGGCAGCTTGGGATATTTGTTTGGTGACCAGGGTGGAGGGATGTCAAGGGCTTGGTGTATGCGGAGGTTGTAATTCTGATGGGAGGTGGGTGAAGTTTTGAGGCACTGTCCCCTGAGGACCAGGGAGAATGGAATCACGGTGCCAAACATAATGTTTTTGGGTATGCTGAATCCAAATATTATGTTTTCCAATCTGAAATTTTAAGTTATGTGCTCCAAATCGCTAAAAAACAAAATGGCGGCCATACGAAATGAGTTCCTATTAACTTTTGAAGGAGCAGAAAGAAAATATTGATCTTGGTGTCAAACATTATGTTTTTGGGTATGCTGAATCCAAATATTATGTTTTCTAATCTGAAATTTCTAATCTGAATGTTTGTTTCAAATCGCTAAAAAACAAAATGGTGGCTACATGCATCCATGCAATGTTTCGTATCCATACTTTTGAACTAGGAATAAAACAGTGTAACAGTACTTTTTTAATACGGAAAGAAAGGATAGAACATTTCTGAAGTAAAGATGCAAAATAATAATATTATTCAAAACATAATACCATATTGAAATATTAACAGTACCAGTGTATGATAAATCTGCACGTTATCCTTATTCAACCTTATTTTGCCTACAAAAATAGTATAACATTTTTCTAGTCACGAATATTCATGCACTCCTTAGTGCCAGTATCTGCACATTTGCATGCTGCAGTACATACAAGCTGGCCTTTCCTGCAGGAAGATGTAGCGGATATACAGCCACCCAAACATCCACAGGTGACAATGTCGTAGCAGGGTTGTGGAATTGGTGGCAGCGATTGAAGTTTTGTAACGAGCTGTCCATCAACCATTTTCCATCCCAAGATAGTAGGTGGTGGTAACACAGGTTTTGGTATGCCCGACTGCCTCCACACCATGGCTTGATAGTGGGCCCGTTGTACATGTAAACGTAGAGCATCAGTAGTGGGGGGGGGGGGGGCAGTGCTTGTGGTGTTTTTCCTTTGCTGAACAGCTTTACTCTGGCTTCATCACAGCTGCTTGCATTCGGTACACCATACAACTTGCATATGAACTTCTCTGCCTTGTGTGCTGTGTGCTGTTATGGCGTGGAATGGGATGAGAGTTTCGAAGACAGGATCCGTAAATGAAAGCTTCTGCCTGACTTCATGTACTGGAATTTTTTTTTTTTTTATGTTCCTGCTCGCAACCACAATTTCGTACATCTAATCTTGTGAAATAACGCTACCAATTACACTAATACATCTGCATCACGTGCTGAGACAGCAATGTTATCAGCACCAGAATTAAGACAGTGAACTATAGTGCAGGAGGCCTTAGAAAGAGCGTTTCACGGGCTAGCAGCAGATTCGATCGCACACTATTGCCGATACTCTCGTGTCGTCTGCTCCTCAGCTGAACAAACAGGCCGAGGTAGCAAAAGGCAGAGGTCACTCACCCTTCCAGAAGGGTGCAGCGAGCTAGCTGTGGCAACCGGGCTCGCTCATTCGCAGACCTGTTTGGTTCTCGCAGACACACCCCCATATTGTCGTCTGCTGTAAGCCCGCAAAGCGATCTTTCTAAGGCCTCCTGCACTATACACTTCGTGGTTTGCCTGCAATCCTTCAATAGACAAATCACGATTGTTTGTTCGTACGTCATCCTCCTTGTGAAATCCACTGGAAACGACAAATATTTTGTCTTCAGGAGCATTGTTGATCAAATGATTAGAGAGAAAACAGGCCAAATCTTTTTTATTATCAGAGTTAGCAAGAAAGTCACTGAATTTGTTGGGGATTGGCACGGATCCATTTTCTATTACTCTGCTTTCTAAATGGGCATGTTTCAAGCGCCTATCCCTTTGTTCCAGCCTTGATTCAAGTTGCATTATACCTATCAAAGGTGACATCAATCCTCTTAAAGCTTCTTCCCATAGAAACAACAAGGTTTGAGGAGAGTATCTTGAATATCTGAAGTAGCTAAATCCTTTGTTTGTCACAATGTTCTGAAGGAACTGATAAGAAACATCTTAAGATGATGCCTCACAGGTGCAGGTATTTTCAAATTTATAAGTGGATCCATGGTTCTATGTTTCTATCATTCTGAAATAAAGTAAAAAAGAAAAAAATGTATCATAGGTTTAGTCATTCTTGTGGTTCTTTTGTTTAAAAAAGAGGAAAAAAACTACAACAATTTTCAAACATGTCAGATTGGAAAATATAATATTCGGATTCAGCATACCCAAAAACATAATGTTTGACACCAAGATCACTATTTTATTTCTGGTCCCTCAAAAGTTATTTGGAGCTCATTTCGTATAGCCGCCATTTTGTGTTTGAGCGATTTGGAGCACATAGCTTAAAATTTCAGATTGGAAAACATAATATTTGGATTCAGCATGCCTAAAAACATAATGTTTGACACCAAGATCACTATTTTCTTTCTGCTCCCTCAAAAGTTATTTGGAGCTCATTTCGTATGGCCGCCATGTTGTTTTTTAGCAATTTGGAGCACATAGCTTAAAATTTCAGATTGGAAAACATAATATTTGGATTCAGCATGCCCAAAAACATAATGTTTGACACCAAGATCACTATTTTCTTACTGCTCCCTCAAAAGTTATTTGGAGCTCATTTCGTATGGCCGCCATTTTGTTTTTTAGCGATTTGGAGCACATAGCTTAAAATTTCAGATTTCAAAACATAATATTGGGATTCAGCATACCCAAAAACATAATGTTTGATATCAAGATCACTATTTTGTTTCTGTTCCTTCAAAAGTTATTTGGAGATCATTTCGTATGGCCGCCATTTTGTCTTTTAGCGATTTGAAGCACATAACATCAAAATCGAGAGTGGCAAACAAAATATTCAGAATCAGCACATCAATTACATTCAGAAAATGTTGTTTGTCTGCTTTTCCTCAAAAATGCTTCCTACACTTTTTACAGCCACATTTCTGAGAATTTGCACCAGGCTATTGTGTGAAGGGTGAACTCATCAGTGGTGGCATGAATCTGGAGGGATGGGGAGGTGATGAATATAGGGCAGGTCTTGCACCTTGGTTTGTTGCACCTTTGGGCTGCAGGGTGTGAAGTGTGAGGGCTTGGTGTATTTTGGACCAATATGTTTTTGAGGTTTGGGGAATGACGCTGGAAGACAACCCATAGTTTGTCCCGAAATATATCTCTAGTGTCAGGATCATTGTGAAGGCTGGGAATAAGGGAGTGGAGTATATGTTTTATTTTCATAAGTGAGGGTGGTATCGGGTGATCAGAAGAAGGTTTGTTTTGGGTTGTTTTTTGGTGCAGGTGTGGGAGGTGGCTCTGGTGATTTGTTTGTTGATGAGGGTGGAAGGATAGTCACCGTTGATTAGGGCTTGGTGCAGGCCTAGGTTATAAATTTGGCAGGAGGAGGGGGATGAGTTGAGAGCTAGGGAGAATGGAATGGTTTTCTTGGTGTTATTACCTATTTGTACTTTTTCTTCAATTTTCTAAAGTATACTTTAGCCCAAACCTGTGCATAGTGTTTTCTTATTTACTGTATATTCCTCTTTATTCACTCTTATCTGCAAGTCTTATTACGTTTCTTGTAATTTTCTCACTGCAATTACTTCATCTTCACTATTAGTGTAAAATTTTACTAAATTTAGTCTAAAATAAAAGACCTCTGATATTCCATTGCATTTTAAACTTGCAGACATGTTTCCAGTTGGAAAAGCAAGGACTAACAGAGAAAGCCCAAAAACATGCGACAACTTGGAACATCAGGTTTGTGAAAATTTTTTGTGTTCATTTTATAATTGTTTTACATGATATTTGTTTAATTAGGCTAATCACGACTGGACTGCAGTTTTTAGTGTGATCTGAGCTGCCGGGATGTGCACCCACTGGCAATTAGTTCTTTGATTTCAAGGAGACAGGCTTAACCTTAACACTATCAGGAAGTTGTATGCACAATATCTCTTATGGACCTCTCCAATGGCATAGAGGTAACGTTGTCACCTTATAATCAAGGAATCCTAGATTCGATACCCAGTGGAGTCACATAGTATTTCAGGTCCCATTCTAAACTGTAGGTCCAGTCCCAATTAGTCTATCTGTGTGTAAAATTTACTTGAAAAACTCAAAACCCAAACGATGTTTCTTATGCACAAAACATACTCACTAGCATGCCCACATACACATAAATAAGTCTCTGTCAATACTGATTTTGTTGCCACACTAAAAGCATCATCCACATTTGCTGTCGAAATTTATATTTTTACATCTTCATAGTTAAAAATTGAAATCTTTTTGTGAATGCAAAACTTTAATTTTCTCTCTTTCAAGTATCTTTTAACTAGTGATTGAATTTGTACTGTGAGCAAAACTTTTCGTCCCTTTACTAGTTTGCAGTTTCATGGGGTTAATTGTATTGGAAGTACAGTGTTTTTAACACATATGGCAGAAACTGTATGAGGTATTTAGGTGGATTTATTTGAACATAAATCTTTGCCCAACCACAGTGCTTAAATATAGCCACAAAAGCTGGTGGGGACTTAGTTCAGTGGCTCAGATCAGCTTTAAAATTGAAATATTAGGTGGGGGGATGTTTCCTCATGCCTTCAAGAAAAGCTGGGGGAATGTTCTTTACAATATTTTATATTTTTTTTCTTCCCTCCCACCGACACACACATTCTTCATGAACTACTTCAGATCCCATTTTTAAAGTCTTAAGTCCATCTGTGAATAGCATATTTGCACATCAAATGTGCTTAAGACAAAATTTTAGCTTTTGTCATGTTATCTTGCATAATTGTTTTTAAGTAGGTCTATTTTTCTCCTTGTTCTCAGCTTCTTTCTCAAAATGAAAAATAACAATTGGATGTGGGGATGTTAACGAGAGTAGATTTAAATCATAGTTGATAGAGTCTTGTCCCACATGTGATAAGTTTTTCATTATTCTTGGTTTCATACTGAGTTGTTAATGTTTGTGTTAGTCTTAGTCTTGATCTTGTCTTGATTTATAAACACTCATTCGTATCAATGTCAAAGGTTATTTCTTGATCTCTCTCTTTTTTTTAACCCCTAGTCGACACACCTGGGTCCTAGGGACCTCATGGTAATTTATTTTGCCTTTCATTACGAAGTGATTGACAGCAATGACGTGACTGGCTCAGTAGTCTCCTAGCCCTTTGTTCTTTTTGAGCCAGTGGAGTGGTTAACGTTGTGAGGGTACTAAATATGCCAAAAGCAACTAACATTGGGTCCCCATGACCCAGGTGTGTCATTAGTGTTACTTTTTGTGTTAACATGATTTTTACATCGCCCAAGCTAAATCGAGGATTGTGAATGAAAAATACATCCTTGCAATCTTGAATGATTCCCTAACAGATATTGATGGATTTCGGTGGTGCTGATAATGAATATGAGATTAGTGAACATGAATGAGATACAGGGGAAAGCGTAGAAGAAGTTGGTAATATAGGTGAATATGCCAAGCTATAAGAAGCTGTAGAAGAAGCTGAATATGGCAGTAAGACTGACAAATCTAATTTATTTTATGAATAAAACCGGTATACATTGCCTAAATGGTTTTTAAAAGTGAAGAAAGTTGCCTAGAGAAAGGTACTATACCAGCACTGTGACTTTGGTCAAACTGTAGTTGTGTTATTTTCCTATTTTTTTATAATTAATATAATTAGTGTTTAATTACTAGCACATTAGGGAAACTGGATCCGTGGTCATCTAACCCACCCTCAATTTCGCAAGGAATTGTTTTTTCTTATGAACATTATGTGTTGCTAAGTGTGATGAAAGAAATTCTGGAGCTCGGAAAGAAGTATTCAGTACTGTACAGCCATTTATAGTTGAGATATAGCCGTTTGAAGTTGAGAAGTGGAAGTTTACTTGCAGCCATGTTAGTATCGTAGCACCTGTACTAAATGTCATGAAAATTGCTGTCAAAATTTCCCGCCGATTCCGGGCTCCACCCGTGGGGTAATTAACCTGCCGCCTGCAACCTCTATCGCGGCAACGCCTCCGCTCCCCTCCAGCTACCTCCCTGTCTCTATAGAGTTCTTTTGGAAGGCATGTTAGAAACTGGCAGAACCACCTGCCCCTAACACTATTTTCCGCACTGACACATGAAGGTAAAAAAAAAATTAAGGCTAAAATTTAACCTCAGAAGTTAACTTATCTCTTTCTTCCAAGGCCAGTCACTGAATTGCGGGTCGAAATTAAATTTCAAAGTCCAAAAGAGAAGTAATAGTCTTTGTTGTCCTTTTCCACAGAATACTACCCTCTTCTTCCGTTCCATCATAAATATAAGAAGTCGCAAATTATCCCATCCCACAAGTCATTCAGAAAATACAACCCTCCCCTTTATGGCCTGCAGTTGCCAAAAAAAATGTGCACTATGCTGAGTATCACAAATCAATTGTAATGTCTGAAATGTCCAACCCGCCAATACATCACAATAACATATCGTAAATTATCCCATTCCACAAGTCAATCATAAGAAGAAGAAAAGAATATGTAGACATGCACCTGTGACGTGAATCCATGATGCACAGCCATGATGGAAGCCCTGGAAAATGGTGTGAACATTATGTAGGTAAGGAATTTAAATATTAAAAATGTAAGTTTCGTAGCACATAGAACTCTAAAAATTAATTTCCGTGCTCCAGAATTTCTTTCTTCAAGCTTAGCAACACATAATCTTCATATGAAAACAAATGTCCTTGCAAAATCGAGGGTGGGTTATATGACCATGAAGCCCCTGTGACCAAGCTTTCTATTGTATTTTTTATGTACTTAAAAATTTGGAAATACACAATATTTGATCATGCTATCTTGAAATGTGTTTATTGGTACTTGAAACAACAGTATGTGCATATAATAAAAAAAAGTATATTCACACTGTAACAAATAGATATCTCTTGATAAATATATTTACATCTTGATAAAGTATGCATATATAAATTATGCATATGAAGAACTATCTGTGTCATTTTCTCCAATCTTCATATGTGAGATTCCCGGCTCCGTGGTCATCTAACCCAAGATGACCACAGACCCATCACAGGCACCCAGGTGTGTCTTAAGTGTGAATTTTTAGGTGTATCGACTAAGGGTTAAAGCTATTTCATTTAGTTTACCTTGCTTTTCTCCCTTCCTCTTACATCAAATTTCAAAGAAAAGGATGAATTATGACCCAATGAAACAGTTGTTAGGACAAACACAAGTATTTACACCCATGCCTTATCCTGGGCGCGAACCTGGAATCTTGGAAGACTGAAAGACATTCCCAGAAATAGATTAAATAATAAAAATTATGATAATAATAATAATAGTGAAAAGTATCATTAAAATCAATTTATACACAATACAATTTTATCGCCACGAAAACAGACTTCTAATCAAATCACTCAAGAAAAAGTGAGGTATTTCAAGGCATTAAATAATATATATTCACTAATTCCAATACCTTTTCTTTTCCTTCTTCCTTTAAATGTGTTTTGTTTGCAAATGTGAGTTCCTTAGACTTAATTTTCCTGCCAAAGTTCTTAGTTTATCACTTTTTATTTCTGTCACTTCTTTCTTCAAAACTGACACTCTGCTTTTGAAAATGCTTAGAGTAGAAGAAAATGCAACTACAAAAAATAAATTTTTTGAATGCCAAATGAAATTATTTTAAAGAAATTTATATTCTATTTGGTGACAATTTTCATATCCTTAAAATACTTTTCTGCAGAAACGCAACACATAAAAGTTAATGTTCTTTGCACCATCTTTAGTGATATTGTCAATATTTATAGAATCTAACATGAATGAAACAAATGCTTAATTTGATCATTCCTATCTTCATCAAATTTTTCATGAAGGGTATTTTGCAATTGGTGCAACATCACCATTATTAACCCGTAAGGACACATGAATGGGTAATAATGACCCAAGCAATTTTGAAATATTTTTCCATTTTACCAATGCATGCTTGAGGCAACGTTTCTCAGTACCTTTCCAGTAAACCTTTCAGAATGTCATGACCTTGAATCAGCTGTGAGGCTTCCTTAGTTTCCTTCACTGGGCCATAGAAATACTGCCTGTGTAAATTTCACCATTCATGTGCTCCTGTATTTCCGTTTGGTATTTAAGCATGTTCTTTTTTTATGTTTATCAATTTTGAAATACAATAAAAATGATCAAAATTAATACAATTAGTTTAACCAATAAAGGTATATTAGGTAGGATGTTGATGATGAAAGTACGGTGGTGGTAGGGGGTGTTGTGGGTGTTTGGATAAATCACTGTTACACTGCACTAGTGCTATATGTATTAAGCATCAGCTGATACCAAAATTGGAGACCTTCCATTCCACAACCAGCACATATGTGTTCACATTTGATTCAGGGTTGCCAGCTAACCAATTAAAAGTGGAGCACACATTCACAATTATGCTAAATTTGTCAAAAGTAGCAACATTTTTCTCCTGTACCATTTTCTTCTTCTTCTTATTTTTTTCTATTTCCCCTTTAGCCTCATAGCACCAGTGTTGCCTCTATCTGCTCCTAACATCTCTCCAATCCCTTTGCCACACTCTTCATTTCTTTTATTCCTTTTCCTTTCTTTTGTCCTATTTTTTCTATTCCTTTCTTGAATGTCTTCCGGGGTCCTCTTGTTCTCCTTCCATCTGTTCTAGCTTCCATTAATTGTTTTGCTTTTCTATCTTCGTCCATTCTTACCACATGTCCAAACCATTTCAGTTGTATTTGTGTCAGTTTCTCTTCTCTTGGCTTCTGATTTAATTCTTCTCTGATTCTTTCATTATGTACTCTATCTCTTCTTGTTTTACCAACTATTCTATGGAAGCATTTCATCTCTACTGTCCTTATTTGTCTTACTTCTCTTCCTCTTACTGAACAGCTTTCACTTCTGTACAGTAAAATTGGTTCCACTGCTGTTTATACACTTGTAGTTTAGTTTTGGTATCTATTTCCCTTTTTCCGAAAATGGTCTAGTTTGGTTGGTAGTATGCATTGTGAAATTTCCTTACTCTGTTCATCACTTCCTCTTATATTCTTCAGGTCTGGTTTATGATTATTCCCAGATACTCATATCTTTGTGTCTGCTCCAGATCTATTCCATCACATATTATATGTACTCTTTCTATAACCTCTTCCATTCTTCCTTAGCCTTTAACACTTCTGCCCATTCTACAATCGCTTCCTGTAGCTTGTTCTCTGTATATGCTATTAGTATTATGTCATCTGCATATACTGATGCTTGGCAATGTATCAGTCTCACATTCCAATTACCCACTTTTGTTCTTGCTGTTCATCTTTTGCATATCTTTAGACCTTCATCCATAAATAGTATAAAGAGTATTTGGTTCAAGCTATCTCACTGTTTCACTCCTTTCTCCATCTTAAATATCAGTGAAGGCACATGCTGGTTTGGATCCCACTTTAAACTGTAGATTCAGTACCAGCTAACCTTGCTGTGCATAAAGCGGACATAAAATACCAACTCAATCAATCAGTCAATCAAATTCAATCATCTTAAATGTGTCTGACATCTTTCCATCCAATCATACTATTCGTTCTACTCTTTTATACATTGATTTTATTACTCAAATGAGTTTTCCTGGGATTTTTCTTTTCTCTGATATTGGCCATATTTCTTCATTGCTTTAGTCTCTTGGCTTGCGAGAGGTACTGGGATTGTTGTCTGGTGCCTCCACCATTTAGTCTCTCACCCCCGAGTTATAGTCACTGGCTAGAGGCATAGAGAACGTGTTCGTTTCCAGCCCCCAGCTTTGCTCACACCTATTATCTCAGGATGATAGAGACGGCACCGGGAGATTGGCAGATACTCAATAAAAATAATGTCTCGTTCCACACTTTTAATTCTAGTAAGGCAATTACCACTCACTCGCCTTGCTCAGCCATAAACCTCATCGAGTCGACTCCAGATCAATACAGTCCAATTGTACACGTTATGGTTGACAGTCGATGGTAGCAATAAGAGCGCTGAGGTGCATGACCCCCGAGTTGACGCAATGCTCCTGTGAAGTTGGAGCACACATATATTATGCTTAGCAAGGGTCTTGCATGCATCATTCTTGTCCTACCGTCTACACTGTGCACAGAGTCAAAATAAGCTTTTAGATCCAAAATAGGGATGGCCAAATGGATCCAGATCCAAAAAATCCAGATCCGTTTGGATCTGGATCCAGATCCAAAAGTTCCAGATCTGGATCTGGATCCGAAAATCCCGGAACCGGATTCAAAATTTCCGGATCCGGATCTGAAAGTTCCAGATCCAGAAGAAATACGTGTTTTACGTGTTTTTTTGTTTCAGCTAAAAATCTGTTTTAGTGGGCAAAACCCCCTCAAATGTCAAGATGAGGACAAATTGAAGTAAGGATCTGACCCCTGTGTCCCCCTCCGATTACCATGAAACTTGGCAGGTGTATAAAGTGACCCAAAGGAAGAAATACGTGTTTTTTTTTCGGCTAAAAACTGTTTTAGGGGGCAACCCCCTCCTTAAACGTAACAATGAGGACAAATTTAAGTGGGCATTTGAACCCTGTGTTTCCCTTCGATTTCCATGAAATTTGGCAGGTGATAGAGGCGCCCTATGCCCCCTGTTTCTTCCTATGCAATATTTACGTGGTATCGAGGTCAGATACCCACTTCAATTTCTCCTCATCTTAACATTTGAGGGGGGGTTGCCCCTTAAAACCATTTTTTAGCTGAAACACAAAAGCACGTACTTCTTCCTTTGAACCCCTCCATACACCTACCAAATTTCATGGAAATCGGAGTGGCACACAGGGGTCAGATTCCCACGTCAATTTGTCTTCATCTTGACATTTGAGGGGGGTTTGCCCCCTAAAACCGTTTTTTTTAGCTGAAACACAAAACCACGTATTTCTTTGGGCTGCACTATACACCTGCCAAGTTTCATGAAAATCGGAGGGGAGACTTAGACCTCCCTTGTAGGTGTATTAATTACAAATCGCACACACACACACTATATATATGTGTGTGTGTATGTGTGTATGTATGTATGTATAATATATATATATATATATATATATATATATATATATATATTAGCATGTAACAATGTTATAAACACATTCTTACTTTCCAAAGAAGCGCTCATGTGGAATGGAAAAACGGATCCGGATACAATTGGAACCGGATCTGGATTTCGGATCTGACAGAATCCAGATCTGGACATCCCTAATACAAAAATGCTAAGTTCATGTTTTTTCTTATTTTTTCTAAGTATTTGTCACATATTGTTTGTATGGAATATATGTGATGTTGTGTGTGTCTCTCAGAACAAAAAAGCAGTCTGTTCTTCTTCCATCTCATTTCTTAGCCTTAATTCCAATATTCTTGAGTACACTTTAAGTGCCACCATGGATGGACATATTGCACAATAGTTTTCACAGTTGGTTGAGTCTCCTTTCTTATACAATGGTATAACAATGTTCATTTCCCATTCTACTGGTAATTTCTCTTCTCTCCAGATCTTCTGATCAGAGAGCTGCACATCGGCCAAATTTGCTTACTACACCCGCTTGGCTGGCGATCGGCTGGGTAAAACTATAGGCCTGACTTTTGAACTGTCAAGCATCAAAAGCCCATGGGTACCTCCATGCCTTGCAAGATCCATCTAGCTTATCTTCAGCGAACGCTCATTCCGGTTTTGCACCGTCTGCAGATACACGAGTCAGGCAGTCACTGTTCACATCCAATACACTGGTGTCCGAAACGTAATCACGGAACATGCATACCCATTTTACTCATACATAGGAGTTTGAAGCAAAGATGGAGGGCACTTTGGTGATCCAGCAGCATTTTTGGTTAAGGTCTCCTCTCCACAACATGTCTGCTTAAAACATCCCACACAGGATATTGGGTTGAGGTCTGAGAAGTATGTAGGCCACTCCATTCAATGGATATCTTCTTCCTCAAGGAGGTCGGCCATAACTGCTTTACCATGGGGATGAGCATTATCATGCATAAAAATGAAATTTGGACCTAGGCTACAGCTCCATGGAACAGGCTAAGATGATGGAGGATGATATCATTAAATACCTTTCACGTGCCACCGATCCTCATTCCAGTAGCTGCAACTCACTATGTCCATTTACCACAATGCCAGCCCAGACCATGATTCCCCTGATACAATTATTGTCCCTTTCCACAACTTTTTCTTGCTTGTACTGTGCAATCTCCCCCAGTACATCTAAAGGCATTTCCAGTTCTACTGTACTTTCTCCACAATTGTGACACAATGCTGTGATCAATTCCTAATTCATTAGCGACACTGGTCACAGTTTGCCCTTCTTCCAATTTTCCAACAATCCGACCATGATCAAACTCACTTAGATGATGTCTTTGAGCCATGTGCACGATAAGCACAAGTACACAAGCACAGTTAGTCCATAAGTTCTCACAAAACCAACAAAACTCCTGCTTGTACTCTCACACAATGACTCTCGACTTTGCACTCATCGATGTTACTGACAGGTAGGATGGGTTCTTCACTGACAGGGTAGGTAGATAAGCCCTTAGACTGCTCAATGGATCACATATTTGTGTAATCTATAGTCTTCGTGACACGTATGTTGAGATAGTCACTTTCATGCTTAAGTTTTGGACACTAGTGTAGATTCTAAACTGTTCAAGGGCCTCCCCGATGGCGCAGTGGTAGCGTCGTAGCCTTGTAATCAAGGGGTCCCGGGTTCGATACCCGGTGGAGGCACAAGTGGTTCGGATCCCACTTTAAACTGTAGGTCCAGTCCCAATTAGCCTTACTGTGCATAAAGTGGACTTAAAACACCAAATCAATCTAATCCAATCTAAACTGTTCAAGGAGTACTTGAAATGTTCATCACGTTTATTAATTTGAAATTGCAGAAATTTATTCTGTGGTAGAAAACATTTTTGTATCACTCACACCCAGTGGCGGTGATTGGGTTCCAAAACTAGGGAGGGCAAGGTGCAAAAAGGGGGGGGGGGGCAAGTACAGTATAATTTCCCTTGGTACGTAAGTTTAGCATGGTGCTAAAGTAAAGTGGCAAAAAGTGGGGAGGGCAACTGCCCTTCTCGACCCTAACCCCTAATCGCCACCACTGCTGACACCTGTAAAGGAGTACGAACCAAGTTTCGCAAAAAGTGCCATCGTAAATATTTTGGAACTTAGTGTGACTGGTGGTTGTTCTATATTAAACATTTGGGGGGGGGGCCTCCCCTATGGTGCAGTGGTTGCGTCAGTGCCTTGTAATCAAGGGGTTTCAGGTTTGATACCCGGTGGAGGCACATGGTGGTTTGGATCCCACTTAAAACTGTAGGTCCAGTCATGATTAGCCTCACTGTGTATAAAGTGAACTTAAAACATCAAATAAATATATCAATCAATTAAACAGATTTTCTCTCTGATGTAATTTTGTCAATTCAATATCCGAATTAGTTGCCCCTGAACACTAAAGCACGATGATCCATAAAATGGAACATGAAATCAGAATTTCCATTACAAGAGGTTTTTGCATATTGTCATCTCTTTCAACGAATCGTCATTCGCTCACATTTTTTGCAAGTTATCTAGTTCTACAGACCACATATAGTAACACAATGCAAAATATAATTGTTAGTTTGTATCTTCAGATGGGTGCAAATAGCGGGCAATGCTATTTACACATTTCATCAAACAAACGATGTAAAAATGAAACTGAGAGAAGATATATGATTTCAAAACCAGAAAAGTGACATAAAATGAACAAAACACACAAACCTATTTCAAGACTTTCAAAACAAATTTGGAAAATATGTGGTAGTCGGTTTGACATAATAATGAAACTAATTTGAGAAGTTACAAAATCTTACAGTTATACTACAGTGGCGTAGCAACATATAGCAATGCTCTGGGTGAGATTAGAATGCAAGGCCCCATCCATTCTTTAAATTTGAAATCTCAATGTGAATAGCTGGCATTTGACGAGAAGAGTGCTGGCAGAAGAGGTGTGACGTACTGCCAGGCGACTCCACTCTTTTGCGTGGGGGAGGTGCTCTTCCGCCAGACCTCTTCTCATCAGCTTGCCTGTTAAACTTCACACGCAGGAGCAGGCTGGCTCGGAAAGATATGCTTTCGGCTGTTGAGTTTGAAACTGAGGTTATTAAAGGAAATGTGGTAATTATCACTATATATAGCAGATGTAAACATTGTATTTTCACTGAGCAATCTATGTGATTTATCGATGCATTTACAAATTGTAAATAGAAATAGCAGACCTCCGTGCGGAATTGGTGAGCGTAGCGAGTTACGACACCAGGGGTCCTGGGTTTGAATCCCTGGAAAGGCATGGATATTATTTTCATTTGTCTCTTCACCCATTTCATTATATCATCAACCATCATCATCATCGCGATTAGCCCAAGAGACATGAAAGCTATGTAAAATAAAAAATAACAAATAGTAAAATAATAGAAATTGCATTGAAAAATAATAATGGTTAATTTACCGCATTTAAGGCAAAGGTTGTGCCAATTCGTCATCCTCTTCGACTTCTTCTTCATCACAACTTATAATGCCCTCAGAGTCTGAGGAAATGTCACTGTCTGCACCTCTAAAATAAATAATCAAACTCTCCACTTCGTTCTCCACCAATCCATTCGTTTTCCAATATTCCTTTTCCAGTTTTTCTCCGTGTTCGCAATACCCTTTCCACTCATCTTGATTGCAATATTCAATGCCCTTAACCATATGTTCCTGCAGTTAGGATATTGATAGCGAACCTGTCACATTTTGATCCCGTACATATTTTTTTACTTTGGACCATGCTAATTCTATGGCGTTCAGGTCGCACGCATACAGTGGTAGACGAAGCACTGTATGGCCATACTGCTGTAAAGTTCTGTCCACACGGAAAGTTTTTTTTTTTCCTGTGGTTTGTTAACCTGTATTAAATTGTACAGTTGTACTTCCCTCATATTTTCATCAAACGGAAAATTGTGTGATGATAGCCAAGCTGTCATGTCAGATTTCAGGCTATATCCTGAGGGAACCTTATCTACCTGTACGGTGTGATAAGGGGCATTGTCTATGACAACAATGGACCGATTCGGTAAATTTGGGATTAGTGTCTCTGTCAGCCACTTTTCAAAGTTAGTGCAGTTCATTTGGCCTTGGTAGTCACCTGTGGAGCAACCTGCTTTGTATATGAGGCTCGCATTGGGAATGAACCTGTCACCCCACCCCACATGCACGACGATAAGCCTATGTGCTGAACTTGTATTATATACTACACCAAAAATATCACTGGACTGCCAACACTTGTGTGATATTATGTTATTATCCACAGCTGTTTCATCTACGTACTCAATTGGCCGATTCTCTTGGCAAAAACGTTTTATAGCCTGTAAATATTTACTTCGCCATGACACAATATCGGGTCTTTCCATTAAGATATTTCTCTTGTTCTTAAACCTTTTCCACTGAAATCTGACCTTTTTCATCAAACGTCGCAAGGAATCCACCTTCCAAGGATTTTTTTTTTTTTTTTTAGTTGAACAACTGACAAAATTTTATGGCCTGTCGGTACATTTTTGTTGCAATAAATATCGCGAATTAAGTTTCTGATTACGCTAATGTCAAAATCATCAACGCACACATTTCTATGTGGTGGCCTTTTTCTGTTCTTTCCGGGGGACATTAGTTTCCTCATTGGCGACCAAGCGTTCCTCTCCCGCAACTCCTTTTGAATTCACCTTATGGTCATCTCTGACAACCCTGTTGCTACAGAACCTTGTGCTCTGCATAACTGGCACCAAATACTGTTTCTCTCTCGATTCCCGATCACAGAAATCAATGACTTTGCTCACAATTTCACGCCCTTCACTGTGCACAGTGGCACCTCTCTTCCTCACACTCGCCATAAAACACCAAAATAAGGAAAAAGCAAAAAAAGAAAAATTAACTTCCACGTGGTTCTCACGGACAATGACCCGCCAAGAAGAAAACAAGACTTCCTTCTCCCCGAACACCCCTAAATTCTGCAAATGAACCTGAACCTCCCTTTCCCTCTGTGCCTCGTCTCCCTTCATTCAGTGATCTTCTTGTCAGCTGCCAGCTGTAGACAGTCATCAAGGAAACGTCAGCAAATTATCAAATTTATATAATAGCCTTATAATAATAATAATAAATTTCTGATGAAAATTATATTTAATAGTATGCAACAGAGAAATTTTCAATTGGCAGAGCTACAGTAACACATTGTTGGAATTTTTTTAAACGAAAGTAGTACTAATAGTACATTTTTAAAGATGTTCGTCAGGCATTAAGACACAACTGAAATATGGTAAACTTCTTTTATATAAAATCAGAAATACAAACTAAGAATCTTTAAATATAACTTACATAGTATTTAATGAGTCATTCTTTGTTTCCTCACTTCAAAATTTGTAGGCTGTAAATGTCAAGAGATGCATATAAAATGTTGGTGCTTGAGTTGGGACAGGGGGGGGAGAGGGTGTGCTAAACCACAATCCTCTCTATGGGCCCAAAGTTTCTACCTACTAGCTCTTTCACACAATCGGTTTCAACATAAACAAATCTTAAAAAAAAACTTATTTGCTCCATGAGTGTGAAATCTTTGGTGTAATCAATTGGTACAGCTAATTTGATCATTTGACTTTTTTTACTTAGCAATTTTGACTTTGTTGCACATTAATTATGCCAGTTAATTTTAAATTTTAGGACTCAAATCGTAATTGTGAATCTCATTTTGCTGTTATGTCTGAATGTTCTTGTAGTATTAATTTTTGACGCAGTGGCATAACAGAATTGTAAAGTACACATCTGCAAGAAACAATTTTGGGTCCGTCATTTACAGTCAGATTCTTCCAAAGAATTATTTTGCAATATTTGTCATCAAAGTAAAATTTTCAGTTAATAAAGAACAGTTTCCCGGCGCCACGTGGACATTTGCCGGGCCCAGTGCCCCCGTGTGCCCCCCCTAAAAACGTCCCTGAGTTTATGTAAAATGTTGAGTCATTGGAAAGACTTAAAGAAACCAAAACACTAATTTCATTGTAATAACTGATTATTGATTGCTCACTTGACTGTGTCATCAGTAGTATTTCTGATTGTTCAAAATCTGATATTAATATCAGTCTAAATAGATTTAAGAGATAGAAGTAAAATATATTGTACTTTATTGTAGAAATGTGTAAATTATATATTTTTATTTCTCTTGTAGGTTCCAGTTGAAGCTAGATGTTGCTGTACTAGATATTATTTGCAATTTAGTGGTAAGGTGCAAGTCAACGAGCATCAACAAGCATGCGTCACTAAGGTAATTAGAATACATGTGTGACTTGATCATAAAAGAACTTTACAAGTCCTGGCATTTGGATGACAGGTCTTGACTTCACAGCTTGGGACTAATAACATAATAAAGAAGTGCGTATTACTCACTATCAAATATAAAAATATAAATACATTAGATAGTATCAAAAATTCACAACTTAGGTGAGTGAGTATAAATTTATCCTAATGACGTTTCGGAGGTCAATACTTCCTCCTTCTTCATTGAGTCTGATAGGGGTTCTTAGGCAACTGCAGGGTACCTGTTTTTAACCTTTCAGTTTTTAATATGGGCTTTTTAAGAACACAGGAACTTTTACTTTGTTAAAGCTGGAAATTTTTATAAGTGTTTTTTACCCTTACTTTCAACCTATATTCCTATATAACAGTTTTTTATGTGAAACCATGTTTGGTTATTAGATATTTATGTAGACGAAGAAGGAGGAAGTATTGACCTCTGAAATGTTGTTTGGATAAATTTATACTCACTCACGTAAGTTGTGAATTTTTGATACTTTCTAACGTATTTATATTTTTATATTGGGACTAATGATGTGGAATAAAGGAAGGTCCACAAAACAACCTTACCGATTTAAGCACTTGTCATGAAATGACTTTGTCTATTCCTGATGCACAAAACTGTCAAGCTGTTGGAGTGATCTTAGTGCAGAGATCGTTAAATCTTCATTGGCCCCAAATTGATATCAAAACATCATAAAATTGAAAAAAAAAAAATTTCCTTCCCTCTTTCTGAATATGCTCTCCCACATATTTATGGTACACGTCAAATGCCTCAGAGCTAGGCTGACCCCTTCTCTCAAGCTTCAAATTCATAACAATATTTTGTTATGTATTTGATTGACATCGGTTGGCCGCGGTGGCTCAGTCGGTAACGCGTCTGACTACCATGCTCAAGGTCCCGGGTTCGATCCCCGGCCGGTTCAAATCCGGGAACTTTTCTAACGGTGGAAGCGGCCCCGGCGCCTACCCAGCGTCGAATAACATGGGTACCTGGGGGAAACCCTGGGGGGTAAAGGCGGTCAGGGGCGTGATGCTGATCACATCACCCCCACTCACGACCGGATCAAGAAAGTGTGCGGCGTTACCCCCACACCCCCTATACGCCTTCATGGCGTGATGCTAAGCACAGGGGAGCACTTTACCTTTATTTGATTGACATCTCGCCATCACTGTAAATGCCAACTAGTTCCTTATGAATCTATGCTGTAGACTAGTACCTGGCCTACAAAAATTCAGTTTACAGACCTCACTTTTGCAAGTGTTCACTACTTTCCCAAATCAGTTGAACAGCCACTACACTGCTATTATTCATCCAAACAGGGAACCTGTCAAGAGAGTGGAACAGTATTAGCATACACACACACACATGCAAATGCACAGACATACCAAATTTAATTACTCTACTATCGTATCAATCCATAAGATTATATTTTATTTATAGCCTCTCTGATGCTTTATGTTGACCAGGGCATTCACTTGTTTACTTCAGTTGTCTCAACCTCTGGGGTATGTAAATAATGCTCAGTGTTGTTCTATGCAAACTTCCTGATGTATTCAGGATATAGGAAGTTCCATCAGCTTGTGGAGTCAGCTGTTTGCAATAGAGGCAGTAAAAATCACGATTCGGCATGGAGGAAGGTCTCCATGGCCTTGGTGATATAGAGGTGAGACAGACTGAGAAGAGACTAACTTTGGTTTTGGATTGAGGAGAGATTAAAGCTTAGAGAAAGGAGTTGAGGGAAAGTGAGGAGAGTCCTGGTCAACCTGCAACAAAGCCTAGAGAGGACTTTGTTTATTTTATTTTTCGAAATTATCATCACTCTTCAGATAGACAGGTAATTATCCTAACCCAGCCATGATTCAGGTTGAAAGGTTCATAAAACCCAATGAGTGACCATTGTCTTTTCTAATTGTTAAGCTGTTTAGTTATAGTTGTGCCTTTCGCACTGCCAAGCGTTTAACTTGTCATGGTTATGACAAGTGCTCTCATCATTGAGGATGAAGGATGAATAAGTTACATCACCCATTGATTAATTGTGGAAGTGACTGGTTCTGATCCCCATCATTCTGTAGAATGATACTCTATAATTAGGAGGTAAATTATAACACTTGTAAATTCTAATTTAATTAACCAATGCACTTTGTATACATTGCTCTGTAATGTAAACAGTGTATTGATTTAGGGTTCCAATAAGTCAAGCTAAAAAATTGCCTTTATCTGACAGTCATGTGAGTTATAGCTAGAGTTCTAAAACTCCAGGCACAACTTTTGGTGTTTAATGGGAGACATATGATACAGTATCTCACAATGTAAACATTTATGTTACCATGAGTGTTTGTACCTACATTTGCATGTACTGTGAATGTTTAGAAACAACTGAAGGCGCAGAGATAAAGTATGATAGATTTTAAGACCTTGCAATTTCTAGTATTAACACAATATAAATTCAGGGTGTCTACTGACCAGAAATTATACTTAAATATTATTTCTCAAACTTGAAAAACATGCAGCACCTATCAATTCAAATTGTATGAAATTTAGACATTCCTATAGATTCTGATATATATCATACATTTATCACATGCACACAGAAACAGAGTTTGCTTAATTTTACTTTTACCTAGCAAACCATGAATATTGGAAAATTTTGCAGTTTACCAAGCTACTTAAAAATAATTTTCATTGTGCCCATTCTATGTATACACTCTCATAAATCAGGAAAGGTAATGGCTATATTTAGTGCAGAATGCACTATTCCATTTTGTAATAAAAAAATCAATACAAATAACTGTTAACTTAACTCTTTTTGGCATTCATTCATGCAATTTTTTCATGTCAATAAATGGATCTTCAATGTAGTTCACATAACTATTCATAATATTTTTAGTTGTTAAATATTAATAGCCATTCATTTTTTAATAAGAATTATTATTTTCAGTTTTAATTTGTGCAAAAGACACCTTGAAATCACTGAAGTTTATTGGTAAACAAATAATACATATTGCTATGTTTTACATGCCCTTAAGGTAATAGCATTTTTCCTCATATACTTAGAAGTGCGAGAAATGGCCATACATGCTGAAGATTCCAAAATTTTTAATTTAATCAATCTGTTATTTAGCGTGGTAATACAAGTACTGTACTCTTCGCAACACATTATTTGTCCACCCTGAAAAAATTGATAGACCTGAATTCGTAAATTTGGCAACATAGCACTTCAGAGTAAACAAATGGTATCCAAGTTACCAACAGTTCCTCTTTGAAAATGAAAGAGCTCTTGTGATTTTTTTTTATTCTTTCACATTCCTTGATGTTATGAAAACTAAACCAGGAATACAATACATAGTTAAACAAAAATCGTTAGTGGAAATACGAATCTTGATTTTTTTTTTATGATTCTTCATTCTGAAATTGAAAATAGGTAATTTATGTGCAGTTTGAAACACTGAATGGATTCTCCTCCACCTGCAGAGATCAACATCATAATGCAAAGCGGCAAACTTCTCTCAATTTTAGGTGAAATTTCAGTAAAGATACCCTGCACAATACCGTTTTATTCTGCAAAATGCATCTTTTTCTTGATCTTTGGCAAAAATGGTTCAGAACTCTGGCACAATGTTGTTTTTTTTTCAACTGAGATCAACATGTTTTACAGAGTTTCATGTTAGTAATCTCCTGGAGCAGTTGTTTAGATGGTCACCCTGTTATACTTTTTTGTCAAGAACGAAACATCGTAGTTTCAAATCCCATCCTCTCTTGGTTATTTTTCTTTTCCTTGTTATGTACGAAATGTAATAATTACGTTCTTCTTAATGGTTCACATAACCAATTTGTGTAGATGCAGAATAATCTAACACAGTTATTTTTAGTGGTTTTTATTTTATTGTATCTGCAACATTTCATTCTGGTTTCCCAGAACTTTTTCAAGCTACACCAAAATATACATACAACAACACAATCTCACATGGCTAGTCACTCTACACTTCTGTGTTGTAATAATGTAATATAAGATTATATTAAATCAGTGTAAATGTTTATGCGAAACATACCTCGAGGAATATTTCTGCTCATCTTCTTGATTTTTCAGTGACTGGCAGGAGATTTTTGGAAAGACCTTTTCATTCAGCTGTCAAAAGTTATGTTAACACACATTAAGAATTTATATGTCATAAATATCTTCTTCAAAAGGATGTTGTAATCAAGGGGTCCGATGTTTGATATCTGGTGGAGGCTCATGCCACAGTGGTTTGGATTTCAGTTTAAACTGTAGGTCCAGTCCTGATTAGCCTATGTGTGCATTAAAGTGGACTTATAACAATGATACAAATATTTTCACAAACAGAATGTTCTTTGTTGTTCATACTCTTCACTGCAGACCTAAAATATATGAGTGTGTGCTGAAAAGTAATGCCTCCTATTTTTTTGTTATGGTGTAAATGCATTTCGGATTTTGAGAAGCCTTTCATTACACTTACCAGACTTTCCTGCTTCTCCATTGCAAGTATCACATTTCTAGCACCATGAAATTATGAACCATAGTGAGGAAAATGGCAGCATGTAACTATACTATGTCAGTAATCGAGTTTCTAACTGCAGAAAATGTGCCCCCAATTAACATTCATCAGACAATGGAGGCTTTTTTATGGAGATGAATGTGTAGATGTCAGTACTGTACGATGGTGGGCTGTTCGTCCCCAACTAGTGGTTGCATGACCTTGTAGTTGATGGTGGGGCTTGCATTCTTTGATGATTCGCTAGGATATACCAACAGTAGCATAGTTACCAGTAGGGTCTCCCATGTCAGGAAGGCTAGAAAGGAGGAGCCAGACTAAGAAGCAACCTTCTTGTCAATGGCTCAAATGGCAGAAGAAGGTGGATTGTCATCTCGATGGCAGAGGAGGCAGATGAACCTAGAGGAGTAATACCTCTTAAAAAACCTTGGTCCATCTGGCTTTGGATGGTAGTACCTTGTAAAGATCCCTAGCCAGGGTTATGGCAAAGACCTCAATGGCAGATGCTGCAGAGAAGGAGTCCTTCAATATGGCGCAGAGTCAACCCTCAGTCTTGGGGTTAAATAAAAGGAAGTGCACTGCTTTGTTGTGAGGATGGATCCTCAAAGGTTAAGGGAAGGACACCTTTACAGGAAACCCAGGGGCAGGAAGGGATCTGAATGCATGGCAAAGCCAACCTACCAAGGGCAGTACATCTTACACAAATCCTGGTCCTCCAAGTTCAGGGCTAGGCTAGAGGACAACAACCTCTTCCTGGAAAACAGACAAGTTACGGAACCCTCAGAGCCTCGGAATTATGGTCAAAAATGGAACAAAACCAAGCAACTGATAAAGGAAATGAATATTGGAACATGGAATGTAAGAATATTATACAAACGTGGATTCCTAGAAGCAGTAGAAGAACATCTAATAAAATATAATGTTGAAATAGCAGCCCTACAAGAAACTAGATGGCCAGGAAAATGATTGTTTAAAACAAGAAAATACACAATGATGTACAGTGGCGAAGATAATGGTAGACATGAAACAGCTTTTGTAATCCACAACAAAGTAAGAGAGAATATATTAGACTTTACACATTGCAATGAAAGACTAAAAACAAGATTCTTTAATCAGCATCAGCAATGAATACAGAGCAACAGAAGAAACAGATGAAGAATCCTAAGGCCATTTTTATACAGATTTAGAAAGGAGCTATGACTCTCAATGGGTAAATGACATAAAAATGATAGTAGGAGATATGAATGCAAGAATTGGACAAGAAAGAGGGTATGGAGATACAACTGGAAAATATAGTCTTCACAAAATAAGTAATAATAATAGGCAAAGGATGATAGATTTAGCAAAAAGCAAAAACATGAAAATAAGCTCAACTTGTTACCAACACAAAAATATACATACGGTTACTTGGATTTGTCCAGACGAAAGCACTCACAATCAAACAGACTATGTCATAATAGATAAAAAGGGAGCAACCAATGTAAGCGATGTAAGAAGATATAGAGGAGCTTTTTGCAGATCAGATCACCATTTAGTTAAGATCAAATACAACTGTAGAATAGCAAAACACAATGATAAACAAAAGAAGACAACCAGAAAATATGATATTAATAGATTTCAGAGTACAGAAACATCAAAAAGATACAAAGAGGAGATTGAAAGGAAATTTGCTGAAAAAGAGGATTCATTTACATAATCCAACATTAAAACAAAATAGAAATGTATAAAGGAAGTCGTACATGAAGCAACAGAGGAAGTAATAGGATGCAAATGAAGAGATCAACCTAGAGAATGGTTTAATGATGATTGCAAGAAAACAATAACAAAAAGGAATGAATCGTACAAAAGATACATCTACAGACCCACAAGATACAAAAACATGAATATGAAGAGCTTGGAAGGGCCGCAGACAAAGTATGCAGAAAACGTAAGAGGCAATATTTGAATAATAAATTTTCCAAAATAGGAGAACAGTTAAATGATTGAAATATAGGAGAAGCCTGCAAATGTGTAAAATAAATGAAGCATGGTTTTAATCCAAAGATAGATTTCTGCTATGACAAGAGAGGCAACCTGCTAAGCAATAACGAAGAAATCAAAACCAGGTGGAAATAATATTTCAATACTTTACTGAACCCAGCAAGAGAGTCTCGGGAAGAAGAAGAGTTGGATACAGAAGCAGGTGAAGATTCAAGAGAAGAGACTACGACATTAGATAAAATAATAGCAGCCACCCATAAATTAAGAAATATTAAGGCCGCAGGGCCAGATAACATAATGGCAGAAATGATGAAACAGGAAGGAAACACAATATTTAGTCACATACATGAATTTGTAGTAGAAATATGGAAAACAGAAAACGTTTCAGAAAAATGGAAAATAGCAGTAATATGTCCCATATATATATAAAAAGGAGATAAACTCAACAGCCAGAACTACAGGGGAATTTCATTATTAAACTCAACATATAAAATATATGTGAATGTACTTTAAAGTCGACTAGAAGAATTCAGTGAGAAAATTATTGGGGAATACCAAACAGGATTTGGAAAAGGAAGACCTACAATAGATCAGATACTTGTAATAGAAAATAGCCTTGAAAAATTCTGGGAATATAACACATACCAATGACTTTAAACAGGCATACAACAGTGTAAACTGACAAGTTTTGCTAAGAATAATGAAATAATTTAAAGCACCAAAAAAACTAATAAGGTTAACCCCTTAAGTGGGTGTTTCGATTTTATAAATTGAGTTACAAGCGGGTTACCCGAGCTGTGTTCAGGGTTGCAATGTATAACGTTAAGCGGGTTGCCCAAGCTAGGTTCGGGCAGGAAAGTTTATTCCAACTTCATATTGGGTAACGTGAATTGTTCTCGGGTATTGTTGTGTACACAATGCGGAATCTGATTCGCAGATTTTTAGATATATATGTAGAGAGAATGAGAGAGGGTGTGTGTGTGTGTGTGTGTGTGTGTGTGTGTGTGTGTGTGTGTGTGTGTGTGTGTGTGTGAGAGAGAGAGAGAGAGAGAGAGAGAGTGTGTGTGTGTGTGTGTGTAACTTAAACCTAAATTTGAATTGAAACTACTTCAAACATAATTTAAAGTAAATTGCAGTGCCGTCTCGTCCCTTGGGGCTTCCGGGGCTTAGCCACTAAAGAAAAACGGACGTATTCATGTAATTATCAATCACCATAACGCATAACTATCACACAGTCTTTTAAAAGGCGATTTTTACCCACGTAAATTCATCGTCTGTTGCAATGGATACGACAGCGCTCCTAGCGGCATTGATGTCAATTATCATTTTCCGGGGCACGTCGCAAAGGAAGGCGTGCTACAGTCAAGGTCACATGCTAGCAGAGAATGGAGGGGAGAGTGCAACGGATTTCAGCGCTGATTCAGGGCTAGTTCCATTGCATCGCGTTCGATCTCGCGTGTTGTTCTGTAGTGTTTTGGTGGCTTTCATTTGCTATGTTTGAGTGAGTTTGGCAGGGTTGATGTTCGAACACAAATTGATGAAGGACATAGGCTGTCAATTACAAGACACAATGAATTTGTCTGGAAAAATAGGCATATATTAAATAGAATTATCGATTGCTTAAAATTCTGTGGTCGGCATGAACTTGCTCTACGAGGACATAATGAAAGAGAACAATCTTTAAACAGAGGCATCTTCCCAGATTTATTATCCCTTCATAGAAGAGGGAAAACTAAAGAGGGAACTTCGTGTTCTTTATTGTAGTGAAGAGTTGAAAAACATAAACTCTATCAGTAGATTGCATTCATTTTTTCTTTAAAATTATTTAGAGGGTACCTTTTCAGAAACAGTAAAAATGACAAACATAGTTTTAATAACTCCAGTGGCAACAGCTGAATCTGAACGATGTTTCAGCACATTGAAGCGTATTAAAACCTGCTTAAGAAATGCAATGGGACAAGACAGACCAAATGCCTTGGCACTTGCTTACAATAGTGATAGAATACATTTCAAACATAGAGGGCTTCAACGAAAAAGTAATAACAAAATTTGCTGAGCAGAAGAACAGGAGTCAACGTTCGTAGAAAGGTATGTTTCACAACAATACCTGTTTCTTTTGTAATCATGTGAATTGTCATTATATTTTAAATTCTTTAAAAAATAAGCCCCGGCCAAATTTGAGGCCATGAGATGCCACTGGTAAATCGTATGTTGAATCTTAGACCTCAGTTCAATGAGCCCTCAGTCTGCCCCTGTCCCAGAGGGTAGATAGTTCTGGACAACATTATAACATTATAACATTACAGGTCCTGTAAATGAGAGAAAGGTGAATGAACACACAAACATTCAAGCAAACTGTACAAAACGAAATGTATCTATGTATGTACTACTGTATATCCATTTAAGAAAAATAATTCCCCGCTACGGGAACATTGACTGGATCTGAAATGCACAAAAAGTCACCAAATTTAAATGCCCGAGCACAACTCGGGCTCTCCGCTTAAGGGGTTAACAAGCATAACAATGGAAGGAAGCACAGCATGTATTAAAATTCAAATGAGACCACTGACATTTTTAATATACACAATGGGTTAAAATAGGAGGAAGGTTTAGCACCCCATATATTCAACCTCGCATTAGAATATGTAATAAGACAGTTACATGTGGGCACACAGTCTACAATAATCTTCAGAAGAGTACAAGTTTTTAGGTATGCAGGTGACATTAGTATAATAAGAACTACAAATCAACCAGTAACAAGATCCTATAATTAATTGATTGATTTGTTGCTTTAAGTCCACTTTATGCACAGGAAGTCTAATCGGGATGGGACTGGATCTACAGTTTAAAGTGGAATCCAAACCACTGTGCCATGTGCCTCTACCAGGTATTTAACCTGGGACCCCTTGAGTACAAGGCGAAAGTATATATAACAACCTTAATGAAGCTGCAAAACAAGTAGGATTACATATAAATACAAATAAATCAAAAGTGATGTTACAATCTAGGAAAAGAAGGAAAGATAATTTTAATTAAATTTGAAGAAAGTGAACCACTAAATATACCTGGGCTAGGGTTATGAATTTTTTATTTTTTTGTAGAATAATTGATTTCCTGTGTCACAAATCAATGAACTTTTGTCCAAAGTTGTATAGTTTTGTAAGAAAGTCACCCCCAACACAAAATTTCTAACATCGTATATAAGTAGTATATGGGCCAATCCATGAGATCCGGGTGTGACAATCACATGATTCAAATCTAAATATTTTGTGAACAAAGACATTGAGTTCACCCATATCATTATTATAGTTTCAGAATGATGACATTGTTACTGTCCTGAAGAGTGGAGGTCTGTGAGAAACGTTGCTTTTTGGCAATTCAAGAATAACTTGGAGTTTTGGGTATGACTCTCACGGCGGTAAAAGCTTCACCTACCACCACAAAACTTGAAAACTCTGTGTATTTTTACAACTTTTTTATCCTTCATATTTTTGGGGGGAAATGTAGATTGCAACCTTCAATCTCATGTCTTTTATTCCAGTAAAACATTTTTATTTTTACTGTTATTAATTTTTTTAAAAAAGTTCTGGGTGTGACCTATGTGAATACCTCATTAATTAACTCCATTTAATACCATATTACTCACCTAATACTTTAACTGAACAATATCATGGGGAAAAAGAACCTCCTTAACTCATAGATTTTAATAAAAACCAAATTTATTTGTGAAAATTACAAATTTCTTGAGAATTGATTATACACTCAAGTCTTAATGTAAAACATTACAACCTTTATCACATTTTCCATTTCTCTTTGTTAATCTCAATTCTTAAAGCCATTCAAGGACATGTAAATATCAAATTAGTAACTATTTAGTGTCCCACACTAAGCTAAAGCTAAAGTTTAAGTTTAATGGTGCTTAAATAGTATTTGGACTAATTTTACTTTTTGAGTGGTAGGATCACTTTGTCATGGATTGGCCCATATGCATTTTGCAAGTAGTAGTACTATGACTTTCTGGAACCTTCTAGAACTTTATTGAACCTTCTGGAACTTTATGGAACTTTCTAGACTCTTCTGGATGTTACAGAACTTTCTGGAGTCAGCGGTAATTGTTTTTGTTTTTTTTAATGATCTCTGTTCCGATTAATAATGCCCTCTTGCTGACAGACAAGTCAGAGTCGTCTTAATGTAGTATTGGAAGATGCCAGTAGGCAGTGCTGGCATCTACGAAGTGCACCAACAAATAGCGGGACATCTGAGAATATAGAGGTTAAACCCCACCCCGCAGCAAAAAGGAAGAAGACAACATAAGGCAGCCCAGTAGTGGATGTGACTGTGACTTGAAACAGGAGGGAGAGAGCACTGTTGTGCAGACTATATTTGGCAAACATTGTTTGCTTGCCACGTTGCGGAACAAAGGAACTTAATAATGAAGCTGTGTAATGTCATTTTGTGACTTCACAGTGTGGCATATTGTGTATAATTGTGCACTTATTCATTATTATGAAGTACGAACTATTCCGCAATAATTCCAATCGCCAAGTATCATTTGTAATCCTAATGTCTTATAAGAAAAGTGCTTCTACCACTGAAAAGACAAGAAGATCTGGACGAAGAATTTAGTACGATTTCAAGAATTACATGGGAAAGGAAGAATTGTTCCACTAGAAAACTACAGCACAATACCACTCAAAATCCAAATTGAAGGTCACTATATGTTCCTTGGAGCATCTATGAAAGGAAGGAAAGAATGTGTGAAGGAAATCACGAAAGAAGTAACACGTTTATGAGTAGTGGTTACGTTTCCTTTAGGCCAAGGTCATTTTTTACCTTTTGAAAATGTTGATATTTCTATGAATTTTCATGGTTTTGGAATTCTAAAATCTCAGAACAGGCATTCTCCTAGCTGTGGTTACAACACCTTTTTATGATTATGTTCGAAACCGACAATTTTCATAGCCAAAACAAAACCTTCCCTACCATTTTTTTGATTTTAGACTTTTGCGAAGAAAAAGTTGCAATTATTATGAAGTTGAGTTCCCATCTAGTTGCGCATCATGCATAGTTGTGTGTAGGCTGAGAGTAAGCCTCCATGTATGTATTTGTGTGTGTTTATATATATACACACACACACACACACACACACACACACACACACACACACACAGAGGCTCACATCTTCGCTGGATCAGTGACGGGACTTTTCCCATCTGGTTACGCATCACACATATTTGTAGTTGAGAGTGAGCTGGGGTGTATGTATATGTACACGGAGGCTCACATCTTCGCTGGATCTGTGAGGGACACACACATGCACAAACACATACCCCCACACACATACACATGCACACACACACACACACACAGAAGGCATTTCGCTAGATGGTCGAGGCCAGAATAATTTCGTTTGGGGAAAAAATACAAGAAGGATTGTAATGTATTCAAATCAGTAATTTAAAATTTGTTTAATTTTTATTAATTAATGAACAACTGAAGAGAGAGCAAGAAAAAGAGCTGATATGCATTGGTACATTCTCAAAATGATGACGGATGTGGACCTATCTCAGAAACAATACAATGCTAGTTCTTGTCTGGAGATCACATGTAGGGATTGATTGGTTTTTTAATTTAATTTTACTCTTCTGACAGATTTTTATCGCATCAGCCTCTGTTGCAATAGCAGTCACATAAAAATTAATTTACTATTAGTTTCAGACACTGACAACAGTCATATATAAAATTACCAATCTTGGTAATTTGAACTCATTAAACTCTTGCCTTTGTTACAGTAATGCACTACATCACTGCTTAATATAATGGTGTGTGTGTGTGTGTGTGTGTGTTAGTATATCGAAATAATATTTTAGTTGTCAGTGAAGAGCATAAACAATTCAATTTACTCTGATAAGTTTAATTTTCATTTTTCTGCACAAATTTTCTTCGCGATCGATTTCACCACCCATCTGGCATGTACTGTCTTGCTGCAGGCTGCATGGTTCCTTCTTCTTCTGCTTGTGCTTGTGGTGGCACCAGTTGATGTGGTCCTTGCACTTTCTGTCATTCCGGTGTGGATGTAGTGCTTCCTTCTTTTGCCGCGCATTGGGTTTTTGCCGTTGTGGGTGTCGTTTCTCGGCCTTGTCGTCTGCTTCTGTGGAAAGGCATTTGTTTGCATGTGTAGGCAGGCTTTTCTGTGAATGCTTAAGGCCTTTGCTTGATTTCTTGTTGCAGGAGGAGAGCAGGTTGGATGGGTATGTATATTCCTGATGGCAGAAAGCCAGGTTTGAGGGTTCCAGGGTTAGAGTTGAGGTCGGTGGGAGCGGTCACTATTGCATGGGTTTCTTTTGAGAACCTTTCCAAGGTGGATTTTGCTTGCATGACTATTTTGACATAATCTATGTTATGGTTTTTGTCTATTAGGTGGCGGGAAAGGTCTGTTCTTCTCCTCCCAAATCAGTGGTCAGCATCATGCTCCATAAGCCTATCATCAAATCAGCACTTTGTCATACCTACATACTTACTTCCACAAGTGCATGTGATCATGTAGACACCACTTCTTGCATTGGGGTTGGTGTAATATCATTTGAAATGGGTTAGGTGGGAGGCTATGGAATGAGGGGGTTGATCTGTTATCTTGAAACTGTACCTGGTTAGAACTCTTTGAATTTTCTTGGTTAGGTCAAGGTGTCGGGGGAGGTCGATCCTTTTTTTTTTGTTTTTTCCTTTCTTTTTGGTGGCGTGGCTGGGATCATTTTTCTTTTGTTAGTGTCTAGGAGGTGGAGGAGTTCCTGTTGGCTGTACCCATTGCTGATTCCAATGGAGATGATATGATCCAATTCTGTCTGCAGATCTTCAGGTTTTGTGGTAATGTTGATGGCTCTCTGGAAGAAGTAGATCCAAATGTTGTTTTTTGGGTGTGCAAAGTGACCAGAAAGTTCGTGAATGTGTTGCGTTCCGGGGTTTCGTTTCCTTTATACATTGGTTTTGAATTTGTCATTCTCCCTGCTTATTGTGAGATCCATGTAGTTTAGCATGTTGTCCTTTTCTTCCTCAGGTATTGCGATGCCAAAAGTCCCGAGTTCGAATCCTGCTTGGGCTTGGTCGTTTGTGAATGTCCATTCAACAATTTCATCACTCATCCCCATCTTTGCAAATTAGCCAAGAGGCACAAAACATGAAGTAAAATAAACTAAATCAATCAATCAATCTTCCTCTGATATAAAGTGGATGCTTGGGTGGGCCGAGTTAAACAATTGTATGGCTTCTTGTAATTTGCTTGTGATCATGAGTGTTCTTTGTGAGTGTCCCTCCATCAATTACATCATGTCATCATTCATCCTCATTTGTGAGTACCATTCCTCCTCTTGTTGAATTTAGCCTAATGTGTCTGAAAAGTGATTGGAAGTAAATAATCCAAAAATACAAATTCTTATCACTTCTGGCACTGGAAATGTACATTTGATATGCTTTTTAAATTCTAACGTTTTGAATATAAAATGTGCCATAGCCCTCACACATGGCAATAAGTTTATATGCACCTCCATTTGCATTTCTTTCCAAGCTTATTACAAGTGTGCATTAAGCCTATTTTTCCCTAGTTTATTTATGTCTTACAGCTGTTGGATGTAAGAGCTTTACATTTGTGCACTCACTGTGTTTAATTTATTATGTTATTTTTGTTCTTTTTAAATTTCAGGATGGAAGCAGTCGAGAAACCTTCCAAAGGAATTCCTCCATGCCGATTAACACACAGACTCCTGAGAGGGCAAAAGCCCCCATTAAAAGGCGTGGGTGTGAAAAACTGTCTGTAAGTAACACATTCCTCAATGACAATATTACATTTTTGTTACTTCATTATTCCTCTTACATGTACATGTCTAGTCTACCTATGGAATTTCAATCCATGAATTTATTCAGTTGTAACAGGTGGTAGAATAGCCAGTGGCTGAACCTCAGATGCTGAATATAGAATTATTCTTATTATTTTTATACAGAAGGGTTCCAAGAATGAGTTGTAGGGTTTGGTGAGGTTATTGTGAAATATACATTATATGATACACCTTGAACTTTGAAGTGATAGTAGCTCCACCCAACATAAATCATCATCTATCACCCCTTTTGTGTGGCTTCAAACAGAAACATATGTGATCCCAGGAATACAAGATGATCACATAATAAAATATCTCTTTTGACTCTGTTGATTTCTCTGTCTGAGTGATAGAGTAACAAATCAACCATATTCTTTCATGCTGCTATTCTAAGGAAGTATGAGATTGTAAATTTGTATTTGTTTTTACAAACATGAACTTAATTAGAGCAAATATTTTCAACAGGCACTCATTCATAATACTTGGGATGAAATTATCCCTTAATATTTCAGTAGTACTATTTGTGTTACAAATAGTACTAAATTAATCCAGTGGATTAATTTAGAAGAAAAAAAATCATAATAAGCACACCAGACAAAAAATGTGACCCCTCCAGGCAAACATAGAATTGTTATGTTCATTCCGCCAGTATCCACTGTATGTGACACTCTCTAGAGCTGTTAAGTGAATCGTGAAGTATGTGGCCCACAATATCCATGGCAGTCGTGGTTTCTGACAAGTGTGTGTTTCCCATGTGCAGGATGTGTTGGAAAAAATATGTTGGTGTGTACAGGAAGTGGTGGAATTCAGTGGTGTGCCACACGGTACAGTGCAATGTGTTTATAGGCAGTGGAAGGAAATGCAGTCCACAGGAAACCGGACTGCCGAGAGTGGTAGAAAGCAAGTGCTCACAAACAGAGACCCCCAACAAGTGTCACGACTTGTGTCAATCAATCTTTTTGCAACAAGGCAACAATTGCTGCAACTCGTCAATCACGGGCCACATGCCTCAATTTCAGAACGTACACTGCAAAGGGAACTCCACACCATGGACATCTGGAGCATGGGTGCCGACTCCATGGGGCTTGGGGGGCTCAAGCCCCCCCATGTTAATGATGTGGGGGCAGAGCCCCCCAAATAGTTTTGCTTAAGAAGATCTAATGTATTATTTCCCTTCTCTTGTAAAGTTTACTCTGAATTGTGCCACATGAACTTAACTTTAAATACACATTTGAAATGTTCTAAACCATCAACTTTGGGGGGGGGGGCTATAATCGGGGACACAAAACACATGACTTATTACTATATACTAAATATATAATGATTATTTACTATTATACATATATTAATCAGACATAGTGAATTTAGCCAACGACTTGTTAAAGGCTGTTTGGGAATCCCCTAAAAGAATGTAAATATTTAGGAATATTTTTTGATAAGAATGAGAAGGCTGGCCATACTGGACTGCGACCACTTTGCCCTCGTTGGTGGACGTTGAAAGCCACCAGCATGCAACAGATCTTAAGGAACTATGAAAACCTTCTCAATTTTTTTGAGAAACTTTCTGAAGAAGATTCTACTGATGCAGCATCAAAATGTGCTGGATACCTGGAGACAATGCTTCACTTCAAGACATTTTTCTTTCTCTCCCTCTACTGCCATGTGATGGGTCCAATAGAAGAGGTAAACTGTAAGATTCAGTTTCCATGCATTGGTGCTACAGAAGTGGAATCAAAACTAAAATACTTGACTGACATCTTTCAAGAAAAGCGAATGGGTTTTGAACAGTTCTGGCAGAAATGCATAGGGGGCACACCCAGCCTCGTTGGTGAGCCAGAATTGCCCCGGCAACGTCACATCCCTAAGAGACTTGGAAATCCAGATGCTGCCAAAACTTACAAGTTCTACATTCCAAAATAGCATTATAAATCAATATACACTGACGTCTGTGACACAGCAAAATCATGTGTTAAACAAGGACATGAATCTACAGGACTACAGAAAGTAACAGTCGTAGAGAAAGAATGCATCTCAGCTGTGAACAATTGCACAACAAACTTTCAGCAAATGCGAGAATTCTTTCGCCAAGATTTGGATGCCGATAGGCTCTCCTTACACATGCCCATGCTTGGCGATATCGCCAAACAGAAGAAAGTGGTTCTAACTACCATGCCTGACATAAGGAAGTTTCTTTTGGAAGACAGTACCCTCTAGGAGCTTCTGCCTGAAGTTGCCAAATTCATGATGGTCCTCCGCACTGTGCCAGTGACAACAGCCACAGCTGAAAGGTCATTCAGTGCTATTCACCGACTAAAGACATATTTGAGATCTACAATGGGGCAGAAGAGACTAAGCACCTTAGCGGCAGTCCACATACATCAAACTGTGCTTGATAATTTGGACCTCAGACCGCTCGTTAATGAGTTCATAAAAAAATAACCCAGTGCGTAGAGCAACTTTTGCATTATTTTTAAATCATGTTCATATGTTCTTGTTGTGTTTGTCACTTTATATCTTAGTGTACATGCTATTTTTTTCTATTATTGCAAAATTAAATTAAAAAAGTAAAATATTGTAGCAAGAACAAAAAAGTAAATCTATTTTCCTGCTATTTGTGTTAGCATTTATGTAAATAATTAAATAAAACTGTTAAATATTGTAAATATTTGTTATTTTATGGGTACGTCAACACTAAGGTTATTTTCAACCCGTCACGTGTCTGTTGTGGACATTAAAACACACCCATGCCCTCGCCGGGACTCGAACCCGAGACCTCTGGATCAAAGCGAGTTGAGTCGACCACCCAACACGTTCGGCTACCGACGCTGGCATAAAACTGTTAGATTGGCCTCGTAATGTAAATACATACTTTTCAATAAAAATGTTAATTATCTAAGAAACAAATGAGCAGACACAAAAGACATAAAGTAGCATTTTGTAGGTTAGTCGCGTGTTACTCACAAATCCAAAATATAAAAAAGGAAAGTTAACAATTGTACTTACGTAGGTGAGTATATTGTTCCTACTGTAGAACGACGTTTCAGAGATTGACCACTTAGGCCTATTATACGAACATATGAACATCCGGGATATGGGCTAGCAAAAATGCTGGTAAAAAGAATAAGGAAGATAAATGAGAACACCCAATATAGCGTTGGGAAGTTAAAGAATGTATAGAAAATCTGGAAATTGATGAAGAGGATACAATAAGTAGTTTTGATGTTATTAACTTATACCCAAGTGTACCGAGGGGGCGGGCGGGAGATTGTTTACTAAGGTGGCTTTTAGAAAAAGGAATAGACATCCTAACTGCTTGGGAGTATGTACGATGGTAGCTATAACCTTGTGACGGAATATAACTTCTTCTACGTCAATGACAATATTTATAGACAAAAAGAAGGTTTGGCAATGGGAAACCCCATTTCTGGTATAGTAGCGAGCATTTTTATGCACTTCATTGAGAAGGCAGCTTTGGAAAAACGAGAATAGGTATTAAATATTATGGGAGATACGTTGATGATATCCTGATTATAGGAAAGGGGGGTAGCACTGAACAAGGTATTTGAAGAATTGGAAAAACAAGACGAAAGAATAAACTTCACTAGGGAAAACTTAAACAATGGAAAAATCAATTTTCTGGATCTTAGTATTTTGAAAGAAGGAAATAGGATTAGACCAGGAGTACATCAAAAACCCCTATCGGGGAACTTATATATTAACAAGGAACAAAGAAAAACATATTCCTAAACTTTTTTATTAGGGCCGGTAGATTATGCAATAATGGAAAAGAAAAAGACAACGAAATTCGGTGGATAAGAAAAACAGGATTAAAAAACGGATATACAAATAGAGAAATGGATAAGATCGCGGGGAGAGCACAGAAAATTATTAGGAAAGAAACCAAAAAAGAGGAAGGGGATCAAAAAGAAAGGGAAAAAATTGAAAATAGGAAGGTAAAGTACGTTGGCATCCCTTACCATCAATTCGTGTCGGAAAAAATTGGAAAAGTAACGAGAGATTTCGAAATCGTTTGTGGGATGAAAGCACCAAAGAATGTAGAAAAATACTTTACCGATTATAAGAAAGGAAAGACAACTAGGGAAATACCAGAAAAACAGAAGGGGGTTTATTGAATAGAATGTCAATGTGGGAAGGAGTACATAGGACAGACAGGTCGAAATATAGGTAAAAGATGGAGCGAGCATGAAAAAGGATATAGGGGAAAAAGTTCCCAAAATGGGTCTCTCAGAACACATTTTGGAAAGTGGGCATAGAATCGCAAAAAAAGAGATAATTAGAAAAGAAGGGAGGAAGTTAGGAAGAAACGTGTATGAAACAGCGAATATTTGTAAGGGGGGGGGGTGAAGAATAATCTTAATAGGGACGAAGGAAATTTGGAAGAAGGGTGGATCAATTTCCTCAAAAAATGGGACAAAGCCTGGAAGATTGAACCCAATATCGGTTTCCACGTCACTCCGGAAGTTATACAAGCTGCACTGGAGGAACGTGAATTTACGTTGGATTTGTGACGTAATAAGGGGAAACGAGAAAATTAAGGGGAGGGGAAACACTCGTGGAGAATTGACCTTCATGTGGATTAGGAAGCACAGTTGGGTAGGAATGGCCGAACCTGTAAGTTGCATTGTTTTTCAAGCAGGTTTTTTAGATTTTTAACTTTTTTTAACTTTTTACCTGTGAATAGGTCTATTGTACAAGTTATCTTAGGGAACGACATGCTTTTTACGTACTTCTAATAGCAAAAACATAATATTTTAAATGTATCCAAACCAACCCTTAACCACAATCCTCATCTTACATTTTTGACGCAGTACTATGCCCAGTACCTAGTTTTTTTATGAACCTGAAGAAGGAGATAGTCAATCTCTGAAACTTCGTTCTACAGTAGGAACAATATACTCACATACGTAAATACAATTGTTAACTTTCCTTTTTTATAAAAGACATAAAGAGACTTTGAAACATTTTCTAAAGGTATTTCAAGTTACATTTCATTTGCTTGAGGAATATAATAGCTGCTTAAAAACTCCTATACAAAGACTTAATTTTTATTTTTAATAAAGGGAGGGAGTGAGTCATTCATTCATTTATTTCAGTGATCAGAGCCCCCCTCAATAATTTTGACAAGTCGGCGCCCCTGATCTGGAGTAGAGTACACAGGAAGAGACCACTGCTCACAACTGCACCCAAAAAGCACAACTTCAATTGCCTAAACTCCCCAAAACCTGGACAGTAGATAATGGGAAACAGGTCATCTCGTCTTACTGGAAAATAAATGGTTACGTGGTTTTTATCATGCCCACCTCCACCTGCATACATTCGAGGGCATGCACTTATTGTCCTGGTTCCGTAAAATATTCCAGGACATCAGTTGTGTGAATTTTTATGGTTTACTTTTCTAATTTATTAGTTTAATTTTACAATACATAATATAATGTAACATGATATACCGCATGAGGCACCTAAAAGTACCACCTGAAATAGCGAAGAAACCAGAAACAGTAGCGATGTGAGGTTTCTGGGAAACAATAATATCAAATGGGGCTCGTAAATCGGAGGTATGGGGTGGGTCGAAAAATATCGACAAATGGGGCATCTGGAGCAAAGTCATATTTTTTTAAATGGAACGATATACAATAACATGCATAATATAAAAGAGCACACGCAGAGAAACACAACGCCGTTGGTCTCATGCATCTACTGCACATAGGAACGAAGATATGGCCATGTGAAAATATGTAAACAAACTAACAAGTGGCCCACTTGACCGTCAGTACCACGGCATGTAAGACTTCTCAGGTGCCTGACAGAACTGCCTTTACGCAGAGCAAGTTTTGATAGCAGGTCCACGAGATCGTGTTAGTTCATAGCAAGCAGTCGTAGTGGTAAGAGCAAAGATTATGGTGTTCACAAACATAGAAAAAGCGGACATGATCCTGATATATGGGGAATGCCGAAAGAATGCCTCAGAAGCCTACCGTGTGTACGCAGAGAGATATCCGGACAGACAACAGCCATCTCGACGTCTGTTTGGTAAGTTATTTATTAAATTAAGAGACACCGGAAGTGTAACACCACAAGCACGTGTGCGGAACAAGCCAACTACAGGTGAGGCAGGTGCAACAAATGTTCTCGCCGCTGTTGCTGTGAATCCGCATGTTAGCTCCCGTGAAATTGCTGGGATGAGTCAGCGAAGTGTATTGCGCATTCTGCACACACACAAGTTTCACCCATATCATATCTCCCTCCATCAGGAACTTCAGGGGAATGATTTTGTGGACCGTGTTCGGTTTTGCACATGGATGTTACGACGCGACACACCCGATTTGTCACGTATCCTCTTCACTGACGAGGCAAGTTTTACCAATCATGGAAATGTCAACCTAAGGATCATGCACTATTGGTCGGTGACAAATTCACATTGGCTTCGCCAAGTGGAACGCCAGCGCCCATGGAGTGTGAACGTGTGGTGTGGTATAGTGGGTGAACATCTCATTGGTCCCTTTTTTTTATACAAGGGACACTGAATGCTGACCGATACATAGAGTTTTTACAACATGAACTGCCTGTACTATTGGAGGACATACCACTTCAGACAAGGAGGGAAATGTGGTACCAACATGACGGGTGCCCAGCTCACAGTGCAAGACGCGCTACAGCATGTGTGGAAAATACATTTCCAAATCGTTGGATTGGACGTGGAGGGCCTGTCAAATGGCCGGCTCGTTCCCCAGATTTGACACCGTTAGACTTTTTCCTGTGGGGAAAGCTGAAGGACATTGTCTACCGGGATGTGCCAACAACTCCAGGGGATATGCAACACTGCATTACTGCGGCCTGTAGGGACATTCCCTATGAGATGCTACATTCTGTGCAACGATCTTTGCTTGGGCGCCTCGTTGCCTGTATCGCAGCTCACGGCCACCACTTTGAACACACACTTTGACAGGTTTTCGGTTCTTACGCAGTGGTTCTTCTACATACTGTCATGGTCATTTTCATTATGCTGTAACACTGTCAAATACATGGTGCTGACGATGTCTACTGTATTTTTTCTTCCTTTAACACGTTCTGTCTTCATCTTGTCCAATGGCTTCCGACATCTCATACTTGTACATGCATTGGTACTGACGGTCAAGTGGGCCACTTGTTAGTTTGTTTACATATTTTCACATGGCCATATCTTCATTCCTATGTGCAGTAGATGCATGAGACCAACGGCATTGTGTTTCTCTGCGTGTGCTCTTTTATATTATGCATGTTATTGTATATCATTCCATTTAAAAAAAATATGACTGCTCCAGATGCCCCATTTGTCGATATTTTTCGACCCACCCCATACCTCCGATTTACGAGCCCCATTTGATATTATTGTTTCCCGCAAACCTCACATCGCTACTGTTTCTGGTTTCTTCGCTATTTCAGGTGGTACATTTAGGTGCCTCACGCGGTATAGTACATGATGTATCAAGAATTAAACATACATTGCAGTTTGATATGAGCAACTTTTTTACATTATTATTTGTTTATTGTTGAACTAGCTATTTTGGGTAACAGAATAGAGTTATTAACATCGTTGATAATTTGTTTCAGTCTGTATCTGCGATGGTGTGCTTTTTATTAATTTAATTTTGAGTGGTTTCCAGCTATCTGCATATTAATTGAAGGGCTCGGGTGTAAAACATGGTAAGTGACATTTTTGTTTTTTGAGTTACAAAGTAAAATTTGGCGTTCTTCAATTTTCAAGTAAAATTGCAATGCCATACAATTTGCATTGGACTCAGTGAAGCCTTCTGAAATTAGCAAACCCAACATGAACACAATTTATCTACAGTATAGCATCTAATAATATTTTTTCTTAATGAACTCAGAAATGACCAAAATCTCACTTACCATGTTTTACACCCGAGCCCTTCAATTGTGAATTGTGTTCCCAACAAATAACTAATAATGTTGTTCATTGCAGTTGTCCTATTATGAAAATTGCCGGAAGCAGTTAAGCAATCAACTGAAACCTGAAGTGTTAGCCACATCTACAAGTGTGAAGGCAAATCAGGGTGATAAAGGTATGATTACTTTTTACACCAAAGATTGAATAATGAATACACAAGATGTCAAATTGACTTGACAACAGATAATTTTTATATATTATCATTCACTGAATTTTATTTATTTTCATGATGCATTGAAATTAACAAATATCTAATGAGTAGTGAAGGCAAACCAAGACCCATAATAATCAGTGCTTGGAATGGGAAGGGGGAGGATGATCTCAGGGCGATGCTATCTCCCCAGTTAGAAAACTTTCATAAAGTACCCCTGTCTCGTTTGTCTTATTATTATTATTATTATTATTATTATTATTATTATTAAGACTAGAGCCCGGAAGTTTGGCAAAATGCCTCTTTTTATCTACTGTATATATTCTAAAATTTTTCCGGATATATGTTTCTTATGTTGTTTCGAATGTTTTGGAAGCCTTTTCATTTTGCCTATTTTGCCTATTTGGGACCCCACTGCCTATTTTTAATTATAATGCCTTTTTTTGCCTTTTTCAATGAAATTTGACAAAAATGTGTATATAAATGATTTTTCTCCCAAAAAACGTTGGTGGCATTTATTTTTCTTCCGTTTATTATGTGAATAATTTTCGCCTTATTTAAGTAATATTGAACTCACGCATGTTTCAACATTGCTGAAGGAGAAAAGTGTGAGGGAAAAGTATTTCATGCTGAGTCAGGATATTGCCTTTCGGTTAACATTTCTTGTGCTTGATTGACTGCTGAAGTGGACAGGTTGATTTCGAACACAAAGAAAATATTTCTGAAATCTCCCTCTCGAACCCGAAAATTTCAGGAAGTTGCGATTGAGCTTAGTTTACATCAGCAACCAGTCTTGACGAGATAGGGAACCTGGATATCAGCAGCTATATATTATACTAACAACCTTCAAAAAATCAGTGAGGTGATCGATGCTCTTCCAGAAAATGAAGCGGCTTCAATTCGTGAAGTGAAAAAACTCCTGTGCTATTCAAGTTTACTTTTGCACATTGTGGTGCATTGCCAGAGACAATTACAATTATAGCATCCATGAAAATCTTCGAGGAATCTATGCAGCAGATGATGGAAGTGCCAGGAGAAAAGGGGTCAGCTGTTGCGGAAAAGTGCTAACGGGTAGTGAGTGCAAATGAGGACTTGAAACAATTGAAAACAATTTGTGATATTCTGAAATGTGAAAATGCTGTTACCAAAATGAGTCCAGCTACATTAGCTTGTTATATGTATGCTCCAATAACTTCTGTCGAAGTAGAAAGATCATTTTCTATTATGAAAAACATTCTCTCTGACACGACTACCAATGAATGTTGAGAACTTAAAAAAAAAATCCTTGTAGTTATGTGCAATCGAGACGGAGAAAATTGAAATGCTCTTCCCAATTTAGATTTTAACATTTTGCCATAAATTATAGATAAAAGTAAGCGACTTCTAAATGTGCCTTTTTTCGGTTTATTTTGCCTTTTTTCATTTTTAGTGCCTATTTACCACATTATAAATGCCTTTTTGCCTGCCTATTTTAACGAAAATAAATGCCTGAACTTCCGGGCTCTAATTATGACTAATGGTAACTTAAACAATGTACTTTTTTCTATAACAGGAAGTGTAACATGAACTCACAAGGTTACAAGCAAAGACAATAGTTACAAGGACTGTTCACTGTCTTCCATGTTCACATTAACAGTGGTTCCAGTTCCTTCTGTCTAAAGGCACTGTTCGCAACACGTACATTAGAATCCCCCCCCCCCCAAGCTACGTTAATTTACTTTAGCATCCCCCACCTGCCCCATTGTCTTCATGTTAATTAACACAAGCAACCCCTTCACATATTCTGAAACTTGTCCAAGCATCTCCGCCAGGAATTTCCACTTTGAGCACTGCCCATAAAATAGGACATAAATCAATTGTTTATTAAATAATATTACTATATGAACACCAATACTTTGGACAGAGTAATGTAAGAACTCTTGAAATAATTTGAACATTTTTGGTAATAGGTACGTACCACACTTAATTTGCCCTACATCCTGCATCAACCTGGGGATATTTGCACCAGAAGTTGTTATTTTAAGTGTTGAGAGTGCTTTGAGTGTGAATCACACCTGTTACAAAGCATTTGGAAGATAATAAGGACAGCGCAACAGGTGGGCGAGGGTGGGCAAACACCCACCCAAAAATTCCTCTGGCCACCAGATTGCAACCTGAACAAAGTCAAGACGTGTTCAGGAAAATATGAATGCTTCAATAGCCTATCTTGTCTCAACTATGTTCACATTTTTCTTATGAAATTTGTCGATACTAGAAAGGCTCACAAATTATCATCTGCCAAGAAGTTTCGCTGTTTTTCGATTTACATTAGTTTACTGAGTAAGAAAAGGAAAATAGTTAGAAAATATGCTGATGAGTAAACCCTGTCAAATTTATCTCCTATTTAAAACTTGAAACATGTCCAGTTAATACTTATTTGGCTAGATATATTGCAATATCTGGCAATAGCCAAAATGCAAATTTTCCAATGTGGGGAGTACAAAATCATTTGAATTTGAATTTGAAATTTTGGGTGCGTCAGCACTTAGGCTATTTTGCACTGGTCTCATTACAAATAGCAACTCTAACATTGCATAACCAAAAATCTTAAAATATTCTGACTTCTGTTAAATGCTAAGGCTGTAAACTCAGCACACACAAAGACAAAAAACAGGGCAACACACATAAAATTATACTGTCCATAATGCCAGTCGCCAGAGCCTCGTTCATCTGCAAAATGCAGTCCAGGGTGTACTGCGTGGAAGTGAGGTTGACTTTTGGGCACCTATGTGGACGGTACCCATTACACCCCGAGTACAAAATCATACAGGACAAAACAAATATATTAAAATAACGAAACACGTAAATAAAAACACCTTCTGCACATTACTTCCTTATGCTATAAAGATGAACTACGATCCATGACAAGACTTCCTTATCCTTGCATTTTGGGTAATGAATGTTGTATTTCGATAATGTTATAGTGAGAGGGTGCCAAATTTATACACAGTATTAATATTTGGGGGGGGGGGGCAGGATTGACAACAATATTCTCTTGTATAATCTGTATACTTTTGAGAAAATTGGAGGGCAGAAAGCATCTTGGTGCCCTAAAGTTGGCACTTATGGTGATAATTGTCCATAAATTAAACTTTTTACAATAGTTTTGAAGTGCTATGAACAAAAGAAGAATTGCTACACAGCTACCATGCTCTAATTAGATGATTTTTTTGGTCTAAATTATTTTCCACAATATAATGTGTAAAAATACTTGTTTTTCCAAGTGGTATGCACTTGCACATTTTCAATAATTTTTATAATTTTTCAGTGACATCAGTGAATTCTCATTTTTATGCTGGGAAAGTTAATGCAGAATGAACAAAAAATTGCATTCCTTTGTATGTTTTACAACTTTTCTGACAAGAAATTATTAATATGGAAAGATTCATATGCACTTATTAATTTAAAAAACCCCTATGAACCAAATAAATGGGTTATTCATTAACCCTCATCCAGGAAGTAGCGCTCTTTCCAGTCAAAAACTCATAACATTAAAACTGTATATTCAAGATCATTCATTTGAATTATGGAGAAAACAAAAACAAACCAACAAGAATAAAACACTTCACTGTTGTCGGTGTTTACATGTTTTCTGTCGCCATCCTTAAAACTAATGTCCACACAGTAAGTCTCTTGTATCGAAAGAAAAACAAAATACTTTGTTTTGTAGAGGACGTTAATCGTGGCAAATAAATGAGGGCAGTTGAAACTTGTAAATGTAAATTCTGAATTTTGGGATAACTTGCTTTCCGAATCTAAACGCTAAAATGACATTTAAATTTTTTGACTTTTTGTTTTAAGTCCACTTTATGTACAGTAAGACTAATCGGGACTGGACCTACAGTTTAACGTGGAATCCGAACTACTATGTGCCTCCACCTGGTATGCTAAAATTATATTTCAAACATTTTTGGTGCTATGTAGGGCGAAGCTTTGCTCCTCTCCTATGGACGGCGCTGGTTTCACAAATACAAATATTCCATGTAACCTAATGACTTTTGCTGCCACTTGCATTGGTAAAGAATTTCTTCCATACGTTTCATATTTTTTGCATGAATTAAACAGTAGGCTCCAGCTATGTTCACCTAATGAGACAATATATCCACTGTACAAAGTGAAGTACATAGTGAGCAGTTGAAAGCATGGACAGACAGATACAGCATTAGGAAGATTACATCAAGTCAGACCCAGAAAAGACCGCAGAGAAAATACAAATGAGAAATTTGACGTGCATGTATGTGTGTGACAAGGCCCATAGTGAGGAGTAGCCTAGGGGACTACAGCCAAGGGTGCCATGCACAGTGGGCACATTCAAAACATTTTCTTTAAAGACAACAATGTAAGAATATACCAGTGGCGTCTCGTGGCCTCAAATTTGGCCGGGGCTTATTTTTTAAAGAATTTAAAATATAATGACAATTCACATGAATTACAAAAAATAGGTATTTTTCTTCTTCTAGACTACAAAACTGGACTTATTTTTTTAAAAAAAGTATTAAAAAGGTAATAACAATTCATATGAATTACAAAAAAAACAGGTATTTATCTTCCTCTAAACTACAAAATTGGACTTTTTATAAAAATTATTTAAAATATAATGACCATTCACATGAATTACAAAAGAAACAGGTATTGCTGTCAAACGTACCTTTCTACAAACATTGGTTCTCATTTAAACAAGAACTGTGCTGTCCAAGGACTACTGGTGTGTACAAATTACAGTACATGGTAATATAGGACATGTCAGTACTTACATTACAATACAATACTACATTAATAGATTTTACAAATACAAAATATATAGCCAAAAAAAATTGGGTCTTACTCTGGTATTATATCAAAATCACGTTGGTGTTGCCAACAAGAAATCCACTTTGTTCATAGCGAATAAAAGCCACCACAACGCTACACTACAACACGTGGGATCGAATGAACGCGACACCACGGACCTAGCCCCGAATCAACATCCAAACCCATTGGACTCCCCTCCTTCGCTCTCTCTGCTAGCACGTGACCTTCACTGTAGCGTGTAGCGTAGACCACGCCTTCCTCTGCGATGAACCCCGAGATGATAACTGACATCAATGCCGCTAGGAGCGCTGTCGTATCCATTGCAGCTGACGATGAACTTACATCGGTAAAAATCGCCTTTTAAAAGATTGTGTGATAGTTATGTATTATGGTGATTGAAAATTACGTCAATACGTCCGTTTTTCTTTAGGGACTAAGCCCCGGAAGCCCCAAGGGATGAAATGCCACTGGAATATATGATGAAGAAATTTATACTTGGCAGAAGTAAGAGGAGAATGAAAACATTTAAGGTGGTACTCGACCCTTGTTCCCATTGATGATTTTTAAAGTGATGAAATTACACATAGATACTTCATTTGGGATAGTTGTTACCTTTCAACTCGATACATGACTTTCCTTCTTCGACCATGTCAGGAAAAGCTGTCTATCATAAATCATTTTCGATTATAAGGGTGTTTTTACATTATGCTTACTTACTGACAATCTCAACTTGCCACGAAATGTTTTTATCTGTGATCCCTTTTCCAAAAAATAAAATCTTTTCTAAGCCGCTCAGCTGTTATTCTTGTTAGTTTTATGAAATTGTTGCCATTCTTACCTACAGAGCTGTGTAAGAGTGAAATGGAACACAAGCATGGGGAAAAGTACGTAAAGGATAAATAAAAAGAACATTCACCAGCAAAAAGAAATGCAAACGAAATCGGGAGAGAGGTGGGAAAATTGGGGATATAAAAAGGGGAGGGAGAATGTATGTTTGTGAAACTCATGTACACACACTCTATATCTGCCCACCCTAATTTAGCAATATATGGATTCTGCGCTTCCGGTCAAAATTTTCTGCCGCCGCCCCTGAAGATAATGCAAATTATTTATTATTACAGGAGGTAAAGTTCTGTGTTATTGAAAGATGACAATAAAAGTAAACAGCGAATCAACCAACTTCAACCCTTGCACATTTTTCATCTTCCTCTTTCCCCTTTTACCTTATAGCATCCAGGTTGCTTCTAACCACTCCTTCCATCTCTCCCGTTCCTTTGTCATCCTATTCATTCCTCTAATTCTTTTTCCTTTCTTTGTCCTATTTATTTTATTCTTTTTTCGAGTGTCTTTCAGGCTCCACATCTTGTTCTTCTTTCCTCTGTTCTAGCCTCCATTAATTGTTTTGCTTTTCTATCTTCGTCCATTCTTACCACATGTCCAAACCATTTTAGTTGTCTCTGTGTCAGTTTCTCTTCTATTGGCTTCTGATTTAATTATTCTCTGATTCTTTCATTACGTAATCTATCTCTTCTTGTTTGACCAACTATTCTATGGAAGCATTTCATCTCTACTATCATTATTTGTCTTATTTCTTTTCCTCTTACTGGCCAACTTTCACTTCCATATAGTAAAATTCATTCCACTACTGATTTATACACTTGTAGTTTAGTTTTGTGTCTATTTCCCTTTTTCCGAAAATGGTCTGGCTTAGTTGGAAGTATTCATTGTTAGATTTCCTTCCTATATTCATCACTTCCTCTTCTATTCTTCCTGTCTGGTTGATGATTGTTCCCAGATACTCTTATCTTTCTGTCTGCTCCAGTTCTATTTCATCACATATTATGTGTATTCTTTCCATTATACTGATGCTTGGCAATGTATCGGTCTCATATTCCAATTATCCACTTTTGTTCGTGTTGTTTTTACTTTGCATATCTTAGAACTTCATTCATAAATACTATAAAGTGGGCTCAAGCTATCTCCCTGTTTCACTCCTTTCTCCTTCTGAAATGAGTCTGACATCTTTCCATCCAATCTCACTGTTCCTTCTACTCTTATATACATTAATTTTATTACTCGAATGAGTTATCCTGAGATTTTTTCTTTCTTCTAATATTGCCCATATTTGTTCTGTGTTTACTCAGCGAAAGCAGCCTTTATATCCAACAATGATAAGTTCATGTTTTTTTCATTTTTCTGAGTATTTATCACATATTGTTCGGATGGAATATATGTGATCTTGTATTTCTCTCCAAGAATGAAATGCAGCATGTTCTTCTTCCATATTGTTTTCTATCTCTTTGCTTAGCTTTACTCCCAATATTCTTGAGTACATTTTAATTGATTGATTTGGTTTATTTTACTTCTCATGTTGTGCCTCTTGACTAATTTGCGAAGATGTGGATGAGTGATGAAATGATGAAATTGATGAATGGACATTCACAAACAACCAAGCCCGAGCGAGATTCAAACCCGGGACCCTTGGCGTCAGAGTGCGATGTGCTAACCACTCAGCCACAGGGTCCGGTTGAGTACACTTTAAGTGCCACCATGGATAGACATATTGCATGATAGTTTTCACAGTTGGTTGAGTCTCCTTTCTTACACAGTGCTAGAATAATGTTCTTTTCTCATTCTACTGGTAATTTCTCTTCTCTCCAGATCTTCTGATAAAGTTTGGTCTTTGTCTCCGAGAGTGAATGAAATTCTTCCTTTTATATATTCTGGAGCTATTTCGTATATTCCTGCAGCCTTTCCATTTCTTACTCTTTTCACTGCTTCATATACTTCTTCTATCCCAATTTCCTTCACTAGCTCTGCTATCTCATTCTCGTCCTCTTCCTCATCCTGCTCTTGCATTCTTCATCTTCCTGATTGTTTTCTATTACATCTTCCAGTCCTCCCTTCTGCTGTTCCTATATCTTTCTTTTCAAATTTACTTTCAAAGTATTCTTCCCATGTTTTCCACACAATTTGCAATCACATTTCCAGATTATTTGCTTTGTTTCTTAAACTTCTTTCTCATCTTCCATCTTTTCCTCATTCCTTTTATTATGCACCAAATTCTTTGTTATTCTCTTTGTATTGTATTATGTTCCACTTCTCCAAATTCTTCCCATGTTTTCCTCTTTGCTTGTCTCACTATTCTATTAGCTGTGTTTCTTCTTTCAAGATAATCTAATTGGTCTTCACCTCAACATGTATTGATATATTTCTTCCATGCTTTTTCTTCTCTTGCACTGTCCTTTTCACTTCTTTATTCCACCATTTCTTTCTTCTCTGTCCTGTATTTACTGTTTTCTTCCCACATACCCCTTCTGCTGACTTGAGTATTATATCTTTTATTTTTTGCCATATTTCCTCTATATCTATATCGTCAAATGTTTCTTGCTTTAGTTGCCTTAGTTCTTCAACTTTATTCTGATATTCTTGTTTTTTTTATCTTTTTTCTTAAATTCTTCTGTTTTTATTTTGTGATAGGTCTTTTAATTTTCCTTCTTCTCTCCTGTTTTAAACCATGTTTCTGCTACCAGCTGCCTGTGGCCTTTGCCAAGTTCTGCTCCTCTTATTACTTTTATGTCTCAGATATGTTGTCTTATTTGTTGTGGGTATATTATGTAATCTATGATGGTTTTGGCATTTCTTCCCTCACCTTCAAATGTTATTTGATGTATTATTTATTTTGTCGAAGGAATTTCCTATCAGCATTACCTTCTCTATGCAAAAATCTATGATTTTCTGTCAATTTTAATTTTTAGTTCTTTCTCCTCCATATTTTCTAGTGTTCCAAATCCACTGAAGTTGTCATTTCCCACTCCTCCATATAAGTCACCTGTAATTATAACTTTTCTTTCTCCTGTTTCTTCTTTCTCCACTTTTGATTGTATTTCTGTGTAGATTTGGATTGGACTGATTTGGTGATTTAAGTCCACTTTATGCACAGTAAGGCTAATCAGAACTGGACCTACAGTTTAAAGTGGGATCCGAACCACTATGTGCCTCCACCAGGAATTCTTCCTTGTCTCTGACATTAGCATCATCAGTTGGTGCATATACTTGAATCAGGGTATTATTTCTTTTAAGTCTATGTCTAAAGTTATTATTCTTGAGTGTACTGGATCCCAACTGATTACTCCTCTGTCTATTTCTTCTGTTACTATAATTCCTACTCCCTGCTTTGCTCTGTTTCCAACTGGTACTCCTGAATATCTCAATACATTTCTCCCTTGAAACATTTTTTTCCCATATTCTCTCTTCTTTACTTCACTTATTTTGGAATTTGTATTTTTTATCTTTCCATTTTCTTCATTATTTCTACTTCCTTATCATTTATTGTTTTAATATTCCAGGTTCCGATTCTCCATTCCTTATTCTTGCATTGTCTTCCTTGTGAAATCTGTCCAACGTTTCCGAGGTATTCACTTCTTCTCTGAATAATCTTCTACCCCCATGCGAGTGTTTTTTCCAATGATAGGGGGCCCATTGGTTGTTTAGTTCTTTCTGCCTCTGGCCATGGCTGGTTTTCTAGCAAGGTTTTCTCCCTTAGTCTTCTGAGGATCCATCCTCGCCACTAGACAGCGTTTTTCCCAATGTTAACTACTTGGGAATGTAGTGCCCTTTCCACCATCTGTGTTGTACAGAAGGACTCCTCTGCCACATCTGGCATCGTGGTCTTCTCCATTATCCTGGCTAGATGACCTTATGTGGTGCTACCACCTGGAGCCAGATGGGCCAAATTTTTTTAGAGGGGTGTTACTGCTGTGTGTTTTCTGTCTCCGCCGCTGTTTATATGAAAATCCATCTTCTTCCTCATTTGGAGCCGTTAACCAGCTCGGAGTCTCGTGGGTGCCACTCCACATACTTACTAATAGTAAGCCCCCTGGGGGGCTTTGCACATTTTTGTGTGGTGAAATTATGAAATGGTGCTTGAAAAAGGAATAGTTGATATATATATCTGGCAACAGGTTAATTATTTGACATTGCAAAATACAGTGTTGAAAAATTGGCATGCTCATCATGTAGGCTTGTGGAAATTAAAGCAATTATCAAGATATATGTACCAATAACTTCAAATTTATATTGATTTGAAAAAAGACGTTATTAATTGCCAAAATTGTTAAGTATTTAACAAGAATCCTCCAACAAACAGAAATACCATTTCAAATAATTCAATTAGTTTTTATTAATATTATTATTTATTTTACTGCTCTCTCATTCACACAATATTTAGAAAGTTGTGAATTTTAGTCTACTGCCAGTGAAGAAATGATAAAATGTCAAAAACAGTTTGAAAGGTATAGATATCCTAGTATAATCGCATGTGATAGTGGACTACTATAAACTGGAAGGAAATGTAATGGATTTTCTAATAATTTGGGAATAAAAGTTATTCATTCACCACTATTTCATCTTCACAGTTATAGACTCTATCATAGGTAGTTTTGTGGACTAGTAAACGTTTTTTGCCTCGTTTTCCAAATAATCCACATGCTTTCCATAGGATTAATGTCAGCAGAGTTCCCTGGACACTTTACGATACATATATTGTAATTACTGAGGAATTTCATGATTTCTTGACTTTTTTTAATTGTGGCATGGAAAATTCTGTCATCATTCTGAAACGTTAATATACACCTCAGGAACAACTCTCCTTTCCATTATTTCATTGTATAGGTCATGCTCTTGACAGGTGCTGAGGGTCCCATTCCTTCATGGGTGAAACATCTCCAAAATATCTTCTTCACAGAGTGTTTTAAGGTATGTTGCAAGTGTGTAGGGGTCATTCTAAAAAGAAGGGGTAGAATAGAAAATATTCATGCACAGATTGTCATATGGCAGTTCTTGTATGTAATATGTTAGCTAGTTTCCTCCATCCTTAAGCATTTCATCAGTGATATTATCATTCCAAAAGCTTTGTTATCCTTAAGAGATTTAGTAGCAGCTCTCCCTTCTAGAATTGGAGATTATCCTGATTCTTCCTAATTTTCTTATTTTGTGTCCTCTTCTTCCTTTCGAAGTTCTAGACCTTGGTTAGAAGTTACTCTGCTAAGTAGGTTACTGAAATATTCTATACATCTGTCTAAGATATTTTTCCCCTATTAGGTTTCCTAGTTTGTCACTTCAGAAAACTGTCTTATTTGGAAACTTATCCTTACATTCTTCACTCTAATGCTTACTTTCCTTACCTCATGCTTTGTATTAGGTATTTATTTCCTTCAAGTTTTTGAATCCAATTTTTTTGTCTCTCCTCTTGCTTCTGTACACTGCATCTATGTCATTATCTTTTCATCTATATAATACTCTGCATTATTCCCTTTAAACATTCCCTATGTACAACATTGTTTTTGCCAAGGTTAATCTTATTAGCTGTTTTGTCTGCATAATTGTGCTAGTTATGTCATTTATAACACAAATATGAGACCATTAAGCCTTGTTTCCATGATATGGATAACTCAATATGCTGACCAAGGCAGAAATTTATTTTATTTTAAAAAATAAACTAAATGTAATGTTTCAACCTTCTAGGTCTTCTTAAACGTTTAGTTTATTTTTTAAAATAAAATAAATTTCTGTCTTGGTCAGCATATTGAGTTTTACAAATATGAGATAAATTTGAGACTGTGTAGTGTTCTAATTACTCTTGTGGCCCACACTTACTTTATCAGGAGGTACTTTTCTAAAATATAACTATGGTCCGCCCCTGGTGAGGGAGTCTGCTCCTTTGTGTTACATAAAAACCCCAGCTACAACTACTATACCACCAAAATTTCCCAAGTTCAAGATCTTTTCAAAGTCCAAATGATTTCCATGCAAGGACTGTATGGCAACTCAAGATGCTGCAAATAGGACCTCATGATACTCAATCCATGGAAATAAATGGAAGAACAAACAATAACAATTTTAAGAAAGTAAATATAAACTCACAATATATATTTAATGACAATAAGTTCAAGATTTTCAAACTGGGTCTTATTTTCCAGTAACTGCCATTCATTGACACTGGACACTACCTTTGGTGTCCCACAGAACTTAGCTATGTAAATGAATGGAAACTTAAGCCCCTAGAAATATTTGGAAAACAAGAAATTACAATAATTTATATTTGGTCATTTATTTTTTATCACCCTGTACTTAGGAAACGTGCAAAGCAATTATCCACTGTAGCCTAGAATTCAATGCATTTTAAAGAAAGTGAGCAATTGGACCAGAAAACCAATTCAATATCATCAAAATTTATCCCCCTCCCTTTTTATCAATTTCTATGGGAGAAGCCATAAAGTGTCATGCTCTGGTAAAGTTCCAAATGAAAATAATTTCAACTTTATTGAACTGATTTGAAATATGTGCAATGACTTAACATATTAACATGCCATGTACTATCAACATTGTCCCTTGATCGACATGCACACTGATAACTCCTGTAAGAAAAGTTTCCATTAGTACATCTACCACTGTAACACTACATACTATAGTGGAACCACAACCAGAAAAACCTGCACAGATCCACAACTCCTGTGCACCATACTCCCACGTGGAGGGGAGTGGCAGAGTGGAGCATGCTTCCTTATGGCTGGAGCTGAACATGGAGACTTTTTTGTCCAAGGTTCTTTTGTTTGTAGTCGCTCTATAGGAATCTTCCATATTTTGAAATTTCAAATGCACAAAATCGTGCCAAAACTTATTTAATTTGATAAAAAAAAAATCTTCAATAACACAATTATTGAGCACAACAGTTACTATAATTCAAGCAAAATAATGGTAGGGAATTTATAGTTAATGTCCTTTTATGAAAACACATTACATTTTCCCTACAAATAAACAAAAGTATTATTTGGGCTAACTCTTTCACTACAATTACGCTTTGTTAAAATAAGCATAATACAATTCTCTCGCATGTCATGCGATTTCCTACTACAAATATATTTTTTGCTTTAAACGTAAATCAACAAGTAAAATTTCCTTACTCAAACCTCTTAAATTACGTGTGTTAGGCTTATATATGCATTAACCTTTTACTTGCTAATGTTCCCAATTGGAAACACATGTTAAAAAGTTTACTATTCATTCAAAGGAACAAATTGAAGTATTTTAATCAACCCTTATGTGTGGCTTAACTATTTAAATCAATTTATTCTTTAAATTATATTTGGGATGTTAGGTGTAAAAGTCAGTGGAGTGGCTCAGTCGGTAACGCGTGTGACTACCATACTAAAGGTTCTGGGTTCGATCCCCGGCCGGTTCAAATCCGGGAACTTTTCTAACGATGGAAGCGGCCCCGGCGCCCACCCAGCGTCGAATAACATGGGTACCTGGGGGAAACCCTGGGGGGTAAAGGTGGTCAGGGGCGTGATGCTGATCATATTACCCCCACTCACGACCGGATCAAGAAAGTGTGGTGCGTTACCCCCACACCCCCTATACGCTTTCATGGCGTGGTGCTAAGCACAGGGGAACACTTTACCTTTTTTACCTTTGTTAGGTTTGAAGTTGAAATTATTGTTTGTCAATACCACATTGATTTTAGGTAATGAATGGAAAAGGAGAAATTGAGAACTCTAGAAGAAGCAGTTGTCTCTGGACACAGAGATGTCACAGACAGTGAGTATGCAGACGAAGTTGAACTTTGTCACCTCCCACCAGATGAAAATGATCGCATAACGAATGAAGAGCATATTGATGAAAATATTTTTGATAAGGTTACTCCAAAAGATGTGTGTGGTGAAATAAGTATATGTCTTAGACCACACTCTCGTTTTAGACTTAAAACTAACCTTTAAAATAAAGGTGCTTCTCCTACTGAAAAAGTGCCAGAAAATTCTTCCCCTGATCCAGCATTTGGAGAGTGAAGGAAACAGCAAATAAGTTTAGAAGAAAAACTGTATCTAAGTCAAAAAATGAAGTAAATTGGAAATCTACTGCAGGATTCAAAAGACAGATAATGTGCACCCGGAAAAAAAAAAAACATCTGGCTAACAAGTTTCCTGAACTTTGCTCCTTAGATCCTATTGAATGTTTTTGGAAAATATTGTCCAAAACATATTTGGAACATTTGGCCAATATCACATCTCTATACGCGCTTCAAGAAGGGTTGAGTATTGAAGCTGATTGTCAAGATATAGCACATTTTTTGGTCTATTGCTTTGGAGTGGTTATCATGCAGTTCCTACAGAAGATTCCTATTGGGCTGCATCTGAGGATCTTGCTGTACCAATTGTACCAGCTGTTATGCCATGAAATAGATTTAGGTATCTGAAGAAATATTTCTACCTAATGGATAATACAAAAATTGAAAGATGGTGATAAATTTTGCAAAGTGTCCCCTATTTATGAAGAACTTTATGAGAGTTTTCAGTCTGCAGATGAAAAGGAGCGTTTTTGTCTGTGGTTTCCGAGTGTTACTCCAGCAATGTATAACGTATACAGCATGAAAGGCGCGTTGAGTTACACCATTGGTTACACCATCTATGCTGAGTGCACGGTGTTTACATTTGAAACAACTAAAATATTCTTCCATACGTGTACAGTAAACGTTGTAAAGTATGTATTTGAGCAGTGCCATTGTTTTGTATCAAATAACGTTTTATACGAAACGTTATTCCTCTAGGTTGAATAGTTAACGGCTTTTAAAAATGTGAAGTGATACATTGTTTCCATCTCACGCGGCCGCCATTACAACTTCCCTCGTATGGGAACAAAAGTCTATCGACAAGTACGCTGATAAGTATCGTGTAAGATGAAAACTAGCAGGTTGGTAGCCAGTCCAGCGCTAACTAGGGCATACCTACTGGAAATCCAGTTCCGTGTGATGCGGGCTTAATTCTGGTAAAAATAGTGTGTGAAATCAGGGAAGTAATGGGAATAATTGCTAAATTAAAGATGGGGAATGTTATATTCTAAATTGTATCGGAAACCGTTGTGCATTTACACTGAACTTAGTAATGCAGAGATCTGTTTTAGGCAAAAAAAAGTTAAACATTTAGAAAGAATATGCGGAGAGTCCGTGAAACGGATATACAGACAGATTGAATGAACCGATAAACAGATAGATTGGATGAAGAATTTGTAGAGAATCCGTACAGTAGAAATACGGACATTTCGCATAATTCTAATATCCGGATATCGGATAATTCGGATATCCATTTCGGATGCAATGGATAATCCGGATAGAACAGATTTGATAAAGGATTTGTAGAAAATCCGTACAGTGAAATACTAAAATGACGAAAAAGAGAATATCTGGATATCCCGTAAAGCGGATAAAGGATAAAATTGTCCGGATAATGTGCACTTTCGGATATCCGGACATTTCGGATATCTGGACATTTCGGATATCTGGATAATTCAGATGGAATGGCTTCAAATCATCTAACAGTCCATCTGACTGGAAAAGCTAAACACTACTCCAGGACAGAGAAGAAGAGAATTGAGATCCCTCAACCTCATATTATTAGCCGTTACAACTCCAGGATGACGTTGACGTGCTGGACCAAATGCTTGGCAGTTTACCATCCTCAGTTACTACAAGAAGTAATGGTGAAACTTATTTGTGAATGCTTGCCCTCAAAATGGCAGTTGTAGCTTCATGGCTACTTCACAGAGAAGTTCATTAGGACAGTAAATCACATTTGGAGTTCAGGAGGGAAGTGACAACTTCCTTCCTTTGTCAGAAACCAAGATAAGTATCCAGGCCAGGACCTAAGGCTCCAATACCTGTGGTGCAGAGAAAATGTGATGCTCACTTCCTGGTACCAGAAACTCAAGGGAGGTGTGCAGCATGCAAGAGCAATACCAGACTGGCATGCAGACAGTTTAAAAGGAGATTGCATAAACACTGCTTTCCCAGGTTCCACAGTCTTGAATAAGGAGGTATTTTATGACTTGGTGATTTTCCACATGATGATACAGATGTATCCTTATTTTTCTCTCACATTATTTTAATTTTAGTAATGACAGAACCCATAAGAATCAATAGACACAAGCACTGATATAATGCTAATGCAACACATCTGATTTTGAAAAGTTATTCTTTTGTATTTATTTGAAATTATTAAAATGTTTCATTTTCTTTACATCTTTTGTGCAAATAATGAAAAATAAAGATTTAACAATTGTATGGTGTAATATGTAATGTTAGTTGAAGATAACTTTTAGGAGATGCATTATTTTGAATTTCAGAGTTAATATACTGAATGACGCTGATGTTCCTGTTTCGGAACATAATAAAAAACATATATCAAATATAATTTTTGTTAAAATATGCATAGCCGAAATATATCCTTCAGAAGTCTAAATATAGATAAAATAAATTCAAAATTAAATTGGTTAATAATTTGGCATTTAAAAGGTTAACTATGCTTTTCATTGTTGGTCATGAATTCACAGGCAGTTATAACCAGATGCTGTATTTTTCAAGTCACGTGACTTTGCTAAAAACCAACTTTTCTACAACCAAAACAACGTGATCAAAATGCACAAGTCTTTTGATATTTTGAAGGTGATTATACGATTCTCGTCAATAGTTTATCTTTTAAAGAGCGTATAATCCTTTCAGACTAGAAAGTAATAACGTCATTGTTTCACGAACACACAAAGCGTTAACCCTAGAACACTATTGTATGGAAAATTTATGTGTGGTTTGTACTTAATTCCCTTCCCTACCTCTCACCTACTCACCCCTCCACCTAGCAGTGCCTCGAGCAGTCTGTCATTAGTAAGTCAGCACTCTGGTAAGGAGGGTGCAAGCGCTAATCATCGATTTTGTTTGTTATGTTCTATACTGTACAACAATTTTACGTAGCTCTAGTAAAACAAGAAAAATCTTCCACTTAATTTTGACATGCCTCTAGTAATAAAATCTTGTGTGTCCACGTAAAAATTGCATGCCACTAGTAATACGCATACCTAAAATGTGTAAGAGATTGCTGACATCTGATAACATTTACGAACTGTTGGTGAGTTGTGAAGAAGATGAGCTGGAGAAAGAGAGTGAAGAAGATATTTTAGAAGTTGAGGAACTTGACTTCAGTGGTTATGATAGCGACAATGACCCAGACCTTATGAAATTGACTTAGTGCAAGAAATGTGTGAAGAAATGCAAGAAGCAGAGATTTGTGAAGATACATCAAAGTCATGGGGTAGAGGACAGAAGAGGAGGCAGGCCTCAGAAGATTCTATGCATAGAAAGTCTGTCAAAACAAAGGAAAATACCTCTACAAATTGTCACACCTGGTGAAGAGACAACTCTGACAGGTCCTCTGGGCATACCTGATGCTGATATTCTAAGAGGCAAAGAAAAGTTTTCTCTAAAGCCTGAATCACACGGAACTGGATTTCCAGTAGGAATGCACTAATTGGCGCTGGACTGGCTACCCATTTGCTAGTTTTTGCCTCACCCGATACATGTTACTGTACATGTTGATAGACTTTTATTCCCATAAGACATTGCACAGAGCAGACAATCTGTAATGATGGACAAGCAATTTGAAGAATGTTGTAAGAGAATTACTGCTTTGTGCTTTTATAAAAGAATAAAAAGAGAAGTATGGACTAGAAATTGGCTCGATTAAAATCAATCAATGCATACCAATGAAGCTTTTAAATTAACTTGGGTATGCATATTCATACATGATATTAGCAGGATTCTTTCACAAAGAAAAATATGTCAATCATTTAATACACTTGTAATAATAAGGATTTTCATTTTCAGCAAATCATGTTTGTCACGTACACATCTCATCGCTTTGGATAAATTACTAAATATTAATGAACTGAACACAAATGCACTGTATGTCATCTCTTTAATTTTTTTTCTTTATCAAGAAACTAACAAAAACACGCAACACTCAGAACCCACAGACAAAAACCTCTCGTTTACAAACTCACAGATTATCTTTACATGGCCAAACTTTGCTCTGATTGGCTGTTCCACAGAATCCAGTCGAGGAAAGCCAGTATCACTTAGAACATTGCTTATTCCTCAAACCCAGTCAAGCAGCCAGCCAGGCAGCCATCATTTCTGGCCAGGTGTCCAGTTTAGAGCCAACTAACTGGATAGTTCTGTGTGATTCGGCCTTAAGAGTAACTCAAGTCAGCGCAAGACTGCAGCAAGAAATCTTGTACAAGTTAGACCTGTACCAACCCCTGCCTCACGAAACTCTAAACAACCTGAGGAATGTTTCAAACTATTTTTTAGTGCTGATCTATTGCATGAAGTTCTTGTACATACTAATGAGGAAATTAGATGTAAAATATGTGAACTCAAATGATGCTTTGCAAGATTTGTGTTACAAGGAACAAAATGCATTTCTACGGCTCCACATTTTAGACCTCCAACTGTTGATACATTTTTTTTAAAAAAAAGTTCAGAGACATGCACTATTTTTATCTATGGTGTTTCAATACTACTTTCTTTCCTTATTTACAGTGTTGTGATTATTTGTTATTGTTTGTTTTTCATTATTTGAACTTTTCACCTTCATTCTTTCTGTACGTACAAGCTTGTCAATCAAGACATTTTTTATTAAAATATTCTACATTTAATAAAACCATGTTTATGCATTTCAAAATTAAGAACAAAACCCCAATATAAGTAACAGAAACAAAAAAATGTTAAAGATGTAACGTCATTTTGTTTTTATGATGTAGAGGTTGTGTAGAAAATCATTTGATGAATGTACATAACATTTACATAGCACTAGTTATACTGTAATATGGGAACATGCTAGTGTTCTAGGGTTAAGCTGCTATTTTCCATATGGAATGAGAGTCTGCCATATTGCATAAATTTTCGTACCACATATATTTTGAAGTCTCTCGAAAATATTGTTATCATGATAGCTATCATTAAATGATCACTAATTAACAATGATGTCTCATGCATGTTCAGAGTTTATGTCGACACTGCAAAATTAAAGCAAAGTAAAATTTCCTTACCTCCTTGCTTCATTGTAGGGTTGGATTACCTGTGTCATTCCTTCCCTTCGTTTCTCTCTTCCGGGATCCATGTCAAGTCCTCCCTGACTGGATACTAAATGTTCACGTAATCCTTGAGTTGAGTTGCTGTTTTAAGTCCACTTTATGCACAGTAAGGCTAATCGGGACTGGACCTACAGTTTAATGTGGGATCCGAACCACTTGTGCCTCCACCAGGTATCGAACCCGGGACCCCTTGATTACAAGGCAAGGACGCTACCACTGCGCCATGGGGGAGGCCCACATAATCCTTGATTATTCCTGTACACGCACATCCAATTTTCGTTCAGCAACTCATTCCCCAAACACCACAGTGTGATCAACCACTTTCTTGGTGACACGCAGTCAACTTTTTCTGATGGCATCCATCTTAGCAAGAGTCCGTCACATGTGCTTGGCCCTCCGCACATTAGTTCCTCAATCTTATATACTTATGCATTGCTAGATACAAAACTGCCACACATTTCTACACCTCTGTGTTTATAAGGATCTTTTAATATTCCTTTTCTAACTAAAACATCAGTTACCAACTCAATATTTCAAGTTTCAAAGAGAAAAATAATGTCTGCAGGTGATGATTAGAACCGGTCAGAAAAAATCGACAATCAAAAATGAAACAAGTAACAGAATGCTCCTTCTTTACATTGCTGGCAAGACCCCTCTAATGGCAGACTTGCGAATCTCAGAGGTAAGTATTCGGTTATGGACTGCATATTTCTGCCACCTTATATGAATTCAGCTTACTACTTCGTGTTTTGATATATAACACATATTATATGATGCATATATATTTGCTTTCATAAATTATTATTTCAAACTTGAAAAACCCTTGAAATCTTACACAATGAAAAAATCATCATAATATGTATGTTTGTACATCTAGTTTTGCTTTGATGGCTACAACATTCATTTTCTTAAGTGTAAAAATTAAATAGATGGTTGACATTCTGATATCTAATGCAGGACACACTTCAGATATTTCATTTCCATACTTGATGCAATCAATATCTTTGAAAGTGGCATCATGGAATATCAGGGTTGCTACACGTCCGGAAAACCTGGAAAACAGTGAAATCTCAGGGAATTGGGATTGCCAGGGAAAAATCAGGGAATTTTTCAGATCGTCTGGAATTTATGTATATTTTGGAGTCTGCAAGAGAGAAAGTTGCAAAATGAACAAGCAGTTCACTTCCACTTCTGGATTCAGTTCTTATGATTCCACTCCCAAAAATGATTCAGTTTAGAAACTTGTTTCTTTCATTGTTATGGTTCTCAGTCTTGTGCAAAAATATGATTCCTTCGAATTTCTGAAATAAATTTTCACTTTTGTAATACTATATATTAGGAAAAATATCAAGCTAAAACTTGCAGTTGAAATACGAGGTGTATTTTTTAAGTAAGTACCGTTTTGATATGTACAAAAAACAAGTAAACTTTTTGTAACAATTCTATTGTTACATGAAAGACCACACTTTTATCTACTTTTCCACATAATTGCCACCAATATTAAGGCACTTATCATATCGAACAACAAGCTTTTGTATTCCGTCATCATAGAAGTTTGCCGGCTGAGTTGTCAGCCACTGCAACACGGCCGTTTTGAGGCTATCGTCATCATCGTGGCGCTGACCTCCGAGATGCTTCTTCAGTTGCAGAAACACGTGGTAGTCACGGGTGCTAGATCGGGGCTGTATAGAGGATGATCAAATTGTTCCCAGCCAAATGATGCGATGAGATCTTGACAAGAAAAATCAAGGCGCTACCTAAACGTTTGCTTTTGTGCGCCTCAGTTAACAGTTTTGGTACCCATCGTGAACACAATTTTTGATAGTTTAAGCATTCGGTAACAATTTTGTAGATAACACTTCTTGAAACTTCAGGGAACTCCTCTGATAACGAAGAAATCGTGAAGCGTCTGTTCTCTTTCACTTTGTCATCGACTTTCTGCACCAAATCGACAGTGATCACTGAGGGTCGCCCGCTCCGTTCCTCATCATGAACATTCTTTCGGCCATCTTTGAAAGCTCTCACCCATTTGTGTACCATTCCATCACTCATAATGTTTTGTCCGTACACTTAAAAAATCTGACGGTGAATTTCAACTGCATTCACGCCTTTAGCACTAAGAAAACAAATAACAGCGCATATTTCACAGTTGGTGGGATTCTCAATCGGCGGAGGCATTTTAAATACGCAAAAGCAAATTTATACATGATCGATTGTTGCCACAATGGCGTCTGTGGCTTGCCAACAGATGTAGGTAAACAGTGTGCATGCACGGGACACCGACCGCAGCACTGCAATGGCAGAATTTCAAAATCGGTACTTACTTTAAAAATACGCTTCGTATCTGATTGATAACTAAAGTGCATTGACAATATGATCATAATTGTCGGAAAGGTTGGTGAAGATGAGGTTATTGTCTATTATTTTAAAGATCTTAGTCTTGTTGGCATTTCCTATAGAATTCCTATATGCATCAGAAATTTCTTCAGATACTGTGTACTTATAAATGTAAGCAAGAAAACAGCATTTTCTACAATACTATAGATCTGCCAGAAAATGAAAAATTGTGTATGGTTTATGAACTTTTTCTGTTATTTTTATATCGTGGAGATCTGTTATGTTCAAATAATGTACCTCGGTTACCTTAGCCTGAAGGCCAGATGCAGGTGATTGTAGCACCCATACATTTGATGCCAATTGTAATTTTACATTTTACTCTTTGAATTTCCACGTGTTCTTGTGTGTGTAGAATGAAATTTGCTTTAAAAAGTTGTGAAAGTGAATATTCATATTATTTAACGGATTATATATTTAATCGAAAAATTCAAATTTTAAGAGCAAAAATCATGATAAACATGTCTGAAAAAATTTCATCCTTGCACTGGAAAACTTGGAAATGTCACGGAATTTCATAATCAAAAAATCATAGCAACCCTGAATATGGACAATTTTCATTTGAAATTAAAATGTGAATTTCTTTGTGGGGTGCACATGATAAATGTATCCATTATTTCGTTATATTCTGCAATATAAAAATCTAGCTAGGTCTTATTCTGAATGTTTATTAAATAAAACCCCTATTCCATGAAAGTACCTTGCATTATGGAGGCTAATCACACACTTTGATAGACAGTCATAGATTGAAATAATTGTAATGGACATTTAAGATCTAGCTTCTGTGTACTCAGATGAACCTATACCCCTCCGCGTGTGTACAATATGACCAACAGTGTGGCAAACCTGATATGCTGTTGACTTGTTTCTGCACTGTTGAGTTGCACTCTGTGAGAAACCTTTGCTGATTGAACCATGGCTTCTGCAGCAGAGTCTATTTGTTACACATGCAAGCAACAGTTAACTCACAAATCCTACCAACACAATAGAGTAGGAACAGGCCCGTAGCCAGGATTTTATATCAGGGAGGGCTCAACACTTATCAGCAGCTGCCATCTAAAGGCGAAAAAGGCCTCCCCGATGGCGCAGTGGTAGCATCATTGCCTTGTAATCAAAAAGTCCCAGGTTTGATACCCGATGGAGGCACATATAGTGGTTCGGATTCCACTTCAAACTGTAGGTCCAGTTCTGATTAGCCTTACTGTGCATAAAGTGAACTGAAAACACCAAATCAATCAATAAACTAAAGGTGAAACAGTTGGGAGGGTAGAAGCCATGATGATGAATTTCTCAGTATATTACAGGTTATTAGGCAAGATGTTTAATCCTGCTAAGGAAGTAAAATTAATTACAACTACACACTATTTAAAATATATATTTGTAGGATTTTGGGGAGGGGTTTCAGTCCCCTAGCTACCCCCTGGCTACATTCATGAGTAGGTAAGCTTATTTGCCTATGAAGTGTTATTCCTTATAAATCCTTCTCACTTGTCCTGGTGGAGCTGTAGCTAGGGAATAAAAAATCTGCTAATTCTTTATGAATACTATTTCAAAATGTTAAAAACTATATGCTCAGTTATTTAACTTGCAAATGCTTTTTTATGATCCTTTGGTAGGAAGGGTTCAAATACTTCAAACAAACCTACTAAGGCTTACCTCACTCTCCTTTCTTTCTCTGAAACTCCCCCTCCTTATAAAACTGCCCATGTAATAAGCTGACTTATTCTCTGCAACTTTTAACTAAGATCCATTGGAACCACAATGTGGATTTTTGCAATGTTTCCTTTCTACTTGTATTACCAATGCCTATTTCATAATATTTGAATTTGCTTAATTTTTAGTATCTGTTGAAGTATCAAATATGTCCAACATTACAAGGATAAAGTTAATTTATTCCATCTGTAAATGTACAAGGCTCATTCAATATACAACTGGAAATATGTTGTAACAAGCATTTATTACAAACACCAAAAGAACTCCAGTACTATGTTTCAACATAGTCCCCACTAGTTTAATGCACCTACGCCAGCGCTTGATAAGGGCACTGTTTACATTATGACCTCTGGGCATGTAATGTTCAAGAACTGGCCCCTTGTGCCCCCAAAATAAAGTTAACGTGATCTTTCTGGTACTCCGTTGAGCATGCACTTTCTTTTGTCTGGGAGACGAAGGATGTCACCATTCCATTGTTGTCCTCTTACATTCTGTTCATAGAAATGAACCCAACTTTCATCTCCAGTGACAATACGATGATGAAGTGCCTCACCATTAGCTTCGTAATGGTGCAAAAGCACCCTGCACACTTCAACACGTCCCTCCTTCATTTGCAGTGTCAAACGTTTTGGAACCCACCTCACACACACTTTCCTGAATCTCAGTGTGTCATCACTGATATGGTGGGCTGATTGTACACTTATTTCCATCTGGGCAGCAATTTCACTGACAGTAATACTCCGGTTCTCCCGTATCAAGTCCTCCACTTGAGCAATGTTGCTTTCCGTGACTGGTGTGACAGAGTGACCTAGATGTGGAGATCATGAACACTGCCTATGCCCTGTTCAAACTTTTCAGCCCACTTGTACACTTTTGATCGACTCATACAGTTGTCACTGTACTGAACTGTCCTGCAGCGAAGAATTTCTATCGGTTGGCTTCACTAAAAAAATTATCTCACAGCACTTCGCTGCTCCAGCTTGAAACACTCCTGTAAGGGTGCCGCAGTCTTGTGCAACTGTTTCCCAGCATTCCTTGTGTGAGGTAGGCATGAATAGCTTACAGACACCTTCACAAAATAACAAACATATAACAATCACGGTCGTATTTTAGATTTTTTATACTACTTTTTCCGTTATTCATTGAATGCACCTTGTATATAAATGTTCAGTTCTTTTAAAATGTATACATGTGTGTGTGAGTTGTGAACTACTATGTTGGCACTCAGCTTTAACAGAATGAAGTAAGCGGTTACATAAAGAGTAGTTTAGATCTGATTCTTTAAAGTGAACACCCACAATTTTATTTCAGTTTCATAACTATTAATTTGAATATAGTAAGATCTTAGAAGAACAGCTTAATTGAATATTTGCTGTTTTTTTCTTTTACCATCAGAATCCAGAAAGCCAGCATCAGCGACTGATCATCAAATATCCCATTTCAAGATGAGTAATTCATTGGAATCCAGAACTTCAGAAGGACATGTCTACAGTGAAAATGATCAAGTAAACACTCTTGTAAATTTGAGTATTTAAGGAATTTTTTTTTTCTCTCTCTCTCTGAAGACCCCCCCCCCCCTCCTTACCTTATGATTTTAAAAATAGTAAAATAATTGGCATTAATTTGTATTATTGATTTGATAAAATACAGTTCTGGTCAAAAATAAATTTTAAGGATGGCTGCTTATAAAATTTTGTCAATATGTACAGGATGGCACATATTGTATCTACCAGTTTCAAATTACAATGGCAAAATCGTGAGTGTTCGTAGTAACTTTATATGGTTATGATATAAAAATACACACAATGCAGACATCTGTATACCTTGAAAGTAACATTCTCTAAATGTTCTCCTTCTGCTTCGATGCACTGTTCAAGGCAATGTTGGAAGGCTTAACATGTCCTTTGGAATAGTGCATATTTCACAGTGACCAGTGGTTCACAACATTACCCTTGGCTCTCCACTGTCTAACCTACCTTTGAAGGCTGTGTGTCTGTGGAACAGGTGCATGGAAATATTCATTGTTCTACTGCAGTGCCCAGTGCCTGTTTGGATGAAGACTTCCACTACCACAATCCAAGTCTGCACCAGTCAATGCTCCATGGTACACTAATTACCCGACTCCCAACTCTCCATGGTGCAGATATGCCACACATGTGCGCTTGCATTCTGGCAGGGTTGCCAACTCATTGGTAGATAACAATCTGCACCACCCTGTATATAAAATGCATTAGAGTAGTGTTTTGTTTTGTTTCTTTCTGAGGAGAATGGCTCCATTACTCTTCAAGATGGTTTGTTATTGTGTTCATCATAAGTTCTCAAAATATTAGGGAATGTTCATAAATAATTGTGTGTGTGCTTGTGCATCTGTATAATTCACATGCACAATTATTTCATTAAAATAAATTGTGAATAATTTTATTCTTATTTATAAGAAGGTTCCATAACAGAATACTGTTGCAAGCTGCAAGAAAAAGCACTGCCTGTAAGCGAATTTTTACCGATCTGATTTAAAATTGCAACTGTTCCATCCATAACCTAAATAGTTCATTTGCTTCCTCCATGTATGTAATTAGTGGACTCAGAGGGATTTTGCTTGCTAAAATACCTCTATTGTAAATTTTCTCTACAAAATATGGGTATGTGAATTATACATTTATAAATACGGAGAAACTAGTACTTACTTTTATACGCAAAGCTGTTTTTTCTTTTTTGATTAATTTCAGTGGCCACTGCCACCATCCTTGTTGGAACTTGCTGTACTGTTGCTTGGCGTGCATCTTTTGCTTGTAGTTCTCTGGCTGCCGCTAGGTGTGTTGTTGTTAACTGTGCATCTCGGTCTGTGTTGTCTGCTATTTCCGGTCAATAACTGTTGTAGTAGGGAAATCCAAGTGTGGTGCGCTTCCCCGGTATCGATGTTTAGCTCATGCGGGAAGTGCATTATGGCATGCGTTTTTCCTTGATTTTGGTGTCTACGAGTGTGTGGGCAGTGTGTTTGACTTGAACCTTTTGAATTTTATGGCTATTGTATTTTATACCGGGTGTTCCATTCAAATCTTCCTAATTTCAATTAATTACTGTGAACGAAGTACGATGAATTGTGAAATAACTATAACACCAAATGAAAGGCCAGATCTTCAAGTTTTGTTTTCATGACTTGAAGTTGTCAGTTTCTCACTACGCAGCGCCACGGTCGCATAATGGCGAATGTTCAACAACGCGTGCAGACAGTATTGTGGTATGCTGAGACAAAATCTGTGATTTCAATGCAACGAAATTTCATACGAGTGTACGGAGGAGTTGCACCTGATACTAAATCAATTAGGCTGTGGTTTATTAAGTTTCTAACAACCAGCAGTGTCCTAAAACAATCTGGTGGAGCTTGCCGTCGTGTGTCGGAGGAAAAGGTGTAAGACATTCGAGCGGGGTTTCAGAGAAGCCCGAGTAAATGCATCCGCCAGGCATCTAGGCAATTCAATTTGCCTTAAACAACAATGCATTGAGTTCTGCACAAGCGGCTACGGTTGTATCCGTATAAAGTGCTGATTGTGCAACAATTGAAGCCAGATGATAAGCCGCGTCACAAAGAATTTGGTATGGAAACCCTGCTTGAATTTCTTCCACCTTTTCCTCTGACACATGACGGCGAACTCCACCAGATTATTTTAGTACACTGCCGGTTGTTAGAAACTTATTAAAAACAGCCTAATTGATTTAGCATCAGGTGCAACTCCTCCGTACACTCGTCTGAAGTCTCGTTACGTTGCAATCACAGATTTTGTATCAGCATACCACACCACTACCTGCGCGCGTTGTTGAACAGTCGCCATTTCTATTTATGCGACCGTGGCGCTGCGTATTGAGCAAAAGGACAACTTCAAGTCATGAAAACAAAACTTGAAGATCTGGCCTTTCATTTGGTGTTGCAGTTATTTCACAATTCATCGTACTTAGTTCACAGTAATTAATTGAAATTAGGAAGATTTGAATGGAACACTCTGTATATTTAGCAAGACCAGTAGTGGGTTGGGCTTTTTTTCACATCTGCTAAGTGCTGTTGGATTCTTTCATTGACAGATCTGATGGACCTGCCGATGTAATGTGCCTTGCATTCACACTCGGCATCATATACACCTGGGTTATCAAGGGGGGAAGAGGAAGTACCGTTTGTGTTTGTTTAGTTTATCAGCTATTTTGGAATTGTGTTTGTGCGCTACTTTGACGCCATATGGGAGAAGGGCTTTGGATATGCGGTTCGAAGTGGTGGGATGGTAGGGAAGGCAAACCATTTATATTTGCTGCTGGAGGTTGATTGTGGCTGGGTTGCTTGCGGATGGGTTGATTGTGGTTGGCTAGGGTGTCTGACCTGTATTTCCGCTTTATTGCACCAAGTGGAATGTTGTGCTTCAGTGTAGCCATGTTTCAGGGCTATTTCAGTGATGGTGGCTATCTTCTCTCGTAGATCCTCTTCTCTGCAACAGTAGGTGAAGGCTCTTCGATAAAAATTCAGCCACACATTGGCTTTTTGCTTGGGGGAATGGCTAGAGACAGCATGTATGTACCGGTTGCCCTGCATCCAGTTTTCTGTAGACCTTGATTGTGAATTTGTTAAGTGCACTGCTGATTGTGATGTCCAGGAAGTTCATTTTACCATGTTTTTCTTGTTCTATGGTGAAGTTGAGCCTGGGGTGGATGCTATTTAGCTTGTTCACTAGAAGGTTGAGTTCTGTCTTTTTGTATACGACTATTGTGTCGTCCGCTTACCTTCCATATCGGATGTATTGTAGTTCTGGAGTGTGGAGTATCTCTTTTTCAGCCAGGTGCATAACGATGTTGGCTAAAGTAGCTGATAGCGGATTGCCCATTGCAAGTCCCTCGGATTGATTGTAGAATTTATCACCAAAACGGAAAGTAATTGTGTTTTGGACAAACTTCCAATAGCCTGGTTATCTCTTGCACCTCTAGAGCAGGGATTCTGTATGTTGTCAACCATCTTTCAACTGAACACAGCGCTAGGTATATGGGGATTGAACTGTACATATCTACTATGTCAATGCTGGCAAATTTTGCACTGTTAGCTTGCACTATTGAAGTCACCAGATTTTTAGCATCGGCACTGTTGCGGAACACATATGTTAGTTTGTGGTTGAATTGAGATATTTTGTTTTTTAGCCAGTTTGTTAAGTGCACCGTGGGGTAATTGAAGCCAGCTTTTATAAGGCGCATGGAGATTCCAGGTATATGAGTTTTGTTAATGCCATAGGCAATGGCAGGTGAAGGGTGGGGGTTGAAAAGGAATTTGTGGTCTTGTTCACTGAGCATGACACTAGATTTCCCTGCATTTTTTACAATTCTATTGTACCTGCCTGTGGTGTCCTTTTTCATGACACTGTACAAGTCACTGTTTAGTTTGTCTATTATTTCGTAGAGCCCTTGTGCATGATTACAAACTGATTTCCAAAGTTTCAAGTCAAACACACTGCCCACACACTCGTAGACACCAAAATCGAGGAAACGCATGCCATATTGCACTTCCCGCATGAGCTAAACATCGATAGTGGACAAGCGCACCACACTTGGATTCCCCTACTACAACAGTTATCGCCCGGAAATAGCAGATAACACAGACCGAGATGCACAGTTAACAACAGCACACCTAGCGGCAGCGAGAGAACTACAAACAAAAGATGCATGCCAAGCAACAGTACAGCAAGTTCCAACAAGGATGGTGGCAGTGGCCACTGAAATTAATCAGAAAAGAAAAATCAGCTTCGCGGATAAAAGTGAGTACTAGTTTCTGCATTCCCTCACCTTCAACTCTATAGTTTTGTATACTTTCCCAAATTTAACATTCATATCTTCTAAAACTATCATTACATCATTTTTCTCACGTTGGATAATACATTCTGATCACTTGTTGAAAGAAATATCTTATGTTCCTTTCACTTTTTCACTTGTTGGGCCATGAAAGATTAGTAAAGTTATGTTAAAGAACTTGATGTTGCCCTCACTGGGTTCATATCCAGAGATTTTTTATTATTATTATTATATATATATATATATAGAATTGTAAATGTTACCCCTCATTCTTTGCTCCATTCATTCAAATTAAACATATTTTATGCATCCATTTGCTTTGAGAAGCCCTGTCATTTCCATCTGACTTGTTGTAGAGTTGCTTTGCTAAACTTGCATTTTTTAAGTTGTTTTATTAACCCCACAATTTATCCATTCTCGTAGTGCATTCTAATTTTGGAGAACAAGTATATTATTTGTGTGTGCTATGCTGTATTTCTCATGTTTTTCCTCATAATCATTCATTATTTTCTGAATGGTCTTGCAATTTGCATGAGTTTGTTTTTAGTATGCTTTATGCTCAGATAGGCCAAATGTGACTGCACCTACAGTTTAAGTGGTATCCAAACTACTGTGCAATGTGTTTCCACCAGGGATCAAACCCAGAACATCATAATTGCAGGGAGACAGCATTGGATGGCATGCATGCTGTAATTTTAAGCTTACTAACATATTTATTATATATATTCTCCCGCATTCGCTCAGACTAAATTAAATTAGTGAGAGGGGAATAGAAATGTGCAAAATTTTCATTCTGCCTTCTTGAGGGTTTCAGATGGAAAACTTGTGGATACATTTTAACTGTGAACAAATATTGTAGTTGTCAGTAAAAGTTATTCAACTTTTTTTCTCCAAAATTGTATTTTGCAACAAAGATGATAAATATAAATTTTGGTTTGTAATGAGTTCTTGTACAGACATGGAGGGAATTGAGTGGGGATGCACATATTGCAGGACCTTGGGGAAGGGTGAATGCCTGTGGTATATTTAATTATCAGGTTTCTTTGTAAGTGTTACTGCATGGTAATTATGAAGCTTTATTAATTTTTAATTAAAAAATAATTGCAGGATACACCAACAATGCAGAGCCAAGCTAGAGTGTACCGGTTCTTTGAATCATGTTCAGGAGATGAAGAGGTAGGTGTTAGTCAATAGCCTGTTCACTGCAGTTGCTTTGCACTATTTTAATACATAATTATGATATATTGTGCTATATATCTTTACCTCATCATGTAACATGCAATTTCACATGGAATATTTTGGGTTCAAGTTGGTGGAGAAGGCACTCGTATTACATTGAGTTTCATGTCATCATCATTCATCCTCCTCAACACATTTAGCTTAAAGAAATAGACAAGAAGACTTCGGGTGGTGGTAATAAGTGAGTTGGACATATTGCGTTGAGCTCTCTATTTTTCGCTAATTACGGTAAGAAGAATCAAGTTCTAGTGTTATCCGGATATTTTCTAGTGTTTCGGAAGTTGTCAGATGCCCGATGTAAGTAACTCGGTTCTGTGGTTGTGAATAATTGTACAAAAATTGTGTCATTGTGTCAAATGTGCTCAATTACATGATACACGGAAATGCCCTAAAAAAGACCGTACATCACCTGCTAAATGTGTAAACTGTGAAGGTGACCACCCTGCTAACTTTCGCGGTTGTCCAATTTTCGAACGTGTACAACGAGCGCAAGAACTCCACAAAAATGGTGTACAGTCTTCTTCCGACACTCCTAAGCAATCACCTCCTTCCTTACAAGACCAGACAGCTTTCCCTGTACTACCAAACACTAGGAGTTATGTTACTGCTGCAAATACAAAAACTAATACAAGAGGCCAGGAATTTAAGGACATTTGGACTAGCATAAAAGAAATTTTCGATTTCAGGGGTTTTCTTCAAAAAATTAAATCTGGTCTACAGCAAATGAGTCATGCCAAGACATTCGTAGATAAGTTCAGTGTTGCCATGGATGTTTTGGATAACCTTTTCGGAAATGGCCCGTAAAGGTACTCGGATAAGTAGAACATTGACGTGTGTTCAGTGGAATGCTGATGGAGTTCGTACTCAATTCCTGACTTTCAAACAATTTTTACGTGAATATAATGTTGATATAGCTCTGGTGAATGAAACGCACTTGAAACCCCATAATAAATGGAAAATTGCAAATTATACCATTTATAGAAACGATCGGTTCCCGGGACGGAAAGAGGTACGGTTGTAGTTGTGAAATCTTCGCTATTTGCACGTCAATTCCAAATCCAGCTCTAGAAGCTTTAGAAATCACAATAATTGAACTATTAACTACCACCAACCCACTAATTTTGATAGCAGGATATAACGTTCCAGAACAGCTTATTCCTATACAAGAACTAGAGACTGTTTTTCACTTGGGCCGCAAAGTGATTTTAGCTGGTGATCTAAATTGTAAAATCCCTGCATGGAATTTGCGTGTAGTGAACCGTGGAGGTGCCTCTCTTCTCCAAAGTGTCCAACAATTGAACTTGCCCATTCTTGCCCCAAGAGAACCCACTCATTATCCACAAGGACGTGGACTTCCAGATGTGTTGGATATCTTGATATATCAAGGTGTAAATATTATGACTGGTCCCTATGTTATTCATGATCTAGACTCGGACCATCAACCAATACTCTTTGAAATTGTTCATCATAATTTATTGAAGCCTCCTCCTCCAAAATATCACGTTACAACAGACTGGGATGCTTACACTCGACAATTAGTGCCTATCATTGACTTGCATTTAGCTTTAAAAACCCCAGCCGAAATTGATTCGGCTTTACAAAACCTTACAGCAGGTATACAAACTTCTTATCTTCATTACGCTATCAGAATCCCTCAGTTATACAATAATTATGTCTGTCTATCCCATGAGGGTATGATCCTCCTGAACTGTAAAAAATATTTCCGACGGAAATGGCAACAAACTTATAACCATCGCTACAAACAGTTGTATAATCAATTTAACGATCGTTTTCGCCGATATCTCATTCGGCAGCGACAGGCAGATTGGGACACCGAATTCTCCAGGATATCAATCCAGGATAGTAGATGCTGGCAATTATTAAGAAATTATCTGCTGCCTACCCTCTCCAGGGTCCAAATGGCATGGTGTACAGGGGAGAAGGCTGAAGTGTTCTCCAAACATCTGGAGGTCCAATTCCACACACCAGATCAACCGCATAATGGCAATTATATCCACAAGATTCAACATCGACTGGAACAATTACGTCATGAACCACTCACAGCTTATCCACTTCTCACAACCCCTCAGGAGGTCAAAGGTGTTATAAATCTTCTTCGACCTGGTAAGGCACCTGGCTTTGATACTATTACTACATTACAACTGAAGAACGGCCCCAGAAAATTGTTAGTTTTTCTAGCGAAAGTCTTCAATGCTATATTCCTTATTGGCTATTATCCATCAAGTTGGAAACTAGCAAAAATAATCCTCTTGCCAAAACCAGGAAAGAACATTCTTCTACCACAGAATTATAGACCTATAAGTCTTCTGAGCCATGTTAGCAAAATCTTTGAACATATACTACTCAGACGATTACAAGCTGTGGTGGATGAAAAAGGCTTGCTACCGTATCATCAATTCGGATTTCATCAACATCACAGTACTACTACGCAAGTGGTCTGAGTAGTGGAGTATGTTACAGGAAACTTTAATCTCAATCGACATACTCTAGGGGTATTTCTCGACTCCGACAAAGCCTTTGATCGAATTTGGCATTCTGGATTAATTGTGAAACTATCGGAACTGGGAGTTCCTATTTATTTGGTGCAATTATTGGATCAGTATTTACAAAAGAGACAATTGCAGGTGCAATTTTTAAGTGCTCGATCTACCGTTAAGATCATACATGCTGGTGTCCCTCAGGGAGCTGTTTTATCTCCACTTCTGTTTGCTTTATATACCAGTGATATCCCTGCTACTCATAGATGCATGTTAGCTACCTATGCAGATGATGTTGCCATCTTTACAAATAGCCCTTTACAAGAACTATGCTACAGCAGGATGAGACAACAACTATTAGAGCTGGAAGATTGGTCTACTCGCTGGTGCATGAAGTACGAGTATCATTCACTGAAGAGTGCTGCGGTTTTATTTACACGTTGACATAGACAACTACCAAAGATTCTACGACTTCAGGGATCTTCTATACCAGACAAACTTTTTACCACATATCTAGGAGTGGTTTTGGACCGAAGACTAAATTTCCATAAACACATCTCAACTGTGACAGCAAAAGCACAAAATCGAGTTGGACAATTGTACCCAGTTTTCCGAAATCCTACCTTGGGACTGACGACTCGCTTACATGTGTATAAGATGATGGTATGTCCCACACTCCTGTATGCAGCACCAGGTTGGGGTCATCTCCGACCTTCAGTCATAAGGACATTGCAGATTATACAGAATAATGTTGCTCGACTTATTACTGGTCATAGCTGAGATACTCGTATCTTACAAATCCATGAGGACCTTGAACTAGATTATGTTCAATCTGCTATATATGCCATGTGTTACAACTTCTGGACCCTGATCCAACAGCATCCAAATCCAGCGGTTCGGGGCATTGGAACTCGACCACAGGACCAGATGTCCCACTCCATGCCCCGAAATTTTGAACAAATCTAAATTAAAAAAATTCTATTGTATTATTATGTTATGTGTTACATATACTCCCTGTTTATGAGTACTTCAAAGTACTGTTTTCAATGGAGCAGATTAGTGTTCCTTGATAGTGCAGCTATAAAAGCACAGATTGTGATTTTGTTGCTTCTCTGTTACTTATTGTTACTTATATATTGTTATCATTATTATTATTCTATGTGGTTATTTTATGTTTTGTGTCTTAAAGTGATGTGCAAAATGTAGTTTGTGATTAGAACTTTTCATCAGTGCACCGAACTATTGTATGGTTTGAAAAATAATAGTGATTATTTCCTTCCTCTGTCAATGCAAAATTATAACAAGGAACTCAACAATTTCAAATTAGTGAAATAATACAGATGAACTATTGTCCAAATCCCGGGTTATAGCAAGAAAAATGTTGTATATACACTACTTTGTAAGAACATGATAGTAAGTCAAGGGCACAATGGTCCCGATACTTACAAAAAACCTGTTAATAAAGCATTGGCATTGGCATTGGCAATAGACAAGAAGCTAAATATATAAACATATAAAAAATATAATTGTTAAAGTGAAGTAAAAGTTGCAAAGGAATAAGAATAATACAAAATAAAAATTAAGTTAATGATAAGAATTAGAGAGAAAAATTACTCTTGGAAGAAAACTTTGCCATGGTTGAATTATTCTTTGAAACTTTGCAGTTTCAACCTCATGTACATCTCATCCTCTAGCAGCTCCTGTCACAGGGCTGAAGAAAACATCACAGTAGGAAGCAAATTGCTGATTATGATATGTGTATGTAAAAAAAAATTCAAACCCTGTCATGATGCAGTTTTACAAAGCATATATGTTTCTTAGTTCTGCATCACGTTAGACCAGGATAAAATTAGCAGGTCCACTGAAACCTATATATTGAAACATCACTCATGTCAGATACATGTAATATAAGAAATATATAGAGTTGAACAAAAGTCTACTGATAAACTTTCACAGGTTCTCGAAGCTTTCCTGGCTGCGAACAAAGAAGGGATCCCTGAAGAAGAGAGTGGCATTAGCTCTTGAATGCTCAGAAACCTATTTGAAAATCACCTGGTTGATTGCCTGAGAAATCCTTTTCATCATTTCACAGATTGTTCAGCGATGTTGACTGAGTATTCTGATATGAGGAACCCATTGTCCCTGGTACCTTATTACAAAGTAATTGCATTTCTTTTGTTTGTTCAAACTCTACTACCTTTGTGTATGTTTACACCAAATTTGTTTCATTTCTTGAGCTAAAGTACCTTTGCATATGTTTAATGATTGCAATACCATTTGACTGATTGCCATGGGGTACCCGAAAATTTTACAGTCACTGTTAGAGAACATCTTGAGGCACAGTTTGGTCAAAGGTGTATTGGTTGTGGTGGTCCTGTTCAATGGACAGTTCGATCACTAGATATGACACCGATGGATTTCTTCTTATGGACTCATGTGAAGAGCTTAGTGTATGAGACTCCAGTCAACACTCCCATGGACCTGGTTGCTAGGATTATCGCAGCCACTGAAGATGTGTGTCAATCTCCTGGGATGCTAGAGCATGTGCGACAGTCCATACTGTATTGCTGTACAGTTTGTCGTGATCATGGCAGTCAACATTTTGAACAGCTGCTCCAAAGAAACATTTTGTATTGAATAGTATGCACTGCACTGTACTGTATACATACAGTACAGTTATTTAACAAAGAAGTACGAGTTTTGTCCTAGGTTTTAAATTCATGCTTGTAACCCCAATGTATTTCCTCTGCTAATAACTGGCACTATATAACCGACAGACCTAACACAACTATTTATTACACATTTTTAGTTAGTGGTATTAAAATTTAGTTAGGAACACAGTGTGTTAATGCAACAGTGTCTCAATAATAAACTGAAGAACGATAAAACTTGTTTTCATCTTGGCAGGGATACGAAAGTCCCAATAGCAATGTACTAACACGGGCTTTGCACTTCACACATTCGAGGTCGCTGTTCCAACAAAAATGCCAGCCAAGCAATTACAGGAATGTGCAATAAGGTGGAGTGAAAATATAGGGCATTTTTTATTTTAAAAAAATGAAGATGCCTGTAGTGGGAAAAGCTGTGTTATTATACAGTTAATTAACCCTAACTATTTCAGAAAAAAGAATTGATTTTTAGTGGTGCCCCAGGGTCACTGAAGATTTCATATTGAAAATCAGCATTTACTCACCGAAAATTATAACTTTTTATTTATTTTCCTAACTGAAACACAGAATACCCTGTTTCCTAAGTAAACAAGTGCAAAAAATAGATATTTGAATACAACCATAAAGTTGTGCTACCGAAATACATAAAAATAAACTACCCAAGTACCCATTAGTACCAAAAATATGTAACAATGTTAAACTTTTACATTTACATATAGCCCAATATCATATTACTACACTGGTCAAAAAAATTAGGGGAGCAAGCAAGAAATCCCAAAACCAAAGTTGGTAAGTCAAAAGTAGCAATGTATTTTGATTAGGTGAGTGTGTCCTCAACCAGTACAATACATGTATATTGAGTCATTAGCACAACAGAGTTCTAGGGGTGATTTCTGCAAGGTACTGCACAAAATCAGGAGAACAGCACGGTGATAAGACAACAGAAATGAACAGATGTGCAACAGAATCCATACCTCTAATAAGGTGTGTGGTCGCCATGAACTGCTATGACAGCTGCACATCTGTTTTGCATGGAACCAATAAGGTTATCAACAACAGCCTGCAGGATATTCACCCATTCCTCCTGAAGGGCCATTTCCAACTGTTGCAGAGTTGTAGGCGGTGCTGACCGAGCAGCAATGCATCTTCCGAGTGTGTCCCACACATGTTCAATGGGATTCAAGACTGGGGAGGATGCTGGCCATACCATTCGTTCGATACCCTCATCCCGTAGCATGGCCTCAACCAGACATGCTCAGTGAGGTCGGGCATTATCGTCCACAAAAATGAAACGATCACCAATATCTGCAGCCATTGGGACAACATGAGGCCTGAGGATCTCATCCCGGTACCGTAAGGCTGTCAAAGTACCGTTCCGGATAATGTGCAGGGGGGTACGTCGACCAACACTGATCCCTGCCCATACCATTAAGCCATCGCCACCATACTGAGACACTTCGGACACATGTGCGGGATAATTGCGAGTCCCACGTTCCCTCCAGATGAGAATGCGTCGATTATCTGACTGGAGACTGAAACGCGACTCATCCGAGAAGAGAACTGAACTCCACTCTCCATGTCCCCACTCACGATGTTCCACAGCCCACTGTCTGCGGGCCCTATGGTGTTGGGCATTCAGAGGGACACACACCATTGGTCTTCTTGCATAAAGACCCCTTTCCCGCAGGCAATTTCGTACAGTTTGGCCCGAGACTCTTCGTCCTGTTGCCAAAACAAGGCCGCGTTCCAAGTCATTTGCAATATGCTGCCTATTCCTGCGAGCCGACAATGCTGAGTACCGGTCTTCCCTAACTGTTGTTGACCGTGGGCGACCTTGCTCAGGCCTCCTTCGTACTGTACCTGTCTGTTGAAATTGTGTCCACAACCTGGTAATGACACTGCGTGACACACCAAGGGCTGCAGCCACCTCACGTTGTATTTGCCCTGCTTCCATCCTCCCAATGGCTCTCCATGCGCTAGATTCCCCTAAATCGTGTTGTTCTGCCATCGTTCCTATTCAACACTACTCAACTGAATCCCACCTGCACTTACCGTCTGCCAGCACCACACAACCGGTGTTCCCAAGTGACCTCGTGATTGCTCCTCATATCACAAATTCTGCCACGTGCCTTATGGTGTCACTAGAGAGCTCTTCATGCTGATGATTCATCACAGATGAATTGTACTGGTTGAGGACACACTCACTTCATCAACATACATTGCTACTTTTGACTTTCCAACTTTGGTTTTGGGATTTCTTGCTTGCTCCCCTAATTGTTTTGACCAGTGTAATTACTTTTACAACTTATATTCTTTCTTAGTGTGAAATGTTTTCATCAATGCTCTTGACTTGATAGTTGAAAAGATAAATCCATCTCTTTGCACTGGAGTATACACCATCACCACAAAGGTCACAAAAGTTGTCAAATTATTTGAGGGTTTATCAGTCGATACATAGAACCTTAGCAGTCTTGCAGCTGTTGTTAGGCACCTAGAATGGTTTAATGGGCCTGGTTTGCGATTCGCTAATTCATCACTGCAGTGTCCATTTGTTACACTAATACACAAATCATAGAGATACCTCTGATCAGTACTTAAGTCTTCAAAGTCAACATTCCCAACAAGCTGACAAGAAGAAGGAACATTTATTGGATCGAATTGCACAAGAGGTTTTTTTTCGCAAGTTTGTAGAGCTTTTCCTATTTCCCTAGAAAAAGCTTTTGGACCAGTTGTGAATCCATCAGTTTTCTGAAAGAGATGGTGCAGTGGGAGTTCATTTATATGCAGCAAACAAATAAGTCACTGGAGGGGTCTACCAAGTTCTTTTTTGAGTAAAACAATAACTCCTCCTTTGTTTCCTGTATTCACATTTGTACCATCACATCCAACTGCTATTCTCCATACTTATTTCCTTCCTAGCACAGAAGCTCAAGATCTCATTTTTTATAGTAAGAGATGACCCATTGGATACAGTGACGTGTCCTATATACTTTGAATTTGGCTCCTGGACTAAAGTCACATGCTCTTCTGTTGCGATGCGACCATAATTCTTCACTCCTCTCTTCTCATTAATTCTTCTCTGGTCCTTCCTCCCATTAAAATACAATTCAATCAGAGTATATAAACTATCAGCAGCTCTTTTCCTGACTTTACTTCTTTCCCTTCTAACCTTGCTCCCATCTATCACTTTAGAAACATCTGCATCACTAGTAACACCTACATCTTGAAGAACTGCACTAGCAATTTGAGCTGCACTTCTGTCAGATATGCGATGTCTGTTACACTCTCTAGCAAAATTCATAAGAATCAACCGCATTTGAGTTTCGTTTTAGGTTAATGAGGAATTCGCTGAAGTGGAGGGCATTTCCGATTTGGTTTTAAGTACTTACTCGTGTCGCTGTCAGTATCTCAACCTTCTTCCTCCAGTTCACTTGATGGACTTCATTGAGGACTACTAGTAGCAGCATTGACACTACAGCTTGACAAATGTTTCTGAAGTCTTGCTTCTTCCATAGCTTTTCTTGCTTGCTTCTTCTGCAATTCCTTGGATTTTTTTAAATCAGTTTTTCCAATGAACATTTTTCTCGTGGTTCTTTGATCCAAAAGAAATTCTCTTTTTTGAATAAGTACTTTCTTCTCTCTAGAACAAACACAGATTGAAAAGTCTTTACACTTGCAACACGATATATCAAATAATGTAGAGTTAGCATGTGAGCAATACAATGCAATTTTTTCTTGTAGTTTTCTTCACTTTGTCTACGCTTAAAGGGCTTTAAGAGATTTTGATAGTGTTCGTGAAGTGTTTTCACTTTTGCAACGACTTGCTGATGTGACACTGATGGCAATGAAGCTTTCATCAAAATTCCTACCACTTGGTGAGAAACACTTTCACTAATTTCTGAAACATGAGGTTCCTGAGTTTTCCTCATTTTGCTTTTAAAGGTGGATATGAAGATATAATTTCATCACATCCAGAATTCTCCATGTATCTTTCAATATGCTAAAATAAGTGGAAATATGAACACTTCGGAGGCCTTGGAGCACCAGAAGAAATTGACCTAGAGAGCTGATTTTTATTTTATTTGACTATCTCATACCAAAATGCAACTTTCTTGACTACGGGCATTTTGAAATTAAAAAAAAAATCTGCATGTATCTTTCAATATGCGAAAATAAATTGAAATATGAAAACTTAGGAGGGCTTGGGGCACCAAAAGAAATTGACTTAGAGAGCTGATTTTCTTTATTTGACTATCTGATACCAAAATGCAACTTTTCTGACTACATGCATTTCGAAATTCAAGAAGAAAAAAAATTCACTCCACCCTAATGTGCAAGGTGTTGCGGTGGAGGCCGAAGGAATGCTACATTTTCTTTTCCGCACTTAAGATAACCGTGAGGAACGAGACATGTACGATCACCATGCAACTCCCCTGCATAATATAAGCACTAAGGTTTGATTGCAACCAAGTGCAGGAGCCACGTTCTGGAATACAGGAATGGACGGAAGATGCTGGCACAATCAATGCTTCATAAAGGATCTAAGCAATGTAATTGCTATACCCTGCTGGTTCTGGTTTCCAGAATTAACATTAATAGGCTTCAGTTTCCCGGCTCTAAATTGAATACATAACAAAATTCGCCACTGCATAAACAGGCTGAACAAACTACAAACAAAGTTTTGGTCCCCAGTATAGAGAGAACAACCACAATTAATTATGTAGAGAACTAACATAACAATGTTTGTATTAATCTTTATATATCTTTTACTATGTATTTTATTATATTATATTATGTATTATAGAACTGAACCAATAAATTAGAAATGTTAAGGTGGGGGAACCATAAAAAAGCACACAACTGACATCTTGGTATATTTTAAGGAACCAGGACAATAAGTAAATAAGTGCATGCACTCTAATGTATGCAGGAGGAGGCAGGCTTACTTCAGGGTCCCCCACCCCCTTTTACATTTGTCCTAGGTTTGTTTCTTTACTCATATAATTTTTGTATTGCTTGTATTGCTATTCATAATATTACAGAAGAAGATGAGTGGTTGATTATTTTTTCTTTCTAATGTATCAGAACCCATCTCTCACAGCCCAAAGGAATAATACAAGTATGACACATCAACATCACCTTACTCTGTAAAAAGGTACCAGGGACCATAGGTTCCTCATATGTCAAAACATTCACCCAACATCCCTGAACAACCAGTGAATAATGTTTGTTGGTAGAGTTCTGTTCCACCCTGTATAATTTGTATTTTGTAATTTGCTTGTGCGCAATGCCTTTCATTCTGGGAATTAAATGTGTAGTTCTTGTCCACATGATGACAAGACTTTTCACAGTAAGATAATCTAATTTTGATTTCTTTGGAGGGGGGGTATTATTCTTTGAATTTTCTTTCTGTTACTATGACCATGTTTTGTGCTAGTTTTAATTTGGAATGTGAGAAAATGTAATGACATTCAAAAGAGCAATGTAATTGATGCAAAATGTACAAAAAGTTGTGGAAAATATGTATGCCATTGTTAACAAATTATTAACAAATCCACTAATTGAATGTAATGGATTATTTTGTTGCAGGAGGGGGAGTTTGTCAACAAGCCAGTGTATATGAGAAAAGGCTACCGGTTTTTTCATGGTGACGTCGAAAATGTTCATTCCAGTGAATGAAATGGTAAGTGCTTTTTCCCAACTCTTAAAGTTTGTTCTGCCATGTCAAAGTGCCCCTGAATCTCTATTTTTGAAATGAAATGAAATGTTGTAGCTTTATTGTCTCTTGTGAGTCGACAATCTAAAATTGTCATTGAATGAAAATTCAAGTACTATGCATAATCAAGTTATAAGGTAGAAGATATTTTACATAGTGCTTGATTAATTTAACTTTTTTATTTACTTTTGTTTGTATTGTGTTCCACCCAAACCAAAAGACAATTAATTTCATCGTTTACTGTTACATTTTCCCTTCAACTCCACTAGAATATTCAAATATCCCTTCTCTTTATGCCTAGAAATAAAATATTTTTCGTAATTTGAAAATTCACAGAAATTAAAATAAATTTCTAATTAAGTAAAAAATTGCAAAAGTTTGGTGAAGGGACGTTACGAACCCATTGCCCAGTGGCTTGTTCACTGCAGTTAGTCAACCAACAGATTATAATGGTCAACATTTTGCTCTCTTGGGATTTACAGATCTGCCCTGTCATGGCTCTCTATCTTTACTAAACATTTCGCATAAATCATCATAAATTTGCCTTCTTGCATTCAAATGTGACCGCAATTCTTTCCAGGTGGATGAGAACCTGTTCAGTGTTTCACAATGCGCATACAATTTCCTATTTTCAAATTCAGAACGAAGAATCTTGAAATATTTTCAACATTCATATTTCTACTTCACATTTTTTGTCTACTCATATATTTTATTTCTACTTTAGGGTATCTTTACTTTATGGAATGTGAAAGAATGAAAAAAAAAATCAGGAACTTTTCGTTCAGGAAGAAGAAATGTTGCAAAGTTGGCTATTCTTAGTTGGCTCTGAAGCGCTATGCTGCCAAATTTACGAATTCCGGGAGTTAAATAAGATGTTGCAAAGTGTACCTACTCTTTTCCATTGAATCCAACGAAAAGAAAACTTAGCATTCAAGAAATGTGGCTAATAAAAGGACAGTCAGTTGTGCATCCCACATCATCTTCATTCAAGCATTGTGTGATATTGTACAAATCTGCAAATTCCATTGCAAATTAAAGATAACTAGGTGGAGGCGCAAGAAAATAAGAGACTTTAAGAAGACATTTGTTTTCTATTAAAATAACATGTAGGTGCTATGTTTTATTTCCAACAAAAGGAGATGAGACATAAAGGAGAAATAACAGGTCAATCTAATGTTTTCCATGGGCCAAAGGTGAAAACTACAGCTCCGTTCCTTACTAGTCCAATTTGATTTAATTATAAAATCTTATCTGTGACTATAGAAGTATATTTTATCCCCATGCTGTTTTCAGCTCTAAACAAAGATAGAGAGATAGAGAGAGAGAGAGAGAGAGAGAGAGAGAGAGAGAGAGAGAGAGAGAGAGAGAGAGAGAGAGAGGAAACAAGAAATGTATGCAACATTAACACAGACATCATTCTTTGTTCGTTCTTCTTTATGTGATGTGTGTTTCTTATTATCTTCTTAGTAAAGTATTTTGATTGGGGGATTTTAGAACAAGGTCGTAGGTGGGAAGGTATGACATCCCTCCTCCCCCTGGGATTTCGTACCCTGGATGGATGTGACAACCAACACTATGGTAGCATTGCAGCTGGATGTACAATTGTAGTATTGCAATATGATGAACCAAAGTAGGGAAAAATCAAATCAGCAATAAGCCCACCCCCCCCCCCCGCCCACTCTTTCCCTGACCTGATAGTCAAGGATACAATCACTTACAGACAAAGGCTGTCATTCGGCATACAGCTTGGTGTTTATTGCTTATATTCCATTCTCAAAAATATTTGAATAGTACAGTATTCCCAAATTAACCATGTTTACAGTTCTTCTTATACCACCACCACTGAACAGTCATGATTTGATTAATAAAGATAATCTATGTTTACAAAATAATATAAAGTTAAATTATACATATTAGGAATGATTATTATAATGATGTACATATCTGAATGTCAATAAACAAGAAAGGGACATTTTCTCATCAAGACTGAATTTTGAAAATAGTCAGGACAGGCATTAAAAATAGTGAACTCTCATGACCTAATTGGGATGTTTAGTAGCTTTGCATAAATGGTTATGAAACTAATATTACTAAATATAGTAGACTTCAGTCTTCTGGAGCCTGCCTTTCTCCAGAAACAACCCATTCATTTAGGGTAGGTTCCTAGAAGAGTACGCACTTAGTGGTTAAAGTCATATTATTAGAACGTAAACAGAAACACAAAACAACTGCACCTACTTCTTAACACGTTCACTGCTGATCTAAATTTGAATACTCACCCCAGGTGCTGAATTTTTTGTTTTCCACATTATGTACTTTTATGGTTCCTTGTAGTTACTAGACAACATAAAACACGTTTTTTTTTTGTTATGGAAGTCATCATAAACAAATATGGCGGTGGACGCCTTTCGGCGCCATTAGCACACAGCATCAAATTTCCTTGCTCTGTGCTGAAGACGCCGAAAGGCGCCCACTGATACTTTTGCTTTTATCTACATTCACAACATTCAATTCTGAGGGAGTTGTTAAAAATTATTATTTATTATGTTATACAATGTTATACAAATAATTGCTTTTGTTTTTAGAGATAAAAATTTTACATACTTATTACTTGTACATACAGCAAACAAAATATTGGTACATCAAAACTTCTACGTATTCTTTACATGACATACAGACATTATTTTCAAATCATTACTTTACTTGTTTGTGATAATTATAAAAACATGGATGCAAAAACAGTCCAGGAGTACCAGGGCAGATTACACAGTTGTAGATAGTGTCGGTTCTCTTTCCATTTTTCTTGCATTCCCGACATTTCTTCACCAGTGTTCTTCCCTTTGGTCCTTGCTGACACTTTGTTGGTAGATGATCTGTTTTTCTTGAAGGAGTTGGAAGAACTTCTGGTCTGGCTGATTTGAAGGACAGCAAGTGTCTAATTATAACCAATCTGAAATCATATAGGTTCATTGTTTTGTTTACAGTGTATTTGTTGTGGAGGTGGAAAGCATTTAGAACCATAAGCTGTACGTAGTGGACAAACAGTTCTTTATACCACCTTATTGTCTTGCAATCACTTGGGTAGTAAGCCATCATTTGGTCCTGTCTGTCGACTCCCGACATGTAGCAATTGTACTGTACAATCGAAAGTGGGTTCATGTGTTTTTCATTTCTCTTATTTATGATCTCAACTAATTCATTTGGAAATTCTGTAGATATATAAAGCACTTCTCTTTTATCGTGCCACTTGCCGATCATGATGCCTCCATCAGAGTATTTCCCTGTGCTTTCCCCCTTTTTCAGTTTCGCTCTTGTGACTGTCTGTGGGTTGTTTTTTCTGTTAGCCCTAAGGGTACCTGTGGAATAAGTTTTTTTTTCTCCAGGAGAACCTGGGATAGTTCATGACTGTTGTAGAAGTTGTCCATGTAGAGGGAATGTCCATTGTATCATTTTCCCTCCATGAGATGCAGGACTACTTTACTGGAGTGACCCTTTCCACCTAGTTCATCATATGCACCACTGTATACAAAAGTCTTTAGTACAAGGCCATCAGGTTCTGTTAGTACATATATTTTAATACCATATTTATGTCTTTTACCTTTTATGTACTGCCTAAAGAAAAGCCTACCATGCCACAGAAGCATTGCTTCATCTAAGCTGAGCTCCTTTCCTGGATAGTATACGGAGTGCATCTTATTGTTAAAAAGGTCTAACACTGATCTTATTTTGTATAAACGATCATCAGGTACAGGCTCATCAGAACGAGGATTTCTGCAGAAATGTAAACAGTGCAGTATGATCAAAAATCTGTCTCTGCTCATAAATTGAGGAAAACAACTCAAGAATAAGGTATCAACTTTCCAATAGTCTGGTAAACGAGGCATAGCGACTGTCCCAGTATGTAGAAGAAGACCTAAAAATACTTTCAGTTCTTCCACAGTCAAGTCCCTCCACATTGAAATACGTGAATTAACCTTCATACCTTCTGAAAGAAATATCTCTTCAGTGTAGTTGTTTGTATATCTGACAATTTCTTCAAGAAACAAATCATCAAGCAATAATTGGAAATAATCACATGGGCTATTGTTACCAGGCAGAGGAACTAGAAGCACATTACCTTTAGTAAAATGAATTAGCCTTAGACGTGAAGGATCATCAGTCCAAATGGTCGTGTCTGCTTCGTTTGAATAGGCATCACTGGCACCTTCTGTTGCAGATTCACTTTCTGATGAGCCATGCTCACTATCAACACACAAAACACCATCATTTTCAGTCATTTCACTTTCATCACTAGAATGTTCAAATAAATCACTCGAACCTACAGATATATTATCCAGTTCACTAATCGTCATGCTCTCGATATCAATATTTTTAGCCCTTGATGAAGTAAGAGGCCGATTCATTTCCCCGCATCTTTCACGATTCATTTTCTGCAGTACTTTGCAATGAATGCAACAATGAACAAAATCTAAACTTCATCTACCGCCACATTCAGTACGACAATGGCTGAAGTAAAACTGGCGGGCTGATCTCCCGCCAAAATCAACTCTGCACGAAGCGAACGCAAAGCGCCAATCGGCATCCAACGCATATCGGGAGAAATCACCCAGATGCAGATCGGCGCTTTCAGCAGTGAACATGTTAAGTAGTATCTTTACTTCCTCTTGGAACTAAAAATAAAATGAATGGAAACAAAGTATAGGATATAGAATTATCTTTTTAAATGGATGCAAAATAGTATTCTTAGGAGAGTAGTCCTTAAAGAGTACGCAACACGTCCTCTAAAAATACGCACTTGAATGTGTTGTGGTGATGAAGGAAATAAAACCACTAACACATGTCAAACTGAAAGGCACCCTGTCCTTCATATGAAGAGCAAGCAAGCTTCATGCCACCGTTGCTTGCAACTTCCACATTGAATCCAGTCTTCTGTAATTGGTTTCCCATAGATTTCATGGCATCCTGGGCAGTTGACAACTTCTTGAACGTCTGTAGATGTGGAAGGTACAGCAGCATCAACTTTCAAGGACTTTTTCCCTTTGCAACACTTGCCTCCTTTACTTGGCTCCGTACTTTGGGATGATGCACACTCCAATGTTGCTCGATATGGTGATATTCTTTCCGCATCTACTGCTCTTCAACTCATGCTTGGCTGTGGGCAGGGGGAACAATTCAGAAGGAGATACTCATAGGTCAACTTCTGACTGTTTGTTGCTGCCATTGTCACTTCGACAGTGTGTATGTACTTTCAGACACTGCACTAGCATTGGAATTCCTCGGATGCTGAACATCATCCTCATGAGGCTGAATTGATAATATCTGAGCACTGACTGGTTTCCTCCTGGTGGACTGTCACAGCTGATCAGTTTGTTACTGCTGCAGGTAGGAAATCTTCGTCTGTGAAATTGTCAGGGTTGTATGGATGCTACTTTCACCTTTTCAATTGTTGCAATTCGTTCATATGAACAGTGAAAGAGGTAGGGCATTTCATTAACAGTAATACAGTGTCCAGGATTGTTTGCAATCCACTTGTCACATTCAATAGCAAATGCTTTCTTAAGGGGTCCAAAGAAACCTCTATCAAGAGGTTGCAGCATGTGACTGGCGTGCAGTGGAAGTGAATGTAAAGTGACTAAATTTTCTCTGCACAATAATATAGCACCTATTCTACAATGCAAAACGTGGTTGTCAACAATCAGCAAAACTTGCTCTTGTTCGCTTGGCTTCACGAACTTTATAAAGTGTTGCAGCCATTGTATGAAAAGGTCAGTTGTCATGTATCCTGAGTCTGAAATGACAGGTAGAGTTCCTTCGGGTGCTTCTTTGTACAGTTCAATCCTAAGTCTCTTTCTAGGAAAGATCATGGCAGGGGGAACGTAGATGCCAGTAGGGGACATGCAACATACAATTGTAATGTTTTGTCCCTTTTCACCAGACACCACTTGTTACTATGTAGAAACTGCCCTGTCCCTCAAGAGTACGCATGCGAACTCTATGGTACTGTTCAATCCATACACTTTGAGGACAATGCCACATTTAATGTTTGGTCACCATCCCACAATGCTGCAAACATTGGAAATTGGCACTGCGTACTCTTTCAAGACTGTGTACTCTTATAGGAACCTACCCTATGCAAGAAGAAACTCGAAATGCTTGCAAAATCTGAAAAATCGTCCATGGTTTTTTTTATAGGTTTTTGTAGGTTTGCATTATAATATTTCATCTTTCGATGGTCCTCCCTTGGGTACTGGTCTGGGTCAGTGGAATGCATATTGCAGGCTTACTGAATACAACCCTCATTCTTGTAATGGTCTGTGAACCACTGGCCTTGAAAATGTTGTCCATGTGGCTCCTATAAGGTCCTTACCAAGAAAGCGTGCAGTACTCTGTCATTGCCAAATATCAGTCTTCTTGTGCTGTTGTAGCCTTTGGGTGACCACTGTTTAAGTCCCGGCCAATATTTTCATCTTGTTGTAACCTGTTTTCCAGAGTCTGGAAGTAACACTCTGAGAAATATTCAGCTCCTCAGTCACTGCCATATGTGTTTGTCGAGCCTAGAGTTTCTTGATCATCTTATGCCATATAATATCATCTACATAGCTGCATTGAGCCATATTCTAAGGGGAACAAACACTATTGCATCCACAAACAACTGAACATGCCAAGGGTGTGACTAGCATCTGACTGTAACAAGTAACAAGTAATGAAATATGTAGTTATTTTTACACCTACTTTTTTTTTGCATATTTCAATGATGATGATGATGATAACTACACTTTTCTGTCAGAAAGTGCAAATTAAATGAATGTCTTCATGCATTCATACATAATTTTGTATGAGCAAATTGTGTATGTGACAGTATTTTACTTTGTATCTCTAACCTGTTTTATATTTAATCATAGGTTTATTACAATGTATTAAAAATTAATGTTACATTTTAGCTTGTCATCAGTAAAGAAAATAACAGTCCCATTGCAGTTCATGCATCTTCCATACTAGGTAGTAACTGTAAAAATTACTTATAGTTAAGTTTCAAAGTAACATTAAGTAAGTTACATTTTAAAAAGAGAGTAACTTCATCTTTAACTGAGTTATTTTTAAATAGTATCTTTCCAAAGACTGGTGTGTGTGTATGTATCTGTATATATATATATATATATATATATATATATATATATATATATATATATATATATATGCGTAATATATGTATTTAATTTGTCAGGTTTGGAATGTAGGATTTGTAGGTCAGGTTTGATTTTTGTATGAGATGTAGTGCATGATTACTTATGCAGTAGAATGAAAGGGACAACTGTTATTACTTACTTAATCCTTGGCTGCTACAGCCCCTGAAGGGCTTTGGCCTTCCTCACAATATAGCCCATTCTCTTCTATCTTCTGCTCGACTTCTCCACTGTCTTACTCCCATCCTCCTAAGGTCCTCCTCAATATCCTCCAACCATCTTTTCCTTGGTCTTCCTCTTAATCTTCTCCCTCTTGGTCGCCCTTTATAGACCATCTTTATTGCTCTGTCTTCAGGCATTCTTTCCACATATCCCAGCCACTACCTGATATACTTTGATTTTCAAATTTCTACTCAGGCTACGAGATTTGAAAATTCTTAACAGTGAGAAATAACTTTGATTACCAGCTGCAATTCTTGCTTTTATTTCCTCCTTAATATTATTATCGAAGTTAACTAATATTCCAAGGTGAGAACATGTATTTAGTCTTGCTTTGATTTATTTGGAGTCCTATCTTACTAGCTGTATTCTCCAATCTTTCCAGTCATTCCTTCAGTTCTTGCAGTCTTCGTGTCATCATATCAATGTCATCAACATATGCTAGATTTTGGCTCACTCTGTTGAAGATAGTCCCTCCTGGGTTACTCCTTTGACCCACTCTTCTCCCACTGAAGTATTCTGCCCATCTCTCTAAGATCTCACATTTCCCCCTACTAGGTTTACTACTTGGTCTTTACAGAAAGCTGTCTTCGGTTGGAAGCCTTTCCTTATATCCTTCACCCTCATGTACACTTTGCAACATCTTATTTGACTGCCCTGAAAAATTTCAGAGTCCGGAATTCGTAAATTTGGCAGCATAGCGCTTCAGAGCCAACTAAGAGTAGCCAACTTTGCAACATTTCTCCTACCTGAATGAAAACACTAGTGATTTTTTTTCATTCTTTCACATTCCATTAAGTAAAGATACCCTAAAGCAGTAATAAAATATATGAGTAGACAAAAAAAATGTAAAGTAGAAATACGAATGTTGAAAATATTTCAAGATTCTTAGTTCTGAATTTGAAAATAGGAAAATGTATGTGCATTGTGAAACACTGGACAGGTTCTTATCCACCTGGAAAGAATTGCAGTCACATTTGAATGCAAGAAGGCAAATTTATGATGATTTTTTGCGAAATGTTTAGTAAAGATACCTTGAACAACACCAAACGATTCTGCAAAGTGTGTCTTTTCCTTGGTTCTTGGTGAAAGATGGTTCAAAACTCCTGCACAATGTTGCTTCAACTGAGATTAACGTGTTTTACTGAGTTTTCTGTTAGCAATCTCCTTGAGTAGTTGGTTAGATAACAGCACTTTCGTTTTTTTACTGTTTTCGTCAAGATTGAAACATCGTAGGTTCAAATCCCACCCTTTCCTTATTATTTTTTCCTTTTTATTTGCCAAGTACGAAGTGTTCTAATAACGTAATATAATATTATATGATATTACTGTAAATATTTATGCGATGCATGCTCAGTGGCAGCGATTGGGTTTCAAAACTGATGGGGCAAGGTGGGGGGAGGGGGGATGGCAAGGACAGTTTCTTTCCCTTGGTAGATAATGTTTAGCATAGTGCTGGGTCATCTGCCCTTCCACACTCCATAATCGTCGCCTCTGTGCATGCCTCAAGTAATGCTTCTACTAATGTTTTTAATCTTTCAGTGATTGGCAGGATTTTAGGAAATACTTTTCCTTTCATTCAGCTGTTATAAGTTAACATATATTAAGAACTTACATGTCAACTTTCTCCATCCGGAAATGCTGGACATAAATCGCGTAAATATCAACGGAAATATCCAAGAAATGTAGATAAGCATTCTCGTCCAAAGCCGTTTACTTCCCGAAAAAGATATCGCAAGGAAGTAGGTTTGAACCTACGACCTTCCATTCCATAAGCAAACGATCCCCCTACACCACACGGTTCACGTTATTTTATGCACTCGGTTCGGATTCCACTTTAAACTGTAGGTCCAGTCCCGATTAGCCTTACTATGCATAAAGTTAACTTAAAACACCATATCAACCAATTCATGTCCTTTCAGAGTGGGCCTTCTATGATACTGTAGTCGGCCAGCATCCGAGAATACAGTTCTGCTTCGCATATACCAGAGCGTAATAGCATTTAATATTATGACTAATGCTGTGCGATAACAGTGTCCAGAAAAAGAACCTCAAAGTAGATCTTCACACAAAGTATTTTAATTCATTGCCAAACATTTCAGTTAAGAATAAGATTATGCTTTTCCAGTGACCGTATTTTCGATTCATGGTGAATTTGCTAAAAGGACCATGTCAAGAAATCTAAATATGTAAGTTTTACTAGTAAATGCATTTAAAATGCACGAAACAACAGGGGAGGAGGAAAATAAACCTCAAAAATAAGTAAAAATGCAACAAAAACTGTTAAAAATACTGACAAATAAACTAAAAGCCAAAAAAGGCCGAAAAATGAAAAAAATGTAAAATAGAAAGTGTTTTCTGGCTCTAACTGAAGGGAAACGGACATGATATCAGGTTTAGCATTCTTTTTAATGGTCAGAAAAAAAGTTGATTTTTCATCAACTTCCGGACCCTAATTTGTAATTATGACCATTGAAAAAGTTGGAGGTAGCTTACTTAAAATTTTTCTTGCTGAGGGATCGTATAGTCCCATATCTCCACTTCATAATAAAGAAAAACATCAAGTTCATATTTTGAAAATGACTTGGAGTTTTCCACCACGAAAATATGTTTTTCATAGTTTGAAGTTCGTTAGTATTATCTTTCAAGGTTTCCGTTGTTTTAATTTCACACATATTTTATATTTCATACGTTCCTCTCTCTTTTCATACAGTCTTCGGAAAAAAGCTGAAGTTTCTTGTCAAACGGGGTCTGGTCAAATGACTCCTTTTCGCTCTCCTGTTCCTACTTTAAACAAACAACAAAATACTTCGTAACTAAACGATTGCTTGTTCAAAACACGGAATTTTTACACAATTTACAAAATATGACAAAATGCCAATAGACATGTTCATCATTTTTCCCTTTCAGCGTTTCTCGATTTTATCTGAATTCGTTTCCTCATGAAAATTGCCATGAGGAAATTATAGATATGACATTATGTGTGAATTGGTTTCTTCAAACTGGTAGCAAATTTTAACATGAGCTACCTGGAGAAGAGGTAGCCTGCTTGATTCATACGAGGAAGGTCATAGGTTCAATTCTCCACCTTGGCAGGATTTTTTTCAGGAGTATATCGTTGGGTGTAAAGTTGATCCACCGTGCTAAGAAGTTAACTTTGGTCTCTGTATTTCACGAGAGGAAAGGAAATAGTAAGAGAAAGTTATTTCGATGATAGGAGGAAGTCACATGTCACGTGGAATGCGCAGAATCATGTTACATAGACCTAATTCTGTAATGGTGGTTTCGAATATTGCAAAGTTAGTGGGGAAAGTTTGTTATATCTGATACTCATACTTTCTGTTCAAAGAAGACAAACATTTTAGATACAAAGCAGTGAGGAATTAACGATCATTATGAGGTTTTGAATTTTTTGTTTGTCACTCACTATATAAATACTTATTAGTAGTTTCTTATCGAATCGACCTTCGTCGCAATAACAATTTATTTATGTTAATTAGCAATTTACTATTAGTTTTAGACGCATGGTAAGATGGTGGTGAGGGGATTGACAACAGTCATTACGAAGGAATAGACATAAAATTACCAATCTTAGCAATTTGAACTCATTAAACGCTCTCCTTTGTTACAGTACTGCACTACATCACTACTTAATATAACTGTATATCTTTTTTTAGTATATCGAAATCAAATAATCAATATTTTAGGTTTCAGTGAAGAACAAACAATACATAACTTAAATAACATTACATTTTGCATCCTGAATACATATATGTGATTTGTGAATTAACCATGATGTGTGTGTTAACACAACATATGAACAATAACTAAAAAGAAATGTTTTAACTTTAAACCCTGGAAATCTCCAACTTCTAAGGGGAAATATGCGCAGTGTGCATTGGATTCATTTTTTAAATATTCTAATATCAACGGTATCTGGTCAGCAAATAATAAAGAAAGAAAAAAAGAAAGAGGAGAGGGTGGGATTTGAACCCGCGACCTTTCACGCTTGATGAAAAATAAGGATAGCAGCGCCTAACCAACTGCTCTAAGTTAACTTAATGACGTTATACCCTTAAAGACATGTTGACGTTTATGAAGAGTCCCACCTTCCTGTGTTTCAAGCACATTTTCTCGACAAGTCGTGTAAAATATATGTTTTTGAGAACTGTTCTATATTATGCAAGGTATTGTAAATAAAATGTCGCATAAACTCCTCACAAATTTGCTTCTTTCTGCAGAAACTTGATGGCAATTTCCTCCAGGTGGAGAAAAACTGTATTCAGTGTTTCAAAGCCCCCAAATTTCAAGTCGAGCAAGCAGAATCGTAAATATCCTTCAAGGTTCTTTTTCCAATTTATTACATTTGTTTGATTGTGTATTATAATAGCGGTTTATAGTTTCTAAGTTCATGGAAAGTGTTAAATTGAAAACCTATCACCGCAGCGTTTATCGTCTAGTGGAAGGATCTACTCAAAGTTGGCTACTCTCACCTGGAGCTGAAGTGCAATGTTGCTAAGTTTACGATTTTGGGACTTAGAATTCTTTCGGGACGGTCAAATAAGATGTTGCGAAGTGTACATTTTACTTAGTTGCTGCTTACTATTATATTCTTCAAGTTCGTCAATCAACTCTTTCTCAAAGTGCCATTTCATTCTCCTGCACAAACTGTCTGCTACCTTTCTTTTTAGTCTATATTGTTCTGTGTTATACCTGGTTTTCCTATTAAGCATTCTCTATTGTGCCTCATTTCTTATTGCTGTTCTATACTCCTCATCAAACTATTTATCTCTTTGCATCTTTGTCTTCTCTCCCAGCACTTCCTCTGCTCTTTCATGTAGTATCTCCTTAATTATACTCCATTTCCCTTCAATACTTTTGCTTTCCCACCTTTGAATTCTTTTCCCAAGTTAGTTACCTACCATTAAACGAAATTGGTTGGCAATTGCTTCATCTCTTTTTAACTTCTCATCATCATACCTTGAGGTGACCTTTCCTCTTCTTCCATCCCTGTATGTGGCTGTTCGCTGTCTGTATTTAATGTGGACTAAATAATGGTCCAAATCACTGTCTGCTCCTCTGCAGCTATCTACTTGTAGACAATCAGAGACATGGTCTATCAGCACATGGTCAATTTGGTTTTGTGTTACACCATCAAGTAAGCACCAAGTCATTTTCCTCACATTCTTCCTTTGATGCCAGGTGCTTCTAATTACCATTAAGTTACACATAACCAGATCTATCAGTCTCAGACCATTATCATTTGAAAATTCATGCAAACTTTCCTTTCCTGTAGTGTCTTGGAATGCTTCTTCACGTCCAACCTTGGCATTAAAATCTCCCATTATTATTTTAATGTAATGTTTTGGTATACGATCGATTACCTGTTCCAACTGCTGGTAGAATCCATCTTTTTCATCTTCTTCTGCCTCTTCTGTTCATACATGTATACATATTAAGGTAATGTTGAAGATCCTGGGTTTCATTCTCAATGTCTCAATGCCAACTCCATTCACTGCAAGGCAGCAGAGTCTGGTTTTGGTCCACCCTGGGTATTTTATTCCCCCGATACCCACCATATCTGGTGAGCATTCCCTTATCCAATCTGCCACCTCAGGATGCACCCATTAGGAGATGAGTAACTCCGCATGGGATAAGTGTTATTAACTGAGCAAAATATTTCAGCTTGTTATAAATTTCTTCTTTCTAAAGTTTTTCAGACTTGATCAGTGTGGTATTACCGCTATGGTGAATTCTTTCTTCTGTCTCCTGTCGAATTTCTTGTTCCACATTCGACATTTCTTAGTTGTATTTGCTTTGCTAGTTTCATGAAACTTTCCAGAAATTCCTATTTCAATCAAATCCGAAGTCCTCCTGTTGTGGATGTTTTATGACTTAAGTTCTCATTTGTATTTCTTGATGTAACTTTGAAGTCTCAGCATGAAACTGTATTCTTACCTTCAAGGCAGGATTTTTAGTCCATAATCTAATGTTTCCCTTTATTGTCATGTGTTACTGTTAGTTTCTGTGAAACCAGTTCTGGCAGAAAACTTTTCTGGTTTGAGTGGATCAATGTATGACTTTCTAAGTTTTGAGTGGGACAAATCTTTAAATTAACATGTGCTTTTTTATGATGAAATGTGCCTAATACATTTTGACAGGGTAATCTGTGGCACACTATGCTCCTGTCTGAAACCTCATATCTTCCAGCAAGCCCTTAGCTGAGCAAATCTCGATATCATTGTCTAATGTTCACATAACGCGGTCAACATTATTAGACTGTATTACCACAATCAATCATAGGTGCAGACTTTGAAGGGTCAAGGCACTTTCTTGCCAATGGAGTGCCTCAAGAAGGGAAAGAGAGACATACTTCTTGTCTCCAGAGGTAAAACCAGGATTTCTTTTTGATGGGGAAAAATCATATTGGAAAAATTGCCAGGGGTAAACCGTACTAAGATAGCAACCTTCAAAGTACCTGTCATAGCAAATCAAATGTTGTTTTAAGTCCACTTTATATTGAGATAGGCTAATTTGGACTGAACCTACTGTTTCAGGTCTGATCTGAACCACTTTGCCTCCTCTGGAGATCGAACCTATGCCTTTTCATTGTGAGGTCTGCACCCGTCACTCTCAATTGTGATTTATGAATGCCTACTTTTGAAAGAATGTTACTCAAAGAACAGAAAATTGATTATTTTTGTTGTGTTTTCATGCATAAACCATGGTGAAATTAGCGAGAAACACAAACACACACATCAAATACAAAATTTTCAATATTCCTCGAGTCAATAGTCTATGTCTGTAAAATTTGTTTAGAATGCCATTGTATCCACTTATAGAAAATTTCGGACAGTGAGTATTCCATGTTATCGACATTGTGCAAATTATGTTCTCTACATATAGTACGTACAATATATTTGCATGAGGTTTCAGTTATATTTCCTGATGTTACATCAAAAACAAGAGCCAATCAACAGAAGTTAGTGTCACGTCTAGAAATCACCAGCTCAAGATCTATAAAATATAAAAGGCCACTACATTTGTTTTTCATAAGAATTTCAATGTAGCAGTGTAAGATGGCAAAAATTCAGGATCCCATATATGACTATACCAATATTTGCCCCCAATCCCTTCCTTCCTTAATACTGACTCTCGGTTAAGAATTTTTGTTGTAAATGGTCAAGGAGAAATACGTGTAAAAATGTTAAGTTTTGTTTGCCTAAATCTTTTATTTGCTTAGTAGATAACACAATGTACTCTCCAATCATAGAAGCTGAATCCACTCATGATAAGTAAGGTAGATAGAAACATGCACAAAATAATGCTGAAAAAATCAGTGAGAGCAATTATATACAGCATGTCCGGCTTATATCTATAATTAAAGAAACATGCACTACAGTTTGCAAATACCTGCCACAGTCAACACCTGTGTATGTACAATACTGCCATCTGTTGCCATTTACAAAAAAACATGAAACTGTGTCATGCACATGCGCATGGGCACAGTAAACAAACATGGTGGAGTGGACTCCACAACAGAAGGTGTTCCTCCAGGTACGATTTTTCAGCAGGATGGGTCCCACCACATTTTGCAAACCAGGTGCATGACTTTCTTGATATACAGTTACCAGGATGATGGACGGGTTTCAGCATTTCTTGCCTGGCCTCTGCTGTCACCTAACCTTTCTTTCCCCACTAGGGCTACTAAGGGTGCCCATATAGAAGTGTATTGACGTTGTTAGTGATAGTGATGGAGCCAGTATCTTTCATTTTGTGATGTGTAATGGCAAGATATTGTGCATCAGGATATACCTTCATTCCCAATAAATTCCTGGTCACACAGATTTTGGGACAGTTTCTTTTTTTGGAACAAATTTACAATACCGGAAGTATCTTTAATTGATTTCAAATTCGGCATACTAACTAATTTTGGCCTCGTAATCATGAATCTGCAGTTAACATTTGGCACTCATGTCTAGAAATTGCAAAATAAACTGAAAGAAGTGGTTCCGTGAACAGAGTAAACACCATTGATTGATGAAGAAAACAACTATTTTTTGCAATGATTAGAGTTTAAAAACTATGTTCATGATGACCTTGAATTTTAACGATGCTTGGCTAACCTAACCTAACCTAACCTAACCTAACCTAACCTTACCGTGAATGGTTCGTGGGCCAAACATTTTTTCCTTCTTTATGAAAGATGACATTTTCTCACATGCAAATCAACAGGTCTCACTTATTGCACAACACTTGAGCAACCTTCGCATGAAAATCACATGTCACTTCTTCATTGTTACCATGTTAGTGTAGGGACAATCAGAGCGGTAATTTCTGCTGTTATTTTGCAATTTGTAGATGTGACCGCCAAATTTTAACTGCAGATTCGTGAATATGAGGCCTAAATTAGTGAGTATGCCAAATTTGAAACAATCGGATATACTTCCGGTATTGTATTTCTTTATAGCTCTAAACCAGACACCCTGTACTACAATGATAGAGATACAGTGAAATTATTTTTCTTTACAGAAGAGATTTCCACCATGGTGAAAGCTTACCAGAAGATGATAAAGAGAAAAAAAATTTTGGGTTACCCTATGATGGGCAGTAGGCAAGTTGAGGATACTGAGTGGCCTGATGAAGAGTTGTATGTTTGTTCTGATTTATTTTTGTTCTACATTTGTTCTGCATTGGACATTTTCTTGCAATATTGTTTGAAATTGTTGTGATTTAATAACTTTGGATTTACTGTTTGAATCATTTTATATAAATATGTACATATTTTTTGTATATATTATTGTGTTTGTTTGTATGTGTGCATGTATGTATATAGTATTTGCAATTAAGTTATAATAAGTTGTACGTATAAGTTTCTTTCCAAAATACATTAATGCACTAATTCATTCATTCATATTCTTTATTTCTGTTGACCCATGTCCATAGGTATGGAAGTCGTCATATAACAATACATACAGTAATAAAATATTAATACAATTTTAGACAAGGATTACAGTAATGATTTTAAGAACTACTACATGAAGGAATTCCCTCTTAAATTGGGTACTTGATTCCATTGTTTTCATGTGGTCAGGTAATTTATTATACAGGTGGATACTTACGAATTTAGGACCTTTTTCAAGGAGAGTGGTATTATGAGTTTGTATAACCAGATTGTGATTTTTTTCTTGTGTTGTATGGATGTACTTCCTTGATACGTTTGGAGAAACTAGACATATCTTGTTTTACATAGCACAGTAAATGTAATATATATAGGCAAGGTAATGGTAGAATGCCAAGATCTCTGAAGATCCTACATGGTTCATTTATTTTCTTTCCTGCCATAATTCGTACAACTCTCTTCTGCAAAATAAAAATTCTTGCACTGTTTCTAGCATTCCTCCAAAATACAATTCCGTATGTTAGTTGTGACTGGAAAAGACTGAAATATGTTGTTCTTATTGTCTCCCTGTTTATTATGGTTCTTAAGGTTCGTATACCATATATGGTTTTGCTTAATTTCCCTGCTAGGTGCTCTATATGTATGTCTCAGTTGAGATTTTCCTGCATCCAAGTACCCAGGAATTTTATGGAATTTGTATATTTGACGTTCATTTTCTATTTTTATTACTGGGTCTTCATTGTTCTTATTTCTTGAATGATGACATTTTATTGCTAAAGTTTTGTTTCTATTTATCGTCAACTTATTTGTGGGGAACCATTTGCAGAGTTCGTTTGAGGTGTTTTTTATATTTGAAATTAGAATTTGTTTTTTTTTGCCAGTTAGAATAATGCTCGTGTCATCTGCATATAAGGTAGTTTTAACTGAGGGTAAGTTTGAAGGCAGGTCATTTATGTATATGGTAAATAGTACTAGCCCTAGAATAGAGCCTTGAGGAACCCCACATGTCACTTCTTCTAGCCTAGAAATATAGGAAGAAGCATTAGTATTTGTCCCTTCTACATGTAAGATCTCTACAGCTAGACTGCGATTTTGCAGGTAAGATCTAAACCAGGTGTTTACTATACCCCTTATTCCATAGTGATATAATTTTTTCAGACGTTGGTCATATGATACTGTGTTGAAAGCTTTTGATAAATCAAGAAAGAGACCTACACACTCTTCCCTATTGTCCAGGAGTTGTCTGACATGTTCGATGTATTCAAATATTGCTGTAGTTGTTGATTTGCCTTTATGGAAACCACGTTGTGATTTAGATATTATGTTGTTTTTATTTAAGAAAGTTGTAATTTGTTTAATATTTTGCAATTTCCATGATTTTTGAGAAGGGTGAAAGCAGAGCTATGGGCCTGTAATTATCTACACTACACTTATCCCCTTTTTATATGAAGGTTTCATTTTTGCTTGTTTTAGTTTATCTGGGAACACACCAGTAACAAAGGATAAGTTCACTAGATAACATAATGGGTGTAGGATATTGGTGTGACATTTCTTTATAATTGAGGATGGAATTTCATCCAAGCCAGTTGACTATTTGCTCTTCATTTTTAAGATGATGTCTGTAAGTTCCTCAACAGAGACTGGGTGTAGAAATATTGATGCACTATGTGTATTCATTTTAACCTTACCAGAGTTTTGATTGGTTTTGACTTTATCCTTATTTACATTGATTAGGTATTTATTAAACAAGTTTACCACTACCAAAGGATCGCTTACATTTGTGTCATTTTGATGATGTGTGATGTTTTCTAGTTTTTTGCAATTTCCCTGCAGTTCGTTTTTTATTATGCCCCACATTGCTCTGAATTTATTTGAAGAGTCTGAAATAAGTTTCCCATTATGCCCTTTCTTTGCAGCTTGTAACACACGTTTATATGTTGACTTGTATTTCTTGAAGTATTCTTCAAAATCAATTGTTACAGCCGTGCTTTTCCTAGCCCTGTTTAGGAATCTCATTCTATCACTAGCTATCTCTATTCCTTTTGTGTTCCAAGGTTTCTCTTTCTGTGTTGCCCCTTTAAATTCCATCTTTGGGAAGGCTACATCAAAATAGTAAGAAACTATGCAATGAAATTTGTCGAAAGCATCATTGACTGTGCTGCATTCATATATATGTTTCCAATCTTCATTGCTGAGTAAGTGATTGAAGTAAGTTGTATTTTTGTCATTAAAAACTCTTTTGGTGGTATAATAATTTATTTGTTTAACATTGCTATTGCTTTGTGAAAATGGTGTTGAAAGTGAGAAAGACTGTGCAAAGTGATCTGAAAATCCAGTGTCAAAAACCTCTACTGTGCATTGGTTGACTAGTGTGTTCAATAGAATTTGGTCCAGAGCACTTTTTGTATTTTTTGTTACTCTGGTAGGTACTTTAACCATTGCTTCTAGGTTGAACATGTTAAGAAGCATGTTTAATTCATTATTTACATTCCTTTTTAGAAAATCAACATTTAGATCACCTATCACTGATACCTTTTTGTTGGACTGCTGAAAGTGATTTTGAATAACTTCCATGTTACTGACAAAGATATTCAAATCACTATCTGGCGTTCTGTATACACATATGATTATATATTTTAGTTCTGGCAATTCGATAATGCATGATTCAAAGTGTTTTTCAATGTTGAGGTGAGCAAACTTTTTGCATTCCTCTACTGCGATATCAATTTTACTATATATGCATGCACCACCTCTCCTGAATTTACTTCATGAAATGTTTGAAGTTAAAATGAAGTTTGGAAAATTTACACAACATATTTCACCATGTTTTAGCCAATGCTCAGTCAAACAGATGATGTTTTTATCCTCTAACTTATCAGCTTGGAGTGTTTCTACCATTAGTTGCTTTTCGGTGTTTAGTCCTTGGATGTTTTGATGGAATATATTCAGAGTTATTGATCCTCTACCATTTCTTGCGGAATTACCATTTCTCTTAACATTCCTCGTACACATTCTTTTCTTATCTACATTTGAATTTACAACTTGAAGGTTTTGGTGATAATTATTTAAGGTTTCTGGCTTCCTATAACTTACCATAGTATCCATTCAGCTCACTGAACCAATTACATTCCCCATAAGAAATTACTGTCATGCATTAACGGGACTTTCCTTTCCCTTGTAGATTTCCCACGGGTATCTTCAATACTTCTATTTGCACTTTAACTAGTTAAACTTTCCTTTGATTCACTATCATCTTGATTGTTTTTAGCATTTTTCTTCATGTGGTTACCACAATTTACTATTTCTTGATTTACTTCTATGATATCTTGAAGTAAGGGTTGTGCCAAGGGTAAATTCCTAGTCTTCTCTGTAGGATTTGGAGCCGGAAGAACTATAGCATTTTTCCCATTTTGGGGGGAGGTGTACTGTTTAGCAATAGGGAGAGTTCATCACACAGCAAATCTTTCCCTCTTCTATTTAAGTGTTGGCCGTGGGTGGTATGACCATCTCTTCTAATTTCATTTGCACTTAACATTTGCACTTTTGGGAAAACTTTGCAAACTTTGGAGAATATGGAGTTTGCCTTGTTTACTTCCTCATTTACACATGATGGTTGCATTATGTCGTATCGTAGTGGGATGGTACTAACAATAACGTTTGTGTATTTTACTGTTTCAAGGCAAGTTTTGTGGGCTATAATTGCTGATTTTGTATCATTCCTTGCTACGTCATTTGATCCACCCATTATGATGACGAAGTCGTCGCTTCCATAGTCCTTGCACTTGGAAGCTACTGAATTAACTACCTCACTTAATGGTGCCCCGGGTTTGGTAAATCCAGTTACTTCGTAATCCGCATGTTTCTCTGTTACTCTGGTCGCAATGCCACGACTATGGCTATCCCCCAAAATCAAAATCTTCCATTTGCGCCCCTTGTTTTGTACAGCGTTATCGTCTTGGTTCTTCATGTATGGGCGACTTTTTGTCTTATTAGTAACCCTCATTTTGCTGTAACTATTCGCACAATTTTATGCATTTCTCCCATTGAGCAGTCAAGCCTTGTTGCCATGGGGCTAACTTCTTCACTGTTTAGCACCTCGAATTTATTATGGTGTACAAATTTCTATCATGCATTTTGAGTTTGTCCATTTGTGTTGGAACTCGAATTTTTCAGAGATTTCTTATTTACGTTCCGATTTTTAACCTCCGACCACATGTTTGAGATTTTCACATCATTTAGTCCTCTTTTCTCGTTCAATAGTTCTAGTTTGTCTGCTTCAAGAACCTTAATGATTTCATTCTTGGACAAGAGCTCAAGATGCAGTCTTTCAATATCTTGCTTAGTTCTGTTGCACTCACAACAACAACCTGGCATTTTGTGACTTTTCTCTCACTTTACCTATTTTCCGAGCAAATGCAGTTGTTTTGTAGCTTCACAATGTCTGTGCACTTACGAACAGCTTCTTTACAGCCTTTTACCTTTTAGTTAACAATTATTTTTCACGAGCTCTTGTACACACACACACTACTATGACCGGCCGCCATTTTTTTTCTGTTGAACAAATATAGTTCATCAGTTGTTAAAAATACATGTGTTCAACTGTTATTTGTGTAATACCAAATTGTTTTGAACTTGATAAATACATTTTCCACAATAGACTTCCATTTTTTCTTTTATATACATTCTTGACCCAACCATACCTGACATTAATGGTAAATTTTCATCTCTTCCATGAACAACGTTATCCCTCCCCAAACCAATACATTAGTTTCATAAATAGATCCCTTAGATTTCTAAAGTCAAAACCATCAAGAAAATATTTAGTAAATCACATAAGGAAATGAAATTACATTTAATTTATTTATAAGCAACATTTCTTTCTTTCAAATAATACTGCAATGAGATACTTTTTGAAAAGAGTAAAAGCAAGTTGGAACACGAACTCAAGACGCGGACCAACGATGTGGAACAACTGAAACAGTAGTTAGAGGATCAAACAAGCAGCATCCAGACCGAACTGCAACTCATCGTCCAGACTATCAAAACTCAGGATGATTACGGAGATTTACGCGAGCAGTTTCAGTCCTTGGAAATTCCCACACTTGAAAACATCAAGATGGAACTTCAAACAGATTCCCTGCATGCCGCCATCGCTGAGTTCCAAGACAAACTCCAAATGCTGGAAAACTTCATAGACAACCTACCTTCGTCCAGCGAACTGAACGCTATCACTCGCAGCGTAGCCAACTTCAAACTCCAGCTCGAGGCCTACGAGGATTTTGGAAAAAAATCAAGGTACCGTAGCCCACATCGAGGATACCTTGGCAACCATGAAAATCGATCTCTCGAACGTTCAGGAATCGAAATTGCCTGGCATCGCCGAAAGTCTGGCCACCGTTCAACAGCAGATCTCCAAGCTCGAAAGTCTGAACACCAAATCTGAACTCTCACATTTCCATCACCTGATAGACGACATACAGAACAAGTTGGAAACACTGCAGCGATCGACGCCCACCCAGGATGACATGGCGCAACTTCAAGATGCCATGCATACCGTGGCTGATGCCACCGAGCTGGATGCTGTGAAAAAGGCTCTGGAGTCGCTTCAAGGTACGGTGGCCACCATTCCCACGTCGCAAGAACTGAAAGCCGTGTAGAGGGTTGTGAACCGAATACTCAAATCTGACGACGTCAAAAACATCCAAGCTGAAATCGCGCAACTTCGGGACATGGTCACTGCTTTACCCACCAACCAGAATGTTGCCGACCTCCATGTGCTGTTTGCTGAGATCAAGACCCAAGTCCACGACCTCGCGACCCAAAGTTCCAAATTAAGGCGTGTGGAAAACTTGCAGCAGATCGTCGCGAACGTCAAGCTCCAGATTGGCGCCGTCGAAGCGAATCAGGAATCGGCCTTGGCCAACTTTGGCATCAAGCTTCATGATTTGAAAGAACATTTCAAGCAACTGTACGTCCACGTGAAGATCAAACCCAGCTACGACGAGGTTGTTCGCACCATCGGAGAACACCTGGAACCGGTGCTGAGCAGATTGGACGATTCAGACTCGCGTCAATTGTTCTTCGTCGAGATTGTCAGGCTTCAAAGTGTTCCGAATGTTCGAGAGTATTGGACATATGAACGCGCCGGTAACATTTACAAATTGTATCCTTACACCCAGTCTCACGAATTTTTCCTCAACGGTACCGTTCAGTTTCTCAAGTTTAGATACTGGACAAATGGAAAGCATCCCGAAGTGCCGCTCTTCACCAATGAAAGAAAGGATGGTGTATTCAGAGCTCTCCAAATACCAATTGCATATTGGGACGAGGAGACCAACAAATGAATGGTTTATTGCAGAAAGAGACCTGAGTCACATTTTTGAGGTATCTGAGTTAATGGTATTTTTGATTTTCCTAGTTACAGACACATCTTTTAGTGCAGAAAGGACGTCAGTCAGACGAGACTATAGCCAAGAAAATGCACAGTGAAAAGTATACTTTCATGCAAAAGTCACTGACTCGGGTCCTTTCTGCAATAAACCTAGCTACTCTGTAGCGACGGACACTGGTCCCTTTTCACAGAGAAATAGAAATAACCGTGTAGAAAATAAACTTTGCAACTCTGAAACAAGTGACAAGTGATTGCCTAAAAAAAAGTTCATCTGTAGCCGTGGTCTGTAGAGGGTAATATGTGTTAATGCATAGCGGTGGCAACTGTTGTTATAGGTTTTGTTGCTTGTATTACAGATATGCAGGACGATAGTAGTGTTAGTGACGTGAGCGTTGACAGTCCAAGAAAACGTCGGAAAGGAATTCGATATCCGGAAACATATAACAGAAATGTGATTAGAAGTGCAAGGGTGAATGGACAGGAAGGAGTATGTGAACTACAGGGGTGTTACAACACCTGCAATAGGAGTGCGGTCGCCATGTAAGTGCCCCAAAAAATGTTATGAACAATTCAACGAAGACGAACAACGTGCAGTGTTTGACATATTGTATAGAATACAAAGTAAAGATGAACAGGATATGCATTTTGCAGAGAATGATCCATGTTGAAAATGTTAAGACACATCGTCCACGCAAAGAAGATGCTGCGTTACACGAAAAGTCGTTTAAGTACCACGTACTACTGGCAAGTAGCAAAATACAAGTTTGTCGTGAGCGTTTTGCAGACTTGATGATGTGTCAGAGAAAAGAATAAGGCGTTTGCGGAAGTTACTGTTAGAGGGCATAATACCTCATGATATGCACGGACAGAGCAAAAGTGGGAATATGATTAAGGCTGAGGATATACAGGCACTGCATGGATATATCGCGTCTTTATCAACTAAACGTGGACATTATGCAAACATCAAATACCTACAGGAAAATCTGTCAATTCAAAAGATGTATGAACTGTTTAAAGAAAAATACCCTACGCCCAGAATAAAATACAGTTTCTACTACAAGTACTTTAAGGAAAATTTTGCGTTTCGTTTTGGGAAGCTGCAAGTAGACACGTGTGGTGTCTATGAAGAACAGCCTAACAAAATGAAGAGTATACTCTTAAATGACAATGCAAAAAGAGTTGCTGCTGCCGAATGAATAGTTCATAAAAGACGATCAAACAAGTTCTACACAGCACTGAAGGAATCTGCAACTTTGTCTCGTTCTAGGGAAGATACAGTGGGGCTGTGTTTCGATTTCATGCAAAATCTGGACCTACCAAAAGTTCCTGTACAAGACATGTTCTATTTGCGTCAGGTGACTGTAAATACGTTTTGTGTGTTTAACATGAAAACAGGAGATTCTCAGTTTTACCGGAATCATGAAGGACAAGCAGGAAAAGGACCAAATGGCATGGCGTCTTTCCTGTTAGATTATATTGCAGACTATGTGTCTCTTAGTGTTACAGAATTGCATCTTTTCTCAGAAAATTGTCCTGCACAAAATAAAAATCACACATTGTGTCGCGTTCTACTAGCATTAACGGACACTGGCAGATTTCACAAAATCGTGCATCATTTTCCTATCAGAGGTCACTCATATCTTCCATGTGACCGGAAGTTTAGTGTGATTCGACGTCCCATCAGACGTTGTAGCCATATTTATACGTTGTACGAACTGTGTACGCTAATCTGTAATGCAGCTCGGGGCGGTAAAAATACTTTCAAACTTATTGACACCAGTAACATTATTGATTTCGCAATGTGGTGGCCTCATGTCTCTAAATAAAATGCGGCATCTGTGGAAACTACCATGTGTTCCTATAAGAATAGGCAGTATTTTCAGATTTCCAAGTATCATTACTTTGAATACTGTGTTGAATATAAGGGTACTGTCAAGGTTTCCGAATACTTAAAAGGTTTGACGTCTCACACCTTCTATCTGTCCAAAGGTGCAAGAATTGTAATTCCTACGCCACGTACGTTCCCAGTTGCACGTATGCCGATCAGGCTTACTAAATTGAAGGACATACGAACTACGTTGTCGTATGTACCAGACGACGTCAAAGGATATTATGAAGATATTCTTCAGTGGCCCACTCCACGCGCCACTCAGATGTGGAGTAACAGATGCATGTATGAGCTCGTACATTACTGTACTTCAAACACCGACAATAAAGTCCAGGAAGTGCAGTACACTGTCATTTATTGATGAATCTACAATTTCCTGTGGCATATACAATATAATCTAACCTAACCTAGCGTATGTGGCAACGACAAACGGGCGTTTGTAGGACATTTCTCGTCTTATTTCACACAGTTTCCACTTTTATTGCAGAAAGGTACCGGAGTCACAACTTTTTCATCTTCACTGTGTCTAGCACCATACTGTAGGGGGGCGCATTGAGGGTTGCAAAATTAACTATTCATTATGCTGAATATTTGAGCCAACAATGGTGCATTTCTTTCTTACACTATCAATATTATACGATTTTCCTTGTTTTTCTCAGAATTGTGCAAAAGTGACTCAGGTCCCTTTCTGCAATAAGCTATTCAAATATAAAATACACGAGGATGAACAATTATCAGTTTTTGACGTCGAAAGTGGAGACAGACTATACTTCGAAGTCAAACAATTGTACCCCGAGAATAACCCGTTTTCCGTAATCTTCTCATTCAGACGAAAACTCTCACTCAATGTCTAGGCAAGCTATCGTGGACGAGCTGCACAAACCAGCTCGTCGCAACTACAAACGCTTGCCGGTGGTCACCAAGGACATCGACGACCTGTGGCAGGCGGACCTCGTCGAAATGAGCAGCGGTAATTTGAACAACTTGCAGAAAGTCAACAAGGGTTACAAGTACCTCCTTACCGTCAAAGACACATTTTCCAAATACGCATGGGCTCTGCTGCTGAAAGCCAAAACCGGTGCATGCGTTACAGAAGCATTCAAGTCTATTTTCGAGCAAGACGGGCAAACTGACTCTTTGGATGCAAAATGATTTGATAATTGCTGCTGAATTCCAAGTTTCTATTTTCTAGCCTACCTCCGACACGAAGAATTCCCTGATTATCCAGAAAGGGGTGTAAGTCCTTGAGGATACTTTTGTTGGATACTTGCCCTTTGATAGTGAGATCATTTTTCTCTTGATGAAAGAACGACATTTGTGTCATAACGACGCACGTTTGATTGGCATCTTCAATGTCAATTGAAGTAAGTGGATCGCATTGTTTGTTACTTGCATTTTTACAATTGCGAATGAATCTCCTTAACAATTTGAGAAATGTAGAACAATTGTTTATTATTGCCTCTGATTGTATATGAGACACCAGTGTAGTTACAGGAAGATTTCGTTGTACAGCAACATCTTTCTTGTTAAGACTTGTGTCTGATGATGATGATGGTCAGCACATTTCATTTTCTTGCAACCAAGCTGGACCATGGAACCATAGCGAATGATGATGAATATCTTGAGGTTTAACTCCACGGAAGATTGAATCCGCTGAATTATCCTTGGACGAAACATGTCTCCATTGATAAGTTTGAGTAAATTCCTGAATTTGCGCTACTCTGTGGGTACAAAAGGCTTCCATCTGCTTGTTGGCGATCTGAGTTATGCCAGAACTATTTGTGAATCTGTCCACAAATAAACATTGTCAATATTAAGTCTCAAAATTGGTAGAGTCGTGTTGAGTAGTTTAGCCAATAAGACTGAAGCGCACAGTTCCAATCTAGGAAGAGTGGTTTTCTTGATCGGGGCGACCCGTGATTTTGAGCACAGTAAGTACACTTCGGTGTAACATTCTTCGTTCATTGAACGAACATACAAGCAACTGCCATAATTTTTCTCCGATGCATCGGAAAAACCATGGATTTGTATATTCTTGACAAAAACAGGTGCTAGGATGAAACGTGGTATTTGCATTTCACTGATGACTGATAGCTGAGAATGAAGATGAACCCATTCATCTTGCAGGCTTTCTGGAAGTGGATCATTACAGTTTATGTTATGAAGCCACAACTGTTGTAAATAATACTTATACATTACAGTTACTGGTGAAAGTAGTCCAATAGGATCAAATATCTGGGCAATAACACTGGCTACTTGACATTTGGTTGGTTTGTGTGACATCAGGTTAACAGACTTGGCTCCAATGTTAATCATGAAAGTGCTATGAATAAGATTTTGAATCTCTCTCAGTGATTCTGAGTACTTCAGTGCTGTTGGAGCACCACTTTCGTAAGATGAATCCTCCTCTTTTCAGAAGTTCTGATAGATCTTGATAAAGTTGTAACGCACCTTGCATGCTACTGCTTCCTCCAACGTAATCATCAACATAAAAATCACGCTGTATCACTTGAGATGCGTGTGGGAAGTTAACTGCTTCATCTTTGGCTAACTGCTTCAGACATGTGGTTGCTAAAAAGGCACTTGATGTAATCCCATACGAGACCGTATTCAATTGAAATTCTGTTGTGAGTTTCTGAGGAGAGTTTTCCCACAGAATGCATTGCAGTGGCCTGTCATCTGGATGTATGTGTATCATTCTATACATTTTTGTTACGTCAGAAACCAATGCCACCTTGTGAATTCGAAATCTCAGAACAATGGAAAACAAATCTTCCTGTATGGTAGATCAAACCATTTGTATGATATTTATTGATTCCCGCTTGTTGATGTCGAACTTCCATAAAAAACAACACGTATTTTCGTTGTACTGGAATCCTTGAAGACACAATGATGCAGAATGAAAAATTTTGCGCTGTCATTTGTTTGTACACCATTTAAACTTCCTATGGGTTCCATGTGTCCCAACTGGTAATATTCTTGCATAAATTCTGTATAATAAGCCTTTAATCGTGGTTAACATTGAAGCCTCGTTTCTAATTGGTGAAATTGAGTTAATGCAGAGTGTGAGGAGTCAACTAACACTGAACGATCCTTACATAATGGCAGCCTGTCTGTATAACGGCCACTTTCATCTCGTGTTACATTTCGCTGAAAATGTTGCTCGTAAGCAATTTCTTCTGATGATTGCAGTTTCGTGTGGATATCCTCTATGATCCAGAACTGTTGCAGTTGCGAGCTGAGATAATTTTACTTTCTCGTGAAAAATGACCTAGTAATACTGTTGCTAGAAGATGTTGCCGGGATCTTCCCTGCAATAATCCATCCAAACTCTGTGTCTCGAAGAATGGGGAAATTTCCTGGTTTTGTTCTCTTTTCAGGCTTCATGACGCAAAAGAAAACCTGCACCAAGCAGAATCTGTATTTTGCCCGGCGAACAAAAGTTTGGGTCTGCTAAAGGAATATCTGTTGGAATGTTCCATTCAGATGCATCAACCTTTTGTGAAGGCATTAGTCCTGTGATGGTTGGCATCACTGAGCACGAAAGGCTTGTCGTAAAATTGTTTTTAGATCTACTGAATGATTTGATTCATCTGACGAATTGTTGATTCCCTGAATGGGAACTCCATGCTTTACCTTTCGAAGACGATGACTTTCAACAACATCTTCAACAATGGAATTATACTGACTCGCCGCCTCCAAGAGAGCACGACAATTGACCCAATTGCTCGCTATATCTTGTACTTGAACAATTGCCGTAGTAAGTAATACATGTGACGCGCTTTTCTGCTTAATTGAACAATAAAAAAACTTGAGGTGCTTGATCTGAATGCTGTAAAGAATCGCTTGTATTGTTTACCATTGATGGGTTCACGTGACCCCCAGATGACGCCTGATGACGCAGGTTGTTTAAATTGGATGTACCTTCATCCGTGAAGTAAAGTACTATGCTTCTGTTTACATTGTTTGCACGCTCCATATTTACACTGTAACGAAACGTGTTTATTACTGTTAAGACAGTTAAAACATACGCGATACTCAAGTAAAAATTTATACTTTTGTGAGATTGAAGCTTTCTTAAAGGCATCGCAGGAAAATAAGAGTTGTTTGTTTGCTTTACAAAACATGCACAATGAAGAACCTGTCGTAACATATGACTTTGAAGATTGCTGAAATTTAGCACTATACTGTTTATGCATATTTTTAGATGATTTTGTTGCTACCTTGTTACCTTCACTCGTAACTGGATTAATCTTTTCAAGAGCCTGGCATCAGTGCCCTAGAAAACTAAAGAGCTGATCTAATGTGCTAAATTCAGTATCATTACTTTCTAGTTCAAATACTCTTCTCGTTGCAGGATCGAGATTTAAAACGAGATGCTGAACTAAAATTATATCAGTTAACTACGTGTCGTCAGCTATAATTTTGAGCTCTGAAATAGAGCTAACTGCAGTGTTTGTAAATGCACGAAGTTCCTGACAATTCTCTTTTACAACTGGATTGATATGTAAAATATCATTTACATGTGAGACTGCAATCAACCTTTTATTGTCGTATCGTTCGTTGAGTTGCTCCCAAGCAATGGCGTAATTTGCTTCTGTCATTGGCAAATTTTGAATTAGATGTAAGGACTCGCCTTTAAACGATACTCGCTAATACTAAAACTTCTGAACATTTGAAATATCTACATTGTTTTGTATCAGCGACACGAACGTGTCCTTGAAATACACCCACTGCGTGTAATTACCGCTAAAATGTGGTAATGCAATTGCTGGCACTTTCACCTGCGTATTTGAAGTTTTAGATACACATTTGTTTTCTACACATGTTGCTATTTCATGATTGTCAATTAATGTTTGCATCTGTGACTTTAAATCGAAATACATTACTTCGATTTCATTCCTTTCCACGTCGTGCTCACCCTCGGGTGTTTCTGATTCTATTGTGTTGATCAGTTTAATCCAGATAGCATTAACATGTTCCATGCGATTTTTTATTTGTCGTATTTTTGCTGAGGATTCGTCGTAAGTACTGACATGCGATTGAATGCGTATAAGTTTCCCTTTGTGGGGGCTTCTATACTTGATCAATGCTTTTACGTTTGCCATGCTTGCTGAGAAACGAAACTGAATGCCGAAATAAACACAAGAATGCAAGAAGCTATGAAACAATGAAGAAAGAGGAATGTAGGAAACTAGACTTTTGGACTCACCGCTGCCGAAGCGAACACACTTCACGGGGAGTTGATTGTTGATTGTGTTTTTATCCGCAGAGCTTCATTGTTGATTCCGACGAAATCTCGAAGAACGGAAGAAAATTTCAAGGAAATCTATTGCTTCATGATTTCGCAGTAGTGTAATCAGAGGTGTTCAAAGTAGTACTTGGTACGAGGCCTATTATTTTCATTAATTTAACCACAATGGAAAACCTATTGTGACGATGTTTTTGTCGATTTTATGCTATTGCAACTCTGTGATTTTTCATCTCGTATTTCGTACGAGTGTCAATTTCTTTCGAGTTGAAGTACGTAACGCCTACACCCACGCACACCTACACCCACCCACACACACCCACACCCACCTACACCTATTTATTTCCGGTCTACTTCCGGTCCACTTCCGGTCTACTTGACAGACACCTGTGAGTTTTTCCAGTTTTTGTTTTAAGCATACAAGTGCATATATTTTGGGAGTTCAAACCAATACTTGGTACGAGGCCTATTGTTTTTATTAATTTAACTACAATGCAAAACCTATTTTGATGATGTTTTTGTTGATTTTATACTATTGCAAATCTGTGTTTTTTTCACCTCATACTTCGTACGAGTGTCATAATTTCTTTCGAGTTAAAGTACGTAACACCCATGCACACTTACGCATACCCACACCTACAACCACGCATACCCATACTTACACCCACGTACACCTATACCCACCCATGCACACCCACGCCCACCCACGTTATGCAACAAGTTATTACGCAATGTTTACACAACAGGTTATTACGCAGATCCGTATCTAGCGTGTTGTTGATTATGACGTAATGGGTGTCTTCTGATTGACTTACTGTTTCGGATGTTTTCATCCGCGCTTAGGTTACTTAAAGGGTTTTCGCATTACAGATCAGTCAGTATCATGAGAGTATTTTGAGACCTATGAGAGTACGGATGTGTTGTTGCAGTGTTAAAAGTTAAGCATTTAACTTATTTTAAAGCCACATACTATTTAGTATTTTAAGTTTAAAAAAGTGTATGAAGTGATTTTTTTTAATAGTAATTTCTATCAGCTTGAGTTTTGGTTTATTTATTATTTTTTTATACTTAGTACAAATTTATATTTTATATATAATAAAAATAGCTAATACAAAATAAAACGTCATGAATATTTTTGGGTTTAAAAAGCAACAACATAATCATCCTGTAGAGAGAATTCCAATAAACATGGATGTATTTAGAGAAATTTATCATCAAGTGAAAGGGTTACTTCTTGTTCACTTGAATAGTATTTGGTCTCATGTTGACGAGGATACTGGAAAGCAATTATTTGTATTTAATAATAACTTATCATCATATCAGTTACCTGTTAGTGGGAAAATTCAAATAAACATTTCACCACCCAATGCGGCAGTTTTGCACATAGGTCGAAATTTGTATAGAATTAAACATAGTACATTACTTCCTGATACGTCTTATGATGTGGAAATAGGGGTTTCTATTTGAAATTTCAAAGTTGCTCCCCGCCCCACCTACAAGAGGGGGAGGGCGTGTTCTTTTGTTGCACCACTAAACTTCCCCCTCCAAACTATTAACTTTTTATTTAGAACATTTTTTTTGTAGGATGATTTTTCTTCAAGATATTCAAATGATTCAGGTTAAAAAATCAAAATGAAAATTTGTCGATTATAGCGCCATCTATCAGAAATCGAAAAAAAATGTTTCAGACAAAACTTATGTGTTTTTTTCCGTAAAATCCGAATCTGTAATAAAAAATAGGGGTTTCTATTTGAAATTTCAAAGTTGCCCCCTGCCCCACCTACAAGAGGGGGAGGGGGTGTTCTTTTGTTGCACCACTAAACTTCCCCCTCCAAACTATCAACTTTTTATTTGGAACATTTTTTTGTAGGATGATTTTTTTTCAAGATATTCAAATGATTCAGGTTAAGAAAATCACCCAGTATATATATATATATATATATATATATATATATATATATATATATATATATATGTATATATATATAATTTACAAATTATATATTTACGATTTCTGAAGTTTAGTTTTCTAAAACATGGAAAACATATTGAAGTTCCTCAATTTACTATATTGCGAAAAGATGGTATACACAAGGCAGTTCAAATACCTATTGCATACTGGGATGAGTCTACCAATAAATATAAAGTACATGACGACGAACAATTATCAGTTTTTGATATTGAAATTGGTGACAAGCTAGTATTTGACATAAAGCAGTTATACTCTGAGGACAATCCATTTTATGAGATATTCTCACTTCGAACTCGATGTCAAGACATGAATTACACAAACCAGCCCGTCGCAATTACAAGCGATTAAGTGTAGTAACAATAGGTGTAAATGAATTCTTCCAGGCTGATCTGATTGAGATGGCTCCTCCAAGGGGGACTTTAAAAAATTTGGATAAGATAAATCATGGTTACAAATATATGCTTACAGTTATTGATACCTTTAGTAAATAAGCATGGGCTGTTCCCCTAAAATCCAAGACTGGTACTTGTGTTACCGAGGCTTTTAAGTCGATATTCAGTGAGGGAAGAATACCAAAATATTTACAGACAGATAGAGGGAAAGAATTTTTCAATTCTACATTTGCTAAGTTAATGCAACAACATAATATTAAACATTATTCTACATACAGTGATCTGAAAGCTAGTATAGTGGAACGATTCAACAGGACATTAAAAAATCGTATGTGGAGACAATTCACTCTACAGGGCAATTATAAGTGGGTACAAATTTTACCCGAGCTAGTCCATGATTACAACAACAGTACACAGTACTATTCACATGAAACCTGCTGAGGTAACCAAATCTGATGAGCAACGATTGATTTCTACTGTTTATTGTAAAAAATATACATACACTACCAAGAAGCCAAAGTTTACAATAGGGGATCAGGTAAGAGTCAGTAAATATAAACAGTTATTCGAGAAGGGTTTTACTAAAAATTATAGTACGGAGTTATTCTCAGTGGTTCAAGTTTTACCAGGGAATAGAAATACATATATAATGAAAGATAACAAAATATTGAAAGGGTGATTTTATGAAGAGGAACTTAGTAAAACAAAATATCGAGATACATATCTAATCGAGAAAATATTGAAGAAGAAAAATAATAAATTGTATGTGAAATGGTTAGGTCTGCCAGACAAATGTTGGATAGAAGCAAACCAGGTGATTCTTTGACACCAACATGGAATGTGGTACAGCGTTTACCAGATGTAGTGGAAACTAATAAAAAAATGGAGAGTTGTTACCTGATAACGTAAGATGCCTCATTGCAGGCCCATCAGGTTGTGGAAAAACCACTTTGCTAGTTGATAATTTCTTGCTTGCCCCCAATTGGCTAGATTGGAAAAATAGACACTTGTATGTATTCTCAAAGAGTTTAGAACAACCGAAATACCAACAACTCATGAAGCTGTACGAGGGACTGGGCATAGCTAAATATTCATCAACAATAAAACCTCTCGACCAATGTTTGAAAAATTTTGTTGTGGTATTCGATGATGTTATTCTAGAAAATCAGAATGAAATTAGAAATTTTTTTACACAGGGTTGTCACAAAGAAATAGACTGCTTTTATTTAGCTCAAACAAAAAAAAGGTAAAGGTAAAGTGTTCCCCTGTGCATAGCACCACGCCATGAAGGCGTATAGGGGGTGTGGGGGTAACGCCCCACACTTTCTTGATCCGGTCGTGAGTGGGGGTGATGTGATCAGCATCACGCCCCTGACCGCCTTTACCCCCCAGGGTTTCCCCCAGGTACCCATGTTATTCGACGCTGGGTAAGCGCAGGGGCCGCTTCCACCGTTAGAAAAGTTCCAGGATTTGAACCGGCCGGGGATCGAACCCGGGACCTTGAGCATGGTAGTCAGACGCGTTACCGACTGAGCCACCGCGGCCACTACATTTAGCTCAAACTTATTCCAAAATTACCAAACAGTTACTACGAGATAATACAAACTTAATCTGTTTGTTTCGTCAAGATCGTACTAATTTGAAACATGTATACGATGATTATGTGGGAGGAGACTTAAATTACAACCAATTTTCAAACTTCTGTTCATCTTGTTGGAACAGCGACGATTTTGGATTTGTTACTATCGACATGACTCAGAAACCTAACAATGGTAAGTTTAGAAATCAAATCAACGAATTTTTAAACGTTGAAACGATATAAAATAACCATTAATCAAAAAATAAATATGACGAAACATAAAATAGAAGATAATTTGAAATTACGAGAGTACTTGTCCAAACGTTTCAAAGGTTTGGATAAATCAGATAATCGAGGTTTTTACGAACAACACAAGCGTCAAGACCAACCTATTATCGATGCAATTAGTGGTCTCGGTAAAGAGATTAAGAGTGTTAGAGAACAAAATAAAAACCTCATCAATGAATTGGTACCTCTTACTGCTAAAAATTATGCAGATTTTCCACCTACCCCTTTATCCAGCATCCACACTCCCCTGGTACTTAAGGAACCACCTGCTAAAACAGCTATAGAGGAATCAGAGAAAATCGGGTTGGGTCTCCTGGCAAGGGATTACCTGAGTACAGGAAAATTCGAAAAAGATGAGGTTTTTGGTTTGTATCCAACTATGGTGGGAAATGAAGGTGTAGTATGGAAAATTGGCAAATCTAAAGTTACATTCGAAGGGGACAACATAAAAATTAATTTGGGTGGGAGAAACAGCTGGTCCAGATATCCTGGTACCGTAGGGCTATGGGAGCTCATTACCAAAAAACAACCAAAAATTTTACAGATGATTATCAAAGTTACTTTGAAATTTTGACACTCTCTGATGCTTTGTACCAAAATAACGATGCCAGTCAAAAGCGAGTGAAATCGAGCAGCGGGGATAAATACAAAACTCTGATTAAACCTATCTGGAATCAACTAAAAACCGGTAGTGGTATAAAACAATACAATACTCTACCTAAATAATTTGTATGGGTAAACGATGTGAGAAAACTTTTAGATAGGTTGCTGGTTATAGCAGGGGAGGAAAATGCTGGGAACAATAATTTCCATAATGAGAAAATAGGTATTGTAAACATGATTAGTGACAAATTAGCTAATTTTATTGTAAACGATCCTAAAGGTATAGGATACTAATTTAAAATTATCAATACTTTACCTCATAAATTCTGGAATATATCAGAGGGTCGAGGTTTAGTAAATGATATTATTAATAAACTTGCGTTCGAGTTACACGTACCTGGTTACCAATATTGTGGTCCTGGTACAAAGCTTGAGAAACGAATAGACAGAGGGGTATTAATCCTCTGGATGCAGCTTGTAAAGAACATGATATTGCTTACAACACACACAAAGATCTGAATAATCATCATGTGGCTGATCAAAACCTGGAAGAGGCAGCTTTTGGAAGATTAACAAGCAGAGATGCATCATTGGGTGAAAAAATAACAGCGTTGGGTACAACCATTGCTGTGAATACAAAACAAAAAATAGGGTGGGGTTTGTAATATAAATACCCTGAAAAATAATAATAATAATAAAACAACATGAAACCAAAAGGAGTTGTATACCAAATACCATATCACGATCTTAAAAATTTAAAACTTAATTCGATTTTAACTAAAAAACAACAAGAAAAAAAGAGGCAATGTATAACCAAAGGGAATGGAATGAAATTATTACTCAGTACGGCACAATTAAAACGATTGCAAAATTCAAGAAAGAAAACACACAGTGGAGGATTCATATTCAGCGTTCCAGCTACCCTGGATGCATTGGGGGCAGTTGGGAGCTTAGCTGGGGGTAGTGCTGCTATTGCCAAAACTGTAATTGATTCGAAAAAAAAATAAGGCAGAACTAGAAGAGCAAAAGCGTCATAATCTTGCCATGGTGAAAAAAATAGGCAAAGGTGTGAAGTCTAGATCACTCAGAAAATTAAACAAAAGAAGAAGCACTCACGAACCAAGACATTGAATCTGTAATTAAAGTATTTAAAATTAAATACTTCAGGGGGGTTTTCATGTCTGATTCTCTTCCTAAAAGTAGTCCTTACTCTCGAGAATGTGGTGTGGTGAATTTGGACAAGTCCGAAAACGTTGGTACCCACTGGATATGCTATTATAAACAAAATAACAATGCTTTTATTTTCGATTCCTTCGGAGGGGTACCCCCTACAGAATTAATTCGTTACTTGAAACATGTTAAAATTTATTACAACGACGATCGTATTCAAGATTTCGATCAAATTATATGTGGTCATGTTTGCATTACGATGCTCAGAATTTAAATAAAATACCAAACATCAAGTTACAAGATTTTCAAAAAGCTGTATTATATATTAAATATGGGAATTTTTCATCTCTCCAGCGAGACTTCGGTTTTGAAACTACATCTTCACAATGATATTATCTATCCAAAATCCATAGCTCTGAGAGCATTCTACAGTATGTATCTGATTCCGAATGTAACTACCTACAACAATACTATATTAGTAGGAAATGAAAAAATAATTATTCCTCCTGGATAGTATAACTTATCTACTTTACAATTTGAACTTCTAACCACTGTCTTGCTTTCTCAAAATTCTGTAACATACAGAGTAGAGATTGTAACTACCAATGAAACAGTGGACTTATCTACCAAGGGAGAAGTTTTAGGATTTGAGAACAATAGCAAATTAGAACCAGGTGTTAGGCACATAGGTAAATTTATACCAAAATTCTTAGCTTTTGAGACATTGAATATTCACTGTAACATTGCCAAAGGTATGATTATCAAAGCATAAGAAAATTCGATTGGCAGTCACAAGGAGACAGGTATCATTGCTACATTTAAACCGAATTCGGAATTTATGAAACCTATCTTCTATTCCCCAATCCCACAAGTATATTTCCCCGTTTCTATTGATAAAGTTAATTACATAGAGATAACAATTACGAATGAGAAAAATGAAATCATCGATTTTGCCGGTGCTAATAGCACTGCGATAATAGAAATTAATATTTAAAATATATAAATAAATACCAAGATGGAAAATATCAAGAGTTATGAATTACAGTATTTCCCTCCAAACAGGAGGACATTTGCAAATTTGAATCAACCCAATAAAGAGATACAGTATGACATCACGGTGTGGGATGGATTCATTCATCCACATAGATCCGATCTGTATATAAAATTTGATATTGTAAAGCAAAGTAATGGTGAAGAATATCCCCTCCACGGAGGTAATATAAAACTTATAGATAATTTTGTTCCATTCTTATTGTCTCAAATTGAAGTCAGGAAGCATGGTACAGTGATTGACAGGATTGATTGTCCTGGAATTACATCCACTACGGTGGAGACATTGAAACTGTCCAAATCAGAGAGTGCATATTATAAAGTTGGTGGGTTCGAAGCTGGAACAAAAATTCAAGCAAAAAGTCACACAGTACTGTTTCCCATGAGATTGCTATTTGAATGTTTCTCTGATTATAAAGAAATTATGTGGAAAGGTGGTTTGAGTGTCATATTTCGCAGAGCACCCAATGATCATAATGCCATCATGAGATACAAAACTCTAAATGCAGATGGAACAGCTAATGAGGCTAGTTTACCCAAAGCTGCGAAATGTGTGATCCAGTCTATGGAGTTACGAATGCATATAGTTGAATATGAATCGAATTATGCTCTCAAATACAAAGCCAACATTTTGAAAAATCCTCAAATTCCGATTCAATTTTATACTTATCAATGCATACAGAGGTGAGTGGAGGGTAAATTGTTTGAATTTGATCTTACTAATCAGTTACAATCTTTGCAATATGACATGCCAGAGTTCGTAGCTGTGCTGTTTCAAACAGGGAGAGATGACAATCAGGAAAATAATAGCAGCCAGTTTGATAATTGTAAAGTTAAAAATGTGTATCTGAAGAATGGCAGAAATGAAGTATTTCCTCGTGAAAATTACAATTTAAACATTACAGAGCAAGATTATTTAAAATTATATGAAGCTTATAGTGCATTTAAAAGAGTAACTGAAGGTAACATAGATATGTATTATAATCCAGATGAGTTCATAATTCACAGAACAATGATTTTAATCAATGCATCAAAAAGAAAATTGGTAGTTATAAATGACCGAACTAATATTAAATTGGTATGTGAATTTCATGAAACTCTACCTGAAAATACAATATGCAGTGCAATTTTAATTGTGGAGAAATCATATATTTATGATGTAAAAAATGAAAGAGTGATAGAAAAATTTTAATAGGAGAGAATAAGAATAATACATAAAAAATTAGACTACGTGTAAATTATTTTTTGTTATTTTCAAAATTTTGGTTTGATGTTAGGTTTATTTTTTTCACATGTGTTGAGTGCAATTATTATTAACTTCTAAAGTAAAGTGTCCCCAAGGCAAAGTATGGATTCCACACTCGAAAATACACCTCTTGTCGTCATGTGGACTTTCTTTATTTTATTCGTTGTAATCTCATGGTTTGAGCTTTGTATTCTATTATCCTCTCGAAGTATCCTCGACTGTGAAGAAAGGCAATCAATATAATTAATCCTGGAATGTTAGTTTGTTTTCTACGGTATCTTTGCACGTTCCTTTTGCTTTCTTCGTGACGCTGCATTCTGTTCTGAATGTATACATCTTCGAACGCAAACCAGCAAACTCAACAATAATATCACAGTTACATTCATCTTTGAACTTACCGAGAACCTTCTTGTTGTGGGAAGCAATTCCAAATCTGTTAGGTTGAGGGTAGGAAGAAGTGTCGAAATACCTAAGCATGGAAGGATGTTTAAGATCTTCGTAGAGGTTAGGTGTTTCTATGTCATAAATAAAACTAGGGTGTCTAAGTACAAAATTGACAGCTTATTATTATAGAAAGGTTTCATAATATTATAATGAAATTCTAACATGTACAGTTTTGACAAGTCGAGAACTGTTGCACCAACGTAAATAGGTTTTCTGAATTTTATTAATTTTATATCTAGATTAAGAAGTGTTAAATTCTCGTTGTAAATTTTTCGCGATTTGTATCTAGGATTAGATACCAATTTTCTACATTTATTGTTATCTGAAACCAATTTTATGTCTATATGCTTTCTGACGTTCTCCATCGTTTTTCCATAAACAGCATTATTCATTAGTTTATAAAAATCTTTATCTAATTCTGAAATGGCAGATGTTCTGTATCTCGTGTTGGTCTCAATATAAGATTTTAACCATGAACAGTGTTTGAACTTGAGAATTCTTCTCACATTTACTACCTGAACACCCTTCCCAATCAAAAACTGGAGATTCTTGTAGTGGACGACATATCTCTCTTTTCTCTCTAAGGTTAACATAAGATTGCTTTGATTAGAATCAGGTGGACATTTAATTTCGGGAGCCGGACGTAAATCGGAAAAAATATCATGCAAATTATTTGGAAATTCAATGTCTACCTCAATAAACAGATCAAATTCACGATCGTCGAAATGATTAATATCAATTGAAATAGGATCTATCCATTAGAATCCTCCGTATGGAAGTTTTTGTATCTTTGCGAATCCGTAGAGATTGTTTACGTCAGCGTAAAATATGTAATTCGGTGGTCGATTTGCATCGTATTGATTCCCAGACATGTGAATATTGTTTGCCTTGGCATGTCTCTGCGAGCATTGCACCATCCCCCCACGTATCCCCCTTTCTATAAAAAGTAACATGTCCACATCCGATATCAATTCCAACTTGATCCTGGTCTGGAGCAACATAGCAGACCACGCCAAACCAGAAAGACTGTAGAAGTATGCTGGATCTAATTTATAAATATTTTTTGCTGTTTTTCTGAATACCTGAAATACATCAGCAAGTATTGTTAGGTCTAATTTGAGATACGCATCGTGATAATCGCCGAGAGTATTGTATCTCAATTCCTTCCATATTAATTTCGCATGTTCGTATTCTTCATTCGTAATTCCGGTTTTTTTCAGATGACTGAAGAATTCTTTTTGAGGTGGGAGAATGTCATCGTCAAATTTAGATTCATCGGTTACATATTCGTAAGGATAAATGCCTTTACGTTTAATCAGTTCTACGTGTATGTTGGGAAAACTAGCTTTTGTAATTTTGAATTGTTCGTCAGTAAGTTTACTCGCTAAAGCATCGAGACTTGCCGATAATAATCTAAAAGAATCTAGAAACCTCATCTCTATGATTTCATTTGTTCCTGGAATTTTAACGTTTTTACTTATAGAAATATAACGCTCTTCGTTTTGAGCAAGAATATCTATTTTTTGCGTATCGTATCCAAGATTCCTAATTTGAAAATGGAAGTCATAATTGGATCCATTATGAAAAAAATATTGTTACGAATTTACGCTTCTGGATTTTGAGGTTACAAGCGACACTTCAGTCAATACATGGGGAATTTGATGCTGAACGTGCTGCTATTACATTAATAATTTGCAAGTTTAATTTCATCTTAACCTCAGAAATTATGTCTGAACATGATAGATGAATAATCAATGCTGTAAAACGAGGATTTTTGAAAAGTCAACAACAGAAAAGATATCGGAACTCAAAAAAGCCTTGAAATTTGAACAGCACTTGTTAACGTCACTTGCTAGTTTCACGATTTAAGTCCTTTATTGTTGTGAATCCGGTAAAGAATAATAATTGAAAATTGTACTTTTATTTTTATAGTTGTTATTAATAACTGAGTATATTTTTCTTCACGTAATATCATACTTTTCAACGTGGCTAGTACATATGGTCCTTTGTTTTATATACATACATTTATCGAGAAGAATTGTTATTACAAATAATATTTTATTTGCTGTTTCATGTCTCGCAACCACTAGGGCAGAGGCGTGGCGTACATGTAGTCGCTGTTACCGCAGGTAACACCAAAATAAAAAGAATTGAATAAACCGTCTTAAAATATTATTACCTATTGTACATAAACTGGTAATATTGTCGTAAAGTAAACTTTGCAGACTGACATTTTTTCTGACACGGGCAAAAGCGAAGAGGAGGCCTGATCCGGTACCCTCCTCAGGCAACATGAGGAAAGGGCCCTGAGCCCACAAAGGAAGACTTCGCGTAGTGGCAAAGACTGTTACGGCGGGAGGAGGAGGCGGTTTATTGCCATGCCTGTTTAGCCGGCGCAGTTGCCGGTGATCGTTACCGGATATAGATCAGTGTTGCCATATTCAATTGACAGAAAAGAGCTAAGTCGCCTAATCGGGTCTATCTTACTCTGAAGGTGTCCAGTCACACTGGGGAACGATGGCGCAGTGGTAGTGTCGCCTCCTTATAATCAAGGGATCCCGGTACGTGTTGCGTGTCGTTTCGGTCTGAAAGTTCAATAAGGGAGTGATCTTTTTCATTACTGGTATAATTCTTATAAGAACTTCTGTGCACTGTGAAAATGGACTGTTTTCTTTAAATTCTAAGCTTGCCGCTGTGGGCAACAAAAAATATTGTTTTAATTGTGCGTAGTGCGAACACAGAAACCTATCCAGAACTGCAATACTTAGCTCATTACACACTATTGTTAAATATCTCTTTCCATAATAAAAGCTTTATAAAATGTTTCTAGGGAGTTAAAAACTTAACTTTTAAAAGGATAAACAAATTAAAAAATGTATTAAAAGTAAAGCCTGCAAATTTCTTCATACAGTTTACAATATTCTCTTAAACTCCCCGTTTTCTATCGGAATTTTTTTCACAAAAATATAGCTATCTTAATCGTTACTTTTTGAATTACATTTGTATCTTGAGTGTTATTACAATATAAAATTAATAACCTTGAACAAATTGAAAAATGGGAAGTAACGATGAGTATTAAAAAAATACTAGAAAATCGTTCACTGCTCATTGTAGGATACACTTTTTAGGCGTAATAAACGCTGGTTTTGCTTTCCAAGGAAACAACTTTATTCCAAGTAAATTAATAATTGCAACTGTAAATATTTTGATTGTATTTTTTTTCGAGACTTTCTAGACGGTACGAGACTTTTCACGAGCCGTCTTCTCTCGTCTCATGTCCCATCTCAACCCTGGCTTCGCCTGATTTTTCGCTGTCCTAGTCGGTATCTCATTTGATAGAGTACTGGCGCGGTATGCAACAGACCCTGGTTTGGGTCCTGGTCATTTCTAAAAAATGACTAGTTAGTGCATCTCCTGTGTATGCCAAATCGTAAGATGTTTAATGAAAAAAAACACGAAATAAAGATGAAAGAAGAAAACTGTGGGTATTCCCATCGGAGGAGGGGACACTTTTCTTCTTTGGTCAACAGTGGTCCACTAAGGGAGATTTCACACTGACGTGACAAGCAATACGTTTTGCTTGAACGTCACAAGTCAAACGTGCAGGCCTGTGCGTGCCATTTGTGTCGCTATGATGTGAAACGCTGCTGTTGATGGGCCTGTTCCAAACGACACGTATTGCGTGTTCCTTCGGACTGAAATCTTCCTAAGTCGTGAAGATCCAAGTCACAAGGGTGGGAAACTAGGGTTTTGTTAAGGTTAGATGCGAAGGCAGATAACAACACCAAAAGGATCATATCCAAACCTGCAGGAAGAACGCGTCTTAATTCAGTCTCCAATACGAAATGATAAAAACTTTTGGTGAGCTGATTAATGAAAAATGTGTCCGAGATAAATAAGTCAGCATATTTTCATAATATTGAGAGACGAAACTTGAGATGTGTTGTGAAGGAAAGAGTTTTTACTGTGAATTATTTTTTCTTTCACAGTCCAAATGTTTTAGAGAAAACTTCTTTTTGTTTCGGGCCAACATATGATTTGACTGCTGAAGCTGTGACAGAGATAATTTTAAACACTTGCGAGTGCTTAAACCTGAATATGAACCATTTGGTGGGTTTCTGCTCTGCTGGAGCTGCAAACATGGGCGGACACATCAGTGGTGTTCAGGCTCGAATCAGAGAGAAATAAGCATCCGAGATCTGTCTACATTCACTTCACGGCCCACAGTTTGAATATCGCGTTGTCGAGTGGATTGTCTATCCCGTGCGTAACAGCTTCGTAAAAATACTCAAGGACATCATAGATGTTTAGATAACTGACGAGAAGAAACTGACAAACGCATACATACGGAGATGGTATCGGCACATACACAATGTTAATGCATTGCAACAGAGGAGTCGAGTGGTAAAGAAGTTCCGATTTCACGTTCTGATAAAAATGGCAGGCTTAAACAGTGGAGACGATGTAGGGGACAGTTCCTCCACATTTTTTTTTCGCCCCAGTACTATGATGGCCTCCTAATGTCTACCAAGAGAAAGTAAACTTTCCTTGCGCCCTCCCCCACTTTTTGGCACACAATCGCCACGACGGGCATTAAATATACACGTGCGAGGTTCTGTCTACACCCTATAAACATATGTTTTTTAGACCCCCCCCCCCAAAAAGAATTTCTGGGTACGTTCCTGATCCCCTAGTGCATTGTCTCAATCCATGTAATCACCCTTTCCTTCCACCTCTAAACTCGACCAAGCATCCTCAGGTTGCTTCTAACCTTCGTCGGTGGTTCAAATGTGTGTTGAGGATGGAGGAAGGGGTAGGAAGTTTGAGTGTAGAATTTTATGACGAATGAAAGGTGTCTACATTTTCACTTTCAAAATATAAGAGCCTGGCAGGTATGACTTGCAGAGCTCGCGTATCCTAACGGCCGCCCTGGCTTTAATCAAGAACGAAATTGTTTGTGATGTCTCTTTGTGGATTCATCCAAATTTAATCTGAATGCTGTTCTGCTTCATAATGGGAATCATTTGCCCTCCTATGCTGTAGGAATCAAGGAAACCTATGTTACCATGCCAACACTCCTGAAAGTGATCAACTACGAAGCACTTACTTGGAATGTCTGCAGTGACATGAAACTTGTGGCACTACTTGCTGGTTTGCAAGCAGGGTATACAAAGTACTTGTTGGAGTAGTACTTTTTTCTTTTACCATAATATTTCACATGTAACAAAAAAAATTGTTGTTCATTTTGGAGTTAATTTGTTTCTATTTAATTTCAATTGTATTCATTTGTGTGTATTTTATATTTAAGAAACCTGTACTCCCATTGGTGAATTTGTTTTGGACACGGTGTCCACTTGCCGCCATTTTTTTATGCAACGCTCTGCAGTTTAAGTGTTGGTGGAGAAACCACTCCGGCAACAGCCGAAAAGCGTCGCGTCGCTCACCATCATAGATAACGCAGGCCTAACGTGGCTACGTTTCATTGGTGTCATTTCAGTGATTCAGTGCAGTGAATTGTAATTGATTCCAACAAGAACATTGGGGTCTCGGGTTTGATACCCGGTGGAGGCTCAGAGTGGTTCGGATCCCACTTTAAGCTGTAGGTCCAGTCCCGATTAGCCTTACTGTGCATAAAGTGGACTTAAAACACCAAATCAATCAATCCAACAGGAACATTACAGTGTTCGATATTATTTCACTCAAGCACAAGTGGCGTGTTATTGTAACACCGGCTACAAACCTCGTGTAAACAGTTTCCTTTAAGGAGGAGTGCGGGATAGTGTAATACGTGTTGTGTGTACGTACGTACGTATATATTACAATATGGACCTTCACGATAGTTTCTCGGCGAACACCGGTTGTGTTGGACGTGCTGATATCGTTCTCTCGTAGTGCGTTCCCTGAATGCAGCTAGTGAGTCAACTACGGCTGAAAAAATTGGACTTGTAAAAGAAGCGACAAATGGAAAACCAGTAAGTACTATAGTGACAAGTAAGAATAAAGAAATGAATATAAACACGATAAAGATAAGCTTTCCCGTGAATGCTCCAAAATCGAGGGCAACGGATATACACGAATTTATTCATATACCATTCCGTCTGCATGTTGACGAATTGATGGGAATACAACTCCCGGCAATTATGCGTTGTGTGTATATTAAATTTGTGAGAGAAGCGACAATGAGAAAACTATTTGAACAACATGGGCCTGACATGGAGTTTCGTTACGCTGATGGCAATAGTGTGAAAGTTTCATTAGAAGAAGCGGGAAGGGAAGTGAACTTTGTGCGTGTCTTTAATCTCCCACTGGAAATGGACGATGATAGTGTGAAAGAAAAGCTGCGAGAATTTGGAACTGTCGATATTGTAGACAAAGAACAATGGTATCAAACTTTCGATATCCAGTGTATAATGGAGTTTGCGTACCTAAAATGGAAGTCAAAAAACAAATACCGTCATTTCTAGTAATCCGGTCGTTCCAGTGTCACGTTATCTATGATGGACAGCAACGGACGTTCCAGATTTGTCACCAGCCTGGTCATGAACGTAGAATGTGCGAGCTTCGTCAGCCCACTGTCCTGAGAGTTCCGCTCAGACACGGACGAAACTACAGTCAAGTGGCGCAACAACGAGAAGGTTATGTAGGAACCTCGGGACCATACCACGAAGTTTCATCCAGTGAAACACCTTCTACTAGCCTTGAGAACCAGCTGGAATCAACTGAAATACCTACAGGAAGTCACCCTAACTCGCAGAAGGACGGAACACCTACCAACCCCGTAGAAGACAAAACGAAGGAAACGGAAGCTCTCCACCCACGGAAGGTGTTGTTGCTGGTATGGTGGTCTATGGTGGGTGTGATCCATCATGTCTTTCCTAGGCGAGGTGAAACAATCAATGCAAATTGTTACAGTACTGAACTCCATGAAATGCACCACAAACTTCTCCACAAGCATCAAGCAATGGTAAACAGACATGGTGTCCTCGTGTTGCACGACAATGCTCGCCCACATGTCACACAATGGACGATGCAGGCTCTCCATGAGTTGCAATATGAAACCCTTTCTCATCCAGCATATTCTCCCGACCTTCCTTCCATTGACTACCATCACTTCCGGCATCTCGATCACTTCCTGACAGGGAAGAACTTTGCTGATGATCGGGCGGTGCAACATGCCGTTGAGGAGATCTTTGCGTCGCAGACTCCAGACTTCTTTCGCCATGGAATCCAATTGTTGGCTGAGCGATGACAAAAGTGTGTGGCTGCAGACGGCGACTATTCTGATTAACCAGGTATTGTAGTTTTGATTTTTTTGGCCTTTGGCAATAACGCACCTGGGCCGGACATTTCATTCGCACCAACCCAATACAATCAGTTTTCCAAGTTTTGCTCTTCATGCTGGAACCAAAATGATTTCGAATTTGTCACAATAGACATGACGAGAAAACGTAATAACGGAAAATACAGAAACAAAATTAATAATTTTCTAAACGTTGCAAGGTTACAAGAAACGTCTTGACCTATTATAAGTAACTACATACAAAAAAAATGAAACGCAAAGTTGCAGATGACAACCTGAAGCTGCGTAGCTACCTGGCAACTGTTTAAGGGTTGGAAATCCAAGAAGCGTAGAATTTGCGAAAAGAAAAAGCGTCAGGACCAACCTATCATAGATGCTATCAGTGTACTTGGTAAAGAAATCAAAGATGTCACCGACCAAAACAAGGAGTTAATCAACGAGCTTGTGCCACTCACTGCTCGAAATTACCATACCCACACAGATATCCAGAATTCACACTACTCCGTTTGAACTTACACCACCTCCGAGACGTCAGGCCCTAGGTAGTACCTCTTCGGACAAGCTTGCCGAGCTGGGTCCTTTTGGCGAGGGATTACCTAAGCAACGGGAAATTTGAAAAGGACGAGGTGTTCGGATTATACCCAACCATGGAACCCAATGAGGATGCGGTTTGGAAAATTGGAAAATCGAAAGTCACGTTCGAGGGTGACGACGTGAAAATCAATTTGGGCGAGAAGAACAGCTGGACTAGGTATCACGGTACCGTGGGACTGTGGGAGCTCATCACCAAAAAGTTAAACACTATTGTTCTAGTATCTTGTCTATATTAAATTGGAACTTCTGTTACATGAGTTTTTTTCATACATACTATCTACTACTTCATACTACTACATTTGAGGCATGTCTTACTAGTTTTTAGACGATAGTGGCCCCACGGGAGCGTGTGAATACCACATTTCAGAAAACACCTCTTGTCGTCGCGTGCGTCCAGGGCAACCTTTCTCACCTCGTTGGTTGTCAACATATGGTCGACACTCTGGATGCGCTGCTCCACTCCTAGAATTGGCGTCCTGGTTTGAGGAGTCTCGACGTAATCCTCGAACTTGAGGTGCTCTTGGGCGACCTGCCTGCTCACACCCTTACCTTTTTTTGTGATTGAACTCTCTGACCGAATAGCATAGGCTTTGACGCGAAGACCGGCAAACTCAAGAATTACATCTCGGTTCTTCTCGTCTTTGAGTTTGCCAGGTACCTTCTTGTTGCGAGCCAGGATTTTGTATCGGTTCGGCTGGGAATAGCCTGACGTGTCGGAGAGGTTCACAAAAGTTGATACTGTGTATATATCCCTATATGCGTCGTCCGTGCGAACGTGGTACACCAAACTATCTGTGTCCGTGTAGAGTAGGCTGATATTGTAGTTATAGTGCTGGCGTAGTATCCCATAATATACGTGAAACATGTACAGCTTGCTCTGGTCTAATACTAAGGCACCAACATAGATTCGCTTGTTGAGCCTCACCTCGCTCTTCCTCATATGCACCAAAGCAAGTTGCTCATTGTAAATAGTACGTGACTTCAATAACAGACTTGCTACAAGCTTGTGCTTTTTTATATATATTAGCCTCACATCCACACGATTTCGCACATTCTCCATGGTTTTCCCAAACACTGCATTGTTCATTAAATTGAAGAAATCGCGATCGAAATCAGAAGTAGCGACTGTGTGGTGTTTGGTGTTGAGGTCGATGTATGGTTTCAACCATGAAGAATGCTCGAACATAAGAACTCGATGTACTGTTCGTACGGTAATCCCTCGCTCCATCAACCACCAGAGGTTTCGGTAGTGCACAACATAACGCCCTTTGGGCTTGAAGTCTATGACGAGCTTTGGTTGGTTCAAGCCAGGCGGGCACTTAAATTCCGGGGCTGGCGGAAGGTCGCAGAACAAATCCTGCAGCTTCCACATCGTTGAAACCTTCAACGTCAAATTTGGAGGGATCAGCCCATGGAACCCACCGGAGGTGAGTGGCAGCATCATGGAGTGTCCCTAGAGGTTATTGACGTCTCTGTACATGATGTAGCTGGAGCTGGACGGTTGGGAGAGGTCGTAACCAGTGAACATGTGGTGATTGTTGGCGTGCGAGTGTCGCTGCGACACCTGGACCATTCCACCTCGGACGGCACGTTCTACAAACAGCATCATGTCCACGTACGAAAGAAGCTTAAGCCTGACTTTTGTAACAAGAAGCATGGCCGACCATGCCAGTCCAGGAAGACTGTAGAAGTATGCATGGTCCAGCTTGTAGATGGTCTTCGCAGTTGCACGAAAGGTCTGGATCACATCAGCGAGGAGCGTCACATCGAGTTTTAGGTAGGCATCGTGGTAGTCCCCAAGAGTTTGGCAATCCAACTTGCGCCACATGGACTGAGCATGGTTGTAGTCGTCCTCAGAGATGGCTGAGCCTCGCAGATTGCTGTAGGAATTCGCTCGGGGAGGCAGCGACTTCTCTGCAAACTTGGTAGAGTCGGTAATGTATTCGTAGGGGTAGACCCCCTTACGCCTCAAGAGACAGGCGTCCAAGTTCGGAAAGACGGCAGAGGTGATGAGCATTTGTTTGTGGCTGAGCTTTTTCGCCAGGTCATCGAGGCTGGCCGGGAGGAACCTCAGGGAGTCGAGGAAACGAAGTTCGATGCGAGAGCCTGATTCTGGGATTCGCACCCACTTGCTCAAGCTAATGTAACGCATTTCGCTCTGCGCCAGGACGTTGATTTGCATGTCGTCGTACCCAAGATGCGGCACGAGATGGTGGAAGTCGTACACCGAGCCATTGTGGAAAAGAACGGGATTAAGCGCGGGTCCCGGGCCAACAAATTACACCGGTTGCACTAAGAACCAACGTAGTTGCCGTTGAAGTGGTCATGATGTTGAACTTTACGGTTGTTGGTGGTAAAATTCCAGGTACACACAGAACACGTAGTAGCCTTCTCGTGCTTGGTTTTGTCGTCAGGAGACAGCGATTGCATAGACTTGGGGGTCATCAGGAACTTCCCTATCTTGTTGGCTTCAGCAACCATCCTCTCTAGAAAGTGTTTGGCTGCGTCGGGACCGCGATACACATAGGGCTTGGGGTAAACATGTCGGTCTCGCCGCACCACAATATAAGCAAAACTCGAGGCCTCGTGGAGTTGGTAAGGGATAGTGGAGGAAACTTCGGGATTGGGATTGGGATCGCGTGTGGACATAGGTTTGAGGATGGCCTCGAAATCGGCGATGATGATAGCAGAGTGCTCTGCCATGGCACTGTGCATGTGAAATGTTTCTAGAGTGCCAGCTTTGGGCAAACTGTCACCCCTATCTCGTTGGCATTGCAATAGAGTTTGTGGCTAGCAAGCTTCTCGGCAGCAATGTTGGGACCTCTGATGCTCTTATAATTCTGCTGTTTTCGATTATCAAAAGTGGACAAGCACCTGCGACAAACTTCTATGTGGTGTGTGTATTTGCTTGTTTGGCTAGAAACAAGCCGAGAGATAGAGCAAATTAGAGTGTAGTGATGGTGAGTTTCATTCTTGATGAGTAAAAGATGGATTTCTTGAGCATCATTGGTGTCTACGTCGCTTACCCGAATAGGGTATACTTTGTTTTTCTTCACCGTGAGGCCATAAGCATTGATAGCCAACTGTGGGTTGTATGTACAGGTCTCGAACTTACGAATATCTGAGACCTCCACCGGGTAGTCGATCCCAACAATCGCATCTTCCAGCTCTGGCTCGTAGGGTAGGTAGTGCGCAACACGATGCGGTTGTTTTTTCCTGTTCACAGGATGCAACGCTGCAAGCACCGACCAAAGAAAGCACTTGGCGTCACTGTTTTGAATATTCAGAACAGCCTTCTTTGCCACAAACTTGGATGGCAGAGAAACATAGCTGGACCCCGACAGTGGCATGATCTTGGTATGTTTGACGCAGAGTTTGTGCGGGGTGCCACACAGCGAGCCACCCGAGCCTTTAGTCTCGTGCTCCTCCTGTTTGGCCAACAGCTCTTCGACAAACTTGTCATAGATGGTTGCGAGGTTGTCGCTATCCGCCAGATGCAATGTCTTTGCCTTGGTGTTGTGGCAGAAGCTGTACGTTTCATTGGATGGCTACTTGTACTTGCAACATAGCGAGGGGTAAAGCATAGTAGAATGCGTGGCCAATGCATCGCGAAGGATGGAAATTATCCTGGCCCGTTTGCAATCCGAAATAAGAACAAGGTCTTCCAATATACGCTCGAAAGCGGTTTGGTTTGCTTTTGTCACAGGCTTGACGCGTTTGACAGATGGTGCGTTGATGGGAGCTGCTTCTGCCTTCCTCTAGGTCGATGTGGACGGTTCTGGAACTGGGGCTCCGTCACACTTGCAAGCAAGTCGATGCCCTTTTATGTTATTTATAATAATGTGTTTATCACATTCGGAATACTGTTCGGCAGCAGTCACATGTTTACCAGGCACACAGGTACGACAATGTTGTGTGTAATATTTACTTGAAATATTTTTCTCGCACCCAGGGCAAGTTTTCATGGAGCGCATCGTGCTGAGATTCTTTTGGGGGGTATGTTTATTTATACACAGTATGCAATGCAGCGGAGTATAAGAAAAAAATGCAAACTTATTTTTTACTTCGTAAATAATTCGCAAGAACCATTGCGACAGGACGTCTGTATTTTTTTATTGCTCTAACAGGACTGACTCCTCTACACTGTGTACTTCTTACCATTCAAAAAAATATGTTATTTTTGAATACAATTATTTTACACATACTGATGCACAAAAAATACACAATCACTATACTTCCGTACTACGAGGAGTGTTGCAACAGGTGTCCTTACTCTTCAACTGCTCTCACAGTACTAACTGATTTGTAATGTAGAACTCATTAAGTAAGCGAATCGCATTAAAAATACCAACGTAAACTGTAAGTTGTAGCAACATGAGGTATGTTAGGGGCTAAAGTTGCCACAACGTTTTGACAACGTTACCTTGTTGACTGGGATGGTAATATTTCCTTTCTCGCGCTCAGGGTACAGTTTAGTCTCAGTTAACCAAAAAAATCGCTGCGTACTCTTCAATCGTTTTCTAAATTTGCAAAATATCCCAGTTTCAATTCGATCTATTTATCTGGATCGAAGAAACCGACAATTCACATATCCCCATATCATTGTATGCTTGCTCTATTAGCCTCTTTTTGCTGTTGTGCTCAATTACTTTTCACTAATTGGCGATTTTCTTGAAGAAGTCTAATAGAACAAGATACGGCGGTATGAGAAATATGTAAATTAAAGATATTTTAACAATATACGACGTCTTAAGAAAGGCATATTCAGCTTCAAAGTACACTGTCTAACACTTACTACCATTCCCTATTGCTGGCAAAGAGAGTTTAAAATGATGTAGTATTGAAAAAATTGTCTTGTTCCCAAGTGTTCACCGAGTTCAGACATTTGCACATAGATGGCTCTGTTGTTGTCGCTTATCAAATGTGTGTGTATATATATATAGATATATATATATATATATATATATATTGGAATAACTCTAAAACGGAGAGAAACAGGCAAATTCTGTTTGCAGATTTCTAATGTCCACTCGAAGATATGTAAAAGTATGAATACAACCTATGCTCGGAAATTAAAAATAGCGACGGATGTAGGTATATCTCTTAAACGGTACGAGATAGCCAAAATCAGTTTGCAGATTTGTAATGTACACTCGAAGATAAGTAAAAGTTCGAATATAACCTATGGTCGTTAATTAGAAATGGCGACCGGAAGTAGGTTTATCTCTTAAACGGTAGGAGTTAGCCAAAACCTGTTTGCGAATTTGTAATGTACACTGGAAGATAAGTAAAAGTATGAATACAACCTATGCTCGGAAATCCAAAATGGCGACCGGAAGTAGGTTTATCTCGAAAACTGCTGGACATAGCCAAAATCTGTTTGCAGATTTGTGATGTACACTCGAAGATAAGTAAAAATATGAATACAACCAATGCTCGGAAATTTACAAAACAGAGTTCATAGGCATTGTTATTTTATAGAAACATTGCCAACTGTAAGGTTAATTGGCCCCCTTCCCCCAAATCGCATTACATACGTGTGGGGGACAGAGGTATGCATGTTTCGCCCGTGGCATTACGAGAGAAGAGCCCTGCTTAAAAGCCTCCCAATATTGCTAAAGATTGGGTTAGCATGCAATAGATCAGTATGCTAGAAAAGACGGGGGGTTAACAAGAGCATCATCACTACACCACCACCACTATTGCCAGTTAGCATGTGTTAGATCGTAGTCATTTGTCACCAACTCTCCATCTTACTGCATACTTACCACCTTAGAAGGCTACAAAATATTACAGCATAGATCGTAGTTAACGCTGTCAAGTCCTATTTGTAGGTAAGCCACGCCTGTGAAATATAATATGGCAAATTTTTCATAGGGTAGGTTGACAACACTAAATCCAAAAAAGGAGTTTGTGAACAGACTAGTCAGTGTTGTCAACTCCTATTTGAAGGTTAGCTTCGCCTGTAAAATATCATATGGTGAAATTTTCGTGGGGTGGGTTATTAACACTGCGAGCCCACATCTTTCCTTGTATGGTGAAGAGCGGCACCTAGGGATGCTTTCCATATTTCCAGTATCTCAATTTGAGAAACCGTCGTACAGTTGCTTGAATTGCAATTCATGAAGCTTGGTGCAAACGTCGGCCAAGGCCGATTCCTGGTTCGCTTCGACGGCGCCGATCTGGAGCTTGACGTTCGCGACGATCTGCTTTTCGTGAGCCTCAACTTGGAAGTTTGGGTCGCGAAGTCCTGGACTTGTGTCCTGATTTCAGCAAACAGTACGTGAAGGATGTTTTTGACGTCGTCGGATTTGAGTATGCGGTTCAGGGCCCTCTTCGCGGTTTTCAGACGTGGACATGGTGGCCACATTATTTTGAAGAGACTCCAGAGCCTTTTTCACGACATTCAACTCGGTGGCATCCGCCATGGCACGCCTAGCATCTTGAAGGTACGCCATGTCATCCTGGGTGGGCGTCGACCGCTGCAGAGTTTCCAACTTGTTTGTATGTCATCTATCAAGTGGTGGAAATGCGAGAGTTCGGATTCGGTGTTCAGACTTTCCAGTTTGGAGATCTGCTGTATCTGGAATGCCGGACAATATTGATTCCAGAGCTTATGGACGTTCAAGTGTTAGCATTTCATGGTTGCGCAAGGTATCCGAGATGTGGGCTACGTTGCCTTGAATTTACCAAAAATCCTCGAAAGTCTCGAGCTGGGGTTTGATGTTGGTGACGCTTCGAGCGATGGCGTTCAGTTCACCAGACGAAGGTAAGTCGTCTATGAAGCTTTCCAGTGTTCGGAGTTTGGCTTGGCCTCCCCAATGGCGGCGTGCAGGGCATCCGTTTAAAGTTTCACCTTGATCTCTTCCAGCGTGGAAATTTCCAAGGATTGGAACTGCTTGCGTAAATGTGCGATGCCGGCCGGCGTAATCATCCTGAGTTTTGATACTCTGAACGATAGATTGCAGTTCCGTCTTCATACTGCACATTTGATCCTCTAATAGCTGTTTCAGTTGTTCCACGTCGTTGGTCCGTGCCTTGAGCTCGTTTTCCCTCACCTTCAAGAGTCCAAGGTTGTCGATGGACGTGAGGTTGGTGTACTTTTCAGCAGGGATTTGAGTTCAGCGTTGAGGATAGGGGACCAGGTACTGAGACTGGAGGCTGGAGGCTGGAGGCTGGAGTTGAGCGTGGAATGCAGGGCCTGCAATTCCCTCCGCAACTTCGTGACCCTGACGTCGAGCATGAGAAGCTCGTCTCTATGAAGCTCGTCTCATGTGGCCGAAAATGTCGTTAGGCATTGCTACTACGCTTATTTATTACAGGGTAGGTGATCCGATCTCCACTAAGAGAGGGATGAGTTTGTCGTAATAACCCAGAAGTTCGACGTACAGACAATCGTCGGCAGACACGTCGTACGTTGTGGCAGTGTCCATCCCATCGTGTTTAATACGGTAAATATTCTTGCCGAAGGAAACTTTGACTTCGCCTACATTCTCCGGATTCACGAATATCTGAAATTTGCCGCTGATTGGAATTCTGTAGAAATTTAGGTTCTGGTTGAAGACGTAAAATTTGTTTGCCAATGTTGTCATGGTATTTCGTCCAAATCCATTTCAGGTGAATGACTAACAGGTGACTTAGTTTGGACAACATGGACGGCAACAGGTCGAAGCTTGGCGGTGCAGCCTGACTCGGTGCTTCCATGACAGTTTGATTTTTGAAACTGAACAAGTTCATAGGCATGGTAATTTATCTTTCGTATGTGCAAAAGAAGTTTCTCTTTGTGTGTGTTCGTGTGATGATCAGAAGGTGAATGGTATCGATGTGCAAGAAGATAGGACTACGAACAGTTGGAGCAAGCTTTGGTGGTTTTGCGGCGATAGTGGTCCCATGGGAGAGCCTGAATCTTACACTCGAGGATGCACCTCTTATCGTCGTGCGCATCCAGGGCAACCTTCCTCACCACGTTAGTGGTCAGAGCATTGTCGACGCCCTGGATGCGTCGCTTCAACTCGTATAAAAGGTGACCGGGTTTCAAGGCATTCGACGTAGTTCCCAAACGTGAGCTTCTCCCGTACCACATACATGCCCAAACCCTTTGCTTTCTTGGTGACACTAGCTTCAACACGGATGGCAGGCCTTTGCCCGATGCCCAAAAATTCGAGAACGACGTCACCTTTCATCTCATCCTTGAGTTTGCCGGGTTACCTTTTTGTGTCAGGCGAGGATGTCTTACCTATTAGGCTGGGGGTAGCCTTACGTGTCGAAGAGCTCAAGCAAACTTGCGGATGGCCTTATATCTTCGTACACGTCGGCCGTTCGAATGTGGCAGACCAAACTGTCCGTGTTCGTATAGAGAAGTGAGAGACATCGGTCGTAGTGTGCACACAGGGTTTTTTAATACATCTCAAATACAAGCAGGTTACTCATGTCCTTTCCTGCAGCACAGACGTAGATAGGCTTGTTAAGGGTGACCCCTTTAGCTCTAGGTGGACCAAAGCCAACTAACTAACTAACTAACTAACTCTCTAGCTTTCTTAAACCCGAAGGTTCATGGCTGCAGCAACACAGGCCTTCCATCTGTCCCTATCTTGAGCAAGATCTATATACTCTTTTCCATCCCTACCGATTTCCCTTAGGTCCATCTCTACGTTGTCCCTCCATCTTCGTCTTGGCCTTCCTACTGGTCTCTTACCATCAGGTTTCCCAACAAGAATCCTGTAAACTCCTCTTTCCTCTCCCATTCGTGCCACATGGCCTGCCCACCTAAGTCTTCTTGATTTAATTATTCTAATAATATCTGGACATGAATACAAATTATGTAGTTCTAAATTATGTAACATTCTCCACTCACCTGTCTCCTCATCCCTTTTAGGTCCAAATATTTTCCTAAGGATCCTATTTTCAAATACTCTCAATTTATGTTCCTCTTTCAATGTAAGGGACCAAGTTTCACACCCATATAATACTACAGGCAAAATTACGGTTTTGTATATTTTAATTTTTATTTTTTTAGATATTAAACCAGAAGACAAAAGTTTATGAAGAGAGAAGTAACATGCATTTCCTGAATTAAGCCTACTTTTTATTTCCTCTTTAATATAATTTTCATTTGTTAATATTACTCCTAAGTATTTGACTTTGGAAACTGTTTCAAACGAGTTGTTATCAATAATTAGATTTTGATTATTACTTAACACTTGGTTTTGGCCTGTAAGCATATATTTAATTTTCTCTTTGTTAACTTCCAAACCTATCTCTTTAGCAGTTTTGAAAAATATTGCAGCATTATTCTTAATTGTATTCACATCATCCCCCAGTAAGTCTACATCATCTGCATATGCTAACAACTGAGTCACACCATTTAATTTTAGTCCTTCTTTAGTTTCGTTTACCTTCCTAACAGCATATTCTAAGGCAAAATTAAAGAGCAATGAAGATAATGCATCTCCTTGTTTTAACCCATCATGAATTGTAAATTTGTCAGACATATTAATACCCACACGAATTTTACTTTCTGTTTCACTGGTGCATATTTTTATCATACTAACAAGCTTCTTAGGTATTCCAAACTCTACTAATATATTATATAATTTATCTCTTTTGACCGAATCATATGCTTTTTTGAAATCAATGAATAGCTGATGAACATTTTGATTATATTCCCACTTTTTTTCAAGTGTCTGTCTGATGTGAAAAATTTGATCTGTAGTTGATCTGTTGCGTTTAAATCCACATTGATAATCACCTATAATTTCATTAGCATATCGGGTTAGTCTTGTTAAAAGAATGTTAGATAATATTGTATATGTTGTTGAGAGTAGAGTAATTCCACGGTAATTATTGCAGTTCATTTTATCACCTTTTTTAAACACAGGAACAATTATGAATTCTTTCCACTGTTGAGGGATTTCTTCTTTATTCCATATTAAACAAATTAATTTATGAATTTGACATATTAATGAATTTCCACCATATTTAATTATCTCAGCTGGTATTAAATCAATGCCAGGTGCTTTGTTATTCTTTAGCCTTTTAATAGCATCTTTAACTTCAGTCAAATTAGGTTCTGCAACTAAAGGTTCTGCTGTGTGGACTTCATTCACTTCTGATTTATCTCCTACATGGACATTTAAAAGGTCATTAAAGTAGTTCTTCCATCTATTTAGAATATCGCTTGGGTCAGCAAGAAAATCACCGTCTTTATCTTTTATCAAGTTTACTTTAGGTTGCCACCCCTTTCTAAACTCATTTACACCTTTATATAAATCCAAAGCCAACTGCTAATTATAAATTGTTGACAATTTGAAAATCGGCTTCGTTACTAGTTTTCCGGCAACGCTTGGAGTAGTATAATTGATGATACATCCAGTGCACTTATAGCGTAGAAAAGAAGAGCTCATATGATTAAACAGCCCGATTTGCCCACACTTAAAATTATGCCAAGATGCTCTTATTTCCCATTTCTTCAAGTGTGATATGCTCTTAATCCTAAGAAGTTTGAATCCTAGTGTAGAAAAGAAGAGTTCATATGCCCCGATTTGCCCACACTTAAAACTATGTCAAGAGGGGGCAAATAGCCCAATCGGCCATGTGTGTACATATTTAAGTCCCAAGAATCTTGAATTCTAGTGTAGAAAAGAAGAACTCCCCTCAGACAGATTTGCCCATGTGTGTAAAAGCTTCATCTCTCAGTTTGTTGTCCATAAACTTGTCAAAAATATGCCCTCTTGATATTGTTTTGACTACACTTAAAAACTAGGGCAAAAATGCTTATAAGAGCTTTTGCTTACACAATAATATAATGTAATATATGCTTAAATACTTGTTACCTGGAATAAGCTCAATATTTTAATTGGACACCAGCCTCAACTCATATATCTAGTACTAAGACAATGCATAGTGCAGAAATCTTCTAGAATTGCTCTGTGACTCTCTCATTTCTTACATCATAAACATATGATTTTTCCCCTATAAGAATAACACTACATATAGTGTCATCAGGGAGTGTATCGTGGAATTCACAGATAATTTTAATGTTTGTCCTGTCATTAACCACAACTTGTTTCCTTTTTGAAGTGTTGATGACAAACATGGGTCTCTGTGCTTTGAATTCATCTGGTGTGAAATACATGTCAGTATTGCCAGTAGTGACCCTTTTGTATGCTGTAAATGCTTCATATAATTTAAGAAAATCATCCTTGGACATGTCTAAATTATAATTTTCTCTGGGGAACACCTCATTTCTGCCATTTTTAAGATATATGTTCTTGATGTTGCAGTTATCAAATCTACTTGAATTTCTTTCCTGATTATTGTGTCTTCCAGTCTGAAACAGTACCACCACCACATATTGTATACTGGAGAATGAATTTGTAGCATCAAACTCATGATAAGTACCAGCGGCAAGCTTCTGTACACATTGATATGTATAAAATTGTAAAGGAATCTGTGGATTTTTTATTATATCTGCTTTGTATTTAAGAGCATAACTGGCTTCATATTCAACAACTGGGATTCTTAGCTCCATAGTCTGAATAATGCATTTGCCTTCATCAGGTAGGGTATTCGGCAGAGCTTCCCCTGTAGAATTTAATGTACTGTACCTCATCAAAGCATTATTATCATTGGCAGCTCTTCTAAATGTGATTCTTAAACCACCCTTCCACATAATATCTTTGTAATCTGAGAAGAATCCTGGCAACAGGCGCATAGGGAACAGCACTGTGTGGCTCTTAGATAATATTTTATCACCAGCCTCAAATCCACCTATTTTGTAGTAAGAAGCCTCGGTTTTGGATAATTTTAGTGTGGCCAAAGCTGTGGAGGTAATGCCGGGATAATCCACTCTGTTTATAACAACACCATGCTTTCTGATCTCAATTTCAGAGAACAGATGCGGCACAAAATTGTGTACCAATCTTATATTTGAATTTGCCGGATAATCTGTTCCATCGACATACAACATCAAATTTGATGTATAGATCTGCTCTCTGGGGGTGTATAAAGCCATCCCCTACATCAAGATCAACCTCAATTTCTGTGTTGGGTTGATTTAAATTTGCAAATGTCCTCCTGTTTGGGGGGAATGATTGTAGCTCATAACTCTCAATATTTTCCATTTTTTTTGTATGTATTTTTATTTAAATATTAATCTCTATGATTGCAGTTGTTGTGGCTCCAGCAAAATCAACTAATTCTTCTTTTTCATTAGTGACCATCAATTCAATGTTATCTATTCTATTATGGCACACAGGAAAATATAATTTTGGGGATGGAGTGTAGATGATGGGCTCCATAAATTCAGAATTAGGTTTAAATGTTGCAATGATGCCAGTTTGTTTGTGAGTGCCTATGCCATTTGATTTGGTGATCATACCCTCAGCCACATTACAGTGAATATTTAGAGTCTCTATGGCTAAGAATTTAGGTATATTAATAGCAGTGTGTTTGATGGCTGGTTCAAGTTTTGTGTTGTTCTCAAAGCCTAACAGCTCTCCTATAGTACCCAGATCCACTGTTTCTGTAGCAGATACAATCTCTACTCTGTGAGTGACAGAATTTTGAGTTAAAACTATACCTCTGGGTAATTGAGCATTTAGAGTGGACAGATTATATTGCCCTGGGGTGATGACAATTTTTTGATCCCCTACTGCAATTTTGTTGTTGTGGTGTGTAATATTAGGGATCAAGTACATGCCATAAAATGCTTTGAGAGCTATTGTTTTGGGATACACTATATCATCATGTAATCTGAGTTTCAATATTGAATTTTGGCTGGTGAGATGGAATACCCCCATGATGTTTTAAATACCACAAGGCTTTTTGAAAATTTTCAAATGATGGTTTATTTATTTGAGACATATATCTAAGAACAGATAAACACAAATGTCCACAATTAACATCTTTGAAATTTTGAACACGGGCATTATTGTAATAAAGATTAGCTGATTTTAGATATTTTATTAAATTTTCAGGTGGAACACCTCCAAATGAATCAAACACAAATGCCTCATTGTTTAAATATTTAAGATAACAAATCCAGTGAGTGCCCTGATTTTTGTACTTATCCAAATTAACAATGCCACACTCTTTGTTGAGTGGTTGCTCTGGCAAAGAATCAGACATGTACACACCTCTAAATTTTTTGATGCCCAGTGGCTTGATTAAAGCTTCAATATCTTGGTTTGTAAGCGGCTCTTGTTTTTTTAAACTTATTCATGGCTCTCTTAACACCTTTGCCTTGTTTCTCCATGGCCAGGTTATGGCGCTTCAATTCATCTAATTCTGCCCTATTCTTCTTGGCATCTATTACTGTTTTTGCTATGGCAGCTGATCCCCCAGCCAAGCTCCCAACAGCCCCAAGTGCTGCTAAGGTGGCCGGGATAGTAAATATGAAACCCCCTGTATGCAATTTTTTTCTAGATTGTTGTAATTTTTTTAATTGGGGGGTAATAAGCAACAATTTCATACCATGGCCCTTTGCAAGACAAGAGCTTTTTTTCTTGCGCTGCTTTTTGGTTAAAAGACTGTCAATAGTTTTAAGAGATTTAAAACCTGCATAAGGTATCTGATACATAACAACCTTGGCCTTCATTCTAGGTTTATTATATATATATTCACAACCCCCACCCCAGTTTTTGTTTGGTGTTCATAGCTATGGTGGTCCCCAATGCTGCTATTCTTTCACTTAAAGAAGCATCTTTGCTTACAAATCTACCAAATGCAGCCTCTTCTAATTTCTTGTCTGCAACATGTCTCTTGTCAAGATCAGAATGTGTGTTGTATGCTATGTCATGGTCTCTACAAGCAGCATCTAGGGGATTAACACCAGGATCACCTCTGTTTAATCTATGGTCCAATTTTGTGCCTGGACCACAATACTGATAGCCTGGAATGTGTAATTCAATTGGCAGCTTGTTTATAATGTCAATAACCAGTCCCCGGCCCTCAGAAATATTCCAAAATTTAGGTGGTAGAGTATTAATAATTTTTATAAGATATCCAATCCCCTTAGTATCATTCACTATAAAATTAGACAATTTTGTGCTTATCATGTCCATAATTCCAACCTTTTCATTGTAAAAATTGTGGTTGCCAGCATTTTCCTCCCCAGCTATCACCAATAACCTATCTACAAGTTTCCTGACATCATCAACCCAGACAAATTCTTTAGGCAGGGTGTTGTATTGTTTGATTCCACTGCCTGTCTTAATTTGTGACCATATGGGCTTGATTAAATTGTTGTATTTTGCTCCACTGCTAGACTTGACTCTTTTTGTGTGGGATCATTGTTCTGGTATAGAGCATCTGATTTTATTAATATTTCTTTGTAATGCTCATAATCTTGATCTGTATAGCTGCCAGGCCTTTTCCTAGTCATCAGTTCCCACAACCCAGGTGTGCCGGGATATTTAACAAAACCACCTTTTTCTCCAAGATGAGATTCTGAATATACAATGATATCATCTCCCATAAATGTTACTCTGAAATTGCCAATTCTATGTATGATGCTACCATCACGCTCTGTGTCAGCATATAAGCCAAAAACCTCATCTTTGTTGTCTTTAGGTGTGCTTAAATATTTTTGAGCAAGAAGACCCAATTCAATAGGATCCTGAGTAGCTTCAATTCTTCGAGGAGCAAGAGGACTAGGTGTATGAATACTAGAAAGTGGGGTGATTGGATAATCTAATATGTTCCTAGCAGCTACAGGTACAAGCTCTGTGATCAAATTTTGCTTTTGCTCTGTAACAGTTTTGATATTTTTACCTAATTCACTAATAGCATCAATAATAGGCTGTTCTGTTTGTTTGTGTTGTTCATAAATTCCTCGGTTATCTGATTTCCATCCCTTAAATCTTTTTACAAGATAATCTCTTAATTTAAGATCATCAATGATTGGCCTTTTCATGGTTATTTATATATGTTTCAATGTCTAGAAAATTGTTGATTTTATTTCTGTATTTGCCACTATTGGGTTTTCTTGTCATATCAATTGTAACAAACCCATAACTGTCCTGGTTCCAGCACCTACTGCAAAACTTGGAAAAATCATTGTAGCTCAAGTCCCCACCTACATATTCATCATGTATGTGTTTGAGGTTGGTATGGTCTTTATGAAACACACATATAAAATTGCTGTTGTCTCGGATCAGCTGCTTCGGTATTTTTGAAAAAGTATTTGCCAGGTAGAAACAATCAATGTTTTTGTGTCGGCCCTGTGTAAAAAAATTTCTAACCTTGTTTTGATTATCCAGTATAATGTCATCAAACACAACAACAGAGTTATCAAGACATTCATGGAGTGGCTTAACATCTGGTTCAAAAGTGGCTATATCCAATCCATCATATAGCTTCATCAGCTGCTGATATTTTAATTGTTCCAAGCTCTTAGAGAAGACATACAAGTGCCTATTTTTCCAGTCTAACCAGTTGGGTGCCAATAAAAAATTATCAATCATTAGTATAGTTTTACCACAAGCCGATGGCCCAACAATAAGACATCTAATATTTTCAGGCAGAAACTTGCCATTTATCTTAATCTGCTGTTCAGGTTCTGGCAGCCTTTTTATAACATCCCAGGTGCTCATATTATCACTTTGTCTGCATCGATCCAGCTGTGTTCTGGAAGTCCTAGCCATTTGACAAATAACTTGTTGTCTTTTCTGCGGATGATTTTTTTCTATGAGATATGTGTCAGGCTGTTTAGTTTTGTTGAGTTCTTCATCATAGAACCGGCCTTTGAGAATTTCTCCTCGGTGGTCTTTTATTATATATGTGTTAAGGGTCCCAGGTTTAACTTGAACCACTGTAAATAATTCAGCCTCTTTTGAATAAGTGCTTATATTTGCTGATTCTTACTTGATCACCCACCTTGTATTTGGCCTTTCTTGTTGTTGGCTGGTATCTAGGATAATAAACAGTCCTGATCAATTTTTGCTTATCAGATGAAGTTACTTCAGAGGGTTTCATGTTGATTGTGGAATGGACCGAGTTGTTATATTTATGTAGAAGTTCTGGAAGAATATTAAGCCATTTATAATTACCTTGAAGTGTAAATTGTTTATACATAAGATTTTTTAGGGTTTTGTTGAATCTCTCTACAATTGAGGCTTTGAGATCACTGTAACTCGAATAATGTTGTATTGACTGGCTTTTAATAAATTGTTGGAACACAGAATTATAAAATTCTTTGCCATTATCTGTTTGCAAATAGCGCGGTGATCTTCCACTCTGATTGATGATTGTCCTGAAGGCTTCTGTAACACATTTTCCAGTCTTGGATTTAAGTGGCACAGCCCAGGCAAATTTTGAAAATGTGTCTATTACAGTGAGTAGATACTTGTAGCCCTTGTTGATTTTGTCTAAGTTTTTCAGCTGTCCACTTGCCATCTCAATCAAGTCGCTCTGCCATAAATCATCTATGCCTTTTGTGACTACTGGCAGTCTCTTATAATTATGTCTGGCTTGTCTGTGTAATTCATTAAACAATAATTTGTCTAGACATAATATGAAAACAAGAATATTGCAACTATGGGGTGTTCATCAGCTGATACTACAGGATTTTCTAAATATAATTTGTCTTCTATTTGTATATGAAATTCCAGAGAGTCATCATCTTCAGCATAAGATGTTCCTAATGTATTGGGATCTGTAAAATCCTCTAACTCTACACTGGTGATTTTTGGTTTGTTGTCAGCATTTGTTATTGATAAGGTGGGGTAGTGGTGTGCCTGTGGTTGAAGCCAATATTTGATCTTGATTGGTCTCAGTGTGCCCCCAACAAAAAACTGGTAATAAAATTGTGCAGGGGACAGCATATATATTTTGCCACCTGGTGTAAATGGTGAATCATATTCTTTGTTAAGGATGCTGTACAATTCAAGAATTACTGTATGTTTTGGATTCTCAATTATGCCGGTTATTTCTTTTTCTGCTGTAAGCAATCTGCTTGTTACAGATTCAAGGTGCTCATTAATAGTCCTAACAACATCATCATGGCCTGGCTTGATTTTTATGTCCACAACAAGTTTATTGTATTGTTGCACAATTTCTTGAAGCTGGGTGGCAAAAACAGACAGAGCATTTGCTTGATTGGATTCCATGGTCCCTAGCTGTTGCTTGATATTAGCTACAATTTGTTGCAAATTTTCAATAGCTGCCAATTTTGAATTTTGAGCAGTAAGATCATGGACCTGTCTTCTGATATCCTCAAACAGGGCATGCAGTTCATTAATATGTTGATTAGTTGGTAGAGTGGCCACTGTCTGAGTAAGTTGTTTGATCTCTGTCTGGATATTCTTGATATCTTCTGATTTCAATATGCGATTCACTGCTCTCTTAATATTTTTAAGTTCCTGTGATGTAGGCAGATTTGTTACAGTATTTTGCAAAGATTCAAGTGCCAATTTCACATTATTTAATTCAGAAGCATCAGCCACATTTTGCATAGCATTTTGGAGTGGGTGTTGATTGTTGTAAAATTTCAAGTTTTGTTTGGATATCATCGATCAAGTGATGAAAATGAGATAGCTCAGATTCAGTGTTGAGGTTTTCAAGCTTTGTGATCTGTTGCTGGACACTGACAAGTGTGTCTACAATACCAGGCAGGCGGGATTCTAGAGATTCTTGTACATTTGTCAAATCACTTTGCACTGCTGCTATTGTACACTCAAGATGGGTTATGGTACTTTGAATTTTTCCAAAATCTTCATATGTTTCAAGTTGCAGCTTAATGTTGGCAACACTCCGAGTTATTGCACTCAAAGCATCAGAAGATGGCAAGTTGTTCATAAAATTTTCAAGTGTCTCAATTTTTTCTTTAACCTCGGCTATGGCATTGTTCAAGGGGTCCAGATTAGGTATCTGTAATGATTGAATCTGTTCTTTTAGAGTGGAAATCACTAGATCAAAATCTTCTTGTGATTTTATGCTTTTGACAATTGTTTGGAGCTGTGTCTGGACATTATTTATCTGCTCTTCCAATTGTTGTTTCAATTGTTCACAGTGTGGGTGGCCTGGGTCTTAAATTTGGCTTGAAGAGCTGCTACAGCCTCTTCTAAATTTTGAAAATTATCTAATGTGGCCAAATCAGTATATTTCTGAAGCAATAATTTGAGTTCTGAGTCAATTTTAAGAAGAGGGTCCATGCATTGTGATTGTAAATTTGTAATTTCTAGTTGAAGACTGGCATTGAGTGTGGTTTGTAAAGCTTGTAAATCACTTCTTAATTTCTTGACTCTGACATCAAGCATCAGAATCTCATCACTGTGATCTTCATGCCTTGTATGGCCAAATATATCATTAGGCATTTTGTTTTAGTGGTTATTTATTATTGAATATCTGGTTCTTAATTCTATAAAAAAAGGTATAAGCTTGTCATATGATCCCGGGACCTCAATATATAAGCAGTCACCAGCAGAAACAGTATATACAGTGCCAGAAATCATGTTTGAGTGCTTAATTCTATAAATATTTCTCCCTACTGAAATCTTGACATTACCCTCAGGGGTTGTAATAAATTGCAATTGACCACCTACAGGTAATTGGTAATGATTTAAATTATTGTTAAATATGTACAATGTTTTACCTGTTTCATCATCAACATCTGTAAGTATGCTGTTCAGATGAATAATTAACAAAGCACTTAGTTTAGATATCATATCAGAAGAGGGTTGTGGTGTTGGCAGGTCCATAATAGCCTGTTTTTTGAACCCAAATAAGTTCATAGGCATGTTTATTTATTTCAAATCATGCTCTTTAATTGGGCATTGATTACCACTTTTCAAATCACAATGACCCCATGGTAGAGTATGTATGCCACATGATAAAATGCATCTCTTATCATCATGTGTGTCCAGAGCCACTTTTCTTACAATATTTGTAGTCAACAAGTGATCCAAACTCTGAATTCTATTTTCTGATGTTCTGATTGTGCTACATGATTTGAGGCAATTTTTGTAATCTTCAAATTCAAGCTCTTTGTCTACAGTCACTCTGCCAATGCCCTTGGCCTTTTTGGCAACAGCGCCACTACATGTTTCAAAACTATACATCTTGGCCCTTAAACCAGCAAATGCCACAATAACATCACCAAGTGTCTCATCTTTTAACTTGCCATGCACCTTTTTGTTGTGGTGTTTAATTTTTGAATGTTCAGTGGTATCAAAATATTTAAACAATTCAGGCTGTGCTATATCTTGATAAACATCTTCTGTTTGAATATCAAGAACAAAACTATCTGTGTCCATGTACATCAGTTTTACACGATCCTTATAAAAAGGCTTCAACACATCATAATACAATTTTAACATGTGTAATTTGGCCAATTCCAATATCACAGCCCCTACATAAATAGGCTTATCAAACTTAATCTTTGTTTTTTTCATGTTGAAAAGTGCCATATTCTCATCATAAATTCTTCTGTAATTGAAGTTGGGCTTTGCAATCAATTTTTTGCTCCGGCTGGGGTCAGTAATTATTTTAACATCAATACGTTTTCTGACATTTTCAATTGTTTTGCCATACACTGAACTGACCATCAATTTAAACAAGGTCTTATCAAATTGGCTCATTGCAGATGTTCGAAGCTCTGTGTTTGTATCAATATATGGTTTCAACCATCTTGAGTGCCTGAACCTCAAAACTTTTCCAACTTTGGTCACTTGAACACCATGATTCATCAGGAACTGGAGGTTTCTGTAATATAAGACATAACCCTGTTTTGGCTCTAGAGTCATCATCAATTTCTTCTGTTTAGAGCCAGGTGAGCACTCAACCTCAGGAATTGGGGGCAGATCAGAAAATGTGTTGTGTAAATCATCAGGAATTGTCAGATCAACCTCTAAGAACAGGCCATAGTTACTGTCATCAAAATCCTTAAGATCTTCAATATTGAAATCTTCAACCCACTCAAGCCCTGCATATGACAGTTTTTTCATCATGGCATAAACATAGAGGCTGTTGGCATCTACATACAGTATATAATTTGATGGCAGTGCTGGATCATAATCAGGAATATATTTGTTATTTGCTCTGGCATATCTCTGAGAACATTGCACCATGCCTCCTCTTATACATTGTTCCATAAACAGATACATATCTTGATCCTGGATCAGATCCAATTGCATTTTAGTGTTAAAAAACATTGCAGACCATGTTGGGCCCGGAGCACTGTAAAAATACATTGGATCCAGCTTATAATTTTGCATGGAAGATTTTCTAAATGCCTGCAGTATATCAGCTAAGAGGGTCACATCAAGTTTTAAATATGCCTTGTGATATCACCAAATGTCTGGCAGCGGCGGCTTTGAAGACCCCAGAGGAAGATGGTACACAATCTTTGGTAATTGAGGAAGAAAACTCCAACTAGGAATCAGTGAGAGAAGTGGTCACAGAGGATGGCGTGGTACGCACCAATGGTATTAAGGATCAGAAGACAGCGGAGAGACAGGAACAACAACAGGACGTAACGGGGGAAGACATGGATAGTGAGTTGATTACGGATGAAGATAGTAGTGAAACTCTGAAACTTGTAGTGGAAAATGTAAATGGAACAAAGAAAGGACTAAAAATGCGGCGACAGTGAGCGACTGAACTTAGCGAAAAGAAGATCTAGATGCAGGGTAGGTGAGTTAAATAAATCAAATCAATTAATTTAACAAGTAGTTTGGCCTTAATAATTGGTGTGAAATATTGCATACATAGCCAGAGTATAACATATAGGTATTATAGAGTGATAGAGTATTTTTATCCTTTTAAGAATCCTTGTGTATAAAGTAGGCCAAAATAGAGTAAAACAATGTATACATTTAACAGTATTGTAAAAGCAAGTGTTTACATATCCATGGTGATGCTTACCACCATTAGACTTGCTAGTATAAACATAAACAAACTACAAAACAAAGTGCATTGGGGGGACTTTCTAATTCAGTCAGCTATACAGTAGATATTGCTCTCATTCAAGAAGTAGCAATAACTAATTATGAATTACCCTCTAGTTATATTGTCTATAATAATTCCACATATTCCGCGCAAGGATCAGCTGTATTAGTTCGAGACAATATACCTGTATCAAATGTACAATACCATCCGAATGGTAGAATTACAACTGTAAAAGTACAAAAATTGTGGATATGTAATCTGTATGCGCCTTCTGATAGTAATCAAAGGCAGCGACGCAATGAAATTTTCTCAACTGAAGTAGCGATTGAACTTTAAGGTAATAAGCAACATATTATTTGTGGAGGCGATTTTAATTGTGTTTTGTTGCCAAAAGACTAACTAACTAACTAACTAACTAACTCTCTAGCCTTCTTAAACCCGAAGGTTCATGGCTGCAGCAACACAGGCCTTCCATGTTTCCCTATCTTCAGCAAGATCTATATACTCTTTTCCATCCCTACCGATTTCCCTTAGGTCCATTTCAACGTTGTCCCTCCATCTTCGTCTTGGCCTTCCTACAGGTCTCTTACCATCAGGTTTCCCAACAAGAATCCTGTAAACTCCTCTTTCCTCTCCCATTCGTGCCACATGGCCTGCCCACCTAAGTCTTCTTGATTTAATTATTCTAATAATATCTGGACACGAATACAAATTATGTAGTTCTAAATTATGTAACCTTCTCCACTCACCTGTCTCCTCATCCCTTTTAGGTCCAAAGATTTTCCTAAGAATCTTATTTTCAAATACTCTCAATTTATGTTCCTCTTTCAATGTAAGGGACCAAGTTTCACATCCATATAATACTACAGGCAAAATTACTGTTTTGTATATTTTAACTTTTAGTTTCTTAGATATTAAACGAGAACACAAAAGTTTATGAAGAGAGAAGTAACATGCATTTCCTGAATTAAGCCTACTTTTTATTTCCTCTTTAATATAATTTTCATTTTTTAATATTACTCCTAAGTATTTGAATTTGGAAACTGGTTCAAACGAGTTGTTATCAATAATTAGATTTTGATTATTACCTAACACTTGGTTTCGGCCTGTAAGCATATATTTAGTTTTCTCTTTGTTAACTTCCAAACCTATCTCTTTAGCAGTTTTGAAAAATATTTTAGCATTATTCTTAATTGTATTCACATCATCCTCCAGTAAGTCTACATCATCTGCATATGCTAACAACTGAGTCACACCATTTAATTTTAGTCCTTCTTTAGTTTCTTTTACCTTCCTAACAGCATATTCTAAGGCAAAATTAAAGAGGAATGGAGATTATTATTCATTCTAGGAATGAATAATAACTCATCGCCAGGAATAGATGGTATTTCCATAGAATTCTATAAAAGATTTTGGTCACTTGTAGGTAATATTGTGACAGACTGGATAAATGCAGTATATAATCAACACTGCTTTGGAAATACGAGTAATACAGGTGTAATTGTCCTGGGTCCCAAAGTTCCTAACAATTCGTGATGTCATAACCACATATAGACATACAACCATTCAGGATCACCATGGTATAATGGCATTGGATTTTCAAAATGCTTTTGATACGATACAGCACGAATTTTTATATGCTGTATTCTTAACCATGGGTTGTAATCCAAAATTTGTAAATGCGATTAAGAGTTTATATACTGATGCCAAATCTTGTGTAAAAATCAATGGTTTTTAACTAAGACATTTCCTATACAAATAGGTGTAAGACAAGGTGATCCCATGTCTATAAGTTTTTGTGTAGCGTTAATGCCATTTTTAATGGTACTTGAAATGCAATTGCAAGGGTTAAATATTCAGTCAACAACGATAAAATTATTAGGTTATGCTGATGACGTCACTGTGTTTGTACAGTTACCGACAGATATGGAAATACTTGAAAATGTGATAGAAAAATACAGCTCTGTGACTGGCCTAAAGGTTAACTATAATACAACTCTTTGGATGCACTTAGATGCTACAAACCATCCGTATCAAAGCGATAAAGTTAAAAAAGTAAATGCCCTGAAAATACTTGGAATAATTTTACAAGAAATGATTGCTCAAAATTATTCAACATGTATTGCTGGCCTGAAAAGTGTGCTTAAACAAAACAAACTTCGTGCCCTTAGGTTGGTTGCCAGGGTAGCCTTTGTAATTATTTATGGAAGTCCTAAGCTCTGGTTTGTGGCACGAGTGCATCGGATGAGGAAATTGGATTTTGCACATATAAGGAGTGTGATAAACTGGTTTTTCTGGGCTCTCCGTGTAAAGTCAGAGAAAGTAGTTTGTGGGCCACGTGAACTACGATATCGTAACATCTTAAAGCCTGTTGTCTATGCAACCCAAATATCATAGTTATCGCTTAGGTTTGCCTGGTGGGCCTCGTTTGTCGGGAACGATTGAGTATTGACTGCAGCGTGAGTAATACCCCCACGCCCAGCCACAAGAAACAACAGCTGGGTGCCGTGAGACCTCCAGAAACGTTTCAGGAGTGGGTTTCTTAACATCAGCTACTCGTAAGGAAATGTTCTCTTTACTGATATTAGAGTCATTGTCATCAAGAAAATTCACTGAAGTGGTGATTTCATCAAATCATCATCGCGCAACACACATGCTGTCAACCCAGAACTCCCTGAAAAAGATTGGAGTTAAAAACAACTACTTGACAAAATGATAAGACCAATCAATATTCATTAGTCCCAACTTAGAATCTTGTGTAAGGCATGGATCATCATGTTGTATCGTCCATTTCATAACTTCAATAATCATCCTCATCGCCTTTATTAACGCGAGTGCTAGAAAAGCAATATAAAAGAAGTAAAATTAAGAAATTAATAAATGACATTTTCAGCGGTTTCACGCAGGGACTCAGTTCAATGTAAAAAGAGTTTCATTAATCGGGAACCAAAGTCCCCCTCGTTCTGCTTCATTGTCATTTTCCCTCCAATTTTCCTGCCGCGATTAACCTGATGTTGATAAATGCAACATTAATTAAAACAACCAACCAACGAAACAATCCACAAAGTGCACCAAAGCGGCGCATATTATGAATATGTAAACTATGTGATATTATGCTAATTTAGAATTTAGTAATAAAATGGGAATTTTGGGGGATGCAGTTAAGTGGCTGCGCATCCATTATGTAATCTCGATATCATCAAATTGTTCGAAGCGTGTCTAGACCTACGTAAAGTGCAAGTGCCAGTCTCCGTGATGGAATATGTAGCGCAAAGCCAGGGCTTCAAGATCAAATTTGATTTGTTATTGTTTTATTAGTAATTGCCTCAGTTTCCTTCCTCTGAAGTTAAATTATTCATGACGACGATTTATGCTTACATCAAACATATGAATGAACATACACAATGAACCCATTTTGGTCGGAAAACGAACTCGGAACCTTGTTCGGCAAGAAATGTAAATTCTCCATAAGGCATGAGTGTTTCATTGGATATGTTCCTGTCATTTTATCACTAATGTATTTCTTTAATATACAATAATAAATCGCAACTACTTAAAAATAAATATTATATTGCATTTTCACATGCATATTTTTTTTACGGTTAGAGTTTGAACTGGCATCTGTTTATTTACGTGATTGTTCTTTATGTTTCGAGTGTAGTTGAAGATAGGAAAAATTCTTGTGGATCTAGAATTAGAACTATAAGAATTCCATCCGTGACGGAGTGGTTAGCACAGTGCGGTACGATGTCCAATGTCTTGGGTTCAAATCCCGTCGTGGGTATGGGTGTTCTTTGTGAATGCCCCTTCTTCAATTTCATCATATCACTCATCCTCATCGTTGCGATTAGCAAAGGGTTAAAGAAAAACGACGCTAAATAATAAAATAAAAAGAGGTTATAAGAAGCATTCTTATTTCCGGACGTGTCCCAGATTTTAGAGTTGGTCTGGCCTCCGGAAGGAATTTGAAAGAAATCACAAATGTCTTATACGTACTTTGGGCATCACGTAACTTTAAATTAGATGGAGAAACACAAAATCTGAGGGAAGTCTGAGCTAACGTGGTTCCTTGGAGAAGTATGCTTAAATCAAAGAGTGTGCACGGTTGCTACTGGATGTTCGAAAAAAAATACAATCCCAGCTCAGAAATTACTTCCCGATTTTCTAGATCCGGAAAAGTCCGGATATATGTATAAAAATGCTTACTTTGTGAAGTTTTATCGATACTATAAGTGTCGGTAATTTGATCGAAGTAACAAATTTCATTCCAGAGATTGCATAAACAGTCCTTATTGCAGAAATAAGGCACACAATTCTGTTATTCCCAGTGTATAGTAGTCTTTTACATTTCAATAAACAAAAACTTTCAGACTTTGTCTACGAAATTGTGAACTTTTTCTTCTCGAATTCATTGATTGTTTTCCCTTCCTGGCCCCGTCTCGACGAGAAACGTTCTGTCTTGCATACACAAGTTGATATTACAAAAACTTTCAGACTTTGTCTACGAAATTGTGAACTTTTTCTTCTCGAATTCATTGATTGTTTTCCCTTCCTGGCCCCGTCTCGACGAGAAACGTTCTGTCTTGCATACACAAGTTGATATTACATACGGCCGTGCTATTAATTAGCAGTTGAGGAATTTTGAACTCAACCGTTGACTTCAACATTAATTTTTGAGCAGAAGATGTGTCATATTCTCGTTATATTCTAAGATGTCCTAGTAACCTATTATATTTACTGCAAATGCATTCGTGTCCAACGTTTTGAGACAATTTGTCCTACTTTCCGCTGAAGAGTGATCTGATAGCCCTGTGTGTGATGAAAACTGTTTTTACTCAAATTCTAATATAATTTTTTCTAGAATTTCCTACAACTTCTACTACCATGTTATTACCTCAAATCCTTCGTTTTCGATCTTTGGGTTCAGAAATGTTTACAACACCCCCATCTCCCGCGTGTACAGTCTTAGAAAAAAATACCTGGGCCACGGGACGTAGAATTTCGTAACGTCTTAAGCCTGTTGTTTATGCAACCCAAATAACAAAATATTCGCTTAAGTTTGCCTGGTGATTCTGAGTTCTCGGGAAGGATTGAGCTTTGATAGCATGAGTCACATGCTACGATGCCTCCAGAAGAAAATTTCAGGAACTGGTTTCTTGACGAAGCTACTCGTAAGGAAATACTATTCTTTCAAGTGATATTAGATTCATTGTCAAGAAGGTTCGCTGAAATGATGGTTCTCATCACAGACCACATGCCACACGTTAATTGTTTAAGTCCAGTTCATGCACTGGACCTACAGATTAAAATGGGATCCGAACCAAATCCTCTCTATTTGGTATTGAATTCGGAAGGCTTTCATTACATGGCGAAGACGTTACCACTACGACATCAGAGAGGCAATGGAACCCCTTGAGAAAGAGATAAGCGAAAATTGCTACGTGACAAACCATATTTGCCCGTAAATTTTAAAAATAAGACAATATTTTGTACTGACAGTTTCGAACCGTGGGAGAGGCATATATTTTTTTGTACCATCGTCCATTTCACGAGTTTATAATTCTTCCTCACCGACACGAGTAACGCGAGTGGTAGAAGAAAAGCGAAGTAAAATAACTGAAATAGAAATAAAAGGAAAAAGCGAAATAAATTTTATTCATAATATTCTGCAGTCACTTGAGTTGTATTCACGGGATGCTATCTTTAAAGAAAGCCGTGGTCTCTTCCTTGTCTTTTCGCTTCCTTTGTGCTCTTGCTTCCCCCTGTCACGATTGGTCTAAAACTAATTAATGCGACGTTAATTAAACAATCGAAACAACGAAACAATGCACAATCAACTGCACAAAACAACATTCCAAATGTTTTCGAATCGCAAAACAATTGAGATGCTGTAAAATGACTTAAGATGCAGTAATAAAGTGGGAATTCGGTACCGTATAGAATTAAATCGGTAGAGATGTTCGATTTGATTGGATGTTTGTTATTTAGATTTGCTATTCTTTCACTTTTGGCAAATAGCGACGATGAAGATGAGTGATGCTGTGATGAAATTGATGAAGGGACACTTACCAAGGACACCCACGCCCAAGTCGAGATTCTAACCAGGGACCCATGGCATCGTAGCGCGCTGTGCTAACCACTCCTCTATGGAGTGGACATGATAGCATATTTTGTGTGCTCAATTGGGATCAATCAATGGAATGAATAGGCATATTATATGATTAATAAATTCATATCATAATACCACGTCATATTATTCGGCACGAAGTAACATCAGAGACATTCAATCTTGCATTTTTGCCTTTCAACTAATTCTTTGAATTCAGGTTAATCACAACAATAAGATAAATTATGAAGAAAATGATAGTTATTACGAATTACCTGACAGAAACAACATTAAGCAGGCTCGGTGGTCAAGCTCATAAAGTGATTGACATTCGATATCGTCGCCAAAGTTCCCGGGTTTGAGTACCGTCCTTGTCGGGGGTGTTTGATTATTTCGTCATCAATTTCATGTAATGGTCACTCGTCCTTATCGTCGCGATCATCGAACAGGGAATAAAAATTATAAAAATAAATACGATGGAAGAGTACTTACTTCATCTCTCACGAAATCTCCTACAAAATCGGAATATATAAAATACATGTATATTCATTCACATACATTTTCGATTTCTATATTTAACTAATCGAGACCGAGAACGGGAGAGCAAGTTTCAATTCGACAAACCGAGAGACGGAGAAACTGTCAAGTCTCGTTTCTTCTTGGCACCTCCGTAATCGAGTTGTTCTGTTTGTCATTGGCTTTGTATTGACAATTATTGTCATTATTCTTTCCCTGCAGGTAAACCATAACGATGAATTATGATGAAATGAAGCAGATAAAAGGGCAAGAACAAGAAAGTCATGCCTGTTCGGGACTCCAACCCAGAACCTTACGTAACGAGATTTGAAATTCTGGAGAAGGCGTCCGTGTTTCGCTTGGTTTTCTCTTTCCTCTACTTCCCTTATATTATCATACATGTATAATAGAAATGGATCTGATACGATATGTTGCGATTCATAATTGTGCTGGTTAGATGCTACAGATGTGAACTCCAACCTGCAATATATTATTCCCTTTTGTTTCGTATCTGGTTGAACATGAAATTTTCTTACACTGTGACAATTTCTTTCTTAGTTTTGGTTTGGTGGACAGATATGCTAATCTGGACTCGACCTTCAGTTTAAAGTGGGATACTAACCACTATGTGCATCCACCGTGTATCAAACCCGGGATCCACTGATTACAAGGCGACGACGTTATCACTACGCCATCGAGGAGGCCCCAAGACAAAATGTTATTCACTCGATCTCTACCATAATTTATTTCAGCATTTACACTTTCGTTTTCTTCTTCTTTTTTCCTTTTGTTAACTACTCTTATACAACTCTTTTTGCGTCTTCGAATTTCTTCTTGTTTCAGGAAAAAATAATACATGCAGGCTGTATAAAAATCCCCCGTTCAAATAGATAAAACGTTCACTCTCGAGAACTAATTTACATGTTTATCACTAACGTAACCATTAGGAAACTATTGAAATGTTAACTGATATAACTGCACATGAAACAATACTTACAGCCACTAACGAAATATCTATTCTTGTGTAGCCTCACAGACAACAAGTATCTGGTGAGTCATTCACTCTTGCGGACTACGGGCGAAGGTCACTGAACTAAAGGGTGGTGGCAAGCAAGCAGGCTTCTGCTCTACCAAAGACGAGGTCACGTGTTCCAGTTATCAATGGCGTACTAAATAAGGAGGAACACAGCTATCTGACGTATGATTTGGTCCCGTCATTGCACGTAGAACACTTTATCGTCGTGGCCTTGAAGTTCCCTCAGGGCAGTCCTACGTAAAGGCTTCTCAGCTAGAAGGATATCTTCCCCATTGAGTGGAGGGAAAGTGGGTGCGTATAGAGGTCCTTCAACTTTCGTATTCTTTTTCATTTCAGAACCCGTGCTGTATCGTCGACTTAATCCAATCTATCCGATGTAGGTTTTAGGTTCTGTTTCTGTTCGGTTATTTCACGTTGTCTTCCTGCTTATGTTATTCGCGACGAAGGTTCTGGATTCGATAATCTGGACAATAACGGGATTGTGTTGGTTGCTTGATTTTGTGTCTTAAGTCCACTTTATGTCCTGTTAGGCTAATCGTGAATGGACCTACAGTTTAAAGGGGGATCCGAACCACTATGTTCCTCCACCGAGTATCGAACCCGGGATCCCTTAATTACAAGGCGCCCACGATCCCACTCCGCCATCGGGGATTGTGTTCGCAACGAATGAATCAAATTTGAGTGATATGATATGCAACCATTGGAAGACTATTGAAAGAAAAGCAATGGGAACCTGCCAGTTTTTCTACTGCAGACAGGAAACCAAAAACATGGAAGAGAAGCTTATATTCTATGAAACCTGACGCTATGTGCTCGAATACTGGCTAAATATAATCCATAGATGCATAGAAACGTTAAACAACCTCTTATATGATACATATAGGTTTAAAAATGTCGAAATACAAAGATTGTGTGCACCTCACTGATGGCGTAGTGGTAAGGCCTTGTAATCAAGGGGTCTGGGGTACGATACCAGGTGATCGCACATCGTGGTTCGGATCCCACTTTAAACTGTATGCATTTCAGATTAGTCTATCTGTGCCGGTGACTCAGTCGGTAACGCGTCTGACTACCATGCTATAGGCCCCGGTTTCGATCCCCGGCCGGTTCAAGCCCGGGAACTTTTCTAACGTTGGAAGCGACCCCGGCGCCCACCCAGCGTCGAATGACATGGGTACCTGGGGGAAACCCTGGTGGTAAAGGCGGTCAGGGGCGTGATGCTGATCACATCACCCACACTCACGAACGAATCAAGAAAGTGTGGGGCGGCGTGATGCTAATCACATCACCCCCACTCACGAACGAATCAAGAAAGTGTGGGGCGTTACCCCCACACCCCCTATACGACTTCATGGCGTAGCGCTAAGCACAGGTGAGAACTTTACCTTTTTTTTTTTTTTGCATAAAGTGGACTTACAACAAAATTTAAACTTGCGATAAAGATTATGATAAGGTATTAAAGAATTGGGTCTAACACATTTTTTTATTGTTTACCAATGACATTGTTAACTAATATTCTTAATTTCAGTTTCAAGATGAAATCGGCTACGAAATAAAAGGAGTGGGTTCATATTTCTGTTACGAAATTCCACTTTTGTAGTAGACCTGTGCCACACTAAGATGTGACATAATAAACAAATCTGAGACACTTTCAAAGTATTAAATTGCTATCTACGTATTTGGGAACAATCTTTCAATATAATACTTTTTTTTGGACGCGTCAAATCATAGTATTTAATTCCTGTTTTAGCAGCTTTAAGAAACCTGATTTGGGGGGGGGGGGTTACAAATGCCCTTTCTGCTCCCGTCAAGTTACGCCTATGACAAACAGGAATTCAAAGTAAAAGACTGTCCCGACTAAATAGGGAGACACGTCTGATAGATTTACAATTGGGAAAATCATAATTAAGAGTGTAGTTGAAAACAACCTATTTTCATATATTGCATGCAGCTCTACTTTTTCTGCAATGTGGATCAAGAACTGGGGACGTGGAGAAGCACAACACTCCACGTAACCAATTGTTACGTGACGTTTTTGCTTTCCTGTCATGTTGACCTTCGCGTGGAACACATTTCTCGGTGTTAAGACAGGCAAAATCACCCGATCATCGAAGGGTGCAATATGTGTTGCCTACCCTCCTGCATTACTTGCTCCTATTAAAGCCTTATGGGGAAGAACTTTTTTCCATGACTGTACATAGCAGGCAACAACACTCTGGAATACCATAATGTATACAACTTGTTTACTACATATTTTACGAAAATATTAGAATGTTAGCTTGATATAACTGTGGATTGTATCGAACGAAATGAAATACCTGTTTTATACGCACACTGGAACGAGCGCAGGCCTGCCATGAGTCACTCTGGCAGTGAAGGTCACTGATCGATGCAGATTGTGCATGCTTGCTACAAGCAGGCGCCTTATCTCTGCTCAAGGAAACACGGAAATCTTCGTTACTTTATTGTTCGCCAGACTAATGGTGAACATTTACAGGAAAGTAAAGAGTAGTAGCGTATTCTTTCGGAATGAAATATGTAAATCTCGTTTGTGACCTACACTGAACTTATGTTAAAGTTTCGTTGACATGTGAAGGCGGAAATTTATAGATCCTTCTTCCTTACGATTTCTAAACAACCGAAGAGTGTGGTGAACGTGAAACTACTTATTGTTCGCAACAACAATATGTATTATACAAATGGTCTCTAATCAAAATCCCTATTACATCACCAGAAGTGATTTTTAAGACAATTCTACCACGTAGCCAACGTAACCTGCCCGACCCTGTGGCCGAGCGGTTAGCACATCGCGCTGCGACGCCAAGGATCCCGGGTTCGAATCCCGGTCGGGCTTGGTTGTTTGTGAATGTCCATTCATCAATTTCATCCTTTCATCACTCATCCTCATCTTCGCAAATTAGCCAAGAGGCACAAAACGCGAAGTAAAATAAACTAAATCAATGAATCAATCAAACCAACGTAACCAATATTCAGATTGATTCCAAGCATCTGTTTGGCTTATTTTGTGTCGCATTTTTACCTCTTGCAATAATCGCGACGATAAAGATGATGGATGGGTAATGATACGAATACAATGCTACTACATCTAAGCCTCAACAGGTTTCGAACCTGGATCCTCTTGCTTTGTAATAGGGCCTCCCCGATGGCGCAGTGGTAGCGTCGTCGCCTTGTAATCAAGGGGTCCCGGGTTCGATACCCGGTGGAGGCACAAGTGGTTCGGATCCCACTTTAAACTGTAGGTCCAGTCCCGATTAGCCTTACTGTGCATAAAGTGGACTTAAAACAACATATCAATCAATCAATCAATCTTGCTTTGTAGAGAGTTAAGGTGATTTTTATTTTTATTTTCATTTGGTATTTTAAGTCTACTTTATGAAGGCTGTGTTGAATGACAGGTCAGATGTGAAGTGGACACCGAGGTCAACAACATCTCTCGTAACCTTCGAGCTGCCAATTTTATACTCGTGTATAATGGTTGTATTTTTGTTGGTGAATGACATTACGTTGCACTTATTCACATTTATGATCATTTCTGTCTGCTTGCACCAGTTTGAGAAGGTGTTTAGGCCTCCCTGTAGCATGTGACAGTCATTCAATGAGCTGATTGGACAGTTTCATATCGTGTGCGTACATTAGAATATTGACTTTTTGCAGGTGGCTCAAAATATTGTTGACGAACAGAAGGAAAAGGTATGGACCTAAATTGGATCCCTGAGGGACTCTTCTCTCTGCCGAGGTTAACCCGTTTAGTACAACTGCTTGGGTGCGATCAGAAAGATAGCTTGCTAGTAATTTATACAAGTTACCGCAGATTCCAACACTAAGTAGTTTCTGGAGAAGGATAGAGTGGTTTATTATGTCGAATGCTTTGCTGAGGTCCGTGTAGATTACGTCCAACTGTCCTTTGTTGTTTATACAGTCCACTATGCCTTGTGATATCACTGCTAAGTTCGTGGTTGTGGATCTGCCCTGCACGAAACCATGCTGCTGAGGGGCTATGACAGTTCTTAGATTCCATGTGAGGTGATTCGAATACTTTGGAGAATATTGGCAGAAGGGAGATTGATTGGTAATTGCTAATATTGTGTTTGTCTCCTGATTTAAAAACTGGGGTCACGAGAGCTTTTTTTCATCGGCGGCGGGGCAAGAAACCTGTTTCCAGGATTTCATTGTGGAGGATTACTAACGCGGGAGTGAGTTCTATTTGCACAAGCAGAGATGAAGTGTGAGGGAAGAAGATCTGAACCTGTGCATATGCCTTTTTGTATGCTCTTAAGCTTTGATGTTTAAAACACATATATTTTTTTATCACATTTGATTTTAGAATGGTAACCACATTTTCATCATTGTGTACACTAAATTTTGCATTTACAGTCCTTTACGCAATCATCAATATCTCTGAAATGGTAAAGCCTAGAATCCTCCTAATCAGCAGTACTCCATGGTAGTAAGCTCCAGTAAAAACTTCAGGCATTGATGTAGAACTGAGAGTGGAGCTACAACAGAGAGGATGGAGGAAAATTTGGTTAAAATATTGGCTATTGGGTGTAATAAAAATAAACCTAAATTATAGGTTAATAATATTTTCATGAAGATTAGGCACACACAGGAGATGTACTATGTATAAATTTTCAGCAAAAAATGTAGGCTCGACCAGGACCATACCATGCCATTGCTCTACCACTGAGCTACCAAACCGGCCTGTCCTCGCCTGATTTTTTGCTGTCTCCATTTTACCTGTGTGGAGACCAGAGACCTGGGTCAAGCCTGCACTTTTCGCTGAAAATTTGTATGTAACAGCATTTTGTCTCGCATGTGGTTTCAATATATTATGTTAATACTTACCTGTTAACTTTGGCGCTTCAGCTTGTTTTCGGGCCATGGCCACCCCAACTTTCTTCCTCCAGAATGTCCTGTCTTGGGCTGCTTTTCTTCAGTTTCTGATGTGAAGGATGGAGTCTGCATCCTTATGGATACTGTCCTCCCATCTAATCCTTGGTCTTCCTGCAGGTCTTCTTCCTCGATTTTTCCTCTTAGCATCATGTTCGGAATCCGGTGCTCATCCATTCTAGCTACATGGCTAGCCCAGTTTAGTCTTTTTATTCTGATGTACTATATTGGGAGATGTACTTCCTTACAAAGTTTGTAAATTTCATCATTATATCTAATTCTCCACACTCCTTGTGACTGAAAAGAGCCAAACATCCTTCGGAGTATTTTAGGCTCAAATGAGTCAAGTTTGTTAGCAGCTTGTTCCCTAAGAGTACATGCTTCACATCCATATACTACAATACTACAAATGAGTGTTTTGTATTGCATCACTCGAGCTCTCCAATTGGAATCTCTACATGTGATTAAAGTAATGTCCAGAAGTAGGCCTTATTTGCTGTTTGAATATGTACGGTACTTGTATTTCTGCTATTTCTTCATTTTACGTGCATCTATTTCTGCTATTTCTTCATTTTTATAATTCAGGTTTATACCTAGATATGAGAAGTTGTTGGTCATTTCGATGTTAAAGTTTTCTATTACCATGTTTTGTTCACAGTTTCTTCTTTTCCTTGACTGGATTAATATCTTTGTCTTATTCTCATTTATTTTTAATCCAACTTTCTTGCCTTCCTCATTAAAGTCCTTAAGGACTTCCTTTACTCTTCTTAGTGATCTATTTTAATATCATCTGCATATCCAACTCTTTGTGTAGATTTGTATTGTAGAGTGCATCTTGTATCAAATCATAGCTGCCTGATAACTTATTCCAACACCAGCTTGAAAATGAGTGGGGTCAGTCCATCTCCTTGCTTCATTGCTTGCTTTACTTCAAGGAGGCCTCCCAATTCTGCTTGGATGCATACAGAGGCAAAGGTATTCTTCATTGTCAGTTCTACCAAAATGACTAAATTCTCTGGTATTCTGAATTCTCTCATGATATGGCCTATCATATCTCTATCTATGGACTCATAAGCTTGATGGATGTCAATGAAGATTTGGAAGACATCTATCTTTTCATCCCAACACTTCTTCCATATTTGTTTTACTGTAAATATTTGTTCAATGGTGGAACAGCCTTTCCTAAAACCAGCCTGGTATTATCCTATGATTGTTTCTGCCAATTGTTCCAATCTGCATCTTATTATTGATGTGAATATTTTATATGGTGTGCATAAGAGTGAAATCCCACTGTAGTTCTTACATTTCAATTTGTCGCCCTTTTTGTATATTGAACACATTATACTTTTCTGCCAGTCCTTAGGCATTTCTTCTCAATTCCATACTTCTGTTATCAATTGAAACAGTGTCTCTTTAAGTTTGGTCCCTCCATTTTTCCATAGCTCTGCTGGTATGTCATCTATTCCTGGAGCTTTCTTGTTTCTTTGGGCTTTTAAGACTTCTTCAAATTCTTGCCTTGTAAGGGGGTTCACTGGTTCTTCATTTTTTCTGGCAATTCTTTTCCTGCTAGTTTTTTTGTGGGCATTCACTGACTGTTGAATTTAGTAGTCTAGAGAAATACACTTTCCATCTATGTTTGATGGTTTCCTTATCTCCCAGAAGTAGCCCATCCTTATCTTTACAACAGTTTGTTCTGGTTGTAAATCCTTCTTTGATTGATCTTACTTCTTTATATGCTGTATATGTTGATGAAGGAATTGGGAGCATCAAGGTAGAAACAATAATTTTCCACAAATATCGCTCTGCAGCTCGTAAGTTGAACGCTCATTCACCCCACATTCCACCGGATGCAGAGCCGAGCAACAAGAATTTTCCACTCGGCTCTGCACAGTCAGCAAGGCAACGGCCCTCGCCAGCGGTGAGTGCACCTCCACTGTAAATTTCCATCTGCATCCAGGGATACCCCAGGTGCATAGCTGGATGTGCAAAGTCCACCAAGTCATGACTCAAATCCAAAGTATAAAATCCCTTTAGACGGTAAATCGATCTCTCACTTCGCTCCAATATCACCACCAAACTGATCGACGACAAGACGACGACGGCCTGCTGAGAGATCGCGACGTTACGAGGCGGCAACAAGCGAGAAGTCCATAAGCAGTCCGGATTAAGCCAGCCGAAGAATCTGAAGTCCATTTACAATCAAGTCGCCAAATTGCCTGCCATCTCTTATCGCCACCTTCGATCTCCAGCGGGCACTTGTCACTGTGCAACCGTCGCCGACGTCAGAAGCCGAGGGCCAGACCTACAGCAAGGGGTGAGTAGCGTTCAACACCACAGGCTCCCAACAATCCTTCATCAGCTCCCTTAAGGGTAGAGGTGATTAGCTAAGTCAAACAAAACCTATCGCATTTATCTGAGCTACGTCCCGGCGTGACTCGATCCCGTACCTTACCCGACGTCACGCTACAACGTATTGTTGGACTTAAATTGTTCTCTAATATGAATTATTGTCTCTGTTATATATATATATATATATATATATATACAGGGTGTTAATTTTTACTTGACATATCAAAATAGCAGGAGTGACATGCATGTGAGGAAAATTTGGTCCAAACAAACCATGATCCTTGTCGGGGGGGAAAGTTAATGGCGTACAAATGAGCCCCCGCACAGGGCCCCCCAGGAGGGCAGGGGGGGCACGTTGTGTTTTTCAAATAGGAACCCCCGAAATTTGTTTCATTTTGGGATTCGCGGAGTCAAAATAAATAATAATTATGCTTGACATAGGTACAACAACATGCAAAATAAAAAAGATATGGCCATGTGCATGTTTGGAAACACGTAAATGTCGTGCATGGAAAAACGGTAACAGGCCCCCACGATAATACGAAGAATGGCGTGTGTAGAGGAAAATTTCATTGCTGTCGATGGTGTCATTGAAGAGTGGAAGAAGTACCAAAAGAAGAGTGTGGAGGGGATAGGGGGAGGGGGCAGCATGCAACGAACAAAGTGGAAATACGAGGTGTGGCTAGAATAAAAACGGATTGATGTTTCTGTCGACAAACGGCAAGCGCGTCAAGGATAAGCGGTGCTTGGGTGTATAACATGATATCTTGCCTATCGGCTGTGTGATTGCCCAAGGTGCGCGGCGCTCAGTTCATCTGTAGTTTGTGGACGAAGTGAACCGTACATCTGTGCTCCGTCGGAAAAGAAATTAAGTGTGGAAGTGGAACAGCGTATCAATCTGAAGTTTCTTATCAAACTCGGAAAATCCTCCACAGAAACTTATGGTTTGTTGAATGAAGTGTACGGAGATGTGTGTTTATCACGCACTCAAGTATTTGAGTGGTTTCAAAGGTTTAGAGAGGGCGAGAAGTGATTGCAAACGACAAGCGTCCTGGACGGTCTTGCACGTCAAAAACAGAATCAAACATTGCAAATGTAGGTGAATTGATTCGAAATGTGTACCCGAAGGTCAAACGGTCAACCAACAATATTTCATTACGATGCTGACGACCCTTCGTGGGCGAGTAAGAAGACGACGACCTGATTTGTGGACAATGTTTCTGCCCACACGGCATTGTCAGTCAAGGCTTTATTGGCCAAGTATGGGATCCCAGTGTTAGAACATCCACCCTATTAGCCAGATCTCGCTCCGTGCGACTTTTTTTTTTTATTCCCAAAGGTCAAATCAGGAACTAAAAGGAACCAAATTTAAGACCGTAGAATGTGTGAAAACAAAAGCGACGGAGGTCATGAACATGGTTTCGGAAAATGATTTCCAGCACTGTCTCCAGCAATGGAAGATTCGTATGGAGCGGTGTATCGATAGTTCAGGGGAGTACTTTGAAGGGGATAATGTTCGTATTGTACAAAATTACCAATAAAAGATTTTGTAGCAACAGTCCGGTTTTTTTTCTAGCCACACCTCGTACATCTGCTGGATTAATGCAGATGCCAAGGATATGAGGGAAACACAAAAACGTATTCAGGGATGCCAGAAAAGTGTAGGAGATGGGAAGGATGGAATGCAAATACTATTACCCTCGAACCTGTGTGGTGCTTGTTTCAAGGGAGTCCCCTTGCCTCTCACGTGTGGGGTGCTTGTTTCAAGTGAGTCCCCTTGCCTCTCACCTGTGGGGTGCTTGTTTTACGTGAGTCCCCTTGCCTCTCACCTGTGGGGTGCTTGTTTTACGTGAGTCCCCTTGCCTCTCACCTGTGGGGTGCTTGTTTCACGTGAGTCCCCTTGCCTCTCACCTGTGGGGGTGGGGTGTTGCGTGGGCATACATGCCTTACCCAAGCAAATGCTCGAAATGGTGACCATGAACGTCGATGCATTTATTTATTCTTGCATGAAATGACTGTTCACAACGCAAAAGTGTGGCGGCATCAATTTGTGTGCAAGAATTTCGTATTCGTTGCATCATGTCGTTGCACGTTGTGGGTACAGTTTGATACACCATTCCTTTAAGAAAACCCCACAAAAAGAAATCTGGCGCAGTAAGGTCTGGTGATCTAGCCGGCCAATTGACAGGACCACGTCGTCCGATCCAGCGATGATGGAACTTGCGCGTTAATACTTCCCGAGCTATGGCAGCATAATGCGCCGGACAACCATCATGCTGATACCACATGGCCTGTCGCTGTGCAAGACTTAGATCCTCAGCAATATCGGTAGTTCATCCTGCAAGAAATTGCGATACTGTCGCCCATTCAATGTTCCGTCAATGAAAAACGGACCAATGAGTTTGTCACCCATGATGCCACACCATACGTTCACTGACCACGGGCATTGATGTTCAACTTCACGCAACCAGTGTGGGTTGTCGGCACTCCAGTAGTGCATGTTGTGCAGGTTAACCTGGCCATGGTTTGTGAATGTTGCTTCGTCGGAGAACAGAACGTCCCGAAAGAATGCCGGATTTCGATGTATTTGTTCACGTGCCCATTCACAAAACACCATCCGTGCACGGAAATCATCACCATGAAGTTCCTGGTGCAGGGACACATGGTACGGGTGAAACTTGTGCCTATTGAGTATGTTCCAAACACTGACATGGGACATCCCACTCTGGCGAGCTATGTTACGCGTGCTGGAATGGGGATCATAAGCCACTGCAGCTAATACAGCGATTTCATTATTTTCCCCAGTGACAGTTCTTCGACGCCGTCTTTGTTGCGGACACACGCTTCCTACTGTTGCAAATTGCTTGACAACCCTGGCGAAAGTCGACCGCGAACGCACTCTGTTCGGATAGCGTCTGGCATATTCGGTGACAGCATTGTCCAAATTCCGTCGACATTCACCATACATGAATATCATTTCAATTCTGTCTTCCACAGATACACGCTCCATCGTCCTAGGTATACCTGCACTTTTACCCTGCACTCACTTCGAACACGGGCACGTCAACTAACCTTCTGAAGCACTCATGCCCAATAACCACCTACCCAAGCAAACACGGGCACAGAGAGCTGACTTCAGCGCAAGGTCAAATGGCCTAGTTTGTACCTTGCGTGTGGCTGGCGTCTGATAACGCAGCTGATCCGACAACGTCGGTGGCGATAACATACTCTTCGCGTGAGTTCTGGAAACACGATTTACATCCCCTACCCCTTCACTTTTCTGGCACAGGCACAGTTCGTTATTTTGTTTCCCTCATATCCTTGGCATCTGCATTAATCCAGCAGATGTATTTCCACTTTGTTCGTTGCATGCTGCCCCCTCCCTCTAACCCCTCCGCACTCTTCTTTTGGTACTTCTTCCACTCTTCAATGACACCATCGACAGCAATGAAATTTTCCTCTACACACGCCATTCTTCGTATTTTCGTGGGCGCCTGTTACCGTTTTTCCATGCACGACATTTACGTGTTTCCAAACATACACATGGCCATATCTTTTTTATTTCGCATGTTGTTGCACCCATGTCAAGCATAATTATTATTTATTTTGACTCCGCGAATCCCAAAATGAAACAAATTTCGGGGGTTCCTATTTGAAAAACACAACGTGCCCCCCCTGCCCCCTGGGGGGCCCTGTGCGGGGGTTCATTTGTACGCCATTAACTTTCCCCCCGACAAGGATCATGGTTTGTTTGGACCAAATTTTCCTCACATGCATATCACTCCCGCTATTTTGATATGTCAAGTTAAAATTAACACCCTGTATATGTATATATATATATATATATATATAAAGGCGTATAGGGGGTGTGGGATTAACGCCCCACACTTTCTTGATCCGGTCGTGAGTGGGGGTGATGTGATCAGCATCACGCCCCTGACCGCCTTTAACCCCCAGGGTTTCCCCCAGGTACCCATGTTATTCGACGATGGGTGGGCGCCGGGGCCGCTTCCAACGTTAGAAAAGTTCCCGGATTTGAACCTGCCGGGGATCGAACATGGGACCTTTAGCATCGTAGTCAGACGCGTTACCGACTGAGCCACCGCGGCATACCTTTTCTTTTACCAGCATATTGTTTGTATCTCTTTATTCCATCTATCTAGTTCTTGCTTTTTCCTTCTTGTTGGACGACTTAAATATGCATGGTATGCTTTATTTCTCAATTCAACGATTTCATTGCAATCTTCATTAAACCATTCTTTTTGTTCTTCTTAATGCCTGATCCAAGAACTTCCTTAGCTACTGCCTTAACATTATTCTTCATTGACTCCCATTACACGGGTTATAATCCAGAATGTGCTGATAGAGTGGTTATTGTTTCAGGTTTACCATGTCAGAGATATTGATTGTGTAATGGTCTGCAAATTCAAAATTCACCAGGTGCCATGATGGAAACAAGGCTACCATTCCTAAACCAGATGTGATCAAAACTGATAACATTAATTTTCAACTATAGATACATAAATGTAATTGTCCAGATCGTTTTTTTCCCAAAATGGTGAGTGATTCAACATTGGTCCACTCCAGAGTTATGTAATATGTTTCAGCAATTCAATGTTGATGTTTAGTTTGGAATATTTGAAATGCTGTCAAGTGTGCTGCTTTCTCCACAGATATTTTTCTTTCAGAGCTTCGATTCATCTTCATTCGAGATGATTTTTTTTCCTGTGGACTTGACGCCTCCATATTTTCCTGTCTTGGAGGTACATCCGTAACAGCTGAGCAGTCAAAATTCAACAAGGTCCTTTGAAGGACAGAGTGCAATTTATCAGACAGACATGAGTGAATATTATTGAGCCCAGTTTCACCTTACCTGGTGACTGGGCAGCCATGAACAATAACTCCAGAGGAATCAACTCTTATGTGCAATTACTAACAGTCATACTAGTGTATATACTCAGTGTAATGTGAATGTGTGAACTAGAAAGATCTTCCATGTGGACCTTATGCAGACCGAAGTGGTCAGCTGTGGACTGTATCTTTTGTGATCATTAGAAAGACCCTGTATTTAGATGTAGTCCAGTTAAGCTTAAATTGGAACAATGGGGCAACCAGGAAATAGATACCTTGATCATCAAGTCTCCGAGTTTGAGGGGTAAGTGCCAACTTACACAAAAAATAAACATATTGTATTCTCTAACATGTGAAGTATTGTACATTGATTGATTTGATGTTTTAAGTCTACTTTATGCACAGTAAGGCTAATCGGGACTGGACCTACAGTTTTAAAGTGGGATCCGAACCACTTGTGCCTCCACTGGGTATCGAACCCGGGGACCCCTTGATTACAAGGCGACGACGCTACCACTGCGCCATCGGGAAGGCCAAGAGTGTATATAGAAATCATAGAAATCACCAGTCGTGAACACTGCACATCAGATAGGGGTAGTGGAATAGAAGACACCCAACCACTATTCATTTTTCCATATGTATAGGGTGCGATTGAAATGGCAGCTGAGGGCCACAGAAATGTATAGAGGACATCAAAAGAAACAACTTTTCAAATAAATATTTTTGTCATCCATGCGTCGTTTCAGCATGAGAATTTTGAGAATACATATGTGGTCGTCGGTATGACATAATAATGAAACTAATTAGTTTCATTATTGTCTCAAACCTACTACCACATATTTTCCACATTTGGTATTAGAAGTTCGGATAATAAGTGCATACCTCTGTATGTATGCGGGTGGAGAAAAAAGGTCAATGGAGGCCACTTCAACCCCTTGTAATAATAAATATGGCTTAATTCTGTATCTAGTATGGTTTTCATATAAATATAGCGGTTTATGTTGAAATTGAATACCGAGTATAAAGCATAGATAATGTACAGGGTGAACCAAAAGTCCCATTACCACGTAGGTATGCGAGTCTGTGCTGTGATAGTGGTTATCTTACCTTGTTACGAGACTGGTTTGTCCCTCAACTGCAAGGCGAAGGACTTATCTATCGCATCAGGTTTCAGCAAGATGGAGCACCAGCCCATTATTTGATTGCCGTGCAAGAATATCTTAATGAAGTGTTTCGTAACACATGGATTGGACGTGATTCTCCACAGTTACCAGTACCTCTGAACTGGCCTCCCAGAAGTCCAGATCTTTTGTGATAATGCATTTCGGGGTTATATCAAACAGAAAGTTTCCGGCACACACGAAAAAATATTTTGGAGACACTGGGATTCGAACCTAGGATTTCATCTTACAAAGCTGGCCTTTAATCGATATGGGCACAAGCCACGGTGAAGAAACCAAGCTATTCGAGTAATTTATCCAGAACATTTCATATTTTCCTATCCAGCTCGAAGCTACTGATGTCGGTTGGCGCTAATTACATTGATTTGAAAGCAATACGCTTCATCAGATAGAGTTTGTGTGCTGTGCACATTGCTGACAGAAAACAAGTCAAGCTTGTGCATGAAAATGAAGAAAAAGTCGTGCTTTTGTGGAAGGTGAGTGTTTCCAATCCTAAATGATAATCGTGTTCTGGCTTCCATCAATATAGCGAATTCTGGTATGTGACGAGGAATCTTATTAACCAAAGGGACATATATTATATTATTTTTAAACTATTTATTTAAAAAAGAAGAGTAATTATTCTGGAATCTACGGAGAAATTCATTCAGCTGATAGTGATTTTACTAGTTAAAATTATATTTTCTTACTGCATTACGACACCAACGTGCACGTGTAAAATAGGAAAGCCCGACAATATTCATTTTACAAAAATTCCATTTACTGTTAAAGTTAAATGAGAGAACAACCATTGATTTATTTTTAGTAGCCTCGATGACTGATGTGTGTGTGTGTGTGTTTTTTGGACACCCTGGCTGTGACATAAACTCTTCTTGCATCGGATTTCTATTATTATTTTTGCGATTATGTTTGCCAAAGTGGACGGGGAAGAAATTTATATAATCTTCAAGCCTTCTTCTGGGCTATGATAACACTTTTTCCGAAAGAAAAAATAAGTTTTTTTTTTATCATTTTCAGGAATTACAACAGCAATATTTCCGCCTCACTTATTCAAATTGCGTTTTTTTCGTTAATTAATGTTGCTTTTCTTCCATTTTCGGCTACTCGCAACGATGAAGAGAGACTCAAAAAGACCTCCCATGCTCAGGCCAATTTCGAACCCCAGGGCCCTTGTATTCTAACGGATTGTGATAATCACTTTTTCACGAACGTCAAAAATGCGTTTTTTAAAATATATTTTTCACGAATTTTTCGCATTTACATTACTGGACGTGGACAGTCCAGTTAATTAATATTTACGCTGCAAATCTTTACGTTAGCCCTTTTCTTTGAGTCTGAGAAACACAAACTTTCCTACATATGGTTAAAATGTTTGATAGTAAGCAACACTGCTCATTTTCAAACACTTACTTCGGCTGTACTGCTAGATCCGAAGCTGGACTTCAACTCAAACGAGTGTGCCACTGTCTGTGAACAGAAGTGCACCAACACGAAGACAAATGGAGCTAATTCATTAAAGTACCTGTCACCGTTCCTTAAAAAAACAAGTGGACCCTGCCGCTGGAAGTTATGTCCCTGACATAAAAAACCTGGGCAATGGAAGCCTTCTCATCGAGACAAGTACAGACTGCCAGACTAACAACCTTCTTAAGCTTAAGACCTTGGGCGTCTTTAGTGTTGAGGTTGAACCTCACTGTCAACTGAACAGTTGTAAAGGTGTTATACGCCACTGGGATCCGTTGAACGCCACAGAAGAAGAAATCCTTCAAGAGCTCTCCGATCAACATGTGACAGCAGTACAGCGAATCAAGACCAAAAAATCCGGAGAACTTGTACCGACTGATTCACTCATTCTTACCTTTATCACGACCACTCTCCCGGATGAGGTACGGGCTGGTTATTACAACCTCCATGTCTGCCCGTATATCCCGAACCAGATGCGATGTTTTAAATGCCAGAGCTTTGGGCACACTCACCCATCTTGCAAGGCCACTGCTTCCAATTGTGGCAAATGCAGTGAGCCCGATCATGGTACAGAGCCATGCTCAACTGGTCCCACATGCGTTAAGTGCAAAGGCGATCACCCAGTCTGGCATCGTGATTGCCTCACTTTGCGAAAGGAAAAGAAGATCCGAGAGTTGGTCGGCACAGAGAAAATCTTTGCTGGTGCAGCAAAACTACATCTCCGTGAAAGTGTACGCACTACTTTACCTGTCATTCGCTACAGCTGCTTCTAATGCTCTTGTCCGTCGCAGTATTGGCGTTCAAACCAGCAACGTGTCCACCCAGACAACAACGCTTCCAGGAGTAGCTCGCCCCGCTCCGAGGAAACCAGCAACCACTACTCGCTCCACAGAAAAGAAGTTCAAGCAGGTATATAAGAGAGAATATTTTTTTAATCCAACTAGCTCTCCAGTCAGGGCGGCATCCACCACCTGAGACTTAAAAGGCAGTTGCAAACTGCCCGTCGGGCGTTGAAGGCACCCACCATTAACTCCCCTTCCCCATCTCCTTCGCCCTCTTGTGTCCTTACCCGAGGACAAGATAGCGGTCGATTCCGCGGATGAGGAATTTACAAAGGTGACAGGAATGTCGAAAAGAAGGCCACGCTAAACCTTACATCATGGCCTCTTGTCTCCAATGCAACCTTAACGGATTCCGCACCCATCTCGAGGAACTGCAAATTGTAATATCTGAATTTAAACCTGCCATCATATGTCTGCAAGAGACACATTTTCGCCCAAATAAATCCGTGATTCTCAAAGGATACACGGTTTACAGCACCGATAAGCTTCCTGAGGGTCGTCGTGTAAACGGTGGTGTAGCAATCGGTGTTCGAGATTCCATCCACTCAAAGCCACTCTTTCTCACCACCCCCCTCCAAGCTGTCGCCGTGCGAGTCCATCTACCACAGGGAAGGAGCGATTCTCTCTTGAGGACCTCCTTCCTGTATTCAACCAACTCTCGTCTCCTGTGGTTCTTTTGGGCGATTTTAATTCGTACCATCGTTTGTGGGGCTCCGTCCGTACAGAGCCCCGTCAGTAGATCAATTCCGTGAGGCGTCAGGTTTATCGTTGCTGAATGATGGAACTCCCACATATTTCAGTCCATCCTCAGGCACATACTTTGCATTGGACTTGTCCTTTCGCAGTCCCAGCCTTGCTCCTACCACCTCTTTTAGCGTTCACACTAATCTCTGTGGGAGTGATCACTTTCTTCTAATTTCACCTTCGAACGTCTTCAGCACTCACGTGAACAACCCCCTCCGTGACATCTCAGTCTTGTTGACTGTAGTGCTTTCGAGCGTGCTGTGGACCTTCAAATTGATATCCCGTCGACTATGACAGCAATCGACGCTCTAGATATCCTCGTGTCACGAGTCCTTGATGCTGCACACTCCTCAATTCCACATCCCAGTGGACCCGCGAGGCGTCGCCCAGTCCCGTGGTAGACTACGGAGATCATTGCCGCCATCAAGGACCGCAATCGTGCCCTAGATTGATTCAACACTAACCACACTGCCGCAAACCTCGAGCAGTTCCGCATTATGCGTGCCCGTGCTCATCGACTCATTCGAGCCAGCAAGAAGGCGTGCTGAGTCCGATACGTGTCTTCTCTGACGAAGCAGGGTTCGTCGAAAGCCGTTTTGATCAAAGTACGTCGCATCCAGGGAGGTGCATCGATTCCTCTGAATGCTCTGGAGCACGACGGGACTTTGTATACGGATACTGGAGACATAGCAAACATCCTGGCCACGCAATTTTCTGAAACTTCCAGTTCGGATAATTACCAGCCGTGAGAAGGACCGTCAGGAACGACGTCCTCTAGTTTTTCGAAGTCGTAACACCGAGCCATACAACTCTCTTTCACCGAATGGGTGTTCGATCAGGCACTTTGGGATGCGGAGAACACAGCTCCTGGAATGGATAGGATCCACTACGAGATGCTACGTCATCTGCCCAGTACAGAAAAGAAATTGCTTCTCATGGTGTTCAACAGGCTCTGGTTGGAGGACCTATGCCCCGTATTCTGGAAGGAGGCTATTATTGTTCCCATCCTGAAACCAGGGAAAAACGCACCACAGCCTCGAGTTACAGGCCTATTGCCTTAACAAGCTGTGTGTGCAAGTTGATGGAGCGCATGGTCAACAAGCTTCTCACCTGGTTTTTGGCTTTGATAAGTAATTTTGAATGTGGTTTTCGTTTCAACCGTTCCACACTGGATCATCTGGTTGAGCTGGAAATACATATTCAGGATGTATTCCTCAACAAGGAACATTTACTAGCAGTCTTCTTTTACCTCCAAAAGGCCTATGACAGAACGTGGCGCTTTGGCATCATCCAGCAGCTCCATATCGCGTACTTTATTCAGATCTTTTTATCAGATGTTTATCGGATCTTCATGAACAAGAGAACGGTGTCCAGCAGGGCAGCGTACTTAGTGTGACACTATTTGCCATAGCAGTGATCAGTATTATGGCAAACTTTCTTGCCCCTGTACATGGTCTCCTCTATGTAGACGACCTCACGATCTTTTGTCACTCACGGAATCTCGCGTCAGCTTCTCGTCAACTCCAACTGACGATAAACCGTTTGGTAGAGTGGTCCTCATAAGCTGGTTTCACATTCTCATCCGAGAAATTCGTGTGTGTCCACTTTTGTCGTTAGCGTACATGTGATTTTGATCCTGACCTGTACACTGGCGAACTTTAAAAAAAATCTCCCTCCTCTCAGTTAGATTGGAAGCAACAAACAAAAACCAATACTGAATTGGAAACACTCCAGCGTCAATGCCGAAACTCTATGCAAGATAAGGAAGAGCTGCATAGTTGTCAGTCGTGAACACCACACAGAAGAGCAATGTTAACCATGAGTCATCAAGGAATTAGCTCAGCGTTTCTTTCTGTGGTCATTCGGCCTCGGAAGAAATATTTGTTGTCCATTTTGAGCTTTCAAGGAATCAGATTCTGAGCTGGCGATTTATTTCCTTCATGAATGAAAATAGGTTGTTCGTTTCTTTGTTTCTTTTCTCTCTTTTGTCCATAGCTCTAAAACAAATACAAAAGAAAACCAGCAAAGAAGGTCGTTTCTTTCGGCACGTGACAGGCATATGTGGTAAATTTGCTATTTTTACCACCATATTATATCGCGATTGTTTACTTTCAACAATAAGGACGATTGTTGGAGTGACCAGAAAAAATGAACTAACACAATAAGCTCTTAAATATTACCCACGCTTCGAAAATAGATTCCGGCCCCAGTGGCAGAGTAGTTACCACATCACGCTACCACGCCAGGCGTCCCGCATTCGAATCCTTGCCTGGGCATGGATTTGTGAGTGTCCATTCATCAAATTCATCATATCGTCACTCATCCCCATATTTGATTCAGTGTATGTTTGAAGTCCACTTTATGCACAGTAAGGCTAATCGGAACTGGACCTACAGTTTAAAGTGGGATCCGAACCACTATGTGCCTCCACCGGGTATCGAACCCTTGATCACAAGGCGACGATGCTTCCACTGCGCCATCGGGGAGGCCTGCCCCATATTTGCAACTTAGCCAAAAGTGGCACAAGAAGCGAAGTAAAAAAAGAAAATCAATCAATCAATCAATCGAACATAGGGTCTCCGGTTTCATAGAGCAGTATGCAAAGCACTCGGTCATGAAGACCCTCAAAATTGAAATAATAAGTGGAACAAAAAACTTAATATTAGAGTATTTTAAGAGTTTAGGCAAATTAACAGTTCACGTCAACCTACAACAATTTCACCTGTATTGTGTGATATGTGGTTCTTCCCTAATATAATTGAACGTGCTCTTGCGATAATAGTTACACATTTCCGTCTTGCAACACACAACCTCGACTCGGCACGATATGTGCATTTCCTTGCCCCTTTACTGTATTTTTTCTATTTAGGACATATTACGTTGCCTTTTTGCCTCTTCGTTAATCCGTAGCGATGAGAGTGATTGACCAATTGATAACATGGATGTGATGGAGCAAACATGCCTTAATCATAGTTCGAACTTAAGACCTCTGTCTTCAAAGCACGTTACAATCTGCCACGTGTGTCTTTTCATCTCCAGTCACCATTAATTTCAAGAGGTAGAAAACAACGTTAATGAAATAAATTGTATAAATAATTTACATGACCATAAACATTTGTTGCATTTGTTTAGATAAATCCATACCTTCGTAATGTTATAAGTAAACGTTAACCTAGTTGATGTCCCAGGAACCCTTCCTTGCACGAAAATCACACTGTGACCACAGGATTTATGACTGAATGCTTACTAAACTAATAGAAATGTGCATCCCCATTTCACTCTTCGTATATTTTGAGGTCAGCTAATTCGAACATACGACCCTAAGACAGCAACACACTGCCAAAAAACCTGCAGTGTCAACAAAGTAATTACTGTATATTTATATATTTTATTTTTGGTAATGGAATATTTTCCCCTTCAGATTCTTATTTATGTTTGATTTAGTTTATTTTACTTCGCTTTTCTGCCACTTTTGGCTAAACGCGACGATGCGGATGAGCGATGAAATGATGAAATTGATGAAGGGACAGTCACAATGAACACCGAACAAACACAATGCCAAGGCGGTGTTTAAGCAAGCTGTGTTAACCACTCTACCACGGAGGACGGAATCCTTTTTAGTTAGGAGTAATCGTTCCTTGACAGCGAACTAAGAACAGTTAATATGCGTCACGGCAGAGTTATAATATTTTAAATTTCAAACAATCAATTGGGATTTACTCTTAACCATTTTTTTGCCTACTTAACAACTTCCACACAGTTAAGATTGTTTACACTAAGGACAACAGCGTTAAAGGCTATGCTTTAAGGAATGATTAAGCACACTATGATGACGGAAAATAATAATTCACATGACTATATTGATGCATTAAATCGGTGAAACATTAATTTTCGTTCAGGAAGAAATATTGAAAAACTCAGGGACACAATGACCAATTTATTTATTTTACTTCGCTTTTCTTCCACTTTTGAGTAATCACATAGATAAAGATGAAATGTGTGTTAAGACGAAATTTGTGAAAAGCAATCACAAACGTAGGACACAGCCCAAACTTCACAGACCATTATACTGCCCTTGTGTCTAGACACCAGATCCTCGTTAGTCTGCAATGTCACAATGACGTAAGCATTGTGCAAGGGGTAATTTCTCCTAACCAATCACCCTTCAACTCTCCGGTTATCCTTGTTAAGAAAGCAAAGGGGGTTATAGAATGTGCCAAGATTATCGTCGGTTGAATGCATCTTCTGCATTTGACGCTTTTGGGGGTGAACAATACTAATGAAATTTTATACAAAATGAGGGTCAAAAAAATTTACTGTGCTGCAGATTTGAAAAGTTGATTCTTTAATATCCCTCTCACCGACGATTCTAAGAAATATACAGCATTCACAATACCAGGAATGTTGCAAATTCAAATAAACGTTGTCCCACAGGGCCACGTGCAATTCAGAAAGTGCAATGACCAGTTGTGTACAATTAGCGTGCTCGAGTATGGACCCTAACAACTTTGCTCATAATGTAGATGATGTATTTTGTTTCGGAAACACCTTCGAAGAAATGCTCACAACTCTGGAGAAAACTTTGCTATGTTTACAGGTCGCAGGATTGAAACTTGCAATATAGAAATGACATACTCCGAGATAGCACTCCCTTTGCAATGGTTGATAAGGAAAGAGATAAAATTCGTCTGTAGTGAAGACCAGCAAACTGCGTTTGAGAGGTTGAAAGAAGCTTTACTTACAGCTCCTGTATTGATGGCATATGACTTGTCCAAAGATGTAAGGGTGTACACAGATGCAAGCAGTAAGTTTATTGTAGCGGTGAATTTACAACCGAATGATAACGGTGAATTTCAGCCTATTTCATACTTTAGTAGAGTGTTAAATGACCATGAAAGTCGACTTTCAACCATCGAGCAAGAATTGTTGGCAATCATATACGCCTTTAAGTCATTCAGATTCTTTCTACTAGGCCGACATTTTGAATTATTCACCGACAACAAAGCAATCACGTTCATTCGGTTCTCAACACAACTTTCAAATAAATTACTTAGATGGTCGACGTTTATGTCCGAGTATGATTTTACGCCAATCCACTATAAAACCACACAAAATATGGCGGATGCTTTTAGTCGATAGACAGAACATGACCCACAAGACGTGGACGAGGGGCTTTCAGAGCCACGTACTTTGTTATTGTTAGATGAGACGATTGATGTTGCTTTGCACCAACGAGATGATTCTTATTTGGAAACATCATTGATATTTTGGAAGGCAAAGAAGACGAAGTGGGCAACAACTCACGAAACCCCTCCCTGCAGAGACAAGCTTGTTATTATGTTTTGGAAAATGGACTTCTTTACAGACAACATAAAATGGAAGCAACCAGTAAAAAATTGTTATGCATACCGAAGGTACTTCGTAACACTGTTATTGAAACTTTGCATACTTTACCAGCTGGAGGAGCGCATTATGGCTTGACTAAAACATACAAAGATGCACTGGATAGGATTTACTTTCCATTCATGAAGAATCAATCATCTTCAGAAAATTTATCAAAGAATGTATGATCTATCACAGAAACCATTTTATTAAATCGCTCTGGACCGTATCCAAAAAGTTGATTGCTTCGTCATAAATATATAATTAGTGCAATCGACCAGGGTACTCGATTTTTAATTGCTCAATCAATAACAGATACTACAAGTGAGACAGCAGCTAACTTCCTTTTCGAAATGGTTTTCCGTCTGAAATTGATACCGAACGTGGTTATTACTACATTTACAGCTAGTCTATTTATAGAATTATCGGAAAAATGTGGAATCCGTCTGAAATTCGCTCCACCATCTAATCATAATTTAATTGGTTTAATGGAAAGATCGCATGGTATTTTACAGGGACTTATGAAAAACTTTGTGAATTTGTGGCTTTTATATTTACAATCGGCTGTGTGTTCGTATAATGTTAATCAACATTAGAATTTGAAAAGCCGTCAAATTTTTCTCCGACATGGATTTACACCCAAATTGGTATGGGGAAACGGACTACATTTAACGCCCAGTGAGAATGTCAACAATGAGACAAGATTTAAGATCCTCAAAAAAGCACAAGAAGCAGCTCATCAGACTCTACAGAAACGCCATCAAGAAGTAAAAAAGTACGATGATAAGCGACACCAATGCATGTACTTTAAACCAGGAAAATCCGTTCTTATTTACGATGCAAACCAACGCGTAGGCACAGCAAAATGTTTTAGCGGAATATACAATGGACCTGCAAAAATTCTTGCAATAGAAGACCCCAATGTTTACATGGTCGAATTTAAGACGAGAAGTGGGAACACAATCATGGACTCAATCGCTGTTCAGAAAATAAAAAAAATACTACGCTTCGGAACATGGTAGCGGCGATGAGAATGTAAATTGTAATGATGAGAATGAAGAAGAGGAACAGCCAGAAGTGACTTAGTGAGAACACACCTTATACCTTCTACATAGCTCCTTTTCACTACTCTAATGCACTAAACAAATTTTATATCTAGCAAATATTTTTTATATTGATAAATCACTAAATTAATGTCTAATAGTATTGTTTAGCCCTTAATAATTACACGAAAGTGTAAAACTAGTTATTACCACACTACAATCATTAGTTAAAACTCGTAGTAACAAGGTTTGATGTCTATGAACAACAAGTATTGCAACGCGCGAGTGATAATAATAATAATAATAATAATAATAATAATAATAATTAATATTATGTATTCACGAATAGTGAACAAGGGGATTGGTGATGAATATAAATAGCGCGCAAGAAATTTTCCTCAGGTTTCTGAATGCATGCAGAGAACTGATGGAAATAATCTTTTGGAAACCACAAGAGATAAATAGCGTAAGTCAATAATAGACTTTAGTATTATTATGAATAAACTGTGTTAAGCACATTCGGTAAGGAAAAATTAGAATTAAATTATCGATGATTTACCGTGGTTAGTCAAAATAGGGTTCACAGAATTACACATTTTAATATTTCATTTGTTAAATTTAAGTAACAATTACAATTTTTATTTTATTAATGAAATAAGTGGCAGAAATATGAGATTATCAGTTTTATAAGGCTTAAGTAACGCTAGAATCAAGAGAGCAGTTATAATAAGAGCTGAGTATGCGTAAACCCAGTAAATTAGTCAATAAAACGGGCTGCAGTCCATTAATGACTAAATAAGTACTGTGATATTAAGGATTGCAATATAAATTTTAATAATAACGAAATAATATATTTAATAATATAAAGCTCAAATAAAATATCTCATGTAGGAATAATATAAATGTCAAGATTGCCTTTATAATTATACGCATTCTACATTATGAGTTAATTATTTTGCATATCTTTCTTACATAACTTCACATAAAAACTAGATTTGAATTCTAATACGAAGATTAATAAGCCAGTTAGTAGCATTAGAGAAATGAGTAGCATTTTGTACATGCAGTTACGACCATAAATTTATCAGTAGCGACTTGTCAAATTTTATTAACACTTCAACGAAACAGTGATTAAATGAATTATGACAGCCTCAAAGAATTTAAGTAGCCTTCATTAAACATGTGTGTTACAATGGTCCATCTAATTCGGAATATTTCATTCCAACTATTACTCTAAAATTGGTTTATTTAGTGTTATAATCACGTTACTTAGATACATCCTAAAAAAATATTCCCCGCAGCCACATAGTGTTGTGGCATGGTAGAAATTTCCCATCTTCTAAAATTCCCACCTACCATAAAATTTCCCTAACATGTATTTCACATTCTGAGAGCGATATCGAAAGTTAGCATCAAATGCCTTCATTGTAAAATGTCTTTCTTCAGCGGGATAAAGTTCATTTCGGATACACCAGAAAACGTCTTCATTTTGAAACAATGGGGCAACTCAACTTGCATTCTGGAAGAGAGATCAACCGAAAAAATATGCATTGTCAGGTATTCTATTAGTTTCTTGCTGCAACGATATCTCCGTACATCGGAAGGAGGAAAATTCCTTCTTGACATGAAGTAACTAACAAGTTGCAAATTAAACATCAGATATCTCACATTCCAGATTAGCCGGGGAACAGAGTAAACAGTCGACAGGACGTTTTTTCAGCTCAGGCTATCGGCTTCAAGGATATACAACAAAGTGTATTTTTTTATACCTTGTAAAAGCACTAACATGATGGTTGCTTTGTGTGTCAAAATTTGGAATCTAAATTGGAATTAAGTTTTCATTTTTCTGTCATTTAATATTAGGTGAAAGTAGTTTGTATTGTTCAAATCTTGTGTCGAAGTCACGCTCTTCGTTCTTTGAAGCAGACGAGATATTCAGTGAACGTGGTCTTCATATAAAACATTGAACTTCTCTCACTTCAAACCAATATTTCAACATTTTCAAAGTATCATTTATTTATCTTGAGTATAAAGAATGTTGTCAGACATCACCAAGTATAACTATAACCATCTCCGCAATAACATTATCAGAAATCGCACATATCTCCACTGACGCCGCCATCTTGCAAGATCTTGTGGAGACGAAACAAGTCAACTTTTCCTTGACTTCCTCCGGCTGCAAGATGGCTGTAAGCTGTCTGAACGTGACGTCAACTTCCACCCGCCGAAAGCTAAACGTGCAAGATCTTCAAGCCGACTTGAAAGTGTCTGGCCGCCTAACGGTTCTATTAACAATCAAATATTTCAGGTCTGACACTCGACTTTGGCAGATTGTTCCTCTTTGTGAATGTTATTTCATTGCTTGATCCTTATAAGACAGATGTCGATGCTTCTCTGGTTAACATCAATGTCCCTCATGCACGAGACGACATGGGACAAATCAAAATCTCGACTCGTCTCGTGGGCAACACTACGAGCAGTGGCGTACAGTTATAGTACGCCCAAAACGCCCAGCGTTCACTGATTTAAAATATCAAGAAAGCGTAAATGCTGTAAATATAAAGTAAAATTTGACTAATTTCATATATGTTTGACTTTAATGCCATTATAATAGCTATTTTTCGCGATTAGCTTCCAACGCTCCACTCTCAACACTCGTTCTAACATTTCTATTCAATGCCTTTCCTGGCCGGACGCCGAGCAGGTTTGGCGTAAAGGACAGAGGCGAGGCGCACGGTCTTCGGGAGATGCGGGATGACCGAGCAAAATAATAAAAATATTGCATTTTATATATTTTAGAGCAGTAAAAATAATAAGTCAGAATACTCGCATATTTGTGCGAAATAAGCCAAGCGACAGCATGAAACAGCTCGAAATACGCATGAGATTCGCTAATCTTAGCGCATCGAAATGAGGCCCCAGTACTAAAGTAAGGTGGGGTAAGACTGCGCGGCGGCTAAGACTGCGCACCGGTTTTTCGAGGTGAAAATCACACACCGTTGGCACCACTGCCCCACCGTTACTTCGTCCAAGATGGTAGCTAGCTGTGGACAGTGGTGAAGATACGTTTGAAATTCGTTGTGCTGAGAGATGTAAGTGAAAAGATTTTGAGGGTGTTTGCTATTTATTTTGGTACTACGTGTTTTGAGTACTACGTCACTGTGAATGTATACAATATTACGATGTTGATGGATAGAAGAAGCTGTAATAATGTCGAGTCCACCTGTGTATTAGTTTCCATTGCTATGTGCAACGGCTGGGCAGCATCGCGTGATTTGTTCAGGAATGCAGCACGGGGCACGACTGCGCACGTGCGCAGCTTTACCCCACAAGTGTGTGGCTTGCAAGGCCCAGCCATTAGATAGATCATTTTTTGGTCCACTGAAGTCGTTTTATTCACCTGAGTGTGATAAGTGGATGAGTAACCATCCGGGTCGCCCAATCACAGTTTTCCAAGTGGCATCAATTTTTTCAAAGGCATATGGGAAGGCAGCTACAGTTGGGAATGCCATGAAGGGCTTTCAAGTGACTGGATTATGCCCTTTCAATCAAGACATCTTCACTGAGGACGAGTCTCATCCTCTACTGTGACAAATGTATCAGCTCCAACTCCAGGGGAGCAGTCCTCAACAAGTGGGGTTAACAATACTGGATCATACGGACACATTTCCGTTAACCTGATATCATCATTTCCACGTGCAGAAGGCAGTCTCAGGTGTTAACTGGATCTCCATTCAAAGTCAACTTGGAAGCCTCGTTGGCTGAGAAGAGTAAGAAGAAAGTTCAGGGGAAACAGAAACGGAACATCGTTGTTGAAGAAGATGTAGCAAGCAGAAAACACCAGAAGAAAGAGTACAATTGCCCAGGTTGTATTGAGAAGTACAGCGATCCTCCAGTAGAGGATTGGATCCAGTGTTCTACATGTGACGAGTGGTGGCATGAAAATTGCACCTCGTATGAAACAGGAACCTTTATTTGTGATTTGTGTTAGCAATTCCTAACCCAAGTGCAGGACGGGATTCACTGTGCCTACTGTGAGAATGCCACGAGAAATGTATCCCATATGATAGAAGAACTTTTAAAGGTAATTTGTGTTTCTTTTTATACAAATGTGACTCTGTGTAGAAAGTGCGCATTCTTACCCCAACTTGATCGCAGTCTTACCCCGCGGTGCGGGTAAGACTACGCATTTGCATGGTCACGGTTCTGTAATTGTTTCATGCAGAAATATTGTTCATTCAGCTTTCGGAAATTTACTGTTAGTTAGCAAAGGATACTGCAATGTGTATTGCTTTTTTCATGTGTGTATGTAGTTTCATAGCTTGAATATAAAATTATGAACTCAAACTGCTCAGTCTTGCCCCACCTTACTCTACTTCTCGCTCCGAACCCTCCCGCCAAGTTTTCTATCGAAGGTAATGGTGTTCGTCAGCCCAGCTCATCACAGAATGGTGCGAATCTCTCTGGTCTCTGCCGGTGCCGAGAACTACCGAACAGGCAAACATTTCCTACGACCTGTACTTTCCCTCACTATTGAAGCTCTGGGTCATAAGAGGTCCTTTTTTCAGACCACAGCCCCATGTTTACAGCCACGGCAGGGTTTGTCTGGAGTCATCAAGATTCTTCCGAGTGCCCAGTGGCGTGGTCAAGGAGGGGTGGTGAGAATCATAATTCTGTTTAGGCTCAATATTCTTTGAACAAAAAAAAAAGAAGAAAGAAGAGGCAGGAAAAGATGGCAAAATGAGGACTTCAGGAATGACTACTAAAAAGTACACGTAACCCACCCCTCTTCGAAAATCCTGGGCACACCACTAGAATTTCTGCTATTTCCACTTGTTAAGAGGAAAAACACACATTGAACGATATGAACCTGCTTTTCATTATCAAAACAACAATTGGCGGCGAACCATAAAGGTCATTCTTATCTTTAAACGCGACAATTGAAGTGTTTGCATTTCAGTTTCCATCATATTTAATAATTCTCGTCGTAAGGTCTCTGCTATGAGCTTTTACATTGAATTGGCAGTGACTTTGGCGTTTATTGCAGATAAATATTCTGCCCCCCCCCCCCCCCGTTTCTCTCTGTTGGAAGATCGACCCTGACCTTTGGCAAATCTTGCGATGACTACGTAAAAATGTCACGCTTCGCCACTGGTAAAGGACTCTATATTCCTTGCTGCCTATCTGGAAAGAAAACTTGGATCTCTACAGCACGCGCGAAATGCTCCCTTGAAGGCTGGCGTACGGGGCAGAGAGCTACGTGATTGGTTCTAGGGCTCATGCGACCCTTCCTGCCTTTCAACGCAGAATACAGGAGCAGAATTCCTACTCGTTTCTTCGCGCCCGTGCTGTGTGATGCTACAATACGCAATATTCACTGACGCAATTTTACCAAACTTAAATATACCACATCTTAATTACCAGTGCATTGTATAATTTATCGCACGAACAGCGTTGTGCATTAAAAACTAAAAGATCAACACATTTTTTGTCAAATAATTTGGTGAAGGGTTAGATGTTCAGCCTGTGGCTAATCTACCACTTAACCAGCAAAAATATTCGTTCTTTATTATTATTATTATTATTATTTCGTTAGTATCTAACTGCTTAATATTGCGTCAATGGAAATGTTTACCATTCATTTGAAAACTCTCAACATCGAATGGTCTCTGAACAAATTTATTTCAAAATATTTATGATCATTCTCAAGATGCAATAAACAGTAGTCTGAATTACTAATTGGCACTGTTACGTCCGTAGAGTGTACGATAGTTCGATCATCCACCCACCTCCGTGTCAGAGTGTTTTGCATTGCACGCCAAGACAACAGAGGTCTCCAGTTCGAATCTCGGCGGGAGCGCGGGTGTTCTTTCTGAGTGTCCCTTCCTCAACTTCATCAATGTCATCACCAGGCCGCGGATTTTGATGACAAAAAAATCTTTGAAAAATGACCTTTAAAATGACAAAAAAATCCTGTAAAATGACCTAAAATCTTGAAAAATCACCAAACAATTCGTACAAAACTCAATCTGCTTATTGAAAATAGTATATATAGTCCTCACCGAATTCTGAGATTATCTGTTTCAAATGAGCAGCTTTAGATGGCTTTATCTTCTGCATTTTAAGGCCACTCGACACCTAAACTCACGAATAGAAGAAACAGAAGTCACACCCTCCTAACCACGAATATCGGACTAAGATGCAAATGTTCTTGCTGAGTGATCTTCAAAAATACAACGTTCAGTTGCATCAACAGTTGAGCTGTCGCTTTCCTTTGATTCTCGAGCACGCGGTATATATTGTTAATTTTCAAAATAAACTTTTTGTTCATTCCGAAACAAATAATTTAATTTAACAATTGCTTCTTCACCTTGGTGTGTTGTACGGACTGTGAATAAGAAACTTGACAATGTTGCATTTCGCGATTATCAGACAGGCTTTTTTGCGCTGGTAGTTAAACACACTATCGCAAGATAACATTCAGACGAAGCAGAAATTATTGAACTTCTTATGTTTCAGCATGCAATGACACAATTTTTTTTAAAAAACTAAATATAACGCAAAATTTAAAACACAACAACCTAAAAATGACGCCCTAAAATTTAAAAATGGTAAAACATGACCCCAAAAAATTTCATTTCTTCAACCTGAGGACGGTGTTCAGGATTTGTGTACTAGTTAGCAATGTCTGCGTTGCACCAGTAAAAAGATGAAATGTCATCAAAATCCGGGCCCTGATCATCAATCATATTCTTATTCGCGATTAACCAACAGTAGTAAAAGAGCGAAGTAAAATCAATCAGTAGGCCTAGTTGGATCATCCACAACAATGACGTCTACTGTTGTTCAGAGTCGCTTGTGATTCAGGTAAGTTTTTTAATGACTTGCAAACATGCCGAAAGGTATAAAAAAGGAATAAAACACCAGAGTTCAAAACATTTGTTGCATAGTGAGGCATCTCATTTTCTAGCTAAAACATGAATGGATGATGTTTTATTAAAAACCCAGCTGACTTCAGGCAAATCAACAATACATGTGGCGAATAATTACATAAGTAAATTATTAAGCAAAAAAGAGCCGACCCTTCCTTCGGACTTGGCGTTCCCAACCGAAATGCCCATGCTACGCCACTGATTACTAGTAGTTGACTTGGTGGAAACGAGACAGCTTGGGTGATACCATCGAGAATACTATACTCTCTGTTTTGGTGATACATACATTAAATTGCGCTGGTGGTTGTTGGTGGTGGTGGTTATTAATTAATTACTTTTGTTGTCGCTTTCAGGGCACACGCTAAGTTTACGTGGCTAGCAGAAAGCCCTGCCTGCACGCCTCCATATAAATTATGTCAGTCTACGTCAGAGCAGGGGTGCCCATCCCCCCCGAGGTCAATGGCGCAATCCCCTTTAAAGGCCAATGACGCATCCCCCGTAAATCCAATGAAGCACCCCACCCCAAGTTCATGTCACAATCCCCCAAAAGTATTTAATTAGGACAGTGTTTCCAGATATACAGGGTGTTGCAAAATACCTGTTACAACGCTTGGGAGGTGATTTGACAAGTAAAAACAAGGAAAAAATGCCATGTGAAAAAATGTCGAAATCGGCACCGTTTTCGAGTGACAAGCGTGAGAAAATCGCCTCATACCATGTTTAAAGCACAATAACTCAAGAAGGAAGAAATATATCAATGTCGGATTAAAAGTCATCCGTTATTCTTCCTGTCTGTTCTGCGTGTCTCAGCGTGGAGTTTAGTTTGGCGTGTGTGTGGTTGAATTGCGCCAAAGGAGTATTGTAGGTAGAGTACATATTCCAGTGTTCTTTCTCGGTTTGAAACAACTGCGTGGACACCTGTGTGACATTACGTGGGTGCTAATCCTGTAGTTGTTATTCCTCACTCGGAGGGAAAGTGCCCCCTGTTGCTGGTCAGTTCTTGAACAGGGCATTGGCGGAGTTCTCTACCCACGAGAGGCAAACCGAAACAGCCGTGAAGCACGGCGTTCGTATCACGAACGTTTTTCCAATAGGCGGTTACCAGCACATTCACTCTTTGAAAGACTTGATGCTCGACTCCGTGAAATTGGATCTCTGCTACCCCGTTGGTGGGATTGTGGAAAGCCCCGCACTGTGCAATTTGAAGAGGACCTGTTGGACTCGATACGAGACCGTCCTGGCACCAGCACACGTGTCATTGCTTGTACGCGACAAACCCACCATAGCAATGTGTTCCGCGTTCTTCAGGAGGAGGGATTGCGCCCATACAAAGTGCATAAGGTGCACCATACTGCCCACGGACTTACCCCTACGCATGGATTAATACCAATGGTACGTTCAACAAACTCTTGCCATTCCAGATTTCCCAACATTAGTTTTGTGGACCGATGACGCAATGTTCGCCAGGAACGGCATGTTCAATAGCCACAACAGCCACGTCTGGGATATGGACAATCATCATGCAATCATTGTGCGCCATCATCAACATAGGTTCGCAGAGAATGTGTGGTGTGGCGTAGTAGGTGACCACTTGATAGGCCCGTACATGTTGCCTTCTACTTTGTATGGTGGGAATTATCGGCTGTTTCTACATGACGTATTACCTGAACTTTTGGAAAACCTACCACTGGCAGGTAGACAACGTATCTGGTTTCAACACGACGGCGCCGGGGAGCAAGAGCCTCACTCAAGGATATTTTTTGATGATCGTTGGATGGGCAGGGGTAGACCTTTAATGTGACTTCGCTCCCCCGATCTCACACCACTGGATTTCTTTGTGTGGAGAGAAATGAAAAGGCTCGTGTATGAAACCCCTGTGGAAAGTGCTGAGGACCCCTTTGCTTGTGTTAGTGCCGCTCCTGAGACAATTAGTGACATGTCAGTGGTATTTGCGCGTACTAGACAATCAGTGCATTGCCGATACCACCTTTATCTTGAAGTCAATGCCGGTCAATTTCAACAACCTCTCTGAGTATATCGATGTTTGTGAGCACCTATCAGCAGCGCATAGTGTCCTTTAATGAAAAGTGCGAGTGAAGATGCTGGAGATCGCTGTACTACATACCGTCGATCTGGATGTGCGGAGGTTGTGCGCTTCTAAGGGGTATCCCTTCAAGATGTTCTGTGCCTGGAAATGTTACATGCCATTGTGTGCGTTTTCTCGCCATTCTCCGTCTTCACTCCTTCGTGGATTACCCACTTTCTTTGGGGAGCTCTCTTGTACTATGTACAGCCTGACGACATGTGGCCATTGTTTAACTTTTGTTTTTCATACTGCAAAGTAGTGTGTCAACATTAGGGGATTGAAAACGTTTTTTCCTGGTTTTCCCGTATTTTCTTTTCATTTGGGATGGTGTCCCAGCAGTAGTGGGACATGCGACAAATTGGTATATTTTCTTCTTCATACCGAAATGTGAACCGTGTGCAACAGGAGATTTGCAGTTATTTTCCTATTACCCGAGTGTGGGACAGTGTCCCAGCAGTAGTGGGACATGTGGACATACGTCATCATTTTTACTGGCTACATTCCGATCTCAACATTATGTAGAAAGTAATAGTAAATTTCCTGTATTTTCTATCAGGGGATTCCCTATTTTCTTTGTGAGTCCTCTTGCGCAATTTACACTGGGCCTCAATTGCTGCACCATTGTATTCGTCAGGTACGACTTTCTTTGTATTCTTTCAATCCGACAGTGATATCTTTCTTCCTTCTTGACTTATTGTGCTTTAAACATGGTATGAGGCGATTTTCGTACGCCTGTCACTCGAAAGCGGTGCCGATTTCGCAATTTTTTCACATGGCATTTTTTCCTTGTTTTTACTTATCGAATCACCTCCCAAGCGTTGTATCAGGTATTTTGCAACAACCCTGTATATATATATATATATAACTTTTAATGATACTCCCCGTCCTGAGTTATTCCTTTTCTGTCACTATCACGTCAAATACTGCGTAGTTTAAAGTGGAGACTCGATGATCTGTTTTGCGTTTAGTATTTACCATTAAGTAAAAACATGTATTGACTTTCTACTATTTATTTCTTGTGCTGATTCATTAAAACATGTATATGAACAAAATGCCACACTCGACCAAAGCAACCTGTGCAGTGAGGCCTTGCCGACAGAGAAACCGAATCACGGCCCTGTCGGCCACTCTCTTCTCTGACACTTCATTTATTTTCAACCTGACAAAAATAAATAGAAGAAAATATGTGAATTTCATAAAAGTTCGCACATAGGGTCAGTAGTATCACACCCGCGTTCGCCCGATTTTGTGCCCTGAGGGCATATTTGTTTTTTCTTTGAATGTGTGTGTTTCCGGTGCTGTTAATGAGTTGAAATTCTTGGAATTGAGTGTAAGTATGGTTTCTGGGTTGGGGGATGGGGAAAACATGTTTAATGTGTAAAACCTTGTTCTTTTTTCTTATTTTAGTAGTTCCTGGAAACCGTGAGAGTTTTGTCTGTCGTTAATTGAAAACAAGATGACGGTGTAGAAGATAAGGGAACAGTTATGAAATTCTCGGAACCGGTGAGCGATATGTTTAAATGGGTAGAGTTTAAATTGCTTAAATATGCTTAACGGAAAACGAGACGTAGAGAAAAGGAAGGTATAAATAGAAGGAACACAAGATAATAGGAACGTGTGAGGATGGATGTGTGCGGTACAAGACTGTCTGATAATGGCGTGAATTTCTACGAGAGCAGCTACGAGGAGTTCTGGGAACTTGTTCGATCTTGCGGGCGATCTGGACAACGATCGAATAGCCCTGCATAGGCTGCTGAGTTATTTCCCGTTTATGGATCTCCCTGGTATGGATGTTACCTGTTCAACGAATTAGGAAAAGGAGTTCATTATCGAGACAGTAAAAGAGATAGAAGAGAGAAAAAGAAGAGCGGACGAGATAACAGGATTTCCAAGTCACGGGTGTATGTGCGAACTACGTCACAGGAAGGAGGAGGGCAAGATCAACGAAGTTTTGAAGGAGAGAGTGAAAGAGTGTCTTTCCTTGTTGGCGAACAGGAATTCCTTGTGGTGTTCTGGCTGTGATCGTCCGTTGTTACGTAAATTAGAAGAACATCCCTGTTTCCCTGTGGTTCCTTGCGAAGATTTTGGTGTTCGAAGACGTCTGTTCCCCGACGATCCTCTGGCTGTTCCTTTATCGCCGTTACCAGGGACGCCATCACGTACAGTGTCCGATTGTTTTACCTTTTATGACATATGAGAGTGTTTACTTACCACAATTGCTGGACTCGCGCCGAACCGTATGTCATCAATTACCTATCAGTAAATTCGAGATACAGAACGTACAGAAAGTCAGACTCCGGAAGAATTAGTTACTGCAGGATTTTAATTTTCAGGCTTTAGCGACAGGGTATTGTGCTTTCGTTACGTACTTTGCGATTGGAAATCCAAAGATTGTCCGATTCTAGGACATTATCTGTTGTTACCCCATTGTCATTTTATACACTGTGTTGCGGTGTTACATCGTAACTCAAAGAGTTGCAAGTATTGCGATAGTGTAGAAACTCAAACGTCCGATAAACCTAGTGTGGATTCTGTGACAGTGTGAAAAATATGTTTCCAGAATCCATGCAGTGTTGTAATTCTTCCGTGTCGACATTTTGTTTCCTGCGGATCCTGTGGACAAGTGTGCCGTGTGTAGGGGCAGCATTGAAGATACGTTGTTTGTTTTCACCTGTTGAACATAATGGATGTTTATGTTTTGGACTTTCAGGGTCTTCCAAAAGCAGAAGGAGAATTCGTGTGGAAAGAAGTAGGAATTTTAAAATTTTCTTTCGACAATGCATTTGACTGTTTAGTGAAATCTCCATATGGTTTACACTTTTTGAGTGAAAAGTACCACCGAGTGAATTACTGGCTCAGTGCCAAGAAACACGGTCTCAACTGGGGAGATGGGTGGCTACCGTATGAGAAATTAGGAGACTTTTTATATTTTGTGCTTGTGAATCAGGAAGTGTACGTCAAAGGTACGGAGAAAGTAAAATGGTTGGAAAAATTACTTGGAGAAAACGTATGTGTAAAATCTCGGTACGTATCATCGAAGAACTTGAATGTCCAAAATTGGATAGTGTGAAAAAGACTTCAGGAAGATGCAAAGAACATAGCAAATGTGAAAATGTAAAAATTAAAACCTGTACAGTTGAAAATGTCTGGAAGATATACAGTTTCTATTGCAATAAGTACAAGAAATAAAATATATATTTTTAAAACATACAAATGTTTTATTTACAATCGATAATATTGGTTTACAATATCAGAATGGTTATTTTACAATTGATAATATGGAAGGTATATACCTGAGGGGTTATATTACAATAGATAAAATAACAATTGTTGATTTACAATACATAAAATAACAATGGCTCATTTTCAATATGAAATACAAATGGATAATTGACAACATCAAATAAATAAAAGTAACAAAACTTAATTACAATGTCAATGTGTGACCAAGATTGTTCTGAAGTTATATTTCAATAATCAATTCGTTGTTCCAAAGAACATAGAAATAGCTCATTAAATCGGGTACTCCCTTTCTTTCTGAAACCATATTTTTTATATATACAAAATACAAAAGCCTCTATTTCGGGTTGCAATTTATGATACCGTTCATTCATTAATTTTTGCAGAGGTCTAAAAAGTTTACAAACAAATAAGTGTAGTTCAGAGGCAGTGAAAGTAAAAGCATCAGGTGAATAATGTTGATACATCGAGATACACCGTTTCCCGAAAATATTTACACCACTGACGGTGATATTTTCTGTAACTATACAAGAGAATCGTCAACCGGTTTCGACATAATTTAGCAAATCAGATTTCAAAGCACACGGTTCTCTAATTTGTTTAGAATCGATGCGTACGGGTGATCTCCCCTGTTGCGAAAACTCCCACACTAAATTGAAAGGGGATTTCTTTTCGAATTCTATTGCCACGTACTTGTTTTTCTCTTTGTTCAGAAAATATGTGTTTGCAATATAGAGATCTAAACATGCCTCTACGTCGTGTAGTTCAGGACATTCGATTGCATCTGTAGAAAAACCTATTTCCTTACGTCGTTTTATGTAATCACAGTCCGTAGTCACATCCATTCCCTCGTCCACCGTTTTGTTTTTGATAGTGACAGTTTCGATTTTAATGGGTTGCAGACGTTTGCGAGTTTTACGTTTGGAAGCATCAACCTACTGGGTCAAAAGTTTCACAAATTTGTTGTGTTTTTACATTTAAGAATCCGCAGTAGGTTCCATGATGTTTTCACTAGAGCTGTCTCGATTAAACTGAGATACAGATAGAGTAGCACACATTTTATATAGCTTTATTTATGACACGAGCCCTGATCGCGTGGATAGAAAAACACGCTTGTTCCCCTCTGCTGCACTTGGAATGTAGTAAACATTTGAAGATCTGACGAAAATGGTGTAGGATATATCCATCTTTATTGACACCGGGTGGAAATGCTTGAATGAAATCCTTGGATGTAACATAACGTGCTTTGTAATAAGCATACACGCAACAGTAATGTCCACATGAAGTAGCCACCACCCCCTTTAAGGGAATGTTGTAAGTCCAAACCGAGGAATGACGATTCAGAAAAGTTACGAATTCTAGATAGAAAGGATGAAATCCGTATGAATCTTGTTTTGGTCAAAATAGAAGGCCATCCAGTGTGTACCCCGGGAGTCGGAATTGTCCGTGTTTGCGATTATCAAGGCGGGGGTAGGAAACGTCCGAGGTAGAAGATCTCTCGGGTAAACACCGTAGAAAATGTTTTTGGTGGAACAGTTACGAGATAGAATCTGTCTGAACTGCGACGTGTTCATGCTGCTTATGTATTCGAAAACGTATAATAATACGGTAGTCTTCGGTTACTTTTACACTCTCAGGGTAAAACATTTGGGAGTCAATTGCGAGTCAACAGGTTTGGCAGTTGGCACTTCCAAAGAAACGCTATTATGTATAATATCACTGGTTATCGACATCGTACATCAGAGCTGCTTCGATAATACAAACACAAGCACACATATTTATAGAAAAGTCGACCACACTGATGGACAATAACACTTCTTGTCTTTTGGTATATCTACTGCAGATTCGAATTCAGCATACAAAAGACATGTTATACTTTCCGACACCTGGGGAGAAAATTGCATCTTGGCTCCAATGATACCTTCTTCCTGGAGACTGGTGTGCGTGTCGTTTCCTGAAGAGTCTGGTGTTAATTCGTAAATCAGAAATTAAGGATCCGTTCTCGAACATTTTCCGTGTGATCTGGTGTCCGTAATTGCTGTGGTGAATGCCTGTACCGGAAAATAGAGTTTGATAGGCATGTGTTATCAATCCGCTGTTTCCTCCTGTGGTGATCCGCAAGGGTTCGGAAGGTAACAGTTCTCCATTTTTCACAAGGTCGAAAGAAAATAGGTTATAACTTCTAAAGTTGAACGGATTTTTTCTACAGTCTCCGAAAAATTGGCGGTGGATACCATAGCAAAAAGAACAACATTCCGAAAAGAACCTTGAAAAGCATTATCTTTCGAAATCTGCTGTTTTCCGGCGACGTAAGAATAAGCTTTGACGACGCTTCTGGTGATCGGATAATGAGCAGGACCGTAAGAGAGTGCTCTGTCTATGGCTAAACTGGTGGTAGGGAAAACTTAATATGCTGACCAAGGCAGAAATTTATTTTATTATAAAACATAAACTAAACTTAACGTTTCAACCTTCTAGCAAGGTCTTCTTCAGACTCTGCACCAAGTACAAATGTAACAAGGTACAAAACACAAAGATACACAAAGAGTAGTAAAACTTGAGACCAGTAATGGACTGCAGAAACAATATTTTGTTAATGAGTGAAGGACTGAATATAGGTTCTTGCCTAAGCCCAGCATTGGCTGAATTGGTTATGAATGAATGGGAAAAGAAAGTGATAGAAAAAGGAGGTGACAAAATAATTCTGTTTTGCAGATATGTGGACTATTGTTTTGGCATATGGAAGGGAACGAAGAGTCAGCTCGATATATTTGCCAAAGAAATACAAGATGAAGAAAGAGATATATTATTTGAACTCGAAATAGAAGAAGTAGGCATGATAAGCTACCTAGATATATTGATGAAAAGGAAGAGAGAACAAGAAATTGAAACTGCTTGTCATCAGAAGAAGTGTGCAGCAGGGATATTCTGCCACAAAAGAAGTGTTGTAAGTGAGGTGGCAAAAATAAATTTTATAAAAAATATTTAGTACAGAATCAAGAAAATATGCATGAAAGAATGTGAAAAAGAAGGTAAAATAAAAAGTGTATGGAAACAGCTGAAAAAAATGGCTATGAGAAGGAGGATAGACTGGGCATAAACAGAAGAAGGAAGAAAAGTGACAGGGGAGAATTGGAAGAGAAAGAAAAAGAGGAAGAGAAAGAAAAATAGTGGAGGTTTGGAATAAGGAGTATGGGGAAGACAACAGAAAATATATGCAAAGTGCTTAGGAAAGCGGGCATTAAAACTTACAGGAAGAGAGGGAGAAGCATCTTAAGAATAGCAAAGAATGCAAACAAGAAAAAGGAAAACCGAGAAGAGGAAGAGGAAGGGATTATCTACGAAGTGAAATGTAAAGAATGTCAGAGTGTGTACATAGGAGAAACCAAAAAGAGGCTGAAAGACAGGTTGATACAACATAGGGATGATGTAATGAGAGATAAATGCGATATTAAAACACACGAGAGAAACAGGCCATGACATAGAGTGGGATGAGGCTAATCAGATAGGAAGGGAGAAGAGAATACTAGTGAGAAAATGGAAGGAGGCCAAGGAAATAGAGAAGAAAGGTGAAGAAGACACAATGAACTGGAAAGGGGGACGTAAGTTAAACAAAGAATGGAAGAAGGTGTTAGAAAGAGTGGAAAGGACAAGAGAGGAAGAGGAGAGAAGAATGAAGGAAAATGAGGGTGAGATAAAGAGTCCAACCACATTCTAGATGGAGGAAAATATGTTTAGCATCTTAGGTGAACGTACAGTTGACAAAGGAAAGCCACCTGCTAGAATGTTCCAGAACAACGTTCTAATAGTCTGGAGGGGAGTAATGTTTGTGTGTATATATATATATATATATATATATATATATATATATATATATATATACATACATACATATATCGTCCTGTTTGTACCTTGTTACATTTGTACTTGGTGCAGAGTCTGAAGAAGACCTTGCTAGAAGGTTGAAACGTTACGTTTAGTTTCTGTTTTATAATAAAATAAATTTCTGCCTTGGTCAGCATATTAAGTTTTTCCTATTTTTTGTATTGTAACCTTCGAGAAGTTGCGGTAAAATATCTACGTAACGTCTTGTTTGTTTTTAGGTGAAATATTTCCACATTCGATCTTTTAATGTTCTGTTGAAACGTTCCACTACACTTGCTTTGAGAGGATAATTTGAAGCGGTCGAAAATTTTACATGTTCATTTTTTAAAAAAACTTCTGGAATGTAGAATTTGTGAATTCTGTTCCTTGGTCGGTCTGTAGTGTGACAGAATTTCGCCTGCTTTGTCCGAAAATAGTTTTGAAAGCTTCGGTTACCGACTTGCTTGTTTTATTTCTTATCGGTAATGCAAAGGCATATTTTGAAAATATATCGATCACTGTTATAAGATATCTGTATCCATCGTTATGTTTTTGTATCGATGTCATGTCATTGAGATAGAGCTTCCCAAAGCATGTCTATGTTCCACACATTGTAATGATTTCGAGGGAACCTTTTCCTTGAAGGTTTCTGAATAGTGTACGTTTCCTGGTGCATCAGGCATTTTTTCACCGTATTGCGGGATATATTTTATCACGTACCGCTTTCCATAAACGATCTACAGATGAGAATGAAGCATGGTGTCAGGGATCGTAATATGTTTTGGTGAAAGTTTTAGCGTGTTTTAACTTAGGGACTCCCATGACTGATCTTTCTGTCTACGGCTTTTTCTCAGAGGAACCAGATTGTATGCATCAGGTCTTCTCAGAAAAAATGCAGTTTTTTAGGAAACACGGACTGCCGCTTTCTTCTTCTTCTGTTTCTGTCGACGAGACAGTCCAGGGGTTACTGTTGGCGACGATGAGAACTTCAACGTCTTCGGATCCGGAACTGTTTTTTCATGACGTTCGTCTATTAAATATTGTGCCGTAGATTGGTACTCATCGATGATATTTTGTAACTGATGACGTGTATTACGTGTATTATCTCTGCCAGGTTTGGATGAAAATACATCGATCCTGGTGAAATAGTAGAAGAACCGTCGTTATCTTGAACAATAGGATTCTGTAATGGTTCTTTGGATTTTAGACTCAACCATAAATATTGGTCCAGTTCCTTTCTGTAAAGACGCCATTTTTGATCGTCTGTTATATTTTTCACTTTTAGAATATCACCCACTTTCTTATCTAGAACAGATAATTTTTGAGTTACAGACGAGTCGGAACCACGAATACGTGCTAACTCTTCTGGTGAAAGGACGATCATTTTTTTTGTAGGAAGATGCCATTTCTCAATGGGGAATGAGAGTACAGAGAAGACCCGATAACAAAGAGCCTAGAAGCAAGGGTAGAAATCCTCCTTTCTGAACAAGAAATTTTCGTCGTTTTTCGATGTTCACTTTCGGTTTTACGAGATTGAGATTATGTAAGACCGTTTTGTAAGGTGTCAGACGACGTTATGTGAATGGTTTAATTTTCACGTTCCCTTTTAAAACGTTCAGACAGCATTCGCTGATGAAACGAATTGTCTTTTTCCGATCACTTTTCAATAACGATTTACGGATTTTGGCAGGTGAATTTTTCAACAGGTGCAAGAAAGGTGAATTTATCTTGAAAGAAGTCGAATGTCTATTCCTGTTAGAACGTGAATTGGTGCGTGTCTTCCTCGTTTTCCTCATCTCGATGTTTCAAACATTCCTGAGAGAGATATGTAGTATAGTAATTCTGGTTAAAAATGTCTGTCTGATAACGTAAAGGATCCGGTGCTGACTGTGAAAGATCAATATACAAATAACTAAAAGGTTGCGTGGTAGCATCTATATATACTTTTCGAGTTCCTTCATGCGGTGAGGATTAAGTTGCCGTTCAAATTCAGTGAATTGGTTCATATCTCGTGATTTTTTAAAAAATAACAAAATGCTTCACGTTCAGCAAAATGTCCCTGCAATTTTTTCCTTGATGAAAAGATTCTGTGTTTTGAACACCACCGAAATGTTTTTGTGATGACTGCCTTTGTGAAAAGGTCTGCGACTTTTTCTCCTTGAGCAACCATCAAAAGATCGTCCAGGATTATGAGAGGTTTTTTTTTCCGTGCCACAACTGACAATCGACGATACCTTTATGATATTGCACATCTCGAAGATTTTGATTAATACTGTTTTTTAAATCGTAACACCATATGATCTTCTTGATGGGTCCTTCCACGAGATGAACGATGGAGTCGACCATGCTTGTCACAAATGTAGTTTTCCCATTTCCTGATGCCCCGCAAACCATCATGGTGAAAGTATGGGAGAGTTTGGGGTACATTGTACATTGTACCTTGAACAAAAACCTTCCAGTTTCTTATTCTACAAGGTTTCAAGAAGAATGGAGATCTGTCAGAATCCAATGAAAAAAAATAACATAGTACCCATCCGGACAGTAGAGAAACAAACTTTATATTTACTTGAAGCAGAAACCATAAGGATACAAGAGATCTTCATTGTCGAAACAACGTTTCACCAACACCTGTTGGAACAGACGTGTGTCCGATATATTTATCACCTGGAATTGTTTTGTTCTTCGAATTCTAAAAATATTGTCCACAACAACTTCACATTTTTCATCTTTCATCATATCACACATTGTATGGAAATTCACCAATGTTGAAGCTGAAACATTCAGTGTGATCCCTTTTACTTTGCATATTTATTCGGGCTCTGAAAAGGGTTTACATATTTTCAAACTGTAAGTTTTTGGTGCTGTCGAGACAAATTCTTCACACACAACAGTCGAACCCAAGTCCGATAATTCATCGGTGAGTTCCCCGAGAGCATCTATTTGAGGATGGTATTCCATTCTAGGGTTGTCAATGTAAATTACAGAATCGGTGTCACAATAACACACTCTATCGTTCAATTTCTCCAGAAGGTCGTACAATTTAAGACGTGCGTGACATGTTGTGAATGCACCAATGGGGACACTTACTTTATCGTTTCTGGAGACAGCCTCTTCAACATGTTTCTAGTTTACCAATACAGTGTCCTGGTTGACAAATATAAACTCCGCTGATGTTAATGTTCGGGTCGGTTATCTTAATAAGAAAATCTTTTGATTCTGTGGTGATGGTAGTTTGTGAAAGGTTATCCCATTTACAGAACTTGCCCCACAAAGAATTCAGACATAGTTTTGCAAGGGTGCATTCACCAGGGTTCACCTCAATGTTCTTTTCATCCGACAAAACCCCCTCTCTTTCAAAATATTGTTGGATATATGTGTGATTATCCTCTTCGGTCTTACACCACAAAGGCCAACCACTTGCTTGTTGTTTTATTTTTAGAAACGTGTTCATATAACCCGTAAACAATACTCCGGATTTGGTGATAGGGTCGTACACAGTTGCTTCATACTTCCAAACTTCTCATACAGATTAATATCTGTGTAACCTAAAGTACAGGCTTTACAAATCTCTACTATCACCCACGTTCCAGTAAGTGCACGTTATTATATAGAATGTTGGCAGGTACTTTCACATTTTAGTTGTAATCCACATTCTTTGCACAAAATAAACATTAGTCTGCTGTTCATTTTTGTAGGTAAAACAGGGTGGAGAAGTGTTTGAGTGGAAGAATAGTACATTTGATTAACCCTTCCATAGTTAATATTTCCGATATAGGAGGGATGAATCTTCAAGGAAAATTGTAGGATGTGGACATCGTATTTGTTGGCATAGGGATAAAGACTGGTGAAATCGTAGTATGTCAAATGTTCGTTTTCCTTGACTTTATAATATGTTCTAATAGTCTCTACTCTCCCTCCATATAATGCATCTCGTGGATTTAAAGGTGTGCACTGTACAGTGTATCTCAAAAGTTTTAGGACAACGACATTTTAAACTAGGCAATCCAATTTACAAAAGCCGTTGGTGGGTTGAGTGTAGAGTTAGGCTCAATTTCAGGGTTGCCACATGCACAATAGATATTTATAAAATACGCGAAAGAAATAAAAACCAGTATTATTGTATAAAATTATTAAAAATATCACTATTATATCGCAAGTGACAAAATTCTTTCACAAAGAAAAAAAGAGGTTTTCCGGTATTTCATCGCTGATAAGTCTACATAAAGGAAAAGAGATGAGAGAAAACGAGAGGTGACAAAGGAGAGGAGAAAGAGAAAGCGAAAGGAGAAGAGGAAAAGTAGAGGAGAGGAGAAGTAGTGAGGAGAATGGAAGAAGATTCTAAGAGAGATGAGGAAAATGGAGCATAGAAGAGAAAAGAGAAGGAAAACGAGATGAGAGAAGAGAAGACGAGAAGAGGGGAGAGGAGAGGAGAGTAAAGGAGAGAAAAAGAGAAGAACGAAAAGAAGAGGAGAAGAGTGCAGTGGAGTCGTAAATCTAAGACAGGAAAGGAGATACGAGGAGTTGGGATGAGTGGGATAGAGATAAGATGCGAGAAAAGTAGGGAAGGCGATATGAGATAAATGCAGAGCAGAAGGAGGGGAGAGAAGAAGGAGAAGGAGAAGAGAAGATGTAGTTTCAGAAAATATCTCAGCGTCAAGAATTGATGCATTGGTCAAATTATCGACATGAAACATTCAATAACATTTTGAAATGTATTGGAGAAGTATTAGATCGGTTCGAAATGCCTTTTGGCTTAGTTCAGAGCAAGATAAAATCTTCCATGTAAGATCTTTGATCTTACCTGCGATTATACCACTAAAAACATGAATGTAATTTTACTATTTATAAGAATTCTCCAATTTTTGTCCACTTCTCGGTTCGTTGAAATGGAGATTTTGTAATTTAATATTTCCCCTCACCCCATCGTTAATTCCAAACTGAATCATTCCGTTTCACACGGCGTGGACAATGAACACAATGGGATAGATCTAAAACTTATGAAAATGTTCTGCCACCGGAAGGGTTTGAACCTACGACCATCAGATTGAGAGTCCTGAACGGTAAACACTACCCTACAAACGTTCGATCCAGAAAATAAGTAGAAGGAGCTGACCAATGTGAAATGTAGATACAACTCTCCTCCTACATGTAATGTGCAAACAATACTTGTTTGTAAGAAAGAAAACGAAGGTACTACGACTCGGCGAAAACATTTAATGGAGAATTGCACACGATGAGAACTTTTCATTCGATATTTGCGGAGGTATCCTTGCATTGAACTCGAGTGGGAAAAGGGGTAAAATGACTATGTCATAAATTGCCACAAGTATAAATAGTTATTTCATTAATATTTGTCAATGTCTTTGAAGCAGTACACAATTATCGTTAGAATATCATAATTCACGATCGTATACATGATGATATCCCTTCGAACGTGTGTCAATTCATTTATTTGTTTATTTTTTTATAAATTCCATATGCAGAACAATGGATACTATACACTGCTATTACAAATAATGTTACCATGCTCTTGTTTATAATAAAAGGAGAATTGAAAAAAGAACACCCTTTAAGGAGGATCGAACCAGGGATCGCTAGAACTCTAACCACTACACCACCATTACTTTCGATTGAAGCAACACTTTTTAAGTATTCTGTCCCTCCAATATTGTAAATGTCGTTGGGTATACATGTAGTTGAACTTTTACTTTTATTTTGAATTGCTTTCTTGTAGTATAGCAGATATCTTCGAGAAATAATTTTCGAAGTGATGAAGAAAAACGAGAATATTTGGTACGTAGTTGTGAAAATGCGAGTTATTTCTTCTAACTTATTATTGTGATTAGACATTATTAATGGAAAATATCTAGAGGCTTGAACATTGCAGGACGATATTCCTGTGATACTACAACAGACGAAATGCTTGTTTACTGACGCAAGTCTCGTGTTCAGAACAGTCTTATGAAATGTATTTGTTGTTCCGTAAGATAACACGAAATAATTACACCGTTTTAGAACTACCAAATCTGCGCAACGTTAGACGTAAACAAGCGGATCATTTTGTTCATAAAATCACTTCACATTTGACAGTATTAATCAAGAGAGACTCGTGGGACACTGTGTTAAGGTGCTGGAGGAAATCCTTCTTATTTTTCTTCCTCGAAAACAACAATTTTTAAAGTATGGCAACAGTAGTTCCGCTCTTTCTTATTTCTTTTAAATTCTTCCACATTCCTTTAATTGGGTTAAGAATAAATAAAAATATTGCTTGCATTTCTGTCATTGACGTAGACCAGGCCCATACGCAGGATTTCTTTGAGAGAGACATATACTACAAAATAGTTCAAATAGTGCGAGCGCCATTGAAAAGTCATGATAATTCTATGTTTAGAAAATAATATATTTATAAATTAAATGTTGCGTACTAGGAATTATTATTACAATAAAAAACATGTCTAATTGTGAGTTAAGAAAAAAACAATAATAAAGAGACATCTCGCATCATGATTGCAGTTCGAAAGAGTCGGGACAGGGATTGAAAGTAACGCACTGTCCTGACTAAATCAGTGAATCGGACGTCTGCTAGCCTTGCATTATAAAACTAAAACCATCTAATATTGCAGCCTGAAGACTTTTGCGCAAGAAACAGATTCATTTATGTAAGAACAAAATTGAAATTTTTGCACATTTCTAAAATCGACAATGTTATTTTCGTAGTTATTGATAGTTTCACATTTAAATATTTCAGGGTTCGAGGGGGGCATGCGACCCCCCCCCTTCCGGGTACTGGCCTGACATAGACAGTGGGAGAGAAATTTTGGAGAATCTATCTATTAAATTTATTATTTACATCCACCTTATGCTCAGATAGGTTTATTGACAATCGTGAACCTTTCGTTTAATAGATAATATTTGGTTTTAAACGACGGGAGATCATTGGTCTAATTTCCTTTCTTGCTCTTTTGAGAGAATATATACTTCTACGATAGGAATCGCGTTCGGAAACGGTGAAAAAAATGACTTGGTTTTCAAAGGCAGACAAGCTTGGCAGCGTAGCTTGCTCGCGTTCAAAGTGATTCACTCACGCTATTCAAGGCCGCTTCTTATCGCAAACACTGTGCGTCGATACACAGTGTCTGCACCCAGCAAGTTAGAAGTGACCAGAGTCGAATTTTAAAGAGAATCTGAAGAATGATACATTTCATTTTGGGCACTAGCTCAACAAGCAATAGTTTAAGTGATAATTTCTGACAAACAAGAAACCTTATTGACTAAATATTGGGATAGTAATACGTGTATCCGATCCTTTTTAACAATGTAAGATCGAAGACAATCTTTATTCCATTTGTTTATATTGGCAACTTGGTCAACCGGAGGTTATTCTAAGGAACTATTTCGATGTTCATGTAACCGTTATAAAAATACAAATAAAATATATTCACAAGCTTAGATATACTAACAACGAATAAATAAATTCAGAGTTAAATTTCAAATACATGTGTATAGAGTAATTCTAGAAGTACAGAGCTATATCAGAGTATTCAACTTCTTTTTGCAGGATAACGTTTACAATATTGACGCGACAGAATAATTAAGAACTGTTGCTCCAAGGGAAACAAAGGGCGTAGTGTATTGGTTAGAGTTCTTGATAGCATTGATTGCGGTCCCAGGTTCGATCCTCCATACTAGGTGTTCATTTTTTTCTTTTTTTTTAAATCCCCTTCTATTAAACAAGAGCATGGTAACATTATTCGTAATAGCAGTGTATAGTGTCCATTGTTCTGCATATGGAATTTATAAAAAAATAAACAAATAAATGAATTGACACACGTTCGAAGGGATATTTTCATGTATAAGATCGTGAATTATGATACTCTAACGATAATTGTGTACTGCTTCAAAGACATTGACAAATATTAATGAAATAACTACACTGTGCGACAATGAAAATTGCCGCAGAACAAAAACATGTGATTCCTATGGAGTTTAGTGCCCTGATGACGATAGTGAAAACCGTTTTTCACTATCACCTAAACTTTTCTCTGGAAACAAAATTTCATCAGCACACGCCTGCATGTTATTGTTGTCACGGTGCTTATCAGCCCAGCCTGTTACCAGGGCTCGACAGTGCATAGGGTAGGGAGTGGAGAGGGAAGGAATAGATAGCCACTTGGTTGAGGTATAGTGGAGTTGCAGTTATTTGCATCAGTCAGTTGCTAGTGGGATCAAGCAATGTCTGTTCCTGCCGTGTGTGTTGTGCAAATCCCGTAATGTGAAGAATACTGTTTGTGCGTGTTTGCGTGTTTCTTGTGTTCAGCGATGTCTAGGAAGTGTGTTAATAAACCAAACGTTTTCTGTTATGTGTGTGGTGAGTTATGACCAAGTCCTAAAGACATCCCATATCCCCGCTTGTCAAAATGGCGTACGAGTTATATTTTGAATTAAAGGTAGATGAGGGTAAGTGTTGGGCACCACAGAACTTTTGTTGCTCACGTTGCTCCCGCTATTTAAGAGGCTGGTTACATGGAACCCACCCATCTATGCCATTTGCCGTACCACAGTTGTGGAAGAAACCTAGAGACCACATAACAGATTGCTACTTTTGTTTAACGAAAGTAACACGAATCTCAAGTAAATCAAAACACACAGTTTCATATCCAAGTTTGTAATCTGCAATGCGCCCAGTTCTGCATTCTGATTCTCTCCCAGATCCAAAACCACCAGTGGAATGGACACTGGAAGATGAAACAGACGACGGTAGTGATCACGAAGATCTTGATTACACGCCATCTACATCACAGCCCCAACCACAGCCATTGTCACAGGTAGAATTGAACGATCTTGCAACAGATCTAAATCTTTCAGAAAGGCAAGCACAATTACTTATGTCTCGTCTTCAAGAAAAAACCCTGCTACAACCAAACACTAGTATATCATTCCGTACACGACAGCTTGGTCTTTCCACTTTTCTCTCAATGGCAGAGAGTCTCGTATATTGTAAGGACATAAATGGGCTGTTTACAGAATTTGGAATGATTCACAATCCGGAAGAATGGCGCCTATTCATAGATTCCTCAAAAAACTAGTTACAAAGCTGTTCTTTTGCATAACGGAAACGAGAAACCTTCGATACCAGTGGCCCGTTACGTTCAGTTAAAAGAAACCTACGAGAACATGAGACTACTTCAGAAGTATATTGGCTATTCGAACCACAAATGGAAAATCTGTGGTGATCACAAAGTTCTGGGGCTTGTGCTGGGAATGCAGACTGGTTACTCAAAATATTGCTGTTTCTTGTGTCAATGAGAGAGTAGGGCACAGTAGGGCAAGGAAAGACCGTTATGTAGTGAAACAGTGGCCATTGAAAGCTTCTATCCGGGTGAAAAAAATGTGTCGCATGAACCCCTTGTTGACAAAGACAGTGTGCTGTAACCACCGCTCCATATGAAATTGTGCTTCATGAAGAATTTTGTGAAAGCAATGGACAAAGTTGGAAGGGGTTTTCATTTTTTACTGTCCAAATTTCCTACGACTAGTACTGCAAAAATTAAAGAAGGTATTTTCAATGGGCCTTAGATTCCTGACTTGATGAAAAACATAACCTTTGAAGAGTTGCTGACAGATAATAAGAATGCAACTTGTCTTGTCTTCAAAGATGTATGCAACAATTTCTTGGGTAACGTCAGGTCTGACAATTACAGAGAACTGACGGAACACATGCTGGACTGTTACAAAGCTATGGGGTCTAACATGTCTGTGAAAATACATTTCCTGCATTCTCATTTGGATTTTTCCCACCTAATCTCGGAGATGTGAGTGACGAACATGGTAAGCGATTTCACCAAGATATCACTGCCATAGAAAGACAATATAAGGGAAGATGGTCACCAAACCTTTTGGCAGATTACTGCTGGACACTCCAAGAAGTTTCACCATCCACCCACAAACAGAAAGTTTCCAGGACACGTTTCTAACTTGAAGGTACATTTCAAGCTTTTTGTAGCTTTCTCGTAACCTTTAATTATGTTTTGTAATAAAACAATTAATTTTGTTCCATGAGCTGTATTTAATCCAGCTACAGGATCCTCCTGTACTGTAATGGAGTAGTTTCCAAGTGTCGTGAAAGTTGCTACTTTGCTTTTCATGAATTACAACATATTGCTAACTACATGAAATATAGGCTAAGTGGTACATGTGGCATATCTTTTTCAGAAAAAATGGTACGTGATGGAACATTTCTGATTTCATTTTCGTAATCAGCGTATTTGATTTAGTAAAGAACACCTTCCATCATCTCGCAGCAAGACACAAAGTTTAAATTTGTTGCACTGTGCTATTTATATTTGTGGCAATTTGTGACATAGCAATTTTACCCCTTTTCCCACTCGAGTTCAATGCAAGGATACCTCCGCAAATATCGAATGAAAAGTTCTCATCGTGTGCAATTCTCCATTAAATGTTTTCGCCGAGTCGTAGTACCTTCGTTTTCTTTCTTACAAACAAGTATTGTTTGCACATTACATGTAGGAGGAGAGTTGTATCTACATTTCACATTGGTCAGCTCCTTCTACTTATTTTCTGGATCGAACGTTTGTAGGGTAGTGTTTACCGTTCAGGACTCTCAATCTGATGGTCGTAGGTTCAAACCCTTCCTGTGGCAGAACATTTTCATAAGTTTTAGATCTATCCCATTGTGCTCATTGTCCACGCCGTGTGAAACGGAATGATTCAGTTTGGAATTAACGATGGGGGGAAGGGGAAATATTAAATTACAAAATCTCCGTTTCAACGAACCGAGAAGTGGACAAAAATTGGAGAATTCTTATAAATAGTAAAATTACATTCATGTTTTTAGTGGTATAATCGCAGGTAAGATCAAAGATCTTACATGGAAGATTTTATGTTGCTCTGAACTAAGCCAAAAGGCATTTCGAACCGATCTAATACTTCTCCAATACATTTCAAAATGTTATTGAATGTTTCATGTCGATAATTTGACCAATGCATCAATTCTTGACGCTGAGATGATATTTTCTGAAACTACATCTTCTCTTCTCCTTCTCCTTCTTCTCTCCCCTCCTTCTGCTCTGCATTTATCTCATATCGCCTTCCCTACTTTTCTCGCATCTTATCTCTATCCCACTCATCCCAACTCCTCGTATCTCCTTTCCTGTCTTAGATTTACGACTCCACTGCACTCTTCTCCTCTTCTTTTCGTTCTTCTCTTTTTCTCTCCTTTACTCTACTCTCCTCTCCCCTTTTCTCGTCTTCTCTTCTCTCATCTCGTTTTCCTTCTCTTTTCTCTTCTATGCTCCATTTTCCTCATCTCTCTTAAAATCTTCTTCCATTCTCCTCACTACTTCTCCTCTCCTCGTCTATCCTCTCTTTCTTCTCTCCTCTACTTTTCCTCTTCTCCTTTCGCTTTCTCTTTCTCCTCTCCTTTGTCACCTCTCGTTTTCTCTCATTTCTTTTCCTTTATGTAGACTTATCAGCGATGAAATACCGGAAAACCTATTTTTTTCTTTGAGAAAGAATTTTGTCACTTGCGATATAATAGTGATATTTTTAATAATTTTATACAATAATACTGGTTTTTATTTCTTTCGCGTATTTTATAAATATCTATTGTGCATGTGGCAACCCTGAAATTGAGCCTAACTCTACACGCAACCCACCAACGCCTTGTGTAAATTGGGTTGCCTAGTTTAAAATGTCGTTGTCCTAAAACTTTTGAGAGACACTGTATAACAGAATGTGTTGCTAAGTATTTCTCAAGTTGAGGGTCGGTTTGTAATATCTTCTTAAAGTCACATTCTGACATGGTTTCAACATTGTAACCTTCAGACTGTAGGACACTGATTCTGCGACATGTTGTTTCATACCTGAATGCCGCCGTGTTCATCCGGTTGATGTATTTATTATTCTCTGTTCTATTCCGTTGATCACTATTACCTCCATCTTCTTCTTCTTCTTCTACTTTACCATTCTGGTTGTTGTACTCGGGATACACACTTCTGTTGGTGGATATACACAGTGGACATCCGTGAAACCAGAACCTTAAAAACTTGTAGCAGGTTTGCGTCTCTTCGTACCCCCGTGCATTGTGCGCACAAATAGTGATGTTGCTGAATTTGTGTTGCAGTTCCAGCTATGATAAAGATGTGTCAACAGGATCATCCCAGATAATGTATTGTCGTGTTCCACAAACTCGACATGGCAAGGATAAATCTTCTTCTAAGTAACACCCATGGCAAGCTGTTTGCAGCACAATTAGGTTTAGTACGTGAAGAAACGCATTGTTTTTTTCTGTGTAAGGAATACCAGTGTAACATTGAAAATCGTAAAATATAAACAAAAATTTGGATTGTTTTTGTGGTTTTGGAATTTGTGTGTAGCAGAAATGGTTGATGGGTTTCATCTGTCTGCATGTTTTACAGTATCTGCTGTTCCAATCATGTTTTTTTTTTTATTTTTGGATAATTTGAATTTGAATTGTGGGTGCGTCAGCACTAAGGCTATTTTGCACCCTTCACATTATATCGGGTCCAGCCCCTTATCGATACAAATAACAACTCTAACGTTTGCAGAACCAAAATCATACAATATTATAATCTTCTGACTTTCGTTAAAAGCTGAGGCTGTAAAGGTACACTCAGCATACATAAGGACAAAAGAACAGGACAATACAAACAAAATTATACTGTCGATGGGGCCAGTCGCCAGAGCCTAGTTAGTCTTCAGCCCAGGGTGTACTAACTTGGAAGTGAGTTAGACATTTGGGTGAACTACGTGGAAGGTCACCCCTTACACCCCAATCATGTTTCTTTTCGAACCTGTTATTTGTTAATACAATTCTGTAACATTTTTACACTGATGAATTTCACTACAAACTGTACCATTTCTGAACGGGGTAGAAATATGACTGGTGAAACACTCATTGTTTTTGAATGTTCTATGACACACCTCACATGTTTTGAGAATATTCGGCTGGGGTATACATGGCGGTTTTGCACGACACATGGAATACATCTGTTTGCATAAATAGCTGTGTGGTTTGTCAAATATCAACTCATTACACTCAGGACATTTCTGCTTTGCTGGAAATGCAGCAACACGGTTTACAATTACGTCAAAATGCTGCTGAAGGTAAATAAATTTAGAAACATTTTGCACTTGTCCCTCAAACAGAATGTCTTGAGGATCTGTCAGATTGTTGTAAACAATTATTTTGTATTCTGTAAAATATTGTTGGAACTTTCTAAGTTCTGGAATTCCACTCTCAATACATGTATCAGATGTCAGGTTCACTCCGGCTTTACGCATAAGTTCAAATCCTGGTTTCTGAAGTTTATTACCATCCCTGTAGGATTTATTGGCAGGATCTTGATCTGCATATGTCTTCCCTATAATCAGAGTTTCCACCAAACACAAAGGTTTATCTCTATGTCGCACACGTACAAGACTTTTTTTCACTGATGCTGCCATGTAATTCTGTAAACAATATACACGTTTACCACCACCACCGCCAACAGGTATATCAACATGGTCGGCTCTTAAAATTAAACGGTCTGTGACCAAAAATATTTTAGCACTCTGAAGTATTTTAGACAAAATATCCCAAATCATATCAGGTTTCAACTGATCACATCTATGTCACCCTACATATATGTCTTTTACTGTCACATCGGATACATTAGAGAGAGTGGGTCCTATTTTATTACTGTCCTTGGCACCTTTTTACATAAAGAAGCAGGTTCTTGATTCCTTCATGAATCCATGATTGAGGATCGACATTTTTGGGTTGTTGGGCAAAACTAAATTCTATCCGCTGTCCCTAAGAACGAAATTTTGGATAGTTACGTTCGTGTTCGTTGTGCAATATAATATTTCCGATAGTTTGTTCAATCAGCAGTACATGTTTTCTTTTTCTACTTTTCTTACCTTCCGTAGAATTCGAAATAGAAATAGGCACAGTGGTGAACGATGTCTTCTTCGAGGTTTCTTCTGGTACTGGATCAGGTCTCCATGACGATCCTGGCAATGGTTTTGCGTGTGATATGGATACAAGGTTCCTTGAAGTTCCTGGTGGTGTAACGGAGTCAAATGCGGCTATCTGCTTCTCCTTTGGTAACTGTGGATACAGGCTCGGGTGTCAATGACAGGTCTGGTGACTGTTCGGAAATATGTGTCCACCCTTCTCCGGAAAGTTCGGGTACGGATGTTGACACTGTCCGTAGTAATCGGTCATAATCCTCGACTAAGGAGATACTTTCTTCCGCGATGATTTTCTGCGCAATGTTCACCAACACTTCCTGCAACTGTCTAGGTGTCGTGTAACATCCATCACGATATAGTACTAACAGATCGTCAGCGGATAACTGTACATCCATAATCATACAATGACTATTTCACGAAAACTGTCTTGTGAAGAGAACACCGTTCTTTATATACGTAAGCATGACAAAGCAGTTACTTCTGTTCCTAACGGTTCTACTTTAGGTCTGTGAACTTAGCTCGCCACTTGTCTAGAAAAATAACCAAGTTTTGTCCATCGTTCGTGCTACGTTAGTGCCGGTTTCTGCCTTAAACAGTTTCGTTAGTGCTCGTATAATTCCAAAATTAGGGCAATTCGAAAATTGGGCGGGCTAACTTCACGTAGCCCGCCACTTGTGTAGAAATCTCATGAAACTTTGTCCATAGTTAGTGCTACGTTAGTGCTTTTTCTGCCGTAAAGAGTTTCATTAGTGCTGCTATATTTTTGGAACAAGGGCCGTTCCAAAATGGGGCGGGCTGATTTCACAGTTTTCGAATTTTCCACAAAACCACTGAAACTTTGCCAATCGTTAGTGCTACGTTAGTGCTGTTTTCTGCTGTAAAGAATTTCGTTAGTGCTGCTATATTTTTGGAACAAGGGCCGTTCCAAAGTAGGGCGGGCTAACTTCACGGTTTTAGAATTTTCCTCAGAACAACCGAAACTTTGGCCATCGTTATACTGAACGCAACTCCAACTGGCGGCTGATCTTGACGGCTATTTCTGACCCTTTCTGTCCCCCAATCGTCTTAGGGGGTGTGCGGCTTGATGGGCGTCAACAAACTCAGTTGCGGACAAGTGGTAGACTAACTTCACGGTTTTCGAATTTTCCTCAAAACAGCCGAAACTTTGCCCATTGTTAGTGCTGTTTTCTGCCGTAAAGAGTTTCGTTAGTGCTGCTATATTTTTGGAACAAGGGCCGTTCCAAAATGGGGCGGGCTGATTTCACAGTTTTCGAATTTTCCACAAAACCACTGAAACTTTGCCAATCGTTAGTGCTACGTTAGTGCTGTTTTCTGCTGTAAAGAATTTCGTTAGTGCTGCTATATTTTTGGAACAAGGGCCGTTCCAAAGTAGGGCGGGCTAACTTCACGGTTTTAGAATTTTCCTCAGAACAACCGAAACTTTGGCCATCGTTATACTGAACGCAACTCCAACTGGCGGCTGATCTTGACGGCTATTTCTGACCCTTTCTGTCCCCCAATCGTCTTAGGGGGTGTGCGGCTTGATGGGCGTCAACAAACTCAGTTGCGGACAAGTGGTAGACTAACTTCACGGTTTTCGAATTTTCCTCAAAACAGCCGAAACTTTGCCCATTGTTAGTGCTGTTTTCTGCCGTAAAGAGTTTCGTTAGTGCTGCTATATTTTTGGAACAAGGGCCGTTCCAAAATTGGGCGGGCTAACTTCACTGTCTTCGAATGTTTCACAAAACCAAATCATGAGGGCAATTGACGTTAAAAATGGTTTAGTCAATTATGAATAAATAATATCGATATATTAGCGCGGGTTTTAGTCAAATTTGAATAAACCGTTTCCGAAAGTGAGTAAGTTGGTGTACTCAGTCTTTATCATTTCTATTTAGTCATTGGTATAGAATATTTTATTTCAAGTTTTGCAATCTCATTGAAATCGAAATCACCCCCAAAAAATGTTTTCATCCATTCTTCACTTGAAACAGATATTTTCGTACTTACTGTCAATAGAAAGGGAGAACTATATTCTCTCTCGGCATAGCTTTGCTTCTGCGCGCACTTCACTGCGCGGAAGGATACTGCTACCATGAACATCCTGTTGTGTACTCTAAATTAACGGAACCGCTTGTCGCGTCATGCCATTTTTTTTACAACCGAACCGCACACAAGAAGATGTGCTTAAGGTAATTAAATCCTTGAAGAAGATAAAATTGTATTTTCTGGGGAACGACTTTGGAGAATCTTCTGTGAATTTAGAACGTAATTATATTTCGATATCAAAATCTTTGTTTGACTTGTACTACTCGAATATGGCCGCCACTTTATTTCGACCAGGGCTACTTAAATCAAGTGTATTTTAATAAAATTTTAATAATTTACAAATGCCTTGTAAAACTCGAGGAAAAATCAAACGCTATTTTTTATAAATTACATTTGTACAATTTTTGCTGGTTTTTGCTGCACAGAAAAAATGAACTTGTTCAAACGTAGCAACAGAAGTATTACCGGAATGCTCGAAAATATTCTCCTCTATTTCACCTCGTCTTTATTATTATTATTTTATGGTAGATTTTCTACGTGCGTAATTCTCAGGAAGATTGCCGTGATTAAGCAGGTTGCATGTGTATTTCGTTTTCAATAAGTTCAGATGTAAAGATATCCTGAAACGATGGATTTTACGCTTAGAGTAGTATACTCTAAGATTTTACGAATGTTTATCGTGTGTGCACGATTTGTGTGTTAATAACTTTTCACTGCCTTTAAGCACTACACAGTTTTGTCACAAACAAACTGCACAACATTATCCATTATTTTTGTTTTTGTGGGAAAATTGCCACCAAAAGCATTTCATTTCATGTAATTCGTGCAGCAAACCAGCACAAATTGGCAAATATTTATTTAGCACAGAGGCTATATGCGTGTAATCTATTCGCTGCGATGGTCAAATATCAAACACAGTCAGGGTTGGCATGTTTAAAACAAAAGTGTTTAAAACACTTTGTTTTAAACGTTTAAAACACACGGCTTTGTTTTTTTTACAAATGTTTTAAACGTTTAAAACAATGTGTTTTAAACATGTTTTTTTTTACAAGTGTTTAAAACACATTTTGGTGGTAGATATCTTATAGTCTGTGATAATTTTTTTGTTAGGCAACCCTGATTTTCATTGAATCTGAGTCAATTAATCCGTGCTTTACAGGTCTCACTTATCGCACAACACTTGAGCAACCTTATGTTCTGACGTCACGGGAGAAAGCTTTTTAATTTTAGGACGCCTATGTTGTTAGGTTAGGCAGGCTAGCTAGCTATGTATGCACAAGGTAGCAAAATTGTTGTGCGACAAGAAAGAGCCGTGCTTTACTGTAGAAATCGAAAACTCTCAATTTCTTGTTTCGTATCGTCCTGTAAGTTTGAGACTGGTGGAAGCTGGAAACTAATATCTGAATACACAATGCGTGATTTTGATCATGACGTGATTTTCTTTTCTTTTGCGATACGATTCATTGGTCTGTATAACTGAATGAAGCGCTGATGCTTACTTTTGGTAACATAATTTTGTACTTTGAAAGATAAATTGATCTGAAGAATCTATTATGACACTGCAGGTTGTTTTCTGCTATATAAACTGTTCAGGCAGCATGAAATATTTCAACGTGATTTTTTTCAGGACGAGGATAGTAATTCTATAATATTTAGTTTCTTGAAATGTAGATGAATATACATCCTAACCTACTTCAGTAGTGGCGGAAAAAGTGGGGCTATTACCCACAACTTTTGTCCCTGCAGTAGAGGTGTGTGGGATCCCGAAAAGTCGGGACCGGGATCGGGAAAGAAAAGTTCCGTCCCGATCCCGACTTCCGGAAATGACTTCCCGACTTTTTGGGATCTCAAGCAGTCTGGAAATTCCGAATGGTCATTTTAAAACGTCGTCAATTCTAGACGTTCTCTGCATTGTAAATGTCTGGAACTTATCGGAAATTGTTAGGTTTTGTACCAGAAGTGCAAAAACAAGCACTTAAGATGGAAATTACGGGTAGAATTCGAGATTTCAAGAGCTTTGGGAAATTTCGAACACATCCCGTCCCGAAAATTTTCCGACTTTTTCGGGAAATTGAGAATTTTTCCCGTCCCGAATGTCGGGATTTAAAGAATTTCCTGTCCCGACCCAAAAAATTCTGTCCCGCACACCCCTACCCCGCAGTATGGTAAACCTTATCTCCAAAGGTAAATAAACTGTCCTTGTCGCCACTGTACTCATAAAAATGAGTATTTTTTTCTCTTTAACGATTTTAACTATAATTTACTGGGAAAAGGTTGAATTTGTTTTGTTTAAAACATGTTTAAAACATGTTTTTTTACTAATGTTTAAAACTATGTTTAAAACAAAAAAAAACAGTTTGTTTTGTTCTTTTTAAAAAAAACACAAATTTTGCCAACCCTGAACACAGTCCACTCGATTTTGTTCATTATTTTATGAAAAATATTATTTTATTACCACTTGGAGCATTATTATTAGAGCTCTTCCTTTTTACAGGCATATTGGTTGAGAAATATGAGTTGTATGGAAAATATTTAAGTTCAGCATAACTTGCTATGAAGTAAGAATCCCAGGTACGAAGACTGGGTACCGCATGTATACACTACCAACTTTCCATGCTATCATTATGAACATGCATAAATTTTAAGGAAAATATTTCTGCTTCTTAGTATTGCATAGAGTTTCCATCAGTGTAGTTCTTTCCCCCGAGTTACTTTGCTATGCAAGGGGAGGGATATGTATTCTAACCTGGAATATGCATATTTAGTAAACGAGGGGCTTTGTGTGTGTTTTATGCTATCTGCACTATACAAATTTAAATAACAATGGCTGACCTAACTGTGTTTGGATATCTACATACTGAAAAGTGTGTATATATCAAAGTTTTATTGATTTATTTTTGAATTTGATGTCATTACAATAATGAAGAGATACTTTGTGCACAGTTTCTTCTGCACTGTACCTATTTGCTAATATATTCATATTCTTCATCATTATACTTATCAAGAAGCAAGTTTTGTTCATGCACTATACAAGATCATACATTGTTTAATTTTACTCATATCATTAGTGTTAATTAAGGTGTTGATCTGAATGGAAAGTTTGTCTTTCAGCATAACATGCTATGAAGCAAGAATCCCAGGTATGAACACTGGGTACCGCATGTATACACCGCCAGCTTTCCATGCTATCATTATGAACATGCATATTTTTTAAAGAACATGCTTCTGTTTCTAACTAGGTATTGCAAAGAGTTTCCATCAGTATAGTTCTTTCCCTAAGTGTTTTGTTATGGAAGTGGAGTGAAATTTATTCTAACCTGGAATATGCATATTTAGTAAACGAGCGTTTTTGTGTGTGTGTTTTATGCTATCTGCTCTATACAAATTTAAATAACAATGGCTGACCTAACTGTGTTTGGATATCTACATACTGAAAAGTGTGTATATATCTAAGTTTTATTGATTTATTTGTTAATTTTTATGCCATTACAATAATGAGGATGTACTTTGTGCACTTTCTTCTGCACTGCCACAATTTTGATTATACTTATCAAGGAGCACGTTTTTGTTCATGCACTGTACAACATCATACATTGTTTTATTTTACTCATAATATTAATGTTAATCATGTTGTTGATCTGTATGGAAATTTGGTCCAAATACATTCCATCCACATGCAGCTTATTTCTTGTGCCAACTTAATTTGAAGAAAATATTGTACTTTTCCCCCTTTACTTTATTTTGTGCTTTGCTCCAGTCTTTAAATTTAATTAAAAATGAAATATTGTTTACGTTTAGAATATAATTTAATATGTTAGCATGTTCCTTAAAATTTATGCATGTTCCAAATGCTAGCATGGAAAGTTGGTATATACATGCGATGCCCAATGTTCAAATATGGAAAGCTGGCTTCACAGCCTGTTATGCTAACCACTTCCACAAGGAGGCCAATTTCACAGATATAATAAGGTATACTTTTCTTCTTTCCTATACTGTAATAAATTCAGAAGTTAAAGTAACCACACAAACACTTATGTAATATGTAATTGCACTTTTAGCTTAAAATCAAACTCAACTGGGAGCAAACCAGCAAAGTAGGTTTATAGTAAACAAAGAAAAGTATACATCAATTTTACAAAATATTCATGTATCTTAACACATACTTTTCGGTGTATACAATGTGTTTCTGAGAATATGGAAACTGCATCAATATTGCAAATGGGTGGATAGTGCTCTGGAGGCACATCTCGTATATACAGAGGTGACTTTGTAAAGGCAGGATTGACCATATTTGATAATTCCATATCAATTATAAATAAGAAGTATATTTAATTAAGATGCTCTTTATCATCCAAGTAATAGTTTATTTTGGGCTCCTGCTTGGCCAAATGGTTATGAATTTAACTCAAACAGTCCCAGGATCAATTTACATTAGAGGCCTCCAGATAGTTAATGTTGGTGCCAGCATTATGAGGACAATTAGGAACTACTTGAAATGAAATAGCAGACTCCACTTGCGAAAGCTATGTAACAATATGATTGGAACGCGATGAACACCCCATGTATAACCCGATGAAATTCTTCTCACGAGGCTCCAACATGGCATGTTGTGCATGTTAGTGAATATCTAGGTTACTGAGTTTAGTGTTAATTCATTTGGGTAAAGTATTATTATATTTTAAAACATCTTTATTTTTCTTATTTATCAAGTGAAAGTGTTCCATGGTTTAGGAATTGGTAACATTGAATTGAAAAATAATAGGGTTATATTAATGGTCTTTCAAAATCCTGTGGCAGAATTAAATTTCAAAATGTGTGTGTGTGTGTGTGTGTGTGTTCCTGAGCAAGAAAACTTACATTAGATGCGAAAGTTCACTTTCAGTCTTAATTATGCTTTATGCATAATGTAGAAAATGACTGTTAATAAACATAACTGGAATATGATAGTGAAATTGACAACTGAGAAATGGTGTGAAAATGTAGTCTAGAATCATGGAATTCAGTGACAGTATTCTAAATTATGAAGATGTATGTAATGACATTTTCTTTCAATATCAAACCACAAATGTCATTATTTTTGTCACCATCTACTTTCTATGCTGTTGACAAAAGTTCATTGAACTCTGATTTTAAGCACACCTTATACAGAGATAAGCTAATTCGAATTGACCATGCAGTTTAAATTACAATTCATGAAACAACACTGTACCATGCTGGGAATCAAATCCAGGAACAAAGTGGGATCAGAACATTATGTAGCCCCATGGAGGAGTTATAATTAGTGAATTTGATAATACTGAATATGATTGATTTGTGAATCACTTGATGTTGAATTCTCCTTTTTTAGGGTCAAATTAAACTACGTGCATTTATTGTTCCTGTAAATGAGACAGCAATGCAAGTTATGCTGAATAGTGCGTTACAAATTGAATTATGTAGGAAGCAATGTCAAACTTTTCACTTTACTAGAAAAAAATAGTTCTAACGAATGTTCTTTATGGTTATCAAAAGTCTGTCAAACAGTCTTGCATGTTTTGAAACTGACAGTCATAAATCATTATACTTATACATATGTATATATTGTGAGTAAAAATAGTTCGAAAAACTTTCTTGCTGATTTAGAGTACTGCATATATCTACTGCAGCTTACAACCGAAGATTTTAAAAAAAAAATGTGCAATATTTTGTATTCAGGTATTGCGGGTTTCTTATTTACGGTTCTGTGTCTTAAAAAGTAAGACAAAATTATTATTTTTTCAGCAATTATTATACATGTTAGATTTCAATTACAAGTATTATTTTTATAAGTAATAGAAAGCAGCTCCATGTGGTATACTGTATTTCAAAATTTCCTCTTTCTGTGGGAAAGGGCAGCAAAGTTGAGAAAATGTCTCATTGTCTCATGATCTTGACCATGTTCTTACTGGATATTCTTTTGTTGTAATCCTTTAAAAATATATGCTTAATGCCCTATTAGCATGAATAAGGAGTAGGGTTAATTAACAGAATATATATATATATATATATATATATATATATATATATATATATATATATATATATATACATAGGCGCCGACTCAATGGGGCTTGGGGGGCTCGAGCCCCCTAATGTTATCGATGTGGGGCAGAGCCCCCCAAACAATTTTGCTTAAGAGAATCTAATGTATTATTTTGCTTCTCCTGTAAAGTTTACTCTGAATTGTTCCTTAAGAACGTAACTTTAAATACACATTTGAAATGTTCTAGACCAGGGGTTTCCAACTGGCGGCCCGCGGGCCGCATGCGGCCCGCGATGTCTTTTTTTGCGGCCCGCGAAGCCAGTTTGCAAAATACATTAATTTTATGGATTTTTATTAAAATACGTTCCATTTATGAATTTCCTTAAACAACTGGCGTTTCTAACAGATATCACAGGTCATCTGAACGAACTGAACTTGAACCTGCAGGGATGAAACCAGCTGGTGTCAGATTTAATGGGAAACATAAATGGTTTTCGTAATAAACTGAAGATTTTCAACGTTTCTTTGGAGAGGAATAACTTGGTCCATTTTCCAAGCTGTCGGCGGCTAGCAGGAGATGAAGAAACACTGGGCTTTTCTGAATTCAGTGAAAATATTAAACGAATAATGGATGAGTGTGACTCCAGATTTAAAGATTTTGGAGAACTTAAAATCAGCATCCAGCTATTTGCTCTTGGCGTTAACATCGAAGAACAAGAAGCTTCTCTCTAACTTGAATTGTGTGATTTGCAAGGCGATGTACGAGGGACGTTCCGAAAGTAAGTTTCGTCATTTTTTTATCACAGGGAAGCATTATTACAAACAGAAGAATACAATGTCATAACAAAATACAATATTTTGGCTATTTTTCCACATAGTCGCCACCGACGTTGACACATTTATTGTTACGTGAAATCAATTTCAAGATACCCTCCTGGTAAAAAATCTGTGCCTAGCGAATTTAAGGAAGTTCTTCATAGCCTGTTTCACCTCTTCGTTGCTTCCGAAGTGACGCAGGAAAAAGGTGGACGTCTGATGGGGCAAGATCGGGGCTGTAGGCCGGGTTATTCAATCTCTCCCATCCCAGACACGAATGTGTTCTGCAGTGACCCTTGCTGTGTGGGGTCTTGCGTTGTCGTCCAAGAACAAAACCTGAAGAGGAAGTCATTGCTCTCGCGCTCGTACCGCGTCAAGTGTTCACCCCTGAGCACAAGACTGGAAGGTTGACAAAAGCCCATTCATAGCGTACGACAGCACGCACTTCCATTTTTGAGCACGTTTCTGCCATACTGGTTTGCACTCGAATGAGCTCGGGCACGTCACGTTGGTCTGCTGCTTATCTCTATTGTTCGGCACTCTGTGCAAGCGCAATCGCTCCTCTGCTCTCGCTCCTCCCGTCGTGAATTCAGGAAAGATTGTCTTGTGTTATGGCAATGTGTTTTTCACTTTGTAATACAGCTTCCCTGTGAAAAAAAAATGACGAAACTTATTTTCGGAATGTCCCTCGTATGTGTTCCTTCAAACTAGGCAAGAAAAGGGGCCAGAGTTTTTCAAATACCTTTCAAATAAACGCTTTCCAAACCTTCGTAGTTTTGGGCTAAGAATGACATCAATATTCGGCAGCACATACACGTGTGGAAGTGTTTCTTCTTCAATGAAGTTCATCAAGAACCGCTACAGAAGCCGACTGGCAGATTCTTCACTGCTTCACCTTCTGAGACTTTCAAATACAGAAATTGAAGTGGACATTCCAACTTTAATAAAAGAAGCAGATCGGCCTCAATTTTCACATTGAACACTTACTATGAAGGATTCTTATTTGTATAGTGTGTTTTTCATTTCTTTCAATTCATCCATAAGTATTGGGTTTTTGTGTAATAAATTCTAATTATACAATTTTGATTTGTAATTCCATTATTTTTATTGCCTCATTTTAGAAATTTAGGTCATGCGGTAGCTACTACATTTTCAGTTCAGTACTTACAATTTTTGTAATTTTTAATCCCCCCCGCCAAAAAAAAATGCGGCCCGCCAATCAACTGCTGGATATAATTTTGGCCCTCCGACCGTTTGAAGTTGGAAACCACTGTTCTAGACCATCAACTTTGGGGGGCTGAGACCGCTAAACCATCAACTTTGCGGGGGATATGACCAGAGACAGCAAAACACATGACTTATTACTATATACATGTATCACATGACCCACCTATCATTTTAAATCAAAAATATTGAATTCAAGATGACAGAACCAAGATGGTGGCCGTCCGCGTGACATACTCCAAAAGGTGCCCCCTAGGCCTATTATGTATCGCATATATCAAATTCCATGAAAATACATCACTACGGATTTTACAAGGGGTGGTAAGGGACTTCTGATACACCCTATATATTTGGGCATCGAAATTTTGCATATTGTGGATAATCACTGGGATAAAATTAAGCTTTCTGATCCTCAGATTGCATACATTGCACAGGGTAGTAATGAACTCCCCTGTGTAATGATTTTGATGGTGAACCTTTTTCAATCGGTCAGTAAATTTCCTTCTACAGTGCTAGTAATCATCGTGGCATCGCTGATCTTCTGGTCTGAGGTCCCTCATCGACTCCTCCCTGCGTAAAGGTAGGCGAGCTCCTTCACCCACTCCCGAAGGACTTTCTTAAATCTCTTGGCTGCACCCTCACCTCGATATAAAAATGGCACAGGACTCTGCTTTGCATAGGTGTGCATCTGTATCATGGCAAATCCGCAGGGTTCATGCATGGAGACACGGGTGGTATTCGATCTTTGCTTTATTTATAGGTTATTTATAGGTATTTATAGGTTATAGCAGGCTATCCATGGCAATATTTCACATGGTCCTCCAATTGCTCCTTACTCGTTTTCTTGCCTTGCCCGTGAAATGGGGACAGACATCGATTGCATATTTTAATTGTGGTCATGTGAGGTAACCAGTCTCGCAACCAGGCAAGGGAGATCCTGTATGAGGCAATAATGCTGCTTATTTTGCTTTTTAACATACAGCAGACGAATGATATGACTATTAGGAGGGTGTGGGTGATGTCTGAGCATAGAAGATGTTACACCGATCGTTGTAACTGTAGACAGAAATCGCTATGGGCTGCCCATTGTCCTGTTGGCATTGCCTCTCAAATTTCTGAATGTCCGTAAGACCCACAGGGTATTTGATAACGGCCATGGCCTTCTTAAATTCGGCGATGTACTCAGCGCGATTCTATTTTGAGACTCGCAATTTGTGGTCTTGATCTGGATGGAAATGTGCCATGACACACCAGAGAAGACATCTCTTGTCGGCATTCTGAATATTCAGCACAGCCTTTTTGTTGCTGATCTACGGGGGCCGGTCGATGTGACCTCTACCACCAAAAGGGACATATCTTGCTATTCTGACAATATATGTTCTTAAACAGGATGTTGTAATCAAGGTGTCCCGGGTTTGATATCCAGTGGAGGCTCATTGCACAGTGGTTCGGAGTTCCGTATAAACTGTAGGTCCAGTCCCGATTAGACTATCTGTGCATATAGTAGGCCTAAAAAAACAATACAAATACACGCACACACACACGAATTCGATGTTCTTTGTTTATGGTATTCACTGTGGACCTAAAACATACGTAGGATTTTCCCTGATACAACTAAACAAAATAATGCTATACTCAATGTTTGAAACTAACTACCTCAGACTTTACATCGCATGTTTCTGCAGATTCCAAGTTACATTTTCCTTACTACGATTAAAATGTCATCTGGAAATGCTGGACGTGGGGCCTCCCCGATGGCGCAGTGGTAGCGTCGTCGCCTTGTAGTCAAGGGGTCCCGGGTTCGATACCCGGTGGAGGCACATGGCACAGTGGTTCGGATCCCACTTTAAACCGTAGGTCCAGTCCCGATTAGCCTTACTGTGCATAAAGTGGACTTAAAACACCAACCAACTCAAAATGCTGGACGTAAATTGCATAAATATCCAAATTCCAAGAAATTTAGATAAGCATTCTCGTCCATGGCCGCTTACTTTCCGAAAAAGCTTTTGCAAAGAAGTAGGTTTGAGCTCAAGACCTTCTTGTACGCAAGAGAACACGATCCCCCTACACCACGCCGTTCACGTTATTTTAAGCACTCGGTTCGAGATATGAAGACATACACATTTCTGTAGAGGTGTAGTGCAGTGTGAAATGGAATGTTTTAGATGGGGAATATTTGCTGAGCCTTTAGGATAGCTGGAGAATGCTTGTAGCATTAAAAATTATGACTAGGACTTGGAAGTTCATGACCTAAAAGATGTCAAAAGATTATCTATAGAATGGAAAAAAATTACCCAAAAATAATTTTGGGTCTGATAGTGAAAGCTTATTTTTTCATAAATTAACTATATTCATATAGTTAGTAGTGCTTCATTATTTCAATTGGCAACACTAGTTACTAGCTAGCCAATGAACATGCACTGCATAAAAGAAGCAACCACTACGCCGTGCTATATTGCCACATTACCGTCCCTGCCGAACGGTGTGAACAGCGAGCTGGTGCGCTATTCAATTGTTTTCAATGATGTTTGCGCGAGTGTGTCCAGGAATGGAATGACAATATGGCAACAATAGCGAAGGTTGGCGAGCATGGTAGAACACGTGATGCTAAGAGAGAGGGAGACGAAACGAAAATTGGTATCTACGCAACGGCAACGATATGTGTGTTGTACTCTACGTAAATGTACACTTTGGAAGCAACATAAATGTGCCAGTCTCTTAGACTTAATTAATATACACTACATAAAAACGTCAAAAACATTATAAATACAGTGTTATTTTTTGCAGACATTACATAATACGTATATATAAACACAATATTTCGATACACTTGCACAACAATAGAAACGTTATTTGAATTCTTGTAGGTATGCAAATCCTCGAAGACATCCTCGAAGATCGCCCGAGCTTCTGTACTTCGAAAGAACACACTCTACGCGTTTGTCCTTTTCCATGCATTGATATTTTCTTCTCTCCCCAGTCAATAGACCCAATTATGCCATCTCAATTGCAGACGAGATTCTCTTTGTTTCCGCCTTTAAGGCTTCAAGCAGCACGGAAACATTGGATTGCCTTTTCCTGATGACTTTGTCAAGCTTTGACTCAACGGCATTATTTGTCCTGTGTCTTTGGTTGTAACAGTTTCACACATATATTGGAACATGTTCGTTCTCCAACCACTGTTCCACGAAGTAGTAATTAAACAAGTGGACTTTTTGATCGAGTGGAGAACTGTCCATGATGAGTAGGGATCCCTCTTCTACTTCTGATTGAGGGATCAGAGACAGAGTAGCACACATTTTGATGTGCATTCTAACAGCTTCGTCCTTCTTGTACAGTCTCCCTCAAAAGATTTAGGAGAACGACATTTTAAACTAGGCAACCAAAATTACGGAAGCAGCTGGTGGGTTGCATGTAGAGTTAGGCTCAATTTCAGGGTTGCCATATGCACAATAAATATTTATGAAATACGAGAAAGGAATAAAACCAAGTATTATTGTATAAAACGCTAAAGAAATATCATTATTACATTTGTCGCAAATACGAGTAAGAAAAACTTTCTGAGAGAAAGCAAATCGATTTTCTAGTATTTCATCGCTGATGAGTCTACACAAAGGAAAAGAGGAGGGAGGAAACAAAAAGGGGCAACAAATGAGAGGAGAAAAGAGAGAAAGAAAGGGGAAGAGGAAAAGTAAAGAAGGAAAGAAAATATAGGACAGTTGTCGATATAATGCGAGGAGAGATGAGGGAAATGGAGCAAAGAGGAGAAGAGAGGAGGGAAAGTGATGAGAGGAGAGGAGGAGACGAGAAGAGGGGAGTTTAGAGTAGAGTAAAAGAGAGAGCATGAGAAGAACGAGAAGAAGATTAGAAGAGTGCAGTGGAGTCGGAAATCTAAGACAGGAAAGGAGATACGAGAAGTGGAGAAGAATGGGCTGGAGACAAGAGGCGAGAACAGGAAGAAAGGCAATATGACATATAAGGAGAGTAGAAAAGGGGAGAGAAGAGGGAGAGATAAGAAAGGAGACGAGAGGAGAGATGAGGTATTTGTTGGAAATATCGTCTCAGCGTCAAGAATTGATGCATTGATCAAAATATCGACATGAAACATTCAATAATATTTTAAAATGAATTGGAAAATGTATGAAATCGGTGCTAAATGCCTTTTAGCTGGGTTCAGAGCGAGATAAAATCTGCCACGTAAGATCTTTGATTCTACCCCATCGTTAATTCCAAACAGAAGCATTCAGTTTCACACTGCTTGGACAATGAGCACAATGGAATATGTCTAAAATTTACCAAAATTTTCTGCCTCCGGAAGGGATTGAACTTACGACCATGAAGTTGACAATCTACAACGGTAACCACTACCAGAAAATTTTCGTAAGTTTTAGACATATTCCATTGCGCTCATTCTCCAAGAAGTGTGAAACGGAATGCTTCTGTTTGGAATTAACTATGGGGGGAGGAGAAATGTTAAATAACTAAACCACCATTTCAACGAACTGAGAAGTGGAGAAAAATTGGATAATTCTTATAAATATGAAAATTACATTCATGTTTTTAGTGGTATAATCGCAGGTAGAATGAAAGATCTTACGTGGCAGATTTTATCTCTCTCTGAACTCAGCCAAAAGGCATTTCGCACCGATTTTATACATTTTCCAATTCATTTTAAAATATTATTGAATGTTTCATGTCGATATTTTGATCAATGCATCAATTCTTGATGCTGAGACGATATTTCCTACAAATACCTCATCTCTCCTCTCGTCTCCTTTCTTATCTCTCCCTCTTCTCTCCCCTTCTTCTCCTCTGCTTATATGTCATATTGCCTTTCCTCCTGTTCTTGCCTCTTGTCTCCAGCCCATTCTTCTCCACTTCTCTTATCTCCTTTCCTGTCTTAGATTTCCGACTCCACTGCACTCTTCTCCTCTTCTTTTCGTTCTTCTCATGCTCTCTCTTTTACTCTACTCTAAACTCCCCTCTTCTCGTCTCCTCCTCTCCTCTCAAACCTGCTTTTCTTCTCTCCTCTCATCACTTTCCCTCCTCTCTTATCCTCTTTGCTCCATTTCACTCATCTCTCCTAGCGTCTTTTCTTTTTCTCCTCATTACTTCTCCTACCAACAACTGTCCTATCTTTCTTTCCCTCCTTTACTTTTCCTCTTTTCTCCTCTCATTTGTTGCCCCTTTTTGTTTCCTCTCTCCTCTTTTCCTTTGTGTAGACTCATCAGCGATGAAATACTAGAAAATCGATTTGCTTTCTTTCAGAAAGTATTTCTTACTCGTATTTGCGACAAATGTAATACTGATATTTCTTTAGAGTTTTATACAATAATACTTGGTTTTATTCCTTTCTCGTATTTCATAAATATTTATTGTGCATATGGCAACCCTGAAATTGAGCCTAACTCTACATTCAACCCACCAGCTACTTACGTAATTTTGGTTGCCTAGTTTAAAATGTCGTTCTCCTAAATCTTTTGAGAAACACTGTACATGTCAAAGAGCCCTAATCGTTGAACGTTTCTCCAAATTGCTTGTTTAAAGTGGAAATTGCATCCAGAAATGTGTGACAGTGGGAACACGTTTCTTAACACCTTAAGTACTGCAATTTCAAAGTCTAGCTTGATCATTTTCAAATTAATCTCAGGACAGTAGTTCTTAATGAATGAAAAGATAAGTTCTTTGATAAGTTCTTTCGATTTTGTCCGGAAGTTAAGCATAAACTACTGGTGCTACGTTAGTAGCAGTATTCGTACTACCGATGTCGATATGAAGGGTATACAGCTGATAAAACTGTTTGGAGCAGACGCCAAATGTGCCTTCTAAGAATACGGTTTCTTAGGCTGCCAAAACATCTTTGAATCTGACACTAGAAAAAACTAACAAACACTTTCCATTTTCCGTGTCGTCAAGGTGAAGAAATAGAGAACCGCCATTAAAGTACTTCAAAGATTCTGGTAAAGTGAGATGATCTGCATCAGGTGCTTCTTGTTGAACACCTAAAATCGATATCCTTATTCTGTTCAGGGTACACTTCTGTCTGTCGTAAACAGGAACGTTACTAACAATATCCAAACCTCGGTCTAGACATTCATCCATTTCTTGTCGGAATATTTGCTAAACAGGCGTTAACACTTCTTCACGAACTCTCTTCTTGCGATTCGTGAGTTTCTTCTTAATTTCAAGCCCAGCATGGTCTGGCTCACATGTATGTTACGGGATGCGCACAATTCTTCCATCTTTGACGATTAACACACCACGACATTTAGGGTTATCCTTTTCCTTAACGCACACCTAAAAGAAGAATGACATTGCAACATTAGGTCTCAAGAAATATATGATGAGATGTAACACACGTTTTCTAATAGATATAAAATTTACATGTGGAAATTTGCTTACCCAAACTATCGAACCATCCTAGTTCTCCCTCTTCTTCCTATACTGCTGGTCTTCGTAAACAAGGGACGGCTTTTCACGCGTTGTTTGTATCATTTCCATATTCTCAGCCATCTTGTCGTCTCTCTCAAGTCTCAGTTTTACATAAATACTAATTTCCCAATGTACATCCCTCATATATACTTTCATCTTACATTCATTTACCAATCACCTTCCTTTTCAATCGAAGGTAAACACAGCTGCATCTGGGCAACGTCATAAACACACGTGTGCTCGGCGGTAATGACACTCCGGATTGTGGGAAACCCCACCAAGGAAGGTCTTAACATATGAAATGACATCGGAAATGAACCGATAAGATCCCTCGGTGAAAATGACTCGGCACAATCGACACGGACTCGTGAAAAATATATAAATATACAAAACATCTCTTTTCATTTACTTTAACCTTCATTCGTTTTGTTTATAACAAAATAATACAATTTATTCACCGTACACTTCTATTCACTACATGTCAAACATGTCAAACTTACAACTTTTGTGAACACTTGTGCACATACGTGCACTTCTTTATAACACTAGGGGGAGGGAAGAACAATAGGTTCGTTCCAGGGTGGATACTACTAAGCATATACGTATCATTTGAACATAATTCATATTCGCGATCAAGCTACTTTCAATGCTAATTATTCCGGTTGCATTTTCTATATTTCGGTTTCCATCATAGTTTCTATGGCCTTACACATCTTTGAATTGATGTTGTATTCACGCCATACGAGAACCTTATTCTAAATAAGGAAATAGCACATAAATTGAAGAAAATCATTTGCAACAGATAAGGTAAAGTTATTTAGGCAAGGTGCATGAAAGAGTTGTCACATTGCGGAAATCCGAGCCAAAAGAAGATTGGTGAAAATAAGCAGAAATATATTTTTACTGAATATCTGAACTTGGGAAGCTACAAACGTCGTTCGAATTTGTTGCCTCCATGATGACAGTGGAAGATAACAGTTATTTTTGTTCACGTAAAGTAGATTAAAGCATGGTTATTTTCTGGAATGGAATGCGTGAAGAATAAATATTGTGTTTCTTGGAGACATTAGATTAATCCAATGATTTTGTGAAGCTGATTGGTCGTAAGAAAAAGTATTTCCACTGCTGATCTTGTTGCTTGGATTCCAATGCTCATTATGTACTTCATACATAATGAAAAAAAATAAGTCGGTGGAGAACAGGCACATGAACCTGCCGGGAGAGCTACTTACAGTAATGTATTTCGAGAAATGAAGCATAAACTTCAAACAACCAGAAGCAGATACTTAAATGTTGGCAACACTTAGAAAATGACCGTCGCGATTACCTAAAAGTGGCAGAAAATACGTAAAATAGCCCAATTCAATCAATTAATCAACTTCCAAAATGAATATTCACGCAGAAGAAATTTGTTGATCTCAGAGTCTTTAAGGAGAGAACTCATTAAAGAGAGATATGCGCTGACAAGGCTTAAAGTGAAGAAATATTAGACACAAAAATCCAAATGTCAAATTTTTCACATTTGATCTCCAACAGTGTTTACCTACTCCAGATATAAAGATTTCTATAACATTTTATAAAATACTTCTAATGGACCTATAATTTAGCCATACATGATAATGGAACAAGTCAGTCAACGTACTATACGAGGGGGTATCCAAAAAGTTTTAATTATCACCATGAAATAAAAAAAACATACAATAGTTACTTGCAGTGGTCAAAGTTAGTTCTTCTCCACGTAGTCTCCCTGCAGAGTCACACATTTTTGCCAGCGTTTCTTCACCTGTTTCAAGCCCTCTTTGTAGAAGTCCTCCGCTTTGCTCGAAAACCACTGTTCCACTTCGAAAATGACATCCTCTCTGTCGTCAAATCGCCGACCACGAAGTGGTTTCTTCATCTAGGGAAAGAGGAAGAAGTCGCTTGGCACAAGATCAGGCAAATAAGGTGGATGCTGCAAAAGTTCATAGCCTAACCGGTGGGCGGCGACAATGGATGCTTGGGCCGTATGGATGGGTGCATTGTCGGCCAGGAGACGGACACCTTTGCTGATCATGCCACGACGTTTTTGTTTCAATGCATCATGCAGTTTCTCCAGAAGGTTGCAGTAGAAATCGCTGTTGAGGGTCTCGCCCTTCGGAAGGTAATCGGTTAAGATTACCAAAAAACGGACAGCATCACCTTCCCGGCAGATTTCTGGACCTTCGCCTCCTTGGGAGAGGGGGGGGGGGAGGATGGATGTTTCCACTCCTTGCTCATTTCTTTGGTCTCCGGATCGTAGAGGTATACCCAGCACTTGTCCATAGTGACGAGACGAGCAAAAAAATCGTCTTCATTCCGCTCCAACAGAGTCAAATTCTGCTGGGAAAAGTCGTGGCGAGTTTGCTTTTGAAGAGGTGTCAACAAGCGAGGTACCCAGCATGCAGAAACCTTACTCATGTGCAGTTCCTCATGAATAATCCTTCAGGCACTTCCGTAACTTAGTCCAGTCTCTGCCATCACTCTTTCCATGGTCGATCTTCTGTCCTCGAGAATAACAGCCTCCCCTTTCTTCACCATGGCAAGATCATCCTTGACTGAGGGTCTACCCGCTCGTGGCTCGTCTGTCAGGGACATGTGACCACTTTGAATGTTCCTCTTCCACCTCACAACCGTGTCATATGATGGGCTTTCATCCCCATAGACACCTTTCATATCGTCGTGGATTTGGCGTGCGTTCTTGCCCTTCAAATGGAGGAACTTTATGACACTTCGGGCTTCAATTTTGTTCATCATGCAGGTTGATATCTTCTAAAGCCTGTGGAAAGAAAACTAAGTTAGACAAAGATTTGATATTTGCACAAATATGCATGGCAATGACACTGATTATGCACAAAAAGTTTCATGTAACTATCTCTGTAACATCTTTATTATAATTAAAACTTTTGGATACCCCCTCGTATGTGGCAGGAAGGAATTTCTAGCCGTAGAGCTAATCAGATTAGAGTTTGCACTTACAAACACCTGAAGTTGTTTGTGTTGTTTGGTAATCCTATACCTGCGGGGCACAGCATCGAAACTCACATGTTTCTGCTATATTCATGACTCTTCTTGCAAGCTCATGATGTCAGGTCACGCAACATGATTCCTTGAATTTTCAGCTCTTCTAAATGGACCATTGGTGTTGAGACAGAGGACTGAAAATGGAACACTTTTCAAATGTCTTGATGGTTACGATATTCGTCAAAGAATTTTGGAACCCTTCACTTCAAAAATTCCCTTAACAGAAATAGTCAATTACATCGCTCTTCATGCCATAATAAACAAGTCTGTGCCGATTAGTACGTAGAAAGAGAGAGATCTGCTCTCTTTGTTACCATTAATTCTTCCAATTTTCCATCCATTGTATAGTGATCTCAAAAATTTCAATTGTGTATATATTGATCCTGATTTGATAGAAATGCAAGAGGATGATGATATGTAATGCTTCATGGAAGTGAAATATCATTATTGTAAAATTTTAACATAGCAGCTCTAGCCCTTTCTGAGCAATTGTACATTTTTAATGTGTATTTTCAATTCTATAGCATTGAATGTTGGTGTTCAAGTTACAACAAAGAATATTTTCACCTGAGTAGCAGAATCAATTAAAAAAAAACAAATATTATTTTATGTAGGGCATGTGTAAAGATTCAAAACTGTGAAGATCACGCTTGCATATCATGTCTGTAATGTTTCCTATTATAAGATTAAATATAAAAAACCGTCTCTTGTAAAATTGAATTTTTAACTTTGTGCTTTTCCCCGAACACCCTAGATTTTATAGCGGATATTTTCACCTTCCAGCAAACCATTCATGAGATATTATTTAAGTCAACTTTAGACTTATGTAACTTAATCAAGAGTGTTCCTACACTTTAAAGTGTGATCCCAACCATATTAAATGTGTCTCCACCAGGAATCGAACCCGGAACAACTTGTTCCCTCCTAGATTACCTAGCTGGCGTTTGATATCCCCACCAAAGTTCCCGAGTCGTATTCCCAGCCTTTACACGCGTGTTCTTCGTGAGTGTCTTTTCATGAATTTCATTTCATTTCATAATCCCTCATCAGCATAGTCACGTTCTTGTATAATGTTCTTTACTCTATCTTGTGAATCTCTGTAGCAAGCAAACTAAAGCAGGTCTCTGCGCAAGGAGTGACTCTAGAAGACTCGACCATTGAACGTGTGAGAGGGGAAGTTAGTGCATGAAGAGGAAAATGCGGTTGCAGCTACCAGCTGTTCGGAGCAGCGCCTACTGCTTCGCTCCACCCACTGTCCTTTTTCCCCTGTCTACCTTTAAGCGCGGCCTCGCTCCTGATTCCCTGGACATAGTATAAACCGTTCAATTCCCAACCCCATCCCTCAATATGCCTAAAGTGCTTATTTACAACATGGGTGAATGTCAAAATTGTGTCCTTCTTTTTCTCGAAAAATTATATATTAGCATTTATTTTTCTTTTCCAAATAAATGTGTTCCGAAACAAAGGTAATGAAGAAAAATTGTCAAAGTAATGTCTATAGGATACACAAGAAATCGGCACACTTTACGTTGTAAAAAAAGAAATAATTTTAGGTTCATTTCAAAAGCAATAAATAATTTTACATGTAAATCAAAATTTAATTACAGATAGTTAAATCGATTTAAGCAATGAAAAATATGAAAAATTGGACTCGTTGTTGTTATTTATGCTTTACCACAGAAAATTTTAAAATCTAACATCCGTTAGGTAATAAACCAGTATCACGTACTTTATTATTAATTCAACTTTTCAAGTCAGTATTACGACGCGGTATCTTGTTGTCTTTCTCTCAAAGAAACTTTATGTGAAACAATATCTGAGAAAATATAGTTCTTTCCTGACTGAAGAAATGTAATTAGAATAGTTTAACAAATCGAGCGAGGGAGGGGGTTGGGGGCAAGTGCCAGTGTCCTTGCAATGGATATGTGCAATATGTGCCATATGCAACGACATGTTATCAGGGTTGAGCCCAACAAAATATTTTCTAACTCACCAAATATAAAGCTTTTAGGCGAGTTGGATAAGATCATTCTTTGTCTTTGTAATACAAAACTGCAAATATGACACTGGTTGATATTATTATGAAAATTCGAGATACATAATCAAGTCACACTTATGTTCTACATAGCTACAAGACGATTGTTATTCTACACTCGCATTCCTTCCGTATCAACAACTGTCGTCCAGCATACATCCGTTGAATGGTAGATATTGTTTTGTTGGCAATAAGCTTTCTTTGTTTCAGGTGGAGGGAGAGGATTCAAAAGGGCATTATCATTCCTGCGTAGCTTATCACGCTTACAGTTTTTCAAAACATAATAAGATCTATGACGTAACAACTGCATCGCTGTTATTGGACAGTGGGAAACACTCATTCAGAGCGTCTGCTCTTTTAGTGCATCACGTTTGGAATCCACGGTGAGCTAACAAGTTTCGATATTTCTACGTTTTAGCCACTGAGCAAAAATGAATATCACAGGTAACATTCCTATTTTAATTTCATTATTGTTTTAACTAAATTATTATTTCCTTTGCACACAACTTACAAAGTTATCAGTCTTGCACCTATTGATTATAAGACATACGCATAGGACTACAATGATTGTAAGATAGAATAACGTAATCCATAACACGTAGTTGAGTATTCTGTTAATATTTATTCTGTTTAGTGGGATTATTTTTTCTAATTTTGAAACGAACAAAACCCATTGCCTTTTTCGTGAAACTTGCATTCGTTCGACAAAAATAATTCCCTTGAAATTTCGAAAATAGCTATATATTTTTGCTCATTAGTACACTAACATTTTTGATGATATATATAATTTTGTATTTTCAGATAAAATCCATGCTTCATACAGTTTGAGAAGAGATCAAAATCTTAAAATTGCAAGTATCCTTCTTGGGTGCATTGGAGTGGTAGTACTTTTGTGTTTGCTGGTATTTATCGTGATAAAACGCAAGACCATTTGCAGAAACCTGAACACCTTTCTGCATCTCGACGTGCCTACGCTATTGCCTGTAAGTATTATGAATAATTTTACAGATTAGAAATAGGTTATACAGATGGAAATCTTCGTATACCTGCCGTAGAAATAGTTTGTCGTCTGCTAGCGTGATTCTTCCGCCTGTCGTCGCAGCGCTAATATCACCGGGAAACCATGGAAACGCACAGCATGATCGTCTGCTTTGAGTTTCCCTTTTCGTTCGAAGAAATACCCCAATATTTTATCTTTTACACAAATATATTTGTTTATATTAACTAATTAGAATTTCGTGAAAAGTAAAAGAGTAAAGTGCTCCCCCGTGCTTTGCACCACGCCATGAAGACGTGTAGGGGGTGTGGTGTTAGGGCCACACACGTTCTTGATCTCAGCCGACCTGGGGGTGATATGATCAGCACCACGCCCCTGGCCGCCTTTACCCACCAGAGTTTCCTCGAGGTATCAGCTTTATACGACGCTAGGTGGACGCCGGTGCCGCTAGAACAGGTTGAAAAAGTCACGGTTCTCCCCCGACGAGGATCGAACCCGGGTCTCTCGCATGGTAGTCAGACGCCCTACGAATGTCGTGAAAAGTAATAACAATAATATTTTGTCTTCATGTGTTCCTAACAGACATTTTTATGCAAAAACCAATACAGTAGCTAAATTTCTCAGAAAAATTGTGTTCACAATGCATATCAGATTTTCTTTTTCCGCACGAGAAACATTCTAGAAGAAAAAAATACTTTCACATTCACCATGGTAAGGGTTGCCATATTTATATTTTTTCCAATACAGGGCACACTGAACGGGTACACAAAAATCAATTACACTAACACACAGGTGATATATTTCATACATTTAAATTCACATTACATATTACATTGAAATAATATATAATTTTTTACAGAAACTAGTGGCGTGCGGAGACCATTTAGATAGCCGAAGGTGTTAAAAGGTTAGTTTTCAATAAACAGATACAAGTAGTTAATCAATAATGTATTCTCCTGTGTTGTTTACAACGTTTTGCCAACGTTCAACAAGGTTTTCAATACCTCGTCGGTAGAAATCACGTGGTTTAGACTCGAAAAAGTCATCCAACCAAGCTCTCAATTCTGCATCAGTATTGAACGAAACTACCCGCATAGCATTTGAAAGAGATCGAAAGAGGTGAAAATCCGTTGGTGCCAAATCGGGAGAGTATGGTGGGTGTGGCAGCACTTCCCAACCATGAGCTTGAATGGCGTCCTTGGTCATATTGGCGATATGAGGGCGGGCGTTGTCGTGCAGCAAAAGAACACCATGCTGCCGATTCGGTCTTTTCTCTTGAATAGCCGTGTTGAGTTGTTCCATTTGTTGCACATAGAGTTCCGCGTTGATCGTTTGGTTCCTTTCAAGCAATTCGAAATGGAGAATCCCTTCCCAGTCCCACCATACGCACAACATCGCTTTACGCGGATGAAGTTCCTGTTTCGCGCGTGGGGTCGCTTGTTTCCCGGGGCTCAGCCATTCCTTACGCCGCTTCATATTCATGTAAAGGCACCATTTTTCATCGCCAGTAACGATTCGGTGAAGAAATCGTTCCTTGTGTCCATGGGTTGCACGGTGCCGAGCAAGAAAACCAGCGGAGATTGTGGCTCGTTGTTTTTTGTTGGTGACACTTAAAGTGTGAGGCACCCATGCTCCACACTTCTGAACCTTTCCCATCGAGTGAAGATGCTTCTCTACAGTAGTGTGAGAGCAACCCATTGTCTCTGCCAGTTCCCTTGTTGTTTGTCGCGGATTTTCATGCAACAGGTGGTTCAATCGCTCTTCATCGAACACAACTGGACGGTCAGAACGAGATGCGTCTTTGAGGTCAAAATTTCCTTTTTTGAACTTCGCATACAAATCACGGGCGGTTCTTTCAGCTATAGCACCCACTCCATACACAGCACAAATGTTGCGAGCAGCTTCTGCGGCCTTAGAACCTTGATTAAAGGCAAAAAGGAGGAGGTGTCGAAAATGCTCATTCTTCTCAACTTGACATTCCATTTTAATGATCTGTAAATAACAAAAAAATGTGTCTTAGTAACAAAGAAACATAAATTTAGGTAGAACAATATATTCTCTTTCGCATGATGTACACCTTCGTGCCAAACGTATTTAATGTCATAGAGATTTTTCCAATTAAAAAAACGGCGGGAACTTAGTTGCCAACCAATAATATATATTATTATATTATATATAATAATATATATTATTATATAATATATACAAGGAAAAATGTCTAGTGAATTTACTGGTGTTGGCCGTCCATTTTAAAATATATCACTTTTTTCTGACAAAGAACAGGCAGAAAACAGTTTGGACAAAAGCTCTTTTATAGTATAGTCGACGCGCTAGCTACGTTAACGACCGATTGGCTTTGAAGTACAAGGAACGCGCCCACCAGCTGCAACATACACTCTCAACCCACAGTGTTGCCACACAATGACACATCTATTCTCCACATCTACTCTACGCCACTTTGTTCCTCCGCCTTCCCACGGTATCCACATTGAAGTTGCAAAGTACGGCAACAGCATATCCACAGTCATGTGACTGAGACTTCACGTCGAGTAGACGAGCAGAATGACAGCTGCGCCCATTGGCTGAAGGTTGAGTGTGATTGGACAAAAACAACTCGCCCGCTATTTATCTCCACCCACGTTCGTGGCGGCAGCTCTCTTCAGATCTTGGACGTTAACGAAGTAAACGCGTGGACTATACAGGGTCAACGAAGTTAGTAATAAGTTGTGTTTTATACAGTGTATATTGATACACGTGTATTTTGAATTGTATCTTCTGAAAATATGCTGTATAAAGAAACAAACTGCCGGAGTACTAATTGAGGCGAGTGTACACTTTGTTCTATATTACTAGATACTATCTGGTACCTTCACACACTTCCATATACATTCGGCAAACCAAACCCGTAAACTGAGGAAAACCGAAAACAATACGAGTTGAAAGACTTCGTTACACCCTCTATCTCTGTATAGAGTAAACTAACTCCCTGTCCGATGCTAGCTTTCTTCGCAACAGAAATACACGCACACGGCCCGTGACCTTGAGATGCGCGCGCAACTGTCTGCCACTGCTGAACCGATGCGAGAGGGAGATCGCTTCGGTTCAACCTCAGTGCAGGGGCTGGTATTTGTTCTATGTGTAGCGAAGAAATGGAACGGTTTTATCTAGATATTACAGCATAATCGTGTGGTTATAATGACATAATATGAGGCGTTGCTGATACGAAGGGTGAACTCAACAAACGTGCATTGTGAGGGAAATGCGTTTCAAGTTGTCAAGCACAGTGCGAACTCCACAAAAAGCTTTGGAAATCATGCATGAAACATTCCGATCTACTGTTACAAAGTTTTTGTGGAGTTCGCACTGTGCCTGACAACTTGAAACGCATTTCCCTCACAATGCACGTTTGTTGAGTTCACCCTTCGTATCAGCAACGCCTCATATTATGTCATTATAACCACACGATTATGCTGTAATATCTAGATAAAACCTTCCATTTCTTCGCTACACATAGAACAAATACCAGCCCCTGCACTGAGGTTGAACAAAACGAAATTGCACAATAAAGGATGTTTGGCAACCCTAACCAAGAGTATGCATTTCATAGTTTTGAATGTTTGTATGTGTATCTTCATAACACATGGTAGAAAAATTAAACCTACAACAAACTGTACAGACTATAATGGTATGTTTGTAGAACTGTACTGTAAAATAAAACATTTGAGAATCCATTGCATTACGTTAGTAACAGAATGCACTTTCTAATCACACTTGTTAAAAAAACTAGCAGAATCTATCATGAAAAAATTAGAGGATTCAACAGGTGAGTTTCATGTGATATCAGAATTTGCACAGCCACCATGTTCATGGCCAATTTTGTGTCATGTGCAAGGAAAAATAGTGAAGTTCTGTTTGAACAACATTATATATAATGAATAATAATTACTATAATGGCAGAAAAGTGCATTGAATTCAGGATTCAAGAATGTGAATATTGCACGAATTACATCATAAACAAGGTTCAAATCTCCAGCCCACTTGCTTCAATTCATTTCTTGCTTGTTTGCTTTTCACGTGGTGTAATTAGTGTTGCCCACGAGACGAGACGAGACGAGACTTTGGTCTGTCTCGTCTCGTCTCGTGAAAATGCTGTCTCGTCTCGTGTCTCGTCTCGAAAATATTTGTTTGTCCCGTCTCGTGTCTCGTCTCGAAGGGTTCTGTCTTGTCTCGTCTCGTCCCGTCTCGTTTTGTCTCGTAAAAGTAATGCAGGATATTATGCCAACAAAAGTTATAACTGGGAGACCACAAATATTATTCTCGAAAATTGGTTAACCTGTAATCACTTTGCTCACTGTAGCTATAGTGAGAATAAATATGATTCCTTAATCATAAGAACATGAGTAGACTCTATATCAAATAAAGTTTGTTGATTATCAATAGCTAGATAATGTATAGAATCTGCCTTGCTTTTCTAGCTCCCATCCACTCTTTATCCATCGTAGACGCAGGGAGCTTTCAGACAGAAGGAACACGCGACAGGGGACAAGCCACACGGGGGTTTACACTGAAGTGACAAGCGACAGGATCCCCTTCCGTTCCGTCTATGATAAAAGTATTCACCGCACGGGCAGTACCAACAGATCGAGTCGATTCTACGTTCGATATTAAGAAAACGACCCAATTGGAGCGACACGCAAGCAACAAGAGACACGTGGTGCTTCGGTTCGGAAGGTTACGTTTAATGAGGGTTCGTATCCAAGCGAAACATGTTGCTTGTCGCTTCTCTCCTGTGACTTGTTCAATGTGACTAGCGACACGGAAGTATCACACTGAAACAACGAACGACAGGGACACTTCAGTTTATAAGCAAGCATTCATCGCGCATGCGCGGATAACAACCCTCGCGACTATACTGTCTATACGGTATCCAGAAAACGGCCTAAGCAGAACAACAAGCAAGCGACAACCGAGACTTGCAGCTTCGGTTCGAAGAGTTTGCTGTGAGCAAGATTTCTTCACACCAAAGTTACAGGCGACAAGCGATACGAGTCGCTTGGAAGCGAACTTTCAGTAGACAATGCAACCTTTCGAACAGAAGACACACGAAAAGCTGCACGTGTTGTCTCTTGTAGCCTCGGTCCGTTGTTCACGGATGCGGGGTGAATGTTTTCCTTCAGACTGAAGAGGATTGTGTCGCTTGTCGCGTGGGTGTGAATTATACGTGTCGCTTGTCGCTTCGGTGTGAAATTTCCATAAGATAGCTTTCAGGTTGAAGCTACAGGCGACAAGCGACACAGGATTTTCGCACGAAAGCAACCAGCGACACGCTCCTTTAGGAAGATTTCAGACCGGAGTGACAAGCGACACGCGACACATGTTGCTTTGGAAAGAGCCAATCAACAGCAATGTTTCACAGCGTAGGAGCATGGCAGGCCGCACAAACCTGCGTTCGATTGGTGGAATCCTGAAGCGACACGTGTTACGGGTCGCGTATCGCTTCGATGTGAAATCTCCCTTAGTCTATAAGCAAGCTTTCACTGTGAATTCACTACCAACAGACAGAGGCGACACAATGCAAGCTATTAAAAAACGGCCCAGTCCGAACGACACGCAAGCGACAAAGCAACACGTGCCGCTTGCCGGTCTAGTCGCTTCCGTTCGGAAGGTTGCATTTATTACTGTGGGTTCATTTCCAAGCGACACTTGTTGCTGTCGCATGTCGCTTATTACTCCTATGACTTCAGGCAATTTTATGAGCAGAGTATCTAATTGCAATAGCTTTTTAGAGCCGCGGTGGTGTAGTTGTTAGGGCGTCTGACTGCCAGGAGGGGGAAATGGGTTAGAATCCCGGAGTGGGTGAATAAAGGTCGGAATTATTCCGCATTGTTCCACGCATAAAGCAGCTCCGGGGCTCAACAGCCTCATATCAATGGGTGCATGGGGACAATCCTGAAGGGCAAAATCGGCCGGAGTGTGATGCTGATCACCTCGCCTCCAAAATGACCTTTCCCCCACATCCCGTAAATGTGCCTTCATGGCACTGTGTTATATGCACTTGGAACTTTACCTTTACCTAGGTTTTTAGTGCGAAATCCTCGAAGTTTGCAACCAGAACTCGAGGCTGCTGTGGATTTTGAGAAGAGGGTCGCAAATGAAAGAAGGGTCTGTTTTGGCGAGAAATTTTATTACGATTGTCGCCAGTATGGCTAGAACAGGGCCGTAGAAAACAATGGCAGTGACTACCACCGGATCGTTTTGCGCAAGGATCAATGGAAGAGAGCTCTTGGGGTAGCAGATAGTTGCCAGATTTAAGGTATTCTGAGGAAATTTCAGTAGGATGATACAGGGACACGAGGCTAAAGACTCGGCAAATTCGTTACGGACAACGTGTGACGAATTAGGATTTTTCGAGGGGGGAATCTTACAGATCTTTATTCATGTAATAGAAGCTGTTTTATGTTTCCAAAGAAAATGCTTTATTCCGAATAAGTAAATATTTGCAATTGATTAGTTATTTTGTTTATATTTTTTCGAGACTTTCGAGACGAGACGAGACTTTTCAGGAGCCGTCTCGTGTCTCGTCTCGAAAACGAGAAGAGACAGGTGGTCTCGAATTTTAAAAACGAGACGAGACACGAGACGAGACGGGACATGTCTCGTCTCGTGGGCAACACTAGGTGTAATTAGGGGCAAAACAGACGACACACTTGGTATTTCTTCGAAAATGACATCGTGCCGTGACTGTACACACAGCGTTCTTTTTATCTTTTTAGACAATAACGTAACTTCAGTCCATCTTCAATTTTGTCGCAAGATTTGACTTTTACCCGAAAGAAAGTCTCTTTCGAGCTAGTAGAAGTCCATGCACGAGGTGAACATGAAATTTAGCAAAATAAATACTAATTTTACTGTACGGTCAGTGGTATCAGGCATACCTCGGCAGATCTTCGGACAATTTAAACGTTCAGAACTCTCGACTTCTAGCTGCATTATCACACATTTATGAATTTGTATTACTTAACATATTTGAAAGCAACAAATCCACCAAAGAACAAACAAACTCTAGGAAATCGGCAAACTCTGTATGAAAATAATAGAATGCAGGTTCGACGATCATAAGACGTTGCCAGTTAAATTCAAACTCGGTAACGTAGGATCTCCGAGATTCTCACAATTCCCGATATTCACGCAAGTTCCGAGATTCTCGCAATTCCTGGAATTCGAGTTTCGTCCGCATGCCACGGCAGTTCTAGTGTCACCCCAGTTACCTGAAAAAGCGCCGATTCCCCCGGTTGAATAATTTGTTGTGCTTAATGTAATGATGAAAAACTTAAAATACGTATTATATAATCGATTCTATTTCAAATAATTTATGTTTATACTACCAACAAAAATCTTACGAAATTATCGTACAATAATTTGAAATTCAATTAAATAAAAAGGAAAATATACGAAATGTTATACGTTTTATTGATTGATTGATTGATTTAGTTTATTTTACTTCGCGTTTTGTGCCTCTTGGCTAATTTGCGAAGATGGGGATGAGTGATGAAATGATGAAATTTGATCAATGGACATTCACAAACAACCAAGAAGGAGCGGGATTCGAAACCGGGACCCTTGGCGTCGCAGCGCAATGTGCTAACCACTCGGCCACAGGGTCCGGGTATACGTTTTATTAAACCAAAATATAAAAGTAAAAATGTATTGCATGATCACACATAAATATGAAGAAATATATTTCGTTGCATTTGAATCGGTTCATATCCTCTATTACGTACTTGTATGCACCACCCCGAATCCCGATAGCATAGTGGTTACGTCGTCACCTTGTGATAACCACTCTGCTACGGAGGTGGGCTTTTCATTTTTAAAATTACAAAAAAAGTAATATTTTTCTTAGGAGAAATATCAAAATGGGATACAATTTCTCTTCAAATACGCTAGTATGCACAATTTCAACGTAACATCAACTGTTATATTAATGAAGTCCTCACGTATTGCATATTCTATGAGTGTGAACAACAAATAAGAACAGGGAGACACAAAAATCAAACGTACAAATGTATTAACATATACACGAAATGTATTTACGTATCTGCTGTATCTGCGAAACGTTTATTTTTCTGTAAAATAATATCAGTGACCACTGTGACCATCCACACCGGAACTTGTTAGGATGTTAGGATATGTTACCAACATGACAGTTATTTTAAAATTCTCTATAATAGAGTTTATTCCATCTTCTTTAATGGAAAGATGGTCATGTGACATCAAAATGCCCTCAAATTTCATGAGATACACGTTATTACATTTATTTAAATTTATAGCTTTAACCTTTATCCGGCTTGAGCCCCAAATGTTGTTCGTTACAGTTCACTTGATAGATGATATGCTATCAGAACCTATTTCTCAAAATTTCTCAGCCTCACGGATGGCGCAGTGGTAGCGCCGTTGCCCGCGTTCGATACCCGGTGTAGGCACAAGTGGTTCGGATCCCACTTTAAACTGTAGTCCATTCCCGATTAGCCTTACTGTGCATAAAGTGGACTAAAAACACCAAATCAATCAATCGAAATTTCTCATTCAACTTAGTATTATGTTTGTGTGACGTTCATTGGAAAACATGTGGAAGTTTAAGCACCATAAAACTTAGGTAATGAAATGATCTATATCATCGAGTTTGTCGTGAAATGCTGGCCTATTGTTATTTGCCACCCCCACCCCCAGCCATATAATATTATTCTGACTAAAATATGGTAGACTTTATTGATGGTAACCTATCCTAAGAAATCTTCCCCTCCCTTAATATCATATAGACGGGCATTTGCTTCCTGTTTCCTTATTCTTATTTCTTTTAGACAATGTTTCCACACATATTGACAACCCTGTATATGAAGCTCCAAAATTCTACTGACTGAAGTAAATTCTCCTTACGAAGAAAACCTCAAGAATAGGTTTTATTAGAACACCCCGTCCTCCCTCCTGGAAATGTCCCAAGAATAGATTACCAATCAAGTATTCCTAATTTTGCGTCTTCCTGGTTATTTTTCCCCTCTTATCGTAGGTCAGTATGAGACAATTTCTATTTGACAGCAGTATATTATAACTGTCGTAAAAATAGACAAATAGACTTGTGAAACTCTAAGTTGCAAATTCCTTTGAAACTGTTGTCATATGTGCCGCGTTTCAACAGCATAAAATCTTATTTCCATCATACTGCTTGTGTTTGCTAAAAATTGTTCACACTATCACAAGTCGCTCAAGGTCGACATGTTCTTCAGTTCATGCAATTTCTTCCAAAATTCTAACACAAAAGAATGTTTTTATCTGTGAAGATTAAAGCATGATTTAAGGAAATGTGACAAAGCTTGAATGCAACTGGAAACCAAAGATCTTATTAAAGCAAGATATATATATACAGGGTGTCGCAAAACAACTTCAACAACGCTTGGGTGCTGGTAGATATCATAGAACAAAGTAACTTTTCCTCATAAAGATTGCCACGAAAGCGCTTAGTTTATGCGTTATAAGCGCTTAATATATATCCTGTATGTATGCAATACAACACAGCAAGCGACCATTCTAACATAACTTCCAGGGGCGCGCGGCAGGGTTGCCACTAGCGTCACTTGGCAGTCTTACCTGATCAAAATACAAAAGAATAATGATACTTGCGATGTTGTAAGAAGTATTTACAGTACTTACAAACTTACAATGGTAAAGGTTTTCCAATAAATTAGGGCTGAAATTCAAGAATGCTCATTCTGAAAACTCCCCATGGTGTTTCGACTGTCATGCAATATCAATAATAATCGCAACAGATACTTGCGGAAGATGATGAAATCGAAGAGTGAAGAACAAATGCTAACATAATGTGCTCTCCACCTCGTTTCCAACACACAGACTGTAACAATTTATTTGGAAATTAATAAATTAATAAATAAATTAATTGAAGACTAAAATTGGTAAACGCTGTAAGTTCCACAATAATTCAAACACCGTTTCCACGTTAAACTGTGAAATGTGCCATGCTTTATAATGTGGTAAACGTGAAATATGGCTGCTAGCCCTCTACGTAGTTCAAAGGGCGTGTAAAGAGGACACTAGTGTGCACGTTCTTACGGGCTGATGTGCGGAACGATGCGATTTCCCAACACTTTCGCTTTTGGCACTTACAACGTTTACCACTTTTAGTCCTCAATCATATTTCGATTATTTACTTTTTACTACTTGGTATGTTCTTGATACCTAGGTATAATGTGAAGCCATGGGAAATATTCTGTTTTAGAACAGCACACATGAATGTCGCGTTATTTAATGCAAAATTTGCATAAATATATTTTTCTTAAAATTTATGTTTTTTTTAAAAAAAAACAGATTTTAAAATCAGATAACAATTCTAGGCTTATTTGGATTTAACTGAACGGAAAATCAGAATTTCGAAATGTGAAAATTGCGAACAACATACATCTATTCATTTTAACCCTTAAATGAAAAATGTATCTCTCAAGATACATATAATATAGGAGCCTCTATACGGCCAGCATATTGAGATTTCTCGCAGGAGTGGCAATGGGTCTTACAAGATACTTGTAAAGTTTCTTTCGAGTTCTTGGGGAACATGCAAAGAAGTATGGAATACTATTTGCTGCAAGATACCGTACAACAATAAGGCATGCTATATAATATTTTTATGTATTTTTTTGTTGAATATTTAACAGAAATGTAATGTAAAACATAAGAGATAAAAAAATACAGCCGCATCTGTTATATTTGGCTAAATTTAGGGAATGAAAATTGAACGTATCCGAGAAGATACATTGCCCACTTTAGCATAATTTGATTTTGGGACCAGGTTGTAATGCACATACGTGATATTGTTCGCATATAATATTATGTTTTCACTGTCTTTCAATAATAGTTAGCCTACTTCAAAACTCTATTTTATGGTCCGGGACTATATTATATACATAATTTAAATTATATTATAAGATTTAAAAGCTTTTTCTGTATTACTAAAAACATTAGAAGTTGATGTTATTATTTTATCATTCACTCTTCTTTTATTTTGTTGGAAAAAGTAAGGAATTATTCATGATTAGATGAAATTTACATGCTTACAGAAATGGCGATTTTATATTGCCATACAGCCATACAAAAATACTTTTCAAATTCGAATTGTTCATTATATTTTTTTTTAGAAAATTCAACTTTGCATGTTTTATGAGACTCTTAGAAGCCAGGAAAAATTATGAGTATCATACCACCTGACATAGAATTTCTGACTTGGGAAGTTCTTCGAGTGAAGGTGAAGATACTGCAAATGACTGTGATTCTATATTAGTTGTCCCCATGTTTCATTTTTGGAAGTCGGTTCCCATGATCCGCTAAAGATATTTCGGTGTAAATTGAACACAGGAAGAAAAGTGACCACCCATTTTTTGAAGATGTTCCATTACCGCCAACTAGAATATGAACCACAGCCACCTTTGTTGTGAGAACACTTGCTCACTGGCTCATATCCAATAGGATGATATCTAGATCGGGGGGGGGGGGCACGAAGGATAGATACAAAAACTGCCCCAAAGGGCAAAATAGGACACTAAGGGTAGATGTAGAAACCGCCTTAAAGAACAAGCATACTGGGTGGGCACCGGAGTCACTTGAACAGGTTGAAAAAGCCCCCGTTCTCCCTCGCCGGGGTTCGAACCCCGGCCTCTTACATGATTGTCAGACCCCGTACTGACTGAGCTACCGCGGCTATATGTTTTTATTACAATAGCATATAATAATAAAATATGTCCAAATTTTCATTTTGTGAATACATAGAAACAAATATATGTTCTGATTTTGTATCGAAAAATATACATTGCCCTATGTTATCAAAAGTTTCCACAAAGGAACTTTGTATCTCTCAGGATACAAAAAATTGGCAACGTTGCAACAGGAATTTACAAATTTTATGTAACTTCCTGTCATATTTGAGTTTCAAGGAGTCTGATTGTAAAGTGTCATATTTTTTTGCCAATTGGAACATATCTTGCTTCTTTAAGGGTTTTAATGCAGGTTGAGATTAAAAGGGATGAGGAGGATCTTGAGCCACCACAACCAGGAATAATCATCTCCAACCACACTGGATATAGAAACCACATTATTGAATATATCATACTTATAGAGTCCACATCAGTTCAGTTCATTCTAATTTTAAAGTCTCTAGCTAGGTATAAATATATTTTAAACAATGTATGGCAGATGTGTACCACATCCAATGCCTTTTAGAAGTCATGTATTTGGTATATTCTCAGACATCTATAGGGCGTTGTATTCAAAACGAAAAATTAATTGAGTTGAGATGGTTACCGATCAACTCGTAAGAAGTCTAACTTTGAAATATTTGTGAAACATTGACAAAGCATTTATTTGTTATATAATTAGCTCTACCTAATCACACTCTTCGAGCACTGAAAATACTATCATTAAAAATACAAAACCGAAGTCCTTCAGATCTGAGAGCAGGCAAGGAAAGCCATACTCTGAAAGCTTTTTTTCTTTCTTTTCAACCTTTGATGAACAATATGAAGAGCCGGCCAAGGTGTCTTTTCGTATGTAGTAATATTATATGCAGAGATATGCTTGTGTTTTAGGGTGACATGTCAATTTCTCGTTTATGAGAAAAGGTAAACTTTAATGTAAGAAAAAGCATGTACGCGTCACAGTTAAAAGATTTTCGCATCTACAAAAGAAATCCCGTGACGGAGGGATTAGAATAATTTTCTTACAGTGTGACTTTAGGGAATAGCTTAAAATGGTGTTGTTGTGTTGCATTCGATCTCCCCCTCTTATAAAATCGCAAACTGTACTCTGTTTAAATGTCTAGGAAAAAATTAATTTCACCTAGGAATAATATCGCGATGCAATGAGTCGAGAATTGTCAGAGCCTCATCTCGTCTCCTGTGTGGTCAGGTCCTCGTTCTTGTTTGTGCTTATTTTTGTTTCGGTTTCCACTCTGAAGTTATTAAAACTTATTCTAGATTCACTACATGTTCAGACAGGCTAATTGGGACTCTATTTTTTTTAAAAATCTCTTAATATATATGTTAAGTATAGTTTTTCAAATACCCTCTTTACAGCGCCTAGAATAACGTAGTGTGGAAAACGGCATGGTTCTGCGCTCTCTGGCTGGTTCCACTCGAAAATGATCCCCTGGCGCTGGTGTTGGACCCGGTGCTTGGTATTCGTCTGCTTATAATGGAAGTAAATGGAGTTTTCGCTGCAACGTCTGATTCTTTTACATGAAGCATTTCTATGAATGTGATAATTGCTATGATATTTGGTACAGTGGTCGTGAAGATATTAACGAACATTCTAGACAGTCGACCACGTCCTGTTATCGTCATACTTTCGTTAATAATACAGGAGAAAAAATACGCGTGGAATGTTCTTGGCAACTAAATTTTTGTGTATGAATTAGGTTCATTATTATTATCATCATCATCATTTCTTTTAAAGATATACACACTGAAGCATTTGTATTTTTGATATTTACTGTCTCTTTTCTTCCGCTTTAAACTAATCGCGGCGATTATGATAATGATGATTGCATGAAACGACAAGGGGAACCCCACAAAACTTTCTTAGTGCCATCGACATGATTATAAGGAAACTTTCAAACCAATGGGACAAGCGACACGGGATGTTCACACTGTCACACTAGTGACGCACACTTCCAGACTGTAAAATAGCATTCATTGCACATGAGGGTCCAAACAGCAAACGACACGTTCATATGGCGTATTCGCATGCTACTTGTTACTTCGGTCGGAAAGCTCCTTAAAGGAAGGGTGCTGGGACCGAAGCGACGCGCTACAGGGGGAGTTCCCAACTAAGTGACAAGCCACATGGTGCCTTCAGTCTATTAGTAAGCGTTGCTTGCGAACAACAGATAGACGACACTATAAACCACACATTACAACAACAGATCTAGGCGACACGATAAGCTACACATGTCGCTTTGTCGCTTCTGCGTCGCTCAAACTGGGCCATTTCCTCAATAGCTTGCAACATGTTGCCGTGGTTTGTTGTTCGCGCATACGCGATGCAATGAGTGTCTTGCTTTAGGGAGATTGCGCACCAAAGCAACAAGGAGCAGGCGACACTTATCGCTTGAGGATTTCACCAACCGAACGCTGGCTTGTGCTTCCCGTCATGCCGCTACGATGTGAAATGTTGCTCTTGATTGGCTCGTTTCCAAGCAACATGTGTCACTTCGGTATGAAAGTTGCCTTGGACCGAATGACCCGTGTCGCTTTGGTGTGAAATTCTCGTATCGTTTGTCGCGTGTTGCTTTGGTGTAAAATCTCCTTGAGGAAACGGTGCAGTCAGAGCTTTTGTCCCTACGGTTCGAAAGGCTGCATTGATTTCGCAAGCGACATTTGTGGTTTGTCGCCTCGGTATGAAATATCTCTCAGGATACTATTTATATTCTAATAACATAGAAAAATAAACTCTAATACACAGTCCAAGACCTGACGTCCGGAATCAGATTGCGATGTTTCTTCTTGTGTTACGCATGCTATTTATTTATTAGTTTTATTTTACTTTTCTTTCCAAATTAATGCCATTTCGTGACTGCAAATCACTCCACAAATATAACTGTTTCCATCAATTCACTTACCGCCTTTCTAGAGAAAAAATCTACAGATATATTCCAAAAACTAACTAAGCCGCATTACTTTCATAACAAAATTAGCACCTGGGTCGATCGCACTGCCATCTACTTGTCATCGTCTCGGGGAACCAGTTTCTTGGGTCGTTTTCCACACTACGTTTTACCCTCTTACAAAGTTATGAAAAATATAGGAGAAGTAAAGTAGTGCATTCTACCCCCCAAGTTGGTCTGTCGTGTCTCGTCTCGTTCGTGTAAGTATTTCGTTTGGGAAAATTCCATTTTAAATATTCAATAGAAAATGGGTTCATTCATATACTCTTCTGATGAAGATTTGTATCTCATCTTCGAATCGACGAGACCACTCCTTTAGAAAAGAAGCACCCCTCTTACGGATAGAAGCATTCGTCTTCTGGAGCAAATCTGATTCCATCGTTCCACAAATTTTAAACAATTTTCATCACCTTAAAGAGGTTTCCAAGAACATAAGTCAATGAACTAACTAGTAGCAAGCAGAATGTAGTAGAATAAGTTTGCAATGGTTTGAATTTCTGTGGTATGGAAGATCATGCTTATACGTTATAAACAATATACATTATTTTCTTAGGAGAATTGAAAATAGGTTCTTACACCTTGAGTCTGCTGTCACATTACCGAAGGGGGGGGGGGGGTACAGAGGTATTTACGGATTTAGGGGGTACAGTACCCCCTTCAAAAATTTGGGGGGTACATGTACCTCTGTATCCCCTCCCCCCGTTCCTACGCCACTGCTATTCATCTTTCTCCAGGACGTGTACGTCGGTGATGTTTGCACGAAATTAAAATAGGAACTGATAGACCTGTGAAGTATAGATGCACAGGGTCGCCAAAAGTGGCAATGGAAGGCCAGTAAGCTAAAAATCTGGAATAAACATAGGCGGAGTTCTGGAGGGGCTAGGGGGGCCTGCCCCCTACCTTAAAGAAGACTAAAGAAATAACACCGTATTAAGTTCACCAACCGAACGCTGGCTTGTGCTTCCCGTCATGCCGCTACGATGTGAAATGTTGTAACGCGTCTGACTACCATGCTAAAGGTCCCGGGTTCGATCCCCGGCCGGTTCAAATCCGGGAACTTTTCTAACGATGGAAGCGGCCCCGGCGCCCACCCAGCGTCGAATAACATGGGTACCTGGGGGAAACCCTGGGGGGTAAAGGCGGTCAGGGGCGTGATGCTGATCACATCACCCCCACTCACGACCGGATCAAGAAAGTGTGGGGCGTTACCCCCACACCCCCTATACGCCTTCATGGCGTGGTGCTAAGCACAGGGGAGCACTTTACTTTTTTACTTTACTTTACTACATTTTTGTTATGAAGCCATATCGCAAATCTTGACGTTTGGCATGATGGCATGTGCTGTAATTGCGCCGGAATAGCGGGTCTTAGACGATTTGTTTGATGTGTACAGTCTGAAGAAAGAAAAACGTAAAATGACTCTGTGTTGAGTCAACAGTTACTGCTGAGGCATCAAAAGAACTTTTCAATTTAATTTTTCTAACATTTCTGAACCTTATTATTGTACCGTAACTTTTTAAAAGTAATACAAGTATTATATCAATAAAAAATAATGAAATGCAAAATGCAATAATCGTACTGTTTTGCTTCTTTTAAAGCTGACAACCAATATACTAATTAATATTTGTTTACTTAAGCTAGGAAATTTAACATTTTCAAATCTGAAAGGCTTAAAACTCAGTGTTTTTAAGTTGTTGTTTTTTTTATTTCCGGGGGAAGGCCTCCGGACCCCTTTTAAACTAGGGGATATTCAATAATCCTAAGGTACATCATATGCTTTTCCCAGGGTCTGCCCCCCCCAAAGCAAAAGCTCAAACTCCGCCCATGGTAATGAATATGTGGATAACAATCTTCTAACACAGTTCATATGTATAATACCAAGTTCAATGACACACACGAAAGTCAAAGATATTATGAAGACGTACAGTGTAGGAATGTTCTCCCATAATAGAAAAAAAACGAACTTAGAACCAATTATAATTATAAATCTGCTAACGAGAACTGCGGTGGCTCAGTCGGTAACGCGTCTAACTACCATGCTCAAGGTCCCGTGTTCGATCCCCGGCTGGTTCAAATCCGGGAACTTTTCTAACGATGGAAGCGGCCCCGGCGCCCACCCAGCGTCGAATAACATGGGTACCTGGGGGAAACCCTGGGGGGTATAGGCGGTCAGGGTCGTGATGCTGATCACATCACCCCACTCACGACCGGATCAAGGAAGTGTGGGGCGTTACCCCCACACCCCCTATACGCCTTCATGGCGTGGTGCTATGCACAGGGGAACACTTTACTTTACTTTACTAACGAGAACAAGTATGCACGAAAAACACAATATTGTGAAATAAATGAAATTTCTCAAGTGTACAAAATTGTGTGTTTGATAAAATGATAAAGTATGATAAGGAAATAAGGGATATGTAAAGCAGAACGTTACACACATTGTGGCCCGCGTGGATATTGGTTCGCTGTAAAATAGAAGAAAGGATATCCCTGTATTGGGATATTTTATAGTTCTTATTACTATTTTGTACAGATTGTAGTACTGATTTTGAGTCGTTAATATTATGACTTATTGTGTTTTAGTAACAAATATATATTAAGGCTTTGAGTATTGCCATCGCTTCTACGTTAGATATTATGAAATAGGGTGATATATTGTATTGTTTTGCTGCTTTTTCGTGGTCATCATAAAATGTACACTGTGTACCTGTGTTTGTTTCTTATTCATCGGTGTATATGTGTGTATGGTTTGTGCACTTTTCATACATATATTTCGTACGCATGTTTGTACTTGTTCAGGTCTATGTTTGATTGGAATAAATAAGGATCTTCTGATACAATTATTGGGTATTGTTGGTGTTTTAAAGTTGTTTGTATTTCTTCTTGTAATTGTATATTTGTTTGTAGAAGAGAGTTTCTTAAGAATTTTACTGTGCGTCCTCCTGTGTACAAGTTGTATTGTTTTCTTTTGATTTCCTCTGTTATTTTCTGGAAGGGATTGCTAGGTTTTTTGTGGAATATATTTGTGTGCTAACCATTGCTTTCGTTGAGTGTAAGGTGGTTCACCTGCTTCATTGTACTTTATTTGCATGGGTGTTGTTGTTGTCATAAGTTGTAGCAAAAAGCGTGGTTGAATACATTGTCGGCAACGAAGTACAATGACAGTATCAACAAAATGGTGCGTTGTTGCTTTCCTAATTTTCGTAAATGTTTTTGTGCAGCTTCTCCGTATGTTACACTGGTAAACACAGTCATCTTAGGGTAACTTTGCCATTGTGTTTTTGAATATGACACCTGTTTTTTCTACATTGGCTTTAGTTTTTGAGTAATGACTGTCCCTTTCAAAAACTTTAAAAAGGGCATAAATATCATCGTTAATCACTCTTGATGATGAGAAATACAACGTTTTTGAGCTTGTGTGTACGGTATCAGAAAAATTACGTTGATGGCCCCAGCAATACTCTGTCACACTAGCGGCGATTTGGTGCCAAAAGAAGGGAGGGAGGAAAGTTTACTATCTCTTAGTAGACAAGGCTTAGCAGTAAGAGGCTATAGTGCGGGTGCAAAAAGTGGCAAAACGTGAAGGGGGAATTGTCTCATTACCCCTCCTAATTTCCTTCACTGATCTGCCATCATGTGTCTGTCCCGTCTGCTTTGAAAGCTTTCCTCCATCACCTTCATATCTTGGTAGAACCCCTCAACTTGTTTTTCATTAAAATCACCAAGATTTTTTGGAAATCTGTCTAAGTGTTTATGGAGAAAATATACATTTATGCTCACATTAGAAACCAACATTTTTGACGTTTGTGAGCATGTTTATCACCAGTTCTTCATGCTTACGAATTTGAGGGCCATCAAAGATCCCTGCCTTTAGTTTCTTCAATATTCAGTCCAGAAAAGGATGTACAAATGTAATGAAACACTCGCCATCTTTATCCAAGGTTTTAACAAACAACTGCTTCTTCTTTAACGCAGGGGTGGGAGAATGCTTTTTCCCTGTCAAACAATGGTTTGTTATTCATGTTTACTACACCTACAGTCGAATACTTCTCCTTTCAGGCAATGTCACTTTTTCCAATGATCTTGCTTTACCCTACTACCACACAAGCATGTGAAACGAGGGTAATTCGTGTACCCACTTTGTTGTCCTAGCAATACGTTAACCAGGGGCGGCGATAGCGGGACGCAAGGAAGTGCTCAGGCACCCCCTAATTTTCTTCAGCACCCACTATTCAAACCTATGTCGAAAACATTAAATCTTACAGTGTCATATGTCGTAGTTACATTGATCACCCAAATGTTAGGTATTGTAGTGAGACCGCTGGTATTATAAACAACAGCCAAGCGTTGAAAGAGAAGCCGCATATATTTTCCTGTACTGTCGGAGATCTCTATGAAGATCAAAGGCCATTGTCTTTTCTTTCATTAGTATTGTTGCTAAGAATTATTTTTTTGTTTTAAGTGACCTGTTTCTCGATGATTGCCTACTGCTCAGTGACTTTTTCTTGGTATTGTTGTTGAACGGTTTTATTGTCCGCCTACATCTTGTTCCTCTTTTCTCCATGTCGCACTGGAACACGTTCAGTAAAGTTCCATTTCGGACTTTCTCGGAGAGCCTAAACTTCGCGATGGGGATAATGCGGCAGAAGGGGATTTTAACAAATATGAATTTGTCGTGCACTTCGCGTTCTGTCCTAACACTGCAGCAAATGAGGCAGGCAGAAGATAGCAAGTGGCACAACCACAGAAGGTAGGAGTCATTACACCCCCCCCCCCGCCCCAACTTTGATCGGAAGTAAATTCTATGGGAAGCAAAGGGGCAAACATTAAAGGAAAAAATAAAGGCTAGCAGAATCTAAGAGTAGCAGGACAAAATGATACTCAAGATGGAATTAGTTTTCATGTATTTCTTTATGTTTTCTTCTAGACGGCCAAGGGCACCTGCAGGGGGCCCAGAGAGGCAATTGCCATCCTCGATTTCAAATTTTGTGTAAATAAAATTACATTTCGTAAATTCTAAAAGGTTCAGAGCTGTAGCTAGCGGGAGACGAACAGTCTAAATTAAAATGTTATAAAAGAGAGAATGCGGTGCCCTATTAATTTAATATTGTTTTCAGTTTGCAAAAATTTGGACCTAAACATTATCTTGCGAGTGAAACGAGCAATATCAATCTTTTCTGTAATGCATTGTAAATTACCAGAGACAAAGTAAGACCAACTGTGTACTTCAGACTGAGCAGTCTGGTCTTCAATACATGAACAATTGTTTGGATGAAGAGGTGCGCGCACATTTGAGAGATTTATATCATTTTTGCTGTTGGTTTGTTATGAGGCGGATGAATTGATAAAATGTTATATATGTGTATTAAAGAAACCTTGAATACGTACACAATTTAGTGTTAACATGTTGCATATGTAATTTCTTATTTTTTACATATTGCATGTGTAAAACATATGTTGTACACGAAAGTTAAACATGTCATATGTACAAAAAAATATTATATTCGTAATGCATTTTCTGTCTTTCAAAAACACAGTTTGCGTTCTCGTTTTCAGTTATTAGCTAATGTGACATTGAACGTGTTGAAAAAATATTTCAAATCGTTTGTTCAACTCAAATGCTTCAGCACCGACTCCTCCCCTCTTTGCGTGATTTACGAAGATAATTAATATCGTCTTTGATTTTACCACCCTTACTACTACTGCTACTAACAGTGTTGACTTGTAGGTAAGAATTAGAAGGTGTACTGGAAAACGAAACATTACGGAGACAGGATGTTCTCGTCGGTTTGGAATGCAGACCTTACAATTTCCATTACTTGCCTCATCCGTGGAAAGATACCAGCCTGACAGCCGGATCTGAATCGACAGATAATTGGAATTTGTATAGCGAAGCAACCGAACCGATCTGAAAGATCGGAAGGAAATTTCGAGATCAGTTTTGGATTTGGTTTGAGTGAGTCAACATCGTGGAAGAAAGAGCGCAGGTATGTACCTGGAGGACGGAGGCGTCACTCCGAACTTATGAAGGTCTGAGCCTATTTACACAACCTCTCGCTAGCCCCTTTTCTTCACCCTATACTTAGATCCCAGTAATTAAAATAACAAATAAGGGAAGGAGAAAAGAATACTGATAATGTGAATGTGTATAATAAATTGTTACATTTACCATATATGGATGAAATATCTCATGATGTACAGCAATCTGTTATATGGAATTTTGGTTCTCCACATAGTTGCCTCTGTTTGAGATCACGTAAGTTACCCCTCTGTAAAATTTCTACCAAATTGAAGAAAATTTAGTGGTCGCTAGGATTGATCACTTTTAGGAGTAAGGTGAATAGTAAGAAAATAGCTGTTTTTGTTGTTAATGTATGAAAGAGAGTAAAAAAATCAAAATGTATGAACTGAAATTGTCTATATTCTGCATTATTCAGTGTGTTTTAATCTCCCAAAGTCATTTCATCGCATTAGATTTCGAAGCAACAGGAAATTGTTTTCTTTGCAGATCAATCAGCCAGAGGAGATATTGTTCTTGTTACTCATCCTTTGTAACACTAGAGTTGAATTTTTGAATGAGAGCAATTCCAAGCTCTGCACAATCATTAACAACCTGCAGTTGACGAACCTGTTCTTCCATTTCAATATACAGTAAACTGCATCTGTAGGGCACTCTTTAGGATCCTTTACTCAAAATGATGCTGCCTTTTCCCGTCCATCATTGAGTAACAAATCGAAAAGAACAGTTGAGCGCTCAGTAATAAAAGACTGGAGTGGATGCTGTTTTTCCGTCAAGTCTGTGCAAAGCTTTTACTTTTGATTGTCGCTGAAGATTTCTCACCATTTCCGTTTTATACTCATCACTAAGTCGCAGATCAAAAAAAGAAAGTGCAACTAAATGTTCAGAAAAATACTAGAGTTGGGGACGAAATGCTACTGATGCAGCAGTTCCAATCTTACGATTAGGGTAATCTTTAATCTGTTCAAGGAGATTGGCGTCGTTCAAGGGTGCTCTTGCAGATATGGGAGCTTCGTTCGAGTAACGACCATAGACGAGACTTACAAATAGGCATACTTCTGTGACACCGTTTTTCTCTCCTGTTGTAAGAAAGAACTGTTCCGGGAACATGTAAATTTTAAGGCAATAGATTACCTTCGCCATCCAACGAGCTTGATGAAATGCACCTGGCTCACGAAACTTAACTTTATTTGTGTCTGGCTTTACGAGAAATATCTGACACAGGCTTAGCAGTTCGAGTTAGTCGTGTCTAGGCTGTTGCATTTTAGTAGCATCGGTGTAGTAGTTATGCATTTCATGACGGAGTTTAAGGAGGTTGTAAGTATTAAACAAGTTGTCACATCCTGTAGTAAAATTATTTTTGTCAAAACCCGACCATTGTTTCTGGAAACGTTTAAAAAAGTTCACTTCTGCCCCCCCCCCACTTGGTCCAAACACTTCTCTAAAAAACTAGAGAGCATGATTTCAAAAATATGGTGCCAGCAAGCAATCTAAAAAAGCTCTTTATCAAGAGTCTTTTCAATTATAGAGCCATGCACTCAAATTTAACCCCGTGTTAGATGCTGTCGTATCCCAGCACAGTTCTTGCACTTGGGCCTCCCCCATGGTGCAGTGGTAGCGTCATTGCCTTGTAATCAAGGGGTCCCGGGTTCGACACCCGGTGGAGGCACAAGTGATTCGGATCCCACTTTAAACTGTAGGTCCAGTCCCGATTAGCCTTACTGTGCATAAAGTGGGCTTAAAACACCAACTAAAACCAAACCAGTTCTTGCACTTGGTTCTTTAACCCTCACTCATCATGAACGTTCAAGCAAGCGTTGTCCTGTTGTTCACTTGTACCATTCTTAACCTCTGGATCCGCCAGCTTTTCTAAACCGTTACCAGTGACAAGGACAGCAACTCGATCCACTTTTTGCATTCCACCAACAATGTTCGGTAGCAATTTAACATCCCAGTATAAAACAAGAGCGTGTTGAGGAGAGAATGAGGCCTTGTCTTTCTACAACGAACTGACGAATCTTTTGTCCTTTGTGGTGTATTGTGCTACGAGATAAAGATATATCTGCTACTGGTTTTCCTACAGCCTGAGCTACAGCCCCAATTACGAACATTACATTCCGATCAGAAAGGTTAGCACGGTCAATAAATGCCACAGCATCCTTGGTAAAGACATTTGTTCTCTTCTTACTCTTTTTAATGCTGCTCGATGTAGATAGGGGTTGAAACTCATCATCTCACGAAGAGTTGGAGTTTCCTTCACAAGAATTTGTATGTTATATGTATGTGTCTCTTCCTCATTGCGTCGTCGTCTAGTCTCAGCTTCTTCTTCCTCTCTTTTGAATTTCTTGTATGTTAAGCACTTCTCTATTCCTGCAATGCTGCAGCTCATTGTGTCTTCTTGCTGCATTTGAATTAATATTTTGTCCTCTTCATTCTTCATTATCTTCAATACATCCCTAACAGCGATGTCAAATATTTCTACCAGATCTCTTTTAAATATTTCTTCTTTCATGCGACAGCTTTCAAGATCAGATTTCCCATTATTTTTTTAACAGAAAATATTCGTCCACAAGTTTTCTAAGTTTTCTTTCCACTGAGTCGAATATTTGAGTAGGAATTCTTGCCCTTTCCCAGATCTTCAAAACGGATTCTGCAGCAGCCCTCATACTTTTCTTAACAGTTTGTTTTTCCTCTACATGGTGAAATTGAAACACTCTGAGCACATCCCCTTTTGATGGTAGTCCTGCACATGAAAGTGTTGCTGGTGGTTTTCCAATTATCCACACTCCAGTTGATAATCTTGTGGATTTTGAAGTATTTGATTGATTGACTTGGTGTTTTAAGTCCACTTTATGCACAGTAAGGCTAATTGGGACTGGACCTACAGTTTAAAGTGGAATCCGAACCACTATGTGCCTCCACCGGGTATCGAAACCGGGACCCCTTGATTACAAGACAAGATTTTGAAATATTAGTGGAAGCCATATATTGTCTGATAAACAAAGAAAGCTATCATTGTTTTAAAGCTATATACTTAGAGTGGCGATGAATGAAAAGTCTGGTCAAAATTTCAAGATCGAAATTAAGCATCACATGAGAAATCACAAAACATGAAAATGAATACAATATATCGGTATAGAAAGTGGTAGTGGTTCACTAAATGTTTCTGAAAACGTTTTAAAAAATAACTGGTTATGACAAAAATTATTTTCTGTTATATTCTCATATTGGCTAATAGTATTGAGTGGCGATTTCTTAGTTTATTTTACTTACAAATCCTAGCGACCTCTAAATATGTTTCGAATGGGCTAGTTTTGGCATACAAGCCTGTTTTTGATAAAGGAACAAAAACGAGCCTGTGGAAAGTATGTGCTAAAACTTTTTTTTTACTTATAAGAAATGGACCACCCTATTGACTAGTAATTTGTATACAATATTAAAGAACAATATCCCTTCAAAAGTTAAAAGACCAAACAAACAGCTCCCTTGGATGACAAGGAAATTAAAGAGATTGATCAATAAAAAGAGAAGATATCACGATAAATTTAAACTCACAAGTAAATGTGAATATTACGGTATTAATTCCCAATTAAGGAAAGATGTTAAGACGTAATATTATTATGTAAAGAAGCATTACTATTCCTCCTTAGAAAACAATGTTAATGGTGACAAGAATGATTTTTGGTTTCACTTTAATAGAAAGAAGAAATAAAATATTATCACTGAAATAACTTATGAAAATGATTTACTGTTCAATGAATATGATATTGCTAATGCATTTAGTGATGGAAAAGTCAATTACATAAATAATTATAGGTCAATTATTACATTAAATGCCATGGCAAAGGTCTTTGAACACATCATTGTTAACTATTTATCTTTCTCTCTCAAACAATATGTTAAAAAACTCAGCATGTTTTCTTTAGTAGGGGTCCACTGTTACAAGTGTATTGGTTATAAACAGACTCGCTTAAATCTAACATTAGAATGCAATCCCAGACTGATATTTTATTTATTGACTTGGCTAAAGCTTTTGATAGCGTCAGCCATAAGCTATTATAAACTCAACCAAATGGGATTATCACCACGATTTCTGAATTTTTTTCCAACTTTCTGGTAAATAAAACTTTCTCTGTTAAAACTGGTGAAACAGTTTCCTCTATGAAGAAAATATTTTGTGGAGTACCTCAAGGGTTGCCACTTGGTCCAATTTTATTTTCTGTTTTTATCAATAATGTTACTTTTCGTTTTAAATCTAGAACATGTTTACTATATGCAGATGATGTAATGATTTTTAAGAGTATTTTGACAAATAATGACGTAGTTCAACTTCAGTCTGATTTTGATAGAATGACATATTGGTGTATGATTAATGAAATGGAAATTAACTTTAAAAAGTGTAATGTTTTAAGATGTACTAAGAAAGTTCATTACATTGTTTCCAACTATTAGTATATTTATCAAAATAAAATCCAAGTGTGTAACAGCCATGAAGACTTAGAAATATAAATAGACTCTTTTCTTATATTTGATGAGCACATTTCAGAAATTTTCAAAGAGCAATGAAGATGCTTGGTTACATATTTTTCTCATGGGAAGTTTTTCAAAAAGACGATACCTTAATATACCTGTATAAAACGAGAGTTCGTCCTATACTTGAATATAGTTAAGAATTATGATTTCTGACGGTCACGAACCACCTTCAAAATATTGAATGAGTTCAAAAACTTTTTATCAGGTTATTATGCACAAAGTTTTAAGAAGACGTTCTATGAGCAGCATTATTCCGAATGGTTAACACAGTTGAATAATTTTACCTTAGGAGAAAAAAGGAGAATGAGAAGGACATTTTTTTACAGAAAATTTTAACTTTAAAAATAGATAGTGAATACTTTTTGAGTAATATATCTTATAAAATTCCCAGATATTCTCACAAGAATATCTCAATTCTTGCATGTTTAAATAAAGCCAGAGGTTTTGTAACTGCACTTGATGAAACTTACAATTTGAATTTATGATGATGTATGAGATTGTATGATCCACTGTATTATTTTATAACTATGTATTCAATTCTGTAATTTTGTATGATCAATCCAGACATAGTGTTGTACCTCTTCTCAAATTGTGCTCATCTATTAAAATAAATATATTATTATTATTATTATTATTGGTACTTGCCCCCCTCCACAGACAAAAAATCATGGTAAACATACATACATATTTCATGCTTTCTTTATTTTCAACATCGCACCCCCTAAATTTTATTCCGGACCCCCTCAGCACTCCCCCCCATGATTAATCCTGGCGCCGTCACTGACGTTAATCATATTTAAATCTAAAAAAATAGACCGCTGGTGCTCATGATAGCACAGTGTGTGTGTGTGTAATATTGTTTATATCAATCATTGGTGTCCCCTAATAATGTAATTGAAGTCAACCCTGTTGTAACTATACATTTTGAAAGAAAAGCCGTGTTTATCTCATAGGGAAGTTGTCATGAAAATGACACATGTATGTTCAGACTAGTAGCCAGAGATTTCTGTGACCGGGAAGAGAATATATTTTGGCATCCCCTGCACCCGTGTTATGTTGTTTTCATAACTTACACTTCTTTTTAAAATTTGGGTAGGGGAGACCGGGGCACTTTGTCACAATTTTCACATTTTATTTTTTTGTGGCTCTCACGTAAGGCCGAAAATTATAATTTTTTACATGCAAATACTTAGTTATCTTGTGCACAACATATGTTCCTCTGTACAATGTAACTCATCCTGAACTGGACTTATTAACTCTTCTTTATGATCAATACAGTTGTGACAATTTACCCCATATGCGGGGCAAGTCGTCACAGTATCTGGGGCAAGTTGTCACATGCTATTCTAGTGGCAGTTTCATTAAATAGGTATATATTATTAATGCAACTCCTAGAAAAAGTCTGGCAATGTTACTAGCACTAAATACTTAGCATGTAAAAGAGACTTAAAAGCTAACTAAAAGGTAAATTATGCTAGTTAAACAGGAAATAAAGTAGGTGGGCCTGTATATTTTCTTCATCCCAAAAGATACATATATTGTTACATCAATCTTTGTAGGTAAACCAGAACTTTCATGAAAACAACACTAGCTTACAGAGTAGCTAATGAATCAAAACTTCAAACTTAAAGGTTACACAAAACTGTTTCAGTAAGAACATTTGCAAAAGATAGGGCCTACACTTCCAACACACGAAATTTGCCAATGGCATTCAACTTTCTTGTGATTTTAGAGTTAATAAATTGCAAAAATATTCCTATATATATATGTCCGAAGCTTGTTTTAGGTATGATACTAGTAAGTCTTCCTCATGTTCCGCAAATACTCTGTTACATGTTGAGTAACCCAATGTGAATGAGCATTGCCCGGACTGTAGTTCACTATCTGTAACACGTGCACAAAATCTCGCCAATGTTCTGTACTGGACATGAAATTCTTTGGCAGCTTTACGTATCGATACGGGGTTGTCGTTTCTTTTCACGGCTCTTGCCGCAGCCAGTAGGTCTCCCATGGGCGGGGCATTCCTCTCAGTCTTTCTCTTGTATGTTCTCACCATCTGCGAAGCAACAGAACCACTTATTAAAAGAGGAATACACCACTTGTATGATGACTAACACACAGTGGGGCACATTGTCACAGTGACAACATGCCCCGTCTTATTTGTGACAACTTGCCCCACGCGTCGTAGTTCCTCTTTTTTAAAAATATATGTACCAAGCAATAAGATTAAGCGCATTCATAGTACCACATTATGAAGCTCTATTTCTAGCCTACATAACACACACGAAAATACTTACCGCTCACGCTTTCACGAACACACAGTAGGAAAATTCCAGGACTCAAAAAATGTACACTGAAGCACTGAAAACAGACAAGGCTCAACTGACTCAGCCAGGTGTTTCCCGCACACCTCTAAACTAGTACAGTTGGAAGTGATATATAGTAGGTAAAAGAGAAGGCAGAGCTCGCTGACGTTTAGGCTTTTCTTAGAATTGCTACTGTGACAACGTGCCCCTTGTGACAATGTGCCCCGGTCTCCCTACAGATAACTCGGGCGCCGTAAGGCAACCATAGAAAAAATCATATTAGTCTCAAGTGCCTCTCGTTCCCCTACAATAATAAAAAAAAAATACTTCCAGCAAACTGTTGCAAAGAAGACGTATTATCACAATATCATCATTTGATAAATGCGCATTTTGTATTATTGGTATAGTAATTTCCAAGTGTTATGTTTTGGTATAATTTCGAATATTTCGACAGTGATAACTAGACCTTGGATTTTTTTGTTTTTAACCTATTTTTCCTTTACAGGTGTGTAAAAATAACAACATTTCGGTAAATTTTATAGTGCCTAAAGAAACCAATTTTGCTTGTTGGAACCTATTTTAGGTTTATGATCCTAAATCAAGCCTATTTTCAGGCTTTTATATTATTTTAAAGGTTTTCCAGGATTGTCATGCCACACAGAGGCATTTGCTTTGTTTGATCACGAAAAAATTCAATGGCGAACGTGTTTGAAACGTACTCTCTGTCGATTTCCCCTCCTCCAAGTCCATGGTGATTTTTCAACGCGCTAAGCAAAGCAAGATGTCTGGTGCCACTGTTACCTGTACAGTCCAAAGTGCAAACTTCTGATCTGCATCGTCTTGCTCATTTTAGCGTGACTTTGGTGCTTTGTTGCATTCACGCCTTGCAAACTAACATTTAATTTCATTGAAGTTTGCACCACTGACAATGTTTTTGTTGAAAGATTATTTTCAGCTTATAAGATGATCCAGACAGACAAAATTTCAGAGTGGATAACATGAAAAAGATTGTTGCCAAACTATGCGGCGAAGAGTGGATTTTAGTAGCAAATTTCCGTAGGGTTAGGCAACACACATAACGTTATGCAAAATAGTGCGTATTTCAGGATATAGGTGTCCCATTTTCATTGCCGGTGAAATGATGAGCATTTTTCAGGTATTTTGAACTATTTTAAGTTATTTTGAACCTACTTCAGGATTTTTCGAGCCTAACTTAAGATTTTTAGGACGTATTTTAGGATTTTTCGAACCTATTTTAGGGTTTTTCGAACCTATTTTAGAATGTTAGAGCCTATTTTTGGAACCTAAAAGTCCACTTTCTAGAACCTAAAAATCCGAGGCCTAGTTATAACACAGCACCTAATAACTGATTTGAAGTAATAATTATTACAGATTTGACGTGATTCTTGAATAAATGGTTGGACTGCAAGTGGAGCGAGCAACAAAAGTTTTACAATTCTTTCCTTGTAAAACTGATAATACATAATCAGACCTTTTTTCTGGGAAGAGAGGTGCCAGCACTCTTCAAACTGATTTGTTGCTGTTATTGTGTTCAACCTAAGAACTACTCAAAATATTGTCGTGTGTTCATAAATGATCACCAACAAAATGTGTGCCAATACGGTGTAACGCAAGTACTGCAAGTAATTATTGAACAGAGTGCCAATACCTTAATTTCACAATGTCACAGACAGAGAGAGAGAGAGAGAGAGAGAGAGAGAGAATGAGAGAGCTCTCTTTCTCTCTCAGTGAGTGCATTACAAATTCTAAAAGTTTTGTTGCAAGAGAGTAATCAATACTCTACTGATGTTTACAAACCTGTCTAAACCACGATTTACAGTTCGATATTAAGAAACAAAATTCTCGATAAAGTTTATGACATTGCATAGGATTATACAGTTTGGCTATAAAAATTTTAATGTGATTGGGTAGTGTTTTGGGGGCCAAATATGTACCATGTTGCATTAGTTACGCCAACTACCTTAAAAGTAGACATTTTGATCTGTAATTTTCATAGCAGCTAGATACATAGTAATGCATTTGAACGAAGTCAGTCAAGGCTTTTCATATTTCTAACTTACCGTAAGAAAACTTTTGAAAATTCAGTTACAGTCGGGCCGCGATAAGAAGCGGTGTGCAATCAGAACGCAAAACGGCAGAACATGACCAAATTCTGTCTCCTCGTTGGCTGCCATGTGGCTGGGGGTTTTCTGCGTTGCCACGTTTGCGCAAACAGGCGGATAGGCTAGTCAGCTGTTGGCAAGCTCGAGAAAAAATAAAACGTCGCGCGAAATTAAGCACGTACGTATCAGTATGCTAATATATGTTATTTCCGTCGTAAAGTGAGAAATTAACGAATATAGAAGTTTGAATCTGAAGTTTCTTGTAGGTTAACGTTAACTTCCCGTGTGAATTTTACTTTCTGGCAAGCATGAAACATTTTCTCTTCCTGCTCTACACAGCAACCGAATACCTTCAATGAAAGAACCTTTGTTGTGTTTTTATTATGGTACATTGCAAGCATCAGCTACCGGCATCTTTTTACTTGTGTTGTGTCGTATCACAATTACCAACAAAAGATAATGCGTCTTGTGTTATGAACAACTGTGACAAATCGTTCTCCTTTAATTTCATTCCGCGTCTCTTTGCCTTCTTTGTCACGCCGCGGCGTTCGTTTTTTTCGCAACTCGATACCGACCGCAGCTATACTCGTCTATTGTTTTTGTATACGAAAATCGCCCTTTATTTTGAAAAGACATGGAATTTATACTTCTGTAACATTGTTGAAGCTTCAGAACGTACAAATCAAATGTATTTCTTGAAAATTAGGGCGAATTAGGTATAAACAAATTACATACAACTTGGTTTCGTTAACACATTTTTAAATTATATTTTGCGGAACCTCCAAAAATTCACCTCTAAAACAGAATTTCACAGAACTGAGTTACTGTATTACGGAAAAGATTTTGTAAAGAACAAATCAATTGTGTGTGAATTGATTGATTGAGTTGGTGTTTTAAAGTCCCCTTTATGCGCACTACGGCTAATTTGGAATGGAACTACGGTTGGAAGTGGGATCCGAACCACTATGTGCCTCGACAGGGTATCGAACCCAGGACTAATTGATTACACGGCGACGACGCTTACCCTACCACAGTACCATCGGGGAGGCACATGTGGATGTGTGAAGTGAGATAATTTGGGAAGCTACATGAGAATACATTTCTGGCAATACAGAGTTCAATAAATTACAACGAAACGTATGGCAATTGTTCAATTTTCGTAACATTATTGATACATTTGATACATGTGTTTTCGAGCTACCTGTCGGCTATATAAAAACATAAAAAATGAATGAAAGAACAGAAGTAGTTAACGTTGTTCTTTCAAATATGAACAAAGTCGGAATGTGAACAATGGAAGGGTCCCGGTGTTGACTGTTTAACCAGATGTTTAATCCTACACGTGTTTCTGTGGGCTCGCGAAAATCCTGAAGTAGGTCAATCCGGCAACGGCGCGTCATTACCAGAGCGGATGGTTCCACGCCAGTTGCTAGCGCGTCCCGACTGTAGTGAGTAACGATATTTGGAAATTAGGGGTGATGTGCCTTTTGCCTTAAAAATACAATAAACAAATAGCATGTGCTCATAAACGCATGATATTGATCCCTTGAGCAAGGAATAAAATAAAATGTCAAAATCCGTTTTAAATACAACTTTATACAAAGGGGCTTATCGAAGCTTGGTCTATAGCCTACATTTCTGCAAAAGATATAACTTATAATAATTAGAAAATAATAGGAATATGAATGTGGCTACGTTTTCACATATTGAATTGCAGAGTATATGACGTGTTAATTATATACGCGTACTTTGATAAAGGACTTAATAGTCTGTCGTCGCCCAGAAACTGACAGATGAGTAGAAAAATATTTTGTAATCATCAAACTAGGGATATTTATTTCTGGTATACCGGGCTCTTGTTACAGTTATGCGTCATTCTCAAACACATTTCACTCTCCTAGTTATAGGGCACGCATTCACAAAGTTTCCTCACTTTTTACCCGTTGCTCTAGATTTGATCCGATTTCCCGCCTGCAAAATATAGTAGAATATTTTTATAAACAATATTTTAATAGTTTGGTTTGATAGAAAAACAACGTCTGGTGCAAAAAGAAATGTTGCACCATAAGCTGTACGGTGGTGTTTATCACCTTTTGCAACTTTCCATATCTCTAAATGATCAGTCCCAAACTAACAATAAATAAATGACGACAACGCCCTCAGTAGTGTAAGCATGTACGTTCAAAATAGTACTTGGTAAGAGGCCTATTATTTTTATTAATTTAAGCATAGTGGTAAACCTATTTTGACGATGTATTTGTTGATTTTATACTATTGCAACTCTGTGATTTTTCATCTCGTATTTCGTACGAGTGTCATAATTTCTTTCGAGTTAAAGTACGTGACACCTACACCCACCTACACCCACCTACACCCACGCACACCCACGCACACCCACGCACCCACGCACACCCACGGACACCTATACAAATTTACTTCCGGTTTACTTCCTGTCTACTTCTGGTTTACTTCCAGTCTATTTCCGGTCTACTTCCGGGCTACTTGACACACACTTGTGGGTTTTTCTAGTTTTTTATAAGTACATATATTTTGGGAGTTCAAAGTAGTACTTGGTACGAGGCCTATGATTTTCATTAATTTGACTACAATGGAAAACCTATTTTGATGATGTTTTTGTTGATTTTATCTATTGCAAATCTGTGATTTTTCACCTCATACTTGGTACAAGTGTCATAATTTATTTCGAATGAAATTACGCAACATTACGCATCATTGCGATGGCTCGTAAGGTAAACTATTGCGCAATGTTTACGCAGCAGGTTATTACGCAGACCCGTATCTAGCGTGTTGTGGGTTATGGCGTAATGGGTGCATTCTGATTGACTTACTGTTTCGGATGTTTTCATCCGCGCTTAGGTTACTTAAAGGGTTTTCGCATTACAGATCAGTCAGTATCGTGAGAGTGTTTGAAGAGTACGGATGTGTTGTTGCACTGTTAAAAATTTAGCATTTAACTTATTTTAAAGCTACATACTATTTATTATTTTTAAGTTTAAAAAAAGTGTATCAAGTGATTTTTTTCATAGTAATTTCGATCGGATTGAGTTTTGATGTGATCAGATGTTACTTGTTGTCTCCGGAAATTCTGTATAAATAGCATAGCTGAAAATTTTATCGTAATAGCTAAAATTATTTTATTTTGAAGGTGCTTTAAGTTGTTTTTCATATGGATTGAATTTGTATGAATTTGTATTTGTATTGAATTTTGTATTTTTTCCCGAGAAATTTTATATATAAATACCAAAGCTGAAAAAAGAAAATTATTATAATTATAATTATTGTTCTTTTTTAAGTTACATTCTATCAATTATCGTAAGTTTAAAAGTGTTTTTTTAGTAAATAGAATCTTATTGAATTTTGAGTTGATTGTGCGTCTTATTGTTATTTACTTAAAATATATTTTTAAAAAATGTCATCTACCAAGTTCATCGAATGTGCTATTTGTGGGAAATTCATCTCCAAAACTAATATTAGCAAACATACGTAGGGCAAGATGTAGCGAAACAGGTTCAGCAATAAATCGTTCGTTACCTACTAAGCCTTTTACTCAATGCGAAAAAATAATTAGCATTACTAATTTAAGTAAACACATGAAAATTTGCATTGCATCAACCGGACATGGAACATTGAAAAGAAAAATTGATCATCCTGAAACTGAAGCTTCTACTTCCAAACAAATTAAGATGTCTAATGACCTAAAGCCGATTAGATCTGCATAAAACAACCAACTCCTGCATTTTCTTTTTACTTCGAAACCAGGCTGTGATATTTCTAGTTTTTTGAGTGAAATTAAAACATCTATCATAAATATTTTTAAAAATAAAATGGAAAACAACTCCATAAAAGTATATGTTGATCTAATCTGTAAATATAAGAAAACCGATGGTACAAGAAATATTTTTTTTTTCACAAAACGAAAAACCAAGTTCTTTATTTGACAGATATTGATAATTTGAATGTTTTTTATTCTAATCTTACTAGTGAATTGATTAGGAAACATGATGAATTCGAGGCTAAGGGATCAGATTGGTCTTTATGTAGAAGTCCTCACAGATTAATCGCTTATGTAAACAAATTTACACCTTTTGCTGCTTCGAGCTACGTTCCACTTCCAGTAGAAATTCAGCATAAGAGAGCTGTGCTGAATATTCGTAACACTGACAATAAGTGCTCTATGTGGTGCATTTTAGCAGAGATTCACCCGGTTCATTGTTCAAATAATCCGCAACAGGTTAGTCATTACACACAATATATCGATGAGATTGAATATGCTATGACTGGCATCGAATACCCTGTTGCTATTTCTGACATAACAAAGTTTGAAAACAGGGTACGAAATAGAGAAGGAAAACGATTAGCTATAAATGTTTATTCGTATACTTCAGTTAAGCATTTTGTGCATCCCGTTGGGATAACTAATATTGTTGATGACGAAGCCATTGAAATCAATCTGCTTCTCATTGCTGACGATCATGTTCATCATTACACGCTAATTCGTTCACTCTTCCGCTTGGTCAGAAGCCAAACAACCAAGCATAATGCACACATCGAAGTTTGTCCAAGGTGTTTAACCGTATTCGACGATCTTGACCAACGTAATTACCAACATTTCCAAAATCAAGAAATTGCCAAACAAAAACTTGCTGAACATAAAGTCTACTGTGGAGTCAACAGACCGGCTCGCATGTTGATGCCCAAAGCAAATGAATTCGAAGAATTTAAAATGCATAAGGCCTTGTTGGAACATCCGGCCATTATTATTGTAGACTTTGAGGTTTTTCTCAAACCATTGTCCTATTGCGATCCGGATCCCGAATTTTCTTCCACAACACCGTACCAGCTTCATGATCCAAATAGTTTTGGATATGTTGTTGTTTGGCAGGATAGGATAGATAAACCATATATATATCGCGGACCGAATGTTATTGAACTCTCTTTTAAAATGATGGTGGAGGAGGTTGAGAAAATTGGCAGCCTCTTATGCCAATCGAAATCAATGCTTCTATTATCTAGCGATGAACTTCAATCTTACAATAACATTGAAACGTGTCCGGTGTGTGATCAAGATTTCACGGATGAGAATCGAAAAGTACTACACCATAATCATTTCACCGGAAACTACATTAGTGGAATCTGTAACACCTGCAACCTCAATATCCAAAAGTCTAAATTCGTACCAATATTTTTTCATAATGGATCTAATTATGACTTCCATTTTTTAATTAGGAATCTTGGATACGATATGCAAAAAATAGATATTCTTGATCAAAACGAAGAACGTTATATTTATATAAATAAAAAAGTTAAAATTCCAGGAACGAATGAAATCATAGAGATGAGGTTTCCAGATTCTTTTAGATTCCTATCGATGCTTTAGCGAGGAAACTTACTGACGAACAATTTAAAATTACAAAAGCTAGTTTTCCCAACATACACGTAGAACTGATTAAACGTAAAGGCATTTATCCTTACGAATATGTAACCGATGAATCTAAATTTGACGATGACACTCTCCCACCTCAAAAAGAATTCTTCAGTCAACTGAAAAAAACCGGAATTACGAATGAAGAATACGAACATGCGAAATTAATATGGACGGAATTGAGATACAATACTCTCGGGGATTATCACGATGCATATCTCAAATTGGACATAACAATACTTGCTGATGTTTTTCAGGTATTCAGAAAAACAGCAATAAATATTTATAAATTAGATCCAGCATACTTCTTCAGTCTTCCTGGTTTGGCGTGGTCTGCAATGTTGCTCCAGACCAGGATCAAGTTGGAATTGATATCGGATGTGGACATGTTACTTTTTATAGAAAGGGGGATGGTGCAATGCTCGCAGAGACATGCAAAGGCAAACAATATTCACATGTCTGAGAATCAATACGATGCAAATCGACTATCGACTTACATATTTTACGCTGACGTAAACAATCTCTACGGATTCGCAGTGATACAAAAACTTCCCTACGTAGGATTCTAGTGGATAGATCCCATTTCAATTGATATTAATCGTCTCGATGATCGTGAATTTGGTCTGTTTATTGAGGTGGACATAGAATTTCCAAATAATTCGCATGATATTTTTTCCGATTTACCTCCGGGTCCCGAAATTAGATGTCCACCTGATTTTAATCAAAGCAAGCTTATGTTAACTCTGGAGAGAAAGGAGAGATATGTAGTCCACTACAAGAATCTCCAGTTTTTGATTGGGAAGGGTGTTCAGGTAGTAAATGTGAGGAGAATTCTCAAGTTCAAATCCTCTCCATGGTTAAAATCTTATATTGAGACCAACACGAGACACAGAACAGCTGCCATTTCAGAATTAGATAAAGATTTTTATAAACTAATGAATAATGCCGTTTACGGATAAACGATGGAGAATGTCAGAAAGCATTTAGACATAAAATAAATGTAGAAAATTAGTATCTGATCCTAGATTCAAATTGAGAAAAATTTACAACGAGAATTTAACACTTCTTAATCTAGATATAAAATTAATGAAATTCAGAAAACCTAGTTACGTTGGTGCAACAGTTCTCGACTAGTCAAAACTGTACATGTTCGAATTTCATTATAATATCATGAAACCTTTCTATAATGATAAGCTGTCAATTTTGTACATAGACACCGATAGTTTTATTTATGACATACAAACACCTAACCTCTACGAAGATCTTAAACATCCTTCCATGCTTAGGTATTTCGACACTTCTTCCTACCCTCAACGTTCGAAGATGTATACAATCAGAACAGAGAGCAGCGTCACGAAGAAAGCAAAAGGAACGTGCAAAGATACCGTGGAAAACAAACTAACATTCCAGGATTATATTGATTGCCTTTCTTCACAGTCGAGGATACTTCGAGAGGATAATAGAATACAATGCTCAAACCATGAGTTTACAACGAATAAAATAAAAAAAAGTAGCCCTGGATCCACTCGACGACAAGAGGTGTATTCTCGAGTGTGGAATCCATACTTTGCCTTGGGGACACTTTAGTTTAGAAGTTAATAATAATTGCACTCAACACATGTGAAAAAAATGAACCTAACATCAAACCAAAATTTTGAAAATAACAAAAAATAATTTACACGTAGTCTAATTTTTTATGTATTATTCTTATTCTCTCCTATTAAAATTTTTCTATCACTCTTTCATTTTTTACATCATAAATATATGATTTCTCCACAAAATTGTACAGCATATTGTATATTGAGGTAGAGTTTCATGAAATTCACATACTAATTTAATATTAGTTCGATCATTTATAACTACCAATTTTCTTTTTATCTCATTTATTAAAAACATTGGTCTGTGAATTATGAACTCATCTGGATTATAATACATATCAATGTTACCTTCAGTTACTCTTTTAAATGCACTATAAGCTTCATATAATTTTAAATAAACTTGTTCTGTAATGTTTAAATTGTAATTTTCACGAGGAAATACTTCATTTCTGCCATTCTTCAGATACACATTTTTAACTTCACAATTATCAAACTAGCTGTTATCCTTTCCCTGATTGTCATCTCTCCCTGTTTGAAACAGCACAGCTACGAACTCTGGCATGTCATATTGCAAAGATTGGAACTGATTAGTAAGGTCAAATTCAAACAATTTACCCTCCACTGACCACTGAATGCATTGATAAGTATAAAATTGAATCGGAATTTGAGGATTTTTCAAAATGTTGGCTTTGTATTTGAGAGCATAATTCGATTCATATTCAACTATATGCATTCGTAACTCCATAGACTGGATCACACATTTCGCAGCTTCGGGTAAACTAGCCTTATTAGCTGTTCCATCTGCATTTAAAGTTTTTTATCTCATGATGGCATTATGATCATTGGGTGCTCTGCGAAACATGACACTCAAACCACCTTTCCACATAATTTCTTTATAATTAGAGAAAAATCAAATAGCAATCTCATGGGGAACAGTACTGTGTGACTTTTTGCTTGAATTTTTGTTCCAGCTTCGAACCCACCAACTTTATAATATGCACTCTCTGATTTGGACAGTTTCAATGTCCCCACTGTAGTGGATGTAATTCGAAGGCAATCAATCCTGTCTATGACTATACCATGCTTCCTAATTTCAATTTGAGAAAATAAGAATGGAACAAAACTATCTACAAGTTTTATATTAGCCCCGGGGAGGGGATATTCTTCACCATTACTTTGTTTTACAATATCAAATTTTATATTCAGATCAGATATATGTGGATGAATGAATCCGTCTCCCACCGTGATGTCGTACTGTATCTCTTTATTGGGCTGATTCAAATTTGCAAATGTCCTCCTGTTTGGAGGGAAAAACTGTAATTCATAACTCTCAATATTTTCCATCTTGGTATTTATTTATATATTTTAAATATTAATTTCTATTATCGCAGTGCTATTAGCACCAGCAAAATCGATGATTTCATTTGTCTCATTTGTAATTGTTATCTCTATTTAATTAACTTTATCAATAGAAACAGGGAAATAGACAGCTGGGATTGGGGAATAAAAGATAGGTTCCATAAATTCCGAATTCGGTTTAAATGTAGCAATCATACCTGTCTCCTTGTGACTGCCAATCGAATTTTCTTCTCCTTTGATAATCATACCTTTGGCAATGTTACAATGAATATTTAATGTCTCAATAGCTAAGAATTTTGGTATAAATTTACCTATGTGCCTAACACATAGGCTAATTTGCTATTGTTCTCAAATCCTAAAAGTTCTACCATGGTAGATAAGTCCACTGTTTCATTGGTAGTTACAATCTCTACTCTGTGTGTTACAGAATTTTGAGAAAGCAATACAGTGGTTGGAAGTTCAAATTGTAAAGTAGATAAGTTATACTGTCCAGGAGGAATAATTATTTTTTTCATTACCTACTAATATAGTATTATTGTAGGTAGTTACATTCGGAATCAGATACATGCTGTAGAATGCTCTTAGAGCTATGGATTTTGGATAGATAATATCATTGTGAAGATGTAGTTTCAAAACCGAAGTCTCGCTGGAGAGATGAAAAATTCCCATATTTAATATATAATACAGCTTTTTGAAAATCTTTTAATTTGATGTTTGGTATTTTATTTAAAATTCCAAGCATCGTAATGCAAACATGACCACATATAATTTGATCGTTCTTGAATACGATCGTCGTTGTAATAAATGTGAACATGTTTCAAGTAACGAATTAATTCTGTAGGGGGTACCCCTCCGAAGGAATCTAAAATAAAAGCATTGTCATTTTGTTTATAATAGCATATCCAGTGGGTACCAACGTTTTCGGACTTGTCCAAATTCACCACGCCACATTGTCGGGATTGAGGACTACCTTTAGGGAGAGAATCAGACATAAAAACCCCCCTGAGGTGTTTAATTTTAAATATCTTAATTAAAGATTCAATGTCTTGGTTGGTAAGAGTTTGTTCTTTTTTTTAATTTTCTGAGTGCTTTGGACTTCATACCTTTGCCTATTTTTTTTGCCAATGCAAGATTATCACGCCTTTGCTCTTCTAGTTCTGCCTTATTTTTTTTTCGAATCAATTACAGTTTTGGCAATAGCAGCACTACCCCCAGCTAAGCTCCCAACTGCCCCCAATGCAGCCAGGATAGCTGGAACGCTGAATATGAATCCTCCACTGTCTGTTTTCTTTATTGAATTTTGTAATCGTTTTAATTGTGCCGTACTGAGTAATAATTTCATTCCATTCCCTTTGGCTATACATTGCCTCTTTTTTTCTCGTTGTTTGTTAGTTAAAATCGAATTAAGTTTTAAATTCTTAAGATCGTGATATGGCATTTAGTATACAACTTCTTTTGGTTTCATGTTGTTTTATTATTATTATTATTTTTCAGGGTATTTATATTACAAACCCCACCCTAATTTTATTTTTGTATTCATAGCAATGGTTGTACCCAACGCTGTTATTTTTTCACCCAATGATGCATCTCTGCTTGTTAATCTTCCAAAAGCTGCCTCTTCCAGGTTTTGATCAGCCACATGATGATTATTCAGATCTTTGTGTGTGTTGTAAGCAATATCATGTTCTTTACAAGCTGCATCCAGAGGATTAATACCCCTCTCCCCTCTTTCTATTCGTTTCTCAAGTTTTGTACCAGGGCCACAATATTGGTAACTAGGTACGTGTAACTCGAACTGAAGTTTATTAATACTATCTTTCACTAAACCTCGACCCTCTGATATATTCCAGAATTTAGGAGGTAAAGTATTGATAATTTTAATTAAGTATCCTATACCTTTTGGATCGTTTACAATAAAATTAGCTAATTTGTCACTAATCATGTTTACAATACCCATTTTCTCATTATGGAAATTATTATTCCCAGCATTTTCCTCCCCTGCTATAACCAGCAACCTATCTATAAGTTTTCTCACATAGTTTATCCATACAAATTCCTTAGGTAGAGTATTGTATTGTTTTATACCACTACCAGTTTTTAGTTGATTCCAGATAAGTTTAATCAGATTTTTGTATTTATCCCCGCTGCTCGATTTCACACGCTTTTGACTGGCATCGTTATTTTGGTACAAAGCATCAGAGAGTGTCAAAATTTCAGAGTAAGTTTGATAAACATCTTCTGTAAAATTTTTTGGTTGTTTTTTGGTAATGAGCTCCCATAGCACTACGGTACCAGGATATCTGGACCAGCTGTTTCTCCCACCCAAATTAATTTTTATGTTATCCCCTTCGAATGTTACTTTAGACTTGTCAATTTTCATTACTACACCTTCATTGCCCTCCATAGTTGGATACAAACCAAACATCTCATCTTTTCAGAAATTTCCAGTACTCAGATAATCCCTTGCCAGGGGACCCAACTCGATTTTCTCTAATTCTTCTATAGCTGTTTTAGCAGGTCGTTCCTTAATTACCAGGGGAGTGTGGATGCTGGATAAAGGGGTAGGTGGAAAATCTGCATAATTTTTAGCAGTAAGAGGTATCAATTCAATGACGAGGTTTTTATTTTGTTCTGTAACACTCTTAATCTCTTTACCGAGACCACTGATTACATCGATAATGGGTTGGTCTTGACGCTTGTGTTGTTCGTAAAAACCTCAATTCTCTGATCTCCAACCTTTGAAACGTTTGGACAATTTCGAATTATCTTCTATTTTATGTTTCGTCATATTTTTTTTGATTAAAGGTTATTTTATATCGTTTCAACGTTTAAAAAGTCGTTGATTTTATTTCTAAATTTCCATTGTTAGGTTTCCGAGTCGTGTCGATAGTAACAAATCCAAATTCGTCGCTGTTCCAATAAGATGAACAGAATTTTGAAAATTGGTTGTAATTTAAGTCTCCTCCCACATAATCATCGTATACATGTTTCAAATTAGAATGATTTTGACGAAACAAAGAGATGAAGTTTGTATTATGTCGTAGTAACTCTTTGGGAATTTTGGAATAAGTTTGAGCTAAATAAAAGCAGTCTATTTCTTTGTGACGACCCTGTGTAAAAAAATTCTAATTTCATTCTGATTTTCCAGAATAACATCATCGAATACCACAACAGAATTTTTCAAACATTGGTCGAGAGGTTTTATTGTTGATGCAAATGTAGCTATGCCCAGTCCCTCGTACAGCTTCATGAGTTGTTGGTATTTCGGTTGTTCTAAACTCTTTGAGAATACATACAAGTGTCTATTTTTCCAATCTAGCCAATTGGGGGCAAGCAAGAAATTATCAACTAGCAAAGTGGGTTTTCCACAACCTGATGGGCCTGCAATGAGGCATCTTACGTTATCAGGTAACAACTGTCCATTTTATTTATTAGATTCCACTACATCTGGTAAACGCTGTACCACATTCCATGTTGGTGTCAAAGAATCACCTGGTTTGCTTCTATCCCACTTTTGTCTGGCAGACCTAACCATTTCACATACAATTTACTATTTTTCTTCTTCAATATTTTCTCGATTAGATACGTATCTCGATATTTTGTTTTACTAAGTTCCTCTTCATAGAATCTCCCTTTCAATATTTTGTTATGATTATCTTTTATTATATATGAATTTCTATTCCCTGGTAAAACTTGAACCACTGAGAACAACTCCGTACTCCAATTTTTAGTAAAACCCTTCTCGAATAACTGTTTATATTTACTGACCCTTACCTGATCCCCTATTTAAATCTTTGGCTTCTTGGTAGTGTATGTATATTTTTTACAATAAACAGTAGAAATCAATCATTGCTCATCAGACTTGGTTACCTCAGCAGATTTCATGTGAATAGTACTGTGTACTGTATTGTTGTAATCATGAACTAGCTCGGGTAAAATTTCCACCCACTTATATTTACCCTGTAGAGTGAATTGTCTCCACATGCGATTTTTTAATGTTCTGTTGAATCGTTCCACTATACTAGCTTTCAGATCACTGTATGTAGAATAATGTTTAATATTATGTTGTTGCATTAACTTGGCAAATGTAGAATTGTAAAATTCTTTCCCTCTATCTGTTTGTAAATATTTTGGTATCCTTCCCTCACTAAATATCGACTTAAAAGCCTCGGTAACACAAGTACCAGTCTTGGATTTAGGGGAAAAACCCATGCATATTTACTAAAGGTATCAATAACTGTAAGCATATATTTGTAACCATGATTTATCTTATCCAATTTTTTTAAAGTCCCCCTTGGAGGAGCCATCTCAATCAGATCAGCCTGGAATATTTCATTTACACCTTTTTGTTACTACACTTAATCGCTTGTAATTGCGACGGGCTGGTTTGTGTAATTCATCAACTATATCTTGTCTTTACATCGAGTTCGAAGTGAGAATATCGCATAAATGTATTGTTCTCAGAGTATAACCTCTTTATGTCAAATACTAGCTTGTCACTAATTTCAATATCAAAAACTGATAATTGTTCGTCGTCATGTACTTTATATTTATTGGTAGACTCATCCCAGTATGCAATAGGTATTTGAACTGCCTTGTGTATACCATCTTTTCGCAATATAGTTAACTGAGGAACTTCAATATATTTTCCATGTTTTAGAAAACTAAACTTGAGAAATCGTAATTTCCATAGAATAAAATTGACGAGTATTTACGTCATCTAGTCTGCTTAATACCGGTTTCAAGTGTTCCTTGATCGTACGAACCAACTCATCGTAGCTAGGTTTGATTTTTACATCAACATACAGTTGTTTATATTCCTCTTTGAGATCGTGAAGTTGAGTAGCAAAATCTGATAAAGCAGATTCTTGACTTGCTTCAAGAGTAGTAATTTGTAACGTAATATTAGAAATAATCTCCTGTACATTTTCTACAAATTTCAATTTAGAACTCTGGGTAGCAAGATCGTGTACTTGACTTCTGATTTCTGTAAATAATACATGTAGTTTGTTAATTATTTGATTGTTGGGGAGACTAGCAACAGTTTCTCTGATTTGCGAAATTTCTGCTTGAATGTTTTTGATATCCTCAGATTTTAAAATTCGATGTACTGCTCTCCTCGTAGCTCTGATTTCATGAGAAGTAGGCAAAGCAGCTACAGTATTCTGAAGTGTGGTGAGAGTTAATTTTATAGCATCGAGTTCTGTTGCATTAGCTGCATTTTTCAAAATTTCTTGCAGTTGCGTTATGTCATCCTGCGTAAGTGTAGACTGTTGCAGTGTCTCTAATTTGCTCTGAATGTCGTCAACAAGATGATGGAAATGTGATAATTCTGATTCAGTATTCAAGCTTTCAAGCTTAGTAACTTGCTGTTGAACTATAGCTAGAATATCAGTAATGCCAGGCAGTTTCGATTCCAGAGTTTCCTGTACACTTGTTGCCATAGTATCTTCCATGTGAGCTATGGTACGTTGTATCTTCCCAAAATCTTCATAAGTCTCCAAGTGTAATTTGATGCCGGCAACGCTCCGAGCAATAGCATTTAATTCAGAAGATGAAGGTAAATTATTGATAAAATCTTCCAATGTCTGCAGTTTCGATTGAACTTCTGTTATAGCTGTATGCAGTTCATCTGTCTCAAATTCAGATTTGATACTTTGCAATGTAGGAACTTCGAAAGATTGAAACTATTCTTGCAATTTAGCAATACTAGCATTTACCTGCTCATATTCTTCTTGAGTTTTGATATTCTGGATGATGGTTTGCAGTTCGGTACGAATACTATTTGCCTAGTCATTTAATTGCTGTTTCAGCTGTTCGGTATTCGTTCTCTGGATTTGTCTAAATTTATCAAGTTCTTTTTTCAAGTTGGCAATATTCTCTTCTAAGTTCTGAAGATTATCTATGGAAGCTAAATTAGTATATTTCTCAAGCAAAGATTTAAGTTCTCCATCAATTTTTACTATAGGATCAATTAGTTCAGTTTGAAGATTTGTAATCTCTGCTTGAATATTTAGATTTAGCGAATTCTGTAATATGAGTAAATCTGATTTCAGTTTCTTTAGACGTGCATCTAAACTAGCAATCTCGCTGGAATTATCTGGAATCTCCTGTCGCCTTCTATTACCAAATATATCCATGTTTTTTTTTGTTTTTAGGTATTTTATATATTAATAAGAGGAAAGATTATTCTTATTTCGATAAACAGATGAATCAATTTATCATACTCTCCGATTATCTCAGCATACAAAAATTCACCAGCTTCTACATCATAAGACGTATCACGAAGAAATGTACTATGTTTAATTCTATACAAATTTCGACCTATGTGCAAAACTGCCGCATTGGTTGGAGAAACGTTTATTTTCCCACTAACAGGTTACTCATATGATGATAAGTTATTATTAAATACAAATAAGTGCTTTCCAGTATCCTCGTCAACATGAGACCAAGTGAACAAGAAGTAAGCCTTTCAATTGATGATAAATTTCTCTAAATACATCCATGTTTACTGGAATTCTCTCTACAGGCTTATTATGTTGTTGCTTCTTAAACCAAAAAATATTCATGACGTTTTATTTTATATTAGCTATTTTTTATTATATATAAAATATATATTTGTACTAAGTATAAAAAAATAATAAATATACCAAAACTCAATCTGATCGAAATTACTATGAAAAAAATCACTTGATACACTTTTTTTAAACTTAAAAATAATAAATAGTATGTAGCTTTAAAATAAGTTAAATGCTTAACTTTTAACACTGCAACAACACATCCGTACTCTTCACACACTCTCACGATACTGACTGATCTGAGTAGTAGTATTGGAATACGATAAAGTCGGTCGCTATTTATTATTCGCAATTAAATTGTATGTACTTATAACTAATTTGAACGGGTTTTAATTAATTTGCACGTACTTAGAATTCATTTGCATGTACTTAGAATACTTTACATTTATGTATTTGCATGTTTATAACTTTTATAAATATATAATTATTTATTTTATGAAAAATATGTATATAGAAGGTAATTAGAGGTACTAAACGCTATGCACATGGTTTTATATTCATTACTGCAAAGTATGTAATGTATAAAATGTTAATATTAGTGTTTATAATATTGAAAATAAGAGTTTATGGTTTATGAACCGTTATGAACGGTGGTAATGGCTGTAGGTACAGGTCCAATTACGATTGGTAACGGTCCCGGTACTCGAACCCGCGATATGCAACGTTATTAATTAGTACTATGCAATAATTTCATTATGTTATGAAACACGGTGGTTTCACACGCCAGACAGAATACGGTCTTTGAATCTGAACTCCGCGCTGAGGGTAGACGAGAAAGGAATTTGGGAGATGTGCGGTCAAGGTCAAATGACGTCAGAACGTCAGAACAAAGAAAGAACCCGATTGACCAATCAGAGATCGCGTCGGTAGATTTTCAGAACCGGTTTTTCCAAGGTTAACTAGAACGCAAGAACAGGGGAAAGCTATGCAATACTGTAGGGCAGGGGAGGGATTGAACCAGACAACAAAGGATGTCTGGAATGCGCAGCAACGGTCAAATTTCTGAAGCTATGCGTTGCTTGTAGAACCGGTTTCCGCCGCCAATTAATATTCAGCTCAGGGTTGCCCCAAGGCACAGGACGCTTTAGCGCGTCGTTTTAGGCTAGAACGCTTGCATGTCAGAACAGGTTTCTGTCTAAGTAAGCCAAGTTTGCCCAGAACACAAGAAAAAAAGGATTTTTGGATACCCAATTAGATTGGAGCGAGAAATTTAATTTGAACAAGGAGAACGAAGCGTAAGGGTTTATTATCTGTACTAGGAAGAAGGGGAAGCTATCAGGGACTGGGCCTACAGTTTTCACTATTTGCTTTTATCACGGGGTATCGAACCTAGGACCTATTGATTATTGACTTAGGTAGTAAATTTATGTTACTGTGTGCTATTTAACATAATATTGAGTTTATTTTTTACCAAACTTTGACTTTATGTCAAACATTTTCCCAGCTTATTTTTATTTTTACCAAAATAACGCAATTTAAACGATTCTAGCAAGAGTTTTAGTTATATTTTCGACACACAAAGTGTGTGTTCTCAACTTCTATCTGTATATTTCTGTTTTTTTCAATTTTTAACTTATTATTTTACAACTTTATGTTAATTTTTTTTACGAAAATAACACTATTTGTACTATTAAAGAAACATTTTTTATTAAATTTTGCACTCACAAAAACATTTTTCAACTTTTAACTTATTATTTTACAACTTTATGTTAATTTTTTACCAAAATAACACTATTTGTACTATTCAGGAAAGATTTTTAGTTACATTTTCGACACACAAAGACATTTTTTACAACTTTTATCTGTTTATTTCACAAATTTATACCTATTTTTACCAAAGTAACATTATTTATACTATTCAGGCAACATTTTTTATTAAATTTTGGATTCAGAAAGATATTTTTACAACTTTTTAACTTATTATTTTACAATTTTATACCTATTTTTAACCTAAATAACACTATTTATACTATTCAGGAAAGACTTTTAGTAACATTTACGGCACACAAAATGTTCTCAACTTTTATTTGTTTATTTCTCAAGTTTAGCCTAATATTTACTCAAATAGCACGATTTGATCGTGTCTTTTATTACATTTTGGACATACACACACACTCACACACACACACACACAGAGAGAGAGACAGAGAGAGAGAGAGGGAGAGAGAGAGAGATTTTTTCCAAGTTTACAGGATTATTCTCTAGTTTACTCAAATAACACAATTTAGATGTGTTTTGAATCAAATTTTGTACACATGAAGTGTGTTTCGTCAAGTTTTACCCTCTTATTTAACAAGTTTAGGCTTAATATTACTCAAATAACACAATTTAATCCAGTCAGGAAGGATTTGTTATTATATTTTGGATGCACAAAGAGATGTTTTCAGCTTTTTACTGATTTTTTGCTGGGTATGTATTAATTTTTATTTATTTTGTTTTGTATTATATATACATTTACAAATTTTTAACTTAGTATTTATTTAAATCTTTTCAAAAACACTAAAGAAAAAGTACTTTTAGCTAAAATGTAAGCCACAGAATATATTATTATTATTATTATTATTATTATTATTATTATTATTATTATTAGGGTTTACTGATTTCCACTATACTATTTTTTGTTTTGTATTTCTATATGTATTTATTTAGGTCAGGTTACGCCTGCTATGTAGGAAAGTTTGTTTATTTTAGAGTTTGCTGAGTTTTTTGTTACTTTTATACTAGGTAAAGTTTCCTAAATATATTAGGTAGGGCTCCATCCATATACTTTTTTTTTTTGCTGTTTGGTGATGATGCGATCAGCATCACTCTCCATCTGCTTTTTATTTTATGTACCCAATATTATTTTGAGGCTTAGTGAATTCTAGAGCCTATTTATGCAGGAGAGAGGGCTTGAAAATTTTGATCTCAGATAACCCACAACTATTTGTCAGAGTATTTTAAAGGATATTTTATATTTATTATGTGCCACTAGAATATCAAAGCTTGCTTAATTTTTATGTCTGTAACGCTGTTATTGTATTTCTAGCTAAGGCTTACTGGATAAAGTACACGAAATGTTTATCATTTCGACTATTTACCTTTATACGAGGCCAAATTTTTAGTGTAACGAAAATTATTGTGTGTCTATAAAGACTGAAATTCCTTTACCGATGGGTCCATAACTGGACGCTTACCAACATTGTTCCTTTTTGTAAAAAATAATAATAATAATATATAACCATTTATCAATATATTGACAATTCACAGGACAAGACGAAGTTCACAGACGACTGACTATATGGATCATAGGTCCACTTGCTAAACTTTTTTCTATGCTAGAAGAATAATTTAGCTTTATAGCCTTTTTTCAAGGTATTTTTGAAGGATTACTGGTTTTTGGGTGCATCAACATTTGGGTTATTTCCATTTGGTTTATTATACCAGGCTACAATCACTATTTGAACACTGAAATCCTCTGATTGAAACTAAAAGCTTAGATTGTAACTAGGGACTTAGTATGTATATCGACAAATTATAGGACAACACGAACCTTGCAAAGGATTATAGGTGACGTAGGACCACACGCCAGAGCTTTGTTAAGCTGCAAGAAGCACTTACAGCTAATATTACGAGGAAATGAGGTTGATTTTTACTGTTTCACAAGAATGCTATCTTTTATACACCCAATATTTGCTTTTTCAAGTAACTACTTGTACCAGAAGCACTTACAGGCCAACTCTAACTAGACTTCGACTTATTCTATATCAGGTGCTAAATTTATAAAGAACTATGATTGTGTATATTTCTGAGGAAGTACGCAAAAGCAGATTACCCGATTAAAGTATCTGAAAAACAGATTTTTCTATGCAAGTATATTTTTATTGACTGGATTATTTAACAGATCAAACAGGAAGACTGCAAAATTCATTAAATGTAGTTCTATAGTATAGGTGGTTTCAGAGATATAAAAAGAACAAATATAAGATTTCGCTTTTTTTTGCTTCTGAGGCTAATCGCGACGCTAAGGGTAAATGGCGAGGAAATGTAACGGAGGAGAAACAGTCCCAAAAGTTATGGGCTGCATGTAAGTTAATACCACAGAGATATTACAGTAGGTGTAGGTTCTACCACCAGAACTTTTCTATCATAATAATACTGGTTATGCTGTACTATTAGCTAAAGATGCTGATATTTGAGAAATTTAAAAGCTTATTTGCAAAATTTTAGATAAATAATAATTTGTTAGACTGTAAACATATTTTATATCCATTCTGCAAAAGATCCGATGACAAAATTTAAAACTTGTAATCGCCCAGACAGGGACTCGAACCCTGGACAGATAGGTTAAAAGCCTAACGCTATACCAACTAAGCTATCTGGGCACAAGGTATTCTTTTCTTGAAAAGTTAGTTACGTTAAGAAATATATTGAAACACTTGAGAACACTCTTGGTCTGGTTCGACAGAGAAGGAGACAACATTTCCAAATTTTTACAGACTGGGTGTATTTTTCCACTATAGAGGCCTTCACTATATGTAATTCGAAACGCTAAAGTTCTGCTAGCTTCCAAAATTGAGGTAAAGATTGTGTTTGGCGAGATTAACAAGTTACAATTATATCCAGTTACGGACAAATAAAGCTAAAACTCTCAGATTTACTGTACTTGCCAAGTTTTAGTAACATTTTCTTCACTTTAGTACAAATACCAAAGAAATAGGTACATTTTATTTATAATTTGACAAAATGTACTAGTATTTAGTTCACAAAGTTAGGTAAAAAACTGTATTTTTTAAAAAATATTGTTACTGCCTTCAAATTTTATGTTATTTAGCCACTAACAACTGGTTTACACTGTTTGGCATCCTTTAAAAAGGAAAAGAAGGAATTATTTGTTTAGTATTTTTACTACTTTATATTTATTTAAGAAAACAATTCTACAGTTTAACTTAATTTTAACAAATTGTTACTAATTTATATATCAAAGTTATGTTATTTAGAGTGTATGAAGGCGTATAAAGTTAATATTTGTACTTATCAGTTCAACTAACAATTATATTTTACACACAAAAGATAATGTTTACAGTTAAATTACTTGAATCAGAGAATAATATTTTACAGTAATTGATTCATTCAGCACTAGTCAGTACTTTTATGCATCAGAAAGTTCTTAAAATGTATTTCTAGGGCAAACTGGTTTAAATTTCTTCTTATAATGCAAAGTTGACAGTTTTCGCACAATGCATTGTACATTTGTTATATTCTCTACTTACAATCCAAATATTATGCTTATTTAATGTATAACTAACTAACTCTCTAGTTTTCTTAAACCCGAATGTTCATGGCTGCAGCAACACATGGCTTTCATCTGTCCCTGTCCTGAGCAAGATCTATATACTCCTTTCCTTCCCTACCAATTTCCTTTAGGTCCATCTCTACATTATCCCTCCATCTTTGTTTTGGTCTTCCTATTGGTCTTTTACCATCAGGTTTCCCAACAAGAATCCTGTATACTCTTCTTTCCTCTCCCATTCGTACCACATGATCTACACACCTAAGTCTTCTTGATTTAATTATTCTAATAATATCTGGACATGAATACAAATTATGTACTTCTAAATTATGTATGTAACCTTCTCCACTCATCTGTCTCCTTATCTGTTTTAGGCCCAAATATTTTCCTAAGGATTTTATTTTCAAATACTCTCAATTTACGTTCCTTTTTCAATGTCAGGGACCAGGTTTATTTACTGTATTTAACTTTCATTTTTTGTAACTAACAAAAATTAAAAGCTTATACTGTAATTATTATATCTTTTTCTATCAGGTTATTTTGAAATTAATATTATTAGGTATAGTATTTGATTTATAACTTTATTGCTTTTTTATCAATTTATCTAAGAGTACACGCAGACAAACACATGTGTACACACTTTTATGTAAATAGATATGCCTTTTTTCAATATTTTAGTATGAAGATTGCACTTTAGCTATTTAAGCAAGGGTAGGAAAGGTAGGATTTCTGAGAATTTGTTGTAGGATTTTGTTGTCCAAGTATAGATGAGACCTGAGCTGGGAGACTGTTTTGAACCTTTTCATGATAGTTTGCATGTGAACTGTATGCAAATTGAGCACTATTGACTGTGCATGCTTCTAAGTTTTGCTGTTATTTTACATCAAGTCTCTGAGACTGTAGTCAGTTTTCCCTTTTCAAGTAGTTTTTATTGATTGTATTTGTATATGTTTTGGGGACTTAGCAGTTTTATGTTATGAGGCAGTTTGTTGTAGAATATTTTTACATGATTGTTTTGAGATATTGAGTGTCTGCTGTTTTACTTGTAATTATTTTCCTTCTTGTGTTGTGTATTTGACTATATTTTGTCCAAGTTCGTAGTATTTAGAATAATTGTTGTTGACTTGTAGATAATCCTTTGCAAGATGCCCTATACTTTAGTCTGAACATTATTCTTAGTGTTCACTTTTGAAGCCTTAGTATTCTAGTAGTATTATTAATGTAGAGGTAAATTAGGCTGAAATGTAGGCATTTTTCTGATAAATTATACTCACTTAGTTGTTTCAGCAGGTAGAAGTTGCATGATGGTTTACTGCTGATGATGTTAATTTGTTCTTCTTATGTACTACGTATGATGTAGCTTACTTGAGTAATTGGAATTTTCTTCTGAAAAAAAGGATTGCTTGTCAATAAAAATATACTTGCATAGAAAAATCTGTTTTTCAGATACTTTAATCGGGTAATCTGCTTTTGCGTACTTCCTCAGAAATATACACAATCATAGTTCTTTATAAATTTAGCACCTGATATAGAATAAGTCGAAGTCTAGTTAGAGTTGGCCTGTAAGTGCTTCTGGTACAAGTAGTTACTTGAAAAAGCAAATATTGGGTGTATAAAAGATAGCATTCTTGTGAAACAGTAAAAATCAACCTCATTTCCTCGTAATATTAGCTGTAAGTGCTTCTTGCAGCTTAACAAAGCTCTGGCGTGTGGTCCTACGTCACCTATAATCCTTTGCAAGGTTCGTGTTGTCCTATAATTTGTCGATATACATACTAAGTCCCTAGTTACAATCTAAGCTTTTAGTTTCAATCAGAGGATTTCAGTGTTCAAATAGTGATTGTAGCCTGGTATAATAAACCAAATGGAAATAACCCAAATGTTGATGCACCCAAAAACCAGTAATCCTTCAAAAATACCTTGAAAAAAGGCTATAAAGCTAAATTATTCTTCTAGCATAGAAAAAAGTTTAGCAAGTGGACCTATGATCCATATAGTCAGTCGTCTGTGAACTTCGTCTTGTCCTGTGAATTGTCAATATATTGATAAATGGTTATATATTATTATTATTATTTTTTAAAAAAAGGAACAATGTTGGTAAGCGTCCAGTTATGGACCCATCGGTAAAGGAATTTCAGTCTTTATAGACACACAATAATTTTCGTTACACTAAAAATTTGGCCTCGTATAAAGGTAAATAGTCGAAATGATAAACATTTCGTGTACTTTATCCAGTAAGCCTTAGCTAGAAATACAATAACAGCGTTACAGACATAAAAATTAAGCAAGCTTTGATATTCTAGTGGCACATAATAAATATAAAATATCCTTTAAAATACTCTGACAAATAGTTGTGGGTTATCTGAGATCAAAATTTTCAAGCCCTCTCTCCTGCATAAATAGGCTCTAGAATTCACTAAGCCTCAAAATAATATTGGGTACATAAAATAAAAAGCAGATGGAGAGTGATGCTGATCGCATCATCACCAAACAGCAAAAAAAAAGTATATGGATGGAGCCCTACCTAATATATTTAGGAAACTTTACCTAGTATAAAAGTAACAAAAAACTCAGCAAACTCTAAAATAAACAAACTTTCCTACATAGCAGGCGTAACCTGACCTAAATAAATACATATAGAAATACAAAACAAAAAATAGTATAGTGGAAATCAGTAAACCCTAATAATAATAATAATAATAATAATAATAATGATATATTCTGTGGCTTACATTTTAGCTAAAAGTACTTTTTCTTTAGTGTTTTTGAAAAGATTTAAATAAATACTAAGTTAAAAATTTGTAAATGTATATACAATACAAAACAAAATAAATAAAAATTAATACATACCCAGCAAAAAATCAGTAAAAAGCTGAAAACATCTCTTTGTGCATCCAAAATATAATAACAAATCCTTCCTGACTGGATTAAATTGTGTTATTTGAGTAATATTAAGCCTAAACTTTTTAAATAAGAGGGTAAAACTTGACGAAACACACTTCATGTGTACAAAATTTGTTTCAAAACACATCTAAATTGTGTTATTTGAGTAAACTAGAGAATAATCCTGTAAACTTGGAAAAAATCTCTCTCTCTCTCCCTCTCTCTCTCTCTCTCTCTCTCTCTCTCTCTCTCTGTGTGTGTGTGTGTGAGTGTGTGTGTATGTCCAAAATGTAATAAAAGACACGATCAAATCGTGCTATTTGAGTAAATATTAGGCTAAACTTGAGAAATAAACAAATAAAAGTTGAGAACATTTTGTGTGCCGAAAATGTAACTAAAAGTCTTTCCTGAATAGTATAAATAGTGTTATTTAGGTTAAAAATAGGTATAAAATTGTAAAATAATAAGTTAAAAAGTTGTAAAATATCTTTCTGAATCCAAAATTTAATAAAAAATGTTGCCTGAATAGTATAAATAATGTTACTTTGGTAAAAATAGGTATAAATTTGTGAAATAAACAGATAAAAGTTGTAAAAAATGTCTTTGTGTGTCGAAAATGTAACTAAAAATCTTTCCTGAATAGTACAAATAGTGTTATTTTGGTAAAAAATTAACATAAAGTTGTAAAATAATAAGTTAAAAGTTGAAAAATGTTTTTGTGAGTGCAAAATTTAATAAAAAATGTTGCTTTAATAGTACAAATAGTGTTATTTTCGTAAAAAAAATTAACATAAAGTTGTAAAATAATAAGTTAAAAATTGAAAAAATGTCTTTGCGAGTCTAAAATATAATAAAAAATGTTGCCTGAACAGCTGAAATTGTGTTATTTGAGTAAATATTAGGCTAAACTTGTGAAATAAACAGATAGAAGTTGAGAACACACACTTTGTGTGTCGAAAATATAATTAAAACTCTTGCTAGAATCGTTTAAATTGCGTTATTTTGGTAAAAATAAAAATAAGCTGGGAAAATGTTTGACATAAAGTCAAAGTTTGGTAAAAAATAAACTCAATATTATGTTAAATAGCACACAGTAACATAAATTTACTACCTAAGTCAATAATCAATAGGTCCTAGGTTCGATACCCCGTGATAAAAGCAAATAGTGAAAACTGTAGGCCCAGTCCCTGATAGCTTCCCCTTCTTCCTAGTACAGATAATAAACCCTTACGCTTCGTTCTCCTTGTTCAAATTAAATTTCTCGCTCCAATCTAATTGGGTATCCAAAAATCCTTTTTTTCTTGTGTTCTGGGCAAACTTGGCTTACTTAGACAGAAACCTGTTCTGACATGCAAGCGTTCTAGCCTAAAACGACGCGCTAAAGCGTCCTGTGCCTTGGGGCAACCCTGAGCTGAATATTAATTGGCGGCGGAAACCGGTTCTACAAGCAACGCATAGCTTCAGAAATTTGACCGTTGCTGCGCATTCCAGACATCCTTTGTTGTCTGGTTCAATCCCTCCCCTGCCCTACAGTATTGCATAGCTTTCCCCTGTTCTTGCGTTCTAGTTAACCTTGGAAAAACCGGTTCTGAAAATCTACCGACGCGATCTCTGATTGGTCAATCGGGTTCTTTCTTTGGTCTGACGTTTGACCTTGACCGCACATCTCCCAAATTCCTTTCTCGTCTACCCTCAGCGCGGAGTTCAGATTCAAAGACCGTATTCTGTCTGGCGTGTGAAACCACCATGTTTCATAACATAATGAAATTATTGCATAGTACTAATTAATAACGTTGCATATCGCGGGTTCGAGTACCGGGACCGTTACCAATCGTAATTGGACCTGTACCTACAGCCATTACCACCGTTCATAACGGTTCATAAACCATGAAATCTTATTTTCAATATTATAAACATTAATATTAACATTTTATACATTATTATAAATGGTAGTGGCCGCGGTGGCTCAGTCGGTAACGCGTCTGACTACCATGCTCAAGGTCCCGGGTTCGATCCCCGGCCGGTTCAAATCCGGGAACTTTTCTAACGGTGAAAGCGGCCCCGGCGCCCACCCAGCGTCGAATAACACGGGTACCTGGGGGAAACCCTGGGGGGTAAAGGCGGTTAGGTGCGTGATGCTGATCACATCACCCCCACTCACGACCGGATCAAGAAAGTGTGGGGCGTTACCCCCACACCCCCTATACGCCTTCATGGCGTGGTGCTATGCACAGGGGAACACTTTACCTTTTTTTTTACCTTTATTTTATACATTACATACTTTGCAGTAATGAATATAAAACCATATGCATAGCGTTTAGTATTCCAATACTACTGATCTGTAATGCGAAACCCTTTAAGTAACCTAAGCGCGGATGAAAACATCCGAAACAGTAAGTCAATCAGAATGCACCCATTACGCCATAACCAACAACACGCTAGATACGGGTCTACGTAATGACCTGCTGCGTAAACATTGCGTAATAGTTTACCTTACGAGCCATCGCAATGTTGCGTAATTTCACTGGAAATAAATTATGACACTCGTACCAAGTATGAGGTGAAAAATCACAGATTTGCAATAGTATAAAATCAACAAAAACATCATCAAAGTAGGTTTTCCATTGTAGTTAAATTAATGTGTCAAGTAGAAAGGAAGTAGACCGGAAATAGACCGGAAGTAGACCGGAAGTAAATTTGTATAGGTGTGCGTGGGTGTGCGTGGGTGTGGGTGGGTGTAGGTGGGTGTGCGTGGGTGTAGGTGGGTGTAGGTTGGTGTAGGTGGGTGTAGGTGGGTGTAGGCGTTACGTACTTTAACTCGAAAGAAATTATGACACTCGTACGAAATACGAGATGAAAAATCACAGAGTTGCAATAGTATAAAGCCGACAAAAACATCGTCAAAATAGGTTTACCACTGTGCTTAAATTAATAAAAATAATAGGCCTCTTACCTATTAAGCCACCGCACCTGTGGCCGCGGTGGCTCAGTCGGTAACGCGTCTGACTACCATGCTCAAGGTCCCGGGTTCGATCCCCGGCCGGTTCAAATCCGGGAACTTTTCTAACGGTGGAAGCGGCCCCGGCGCCCACCCAGCGTCGAATAACATGGGTACCTGGGGGAAACCCTGGGGGTAAAGGCGGTCAGGGGCGTGATGCTGATCACATCACCCCCACTCACGACCGGATCAAGAAAGTGTGGGGCGTTACCCCCACACCCCCTATACGCCTTCATGGCGTGGTGCTATGCACAGGGGAACACTTTACCTTTTTTAATAGGCCTCTTACCAAGTACTATTTTGAACGTACATGATTACATTACTGCCCTCTGACGTCTAAAAACTAACCAACTAAAGAGACAGACATATCCTTCCCCTTCCCTCGAGAGAAATTTGTTATTCCGCCACTCGCCTCAAGACACCAATAGGCTATATTCATTACCACACCAAAAATTGCAAATAAAAAGGAGAGAAGTAAAACTTACCAGTGTAATGATCCTATATCAGGCGAGCGACTTCAGTAATAATCTTTCTGTGTGATGTAGCTTTCGGTCTTCTATTAACAATGAATGCAAACAATACTATTTGCGTTCCCTCATGCCGAAGACGAAATGTACCTGTTCGAATGCCAGGAACTTGTAATTCCAAAAGTGATACCTGACACACATGCACCATTTCGAATGACCAATGACATTTTTGTCTGCGGGGGTCCCTATGGGCAAGATTTGCCAAAATATCCTCGAACCGAACTGTTTATTTCTTGAATAGGCACAGTCACTCCTTGGCTACTGTAACCTATGTGGAAGAATACCGAATGCGGTCTCGCGTGTTGTCTGGGTCCAAAGGGGATGCATTTCGTCTTGCAACTGGAGAATTCCTTCAAACCAAAACGGGTGGGCTCCAGAAAGATAAATGTTCCTACATTTGTAATTCTTTGAATTCGTCCGGACGATACCCGAGGGTGTCGCTGGCAGGTCAGGAAGGTCCGGATTACGAACCCCTTGCTAGTTACGCCTATGGTCCTTTATATTCTGTGGGATATTTCTTTCCAGGAAATTATTCCATACATTCTTGTATTCTTGATTTATTGAAAGTTTTGTATGTTCTCTGCTAGTGTATTGGTTTGTACATTGTCATATGCTCCCTCTATGTCTAAAATAAGGCTAATACTGATTTGTATTCAAGGAAGGAGTTTTGTGTTGTCTGTATAATTGTTACAAGTGCATCTGTACTGCTTGATCCTTTTCGAAATCCAAATTGACGATGTGGGAAATAATGTTCTCATTCTAATTGAAACCTTCTTCTGGAATGTACAAGGTTCGCCCATAGAGAAATCGAACTGTCAAAAAAACAACCAAGCCAAATAAAAAGGTACCGTATTCTGGCAACACTGGAAAGAGCTATATCTAAACTTCCCGTCAGTACATGTTTCAACCTGTAACAGGCATTTGTTATCGGGGTAAACGTGCGTCAGATGTAGGTCGTGTGCAGGCGGCGTACAAAATACGCGAACCAAGATGGAACAACGTTACATCATAAAGTTTTGTTACAAATTGGGTAAATCGTTCACAGAAAAGTTACAGATGATACGGGCAGTGTATGGTGATGCAGCATTATCATAACCTAGGTGTATGACTGGTACAATCATTTCAAAGTTGGACGTAAAAGTATCGACGATGAACCAAGATCAGGACGCCCTTCAACGTCAAGAAATGACGACAATGTGGAGAAAGTTTGTGCACTGGTGAAAGGTGATAGACCATGAATTTGTCCCTGAAAACCAAACAATCAATCAGTGGTATTACAAGGAAGTGCTTGGTCGACTCAGAAAGAGGATAAAGCGGGTTAGGAAGAACCTCTGTGATTCTGGCGAATGGTTTCTGTTACACGATAATGCTCCGCCTCATACCGCATTGTCTGTACAACAATACTTTGCTAAGCATTCAGTGACAGTGATCAGTCACCCTCCATATTCGCCGGACTTATCGCCTGCTGATTTTTTCCTTTTTCCTAAGCTTAAGATGGCTATGAATGGGTGAAGATTTGACGACGTCTCGGACATTAAGTTATATGTTACTCGTCACTGTCAACTTACTGTCAATGACTATCTACAGTGTTTCCAAGACCTGTACAAACGCTGGTCAAAGTGTATTGCCTCCTCTTGTGATTAGTTTGAAGGTGATAAAGTCATTTGAAGGTAATTACTTGTTTTCTCTCCTAAAAAAAGTTTCTGTTTTTTATGGGCGAACCTTGTAGTATGTGTTCGAAAGTTCGTGTTATACATGATATGAGTGATGCTGGACGGTGAGCTTTGGGTTCTATTTCTGCCTTGTTTAGTTTTCGTAAGGATAGAATTATGTGCGATCTCCATTCTTCAGGTATATCTCCTGCATGTAGAATATTGGCAAATATTTTGAGGTGGTGTATTATTGTGGTAGGTAGATGTTTGAGGAGGTTATATGTTATTCCATCCCACCCTGGTGATGTTTATTTAACCTTTGGTATTGTTTCCTTGATTTCTATGTTGTGTATCGTTGGTGTATAATTTCTGTACTTTCTTGTTATGGATGTTATTTTGTGTAGCTACTGAAGGGGAAGCATAATTGTTTATGATAGATTGATGCCACTATGTATCTATGGAGTTGGGTAAACTATTGTTCTGTTTTCTGATTTGTTTTTTATCGCCCATTCTCCTTTATTGGGGTATCTCTTTTTAATGATTGACTGAAGTTGTGCCATGAAACTCGTTTGGATTGTTTGAATATACGTTTGGATTCTGCTATTCATTTCTTACGTGTGAGCCAGTGTTCTAGTTGTTTTTGCATCTGTATTGTTTACACTCTGACCTGTGTGAATGGGTGACGTAAGAACCAACCGGGTGCCATCTATTGACATTTACATCAACTTTTGTTAACATCCAGAGATGTCGAAATCAGGGGTATAGACTTTAGTTGGAGTAGATACGGCCATTCACTTCCCTTGCGACGACGCGTCCGCATGTCGTCTGTCATTATTTGGTCCAGAGCAATTCCCGATATCCTTCGTGTTTGCGTGTACTAATTTCTCTTTATGAACCCCCGCGAACAAAAGGTACTGGCCATCTAGACGTCAGCCAAAGTTCTTGGAATTTTAGGGGACTCAGCTAATATACACTCCACTTTGGAAATTTAGATTGATTTATTTATTTGTTGATTTAAGTCCACTTTATGCACAGAAAGGCTAATCGGGACTGGACCTAAAGTTTAAAGTGGGATCCGAACAAGTAGCTATGTGCCCACCCCATATCGAACCCGGGACCCATTGATTACGACGATACCATTGCGCCATCGGGCAGGCACTGTAAATTCAGAATTGGTCATTGTCCAGAGTAGAACAGCCTGCATTCAAGTAGGTATGTTTCGGCAGCAGGAAACGCTTGCATTCATTTCGAATAGAAAATCTTTACCGAAAGACGAATTTACTGTATATCAAAAGCGAAATCACTCTGGAAGATCACTCTACTGTAGTCTGTCGTCCTGATTTCAACTCAATTCACTGTCTTGTTTTAATTGTCTTCTTTGTATTTACAATTTCATGTGTTTTAAATTGACATATCGGTGTCTTGAGTCAAAGTGACGGTGTAATCAACTTCTCTCGACGATCAAGGGAGTGCATGACTGTCTCTTTGGTTTCTTATATATTTTCCTTATTTTAGATGTCAGAGGGAGTTGTCGGCATTTATTCTTATGTTCATGGAGGTTTTTGTTAGTTGGCGAAGAGTGATTGACTGATCGCTGAAATGTATGTAAAGTTGCGAGGGGTGAAGAACACCATCGTACAGCTTCTAGTGCAACATAATTGTTTTTCATCAAATGTTGAGTTTCAATTTCATCAACGAAAATATCATTAATTTTGTATGGGTGAAAATTGAGAAAATTGTGCAAATACGTGGTCTGTAGCAAGGAGAGTTAAATGTATCTGGGAATGACGCATAATTGTAGCAAGTGCTTACAAGACAGAAATAAACATAACCATATTCCCATTCCCTAGCCGATCTCCGTGGTGGACTTGTTAGCATAGCGCGCTACGACGCCAGGGGACCAGGGATAGAACCCAGGGCTGGGCGTGGGTGTTCTATGTAAGTGCTTCTTCATCCATTTAATCATATCATCGGTCATCCTCATCATCCGCATTAGTTAAAAGTAGCAGAAAATCTACGTAAAATAACCTAATTCAATCAATCAACATTGGCATTCCCGTAATAAGTTACGTCTTATTAGAGAATATACGCTATAGATGAAGTTTAAGTTCGTTAAGTTCCAGTGCATGAAATTGCCTTTAAAATTGATTTTAGTCGTTTGATTTTTCTTACAAAAAATAGTCTTAGTCCTATGTAGTTAACAGTAGCATGCGATTATTTGCGCATGTAATTTCGTTTTCGTATCAGGGGAAACTCACATGTGGTTCACAACAAATTTCGTTGATCCCCGAATTCCCTAGTCCATTCATCATTTGTAATATAAATCTCCCCACAGCGACAAGTGTACTTTCCAAAGTCTTGTTGAGGTGGGATATAATACTAGGGACGTTCAATATATAAGTTTCCCTGTGCTATAAAATATTGTATAAAGCAGTGCCATTAAAAAGAAGGACATGGTTGACAAGCGCCATCCTTCGTCTACAAGGAAGAACAATCGATTCGTTATCAGACGTGAAGGCGCATGCGCTCAAGCGCGAAAAGTAAATGTTTGTTCGGAAAACACGGGCTCGCGTCATAAGGAGTTTAGAAGCATGGATACTAAGGGTGTTCTGCTAATGAGGCTTTTTGGAGCGAGGAAGAACAATTAATGCTGTCAAACATTGGATAAACTGAAAAACGAAATTCGACATAAGCGGCCAGGTCTCCTGTCAACTGGTGTCATTCTTCTTGAAGATAACGCTCGCCCCCACTCAGCAGTGCAAACACAACACAAAATTGAAGAATTGGGGTTGGGACGGCTGCTCCACCCTCGATACAGCCCAGATTTAGCGCAGAGTGATTTCCATCTTTTTCCGGTGTTAAAGTCTGAATTGCAAGGTTACCGTATTAAACAGGATGTCTACCAGTCAAGAAAGTCTTTGAAGTCAAGAAAAACTAACGAAATCAACTAGTAGGTTAAGGAGTCAATAACAAGTCAAGAAGTCATACTTGTGGTCAAGAATTTTTAGTATCATAATGACCGATTTAGTTTATTAAACTTCACTTTTCTGTGCCTTTGGCTAATTGCGAAGATAATGATAAATGATGGCAAGGTAAGATGGATGAAGGAACAATCACAAATATATAGGGACGACAACATGAGCCTCACATAAGATTATACTGTTTGTGAGTAAAGACGCCAGAGCTTAACTAGTCTGTGAAATGAAGTCGAGGAAGCATTAATAGATATAGCCAGCTTCAGTTTTCATCTTAACTGACATTTTGGTAGGACCTTTTATTAAAAAAAATATTTATTTTCTTCATTCCAAATTTCAAAATTTATAAATTATAAAATTTATTAATTGTATAAATAAAGGTTAAGAAAAATGAGAAATAGGTAAAAAAAAGTCATGAAAAAGTCAAGAATTTTGGAATTTTGATTTTTTTTTTGTTTATATTTTTATTTTAATACATACCTTGATTGATTTCGTTCAAATCCAATACCAGGGACTTAACTGCTGTGAAAATTACACATCAAAAAATCTAATTTAAAGGAAGTTGGAGTAACCAAATAATCGATGACTTGTCCCATATTTGATCCACATGATTTCAAAGTCTTAATGTCAAAACTGTGGGCTACGCAACCCTCCAAAATTTATAGAGAATTTCGATTCTTTATCTCAATCTGTGAATCGTGAGCAGGAATTGGAGCGCTCACACGCAACAGAAAACTTTTAGTTATTATGTACTTACACAGAAAGAACTACAGTTAGGGCAAAAGGGGCCGGTATTAATAAGTCTTCTTTGCTACAGCTAAATAGCAACAGATTGTTACTGTAGAGAAACGAAAGGTATTCGAGAAAAAAATTGTAATATTTTATGGATGCCTAAGTGTATGTTAAGAAATTAACATTTTTCTCAAACATTGGGTGGGATGTGTTATATCTATTCACGCCCCTGGAGCAAAAATCGGTAAGAATCTGAATACACATACGTCAATATCACAACTTCCCTATGAAATTAACATTTTTAAACAATGTGGACATAAAGGAATGCTACACACATTCATACACAAAACACACACACACATATACCTATATATATATATGCATATATATATATAAGTTATACACACACAACACCGCGTTACGACAGCAGGGGTCCAGGGTTCGAATCCCGGTCTGGGCACGGGTCTCCTGTGTGTGTTCCATCATCAATTTCATCATATCATCACTCATCCCCATCTTTGCGATTAACCAAATGTGGCATAAAAGCGAAGTGAAATAAACTAAATCAATTAAACAATCAGTATATACACACACACTTACATGCAATGCATTCTTTTCATTGATCATCTTGTATCCGTCCCAAGATAACCTCCGAGTTACACCTATGCCTTAAACCTAAAAGGTTTCCACAATTCGTAGTGTCTTGAACAATATAACTCACCAGCGCTTTCAGTAAAATATTAGAAAGAGTCCTCTATGGGAACTACGTACATAAACACTTCTAAGTTTACAATCCTTCAACATTTCATCAAGCAGGTTTTGTTCTTAATTTCTGTATCATTAATTAGCTACTATACTTTACGAACAGATCACAAATCAATATAACACCCTGAAACCTGTTGTGTATTTGGAACACACGCAGATCGCACTCAAGGTGTCGAATAGATTATCAATGATAAGCACTCATAATTTAACAATATTTAATTGATCACAAAATTCCATTCCACAAACTATAACGAACTCCATTTATACAAGACAAAACACAATCTGTTTTTACCTACATTTTGACAACTTCAAAGGACTTATAAACCATACAGACTATTTACGCAATAAACGTCACACATACGACATTCCCCCGCGTCGATGAAATTTTGCATTAGCAAAATTTTGGTTTTATGTCTTTACTTCTTTTAACCATAATCACTCAAATCCAATCTGTCAGGTGGTTTTGTTTGCCTCTGACTTCTCCTTAACACTCTTGACTCTGCTGCTTCACGTTTATCTAAATCTATGTTACCTCTTGCAGCTTCTTCCACCACTTCATGATTGTCTCCTCTCTCGTAATCCTTAAACGTATCATTCGCATCTAAATATCTTCCTTCGTGGACTTCTGAAGATGCGTCATTATTCTTATCGCCTGTTTCATCACTATCATGATGATATCCTCTATCATTTTCTCTCACATTTCTCCATTTTATCTGGTTCCCATGCACTAACTTAACATCTTTACCAACTTTAATATACCAAGTATATGTCCCTGCTCTCCGGACAACTTCACCTTGAACATAGGATGCACCACTGGAATCTCGGTTGGCAAGTTTCACCCAAACGTTGACACCTCCTCTGGTATCCTCGCGTTTGCTTTTATCAGGAATATCCTGCAACCGACCTATATCATCTTTCGGTCTCGGCTCAAATGCATACATCATTTCAGCAGGAGATTTCAAATTAACGGTGTTTGGAGCCATTCGGACACAATGTAGCACATCCAGCAAAGCATTATTTAAATCAAAATGCTTGTCATCTCTTCTAGTTTCGTACAATTTACATCTCAGAGCACTTTTTATAATTTGTACGTGTCTCTCAGCTTGTCCATTACTAGCCGGATGATAAGCTGGTGAATGCATCAAAGCAATCCCTTGATCTTCACAATATTTCTTGAATTCTGCAGATTGGAAGGGAGGACCATTATCCGTAACTAAGGTGTATGGCTGATTATACCTTGAACTTAGTCTTGACATAAATCCTTTTACATCCCTGAATGATGTAGAAGATACAACTTCACATTCTGGCCATTTTGTAAATGCATCAACAACGAGAAGCAACACTTTTCCTTTAAAAATAGAAAAAATCCATGTGTGCTCTCTCCCACGGCTTAGTTACTTCCTTCCAATCATTGTATTCTTTCTTTTTGGTGTCAGGTTTTACAGCATTACAAACGTTGCACGATTTTACGTGATTTTCAACGCATTTGTCTATACCAGGCCACCAATATCTTTCATGCAATAGTAACTTCATTTTAACTACGCCATCGTGATTCTCATGAGCTTTCTCCAAAACTTGTTGCCTCATTGAATTAGGTACAATAACTCTAGAACTCCACAGCAATATATCTTCTTCACATTGTAGTTCATTTCTTTTTCTTCTCAGCGCTTCGAATTCACTTGCATCTATATTTGGATCCTTAATCTTAGATTCTGGCCAACCTTCCATAACGTACCTTTTGACCTGTTTCAACATCACATCTTGTTCTTGCAAAGTTCGGAAGACATCTTTCAGACGATCCGTGAGTTTGATTGCATTTACAAACTGAATCCCGTCGATATCAACTGTTTCCCCTTGCAACGGCAACCTCGACAACAGATCCGCTACTTCAACATTCTTCTTGTACACAATTTCATATTCATAATTAGCCAAGAACAAACACCAACGTTGAATCCTGGATGAAGCCATAATGGGTATAGCCTTTCCATGTTGAAGTAGTTGTTTTGCGGGTAGTGAATCAGTCCATATTTGAAATTGCTTTCCATAAATATATTTTCTAAATCTCTTCACGGCAAATATAATTGAAAGAGCTTCCTTTTCATGATGAGGATAAGCCATTTCATGTTGCGAAAGAGTAGTAGATGCACACTCTATTGTTTTCAATTCACCATTAATTCTATGGCATATCTGAGCTCCTAGACCATAGCTCGAAGCGTCACATATGATTACTGTATCCTTGCTAGGATCAAACGGAGTTAAAGTTTCGGATGACTGCAGTGCTTCTTTAACCTTTTTGAACTGACTTTCACAGTCATCACTCCAATTCCAATGCACATTCTTCTTTAATAAATTGTACAAGGCTGGAATCAGTATAGCCATATTTGGAATGCACCTTCGAAAAAAATTAATGCATCCCAAAAACGACTTCAATTCCTTCACGTCATGCGGACGTGGACAATTAAGCAATGCTTCAATCTTGCACTGGCATGGTTTAATTCCTTCCGCAGATAGTTCATATCCTAAGTATTGAATGGATGATTTAAAGAACTTGCACTTTTCCAAATTAACCTTCACGTTATATTGTGCTAACCTGTGCATGACCTCAATACATCCGCTAACCGTTTCATTCAGTCCAGATCCACAAATTAGAATATCGTCTTGATATGGAATTACATAATGCAGACCTTGCAATATCTGTTCAATTACTCTCTGAAATATTTGAGACGAAATTTTAACTCCAAACGGTAATCTTGTGTGTTGTAATAATCCCCATGGCGTGTTCATTACAAGCAACCTTTTTGCTTTTTCACTCAAAGCTATTTGCCAATAAGCTTTTTGCAAATCCAAACTAACAAATACGGCATTTCCTCTAACTTTCTGGAAAATATCCTCTAACAGTGGTAGGGGATAAGAAGCATTTTCTACATATTTGTTCAATGTACTTTTTAGATCGCAACAAATGCGTAAATCTCCATTTTTCTTTTTAATGACAACCATCGGACTGGCCCATTCACTAGTATTAACTTTTTCATAAATGCCATTTTCTACCAATTTATCCAATTCTGATTTTACTTTATCTTTAATTCCATAAGGTACATTGTAAAATCTCTTAAAAATTGGAGTTGCGTCAGGTTTTAATGGAATATCAGCTCTAAAATCTTTTATAGGCAAGCTTAAATCGCCATCAAATGTAGAATGAAATTCTTCCTTTATAATATCAACGATCCCTTGTACATTATTAGTTTTTATACAATTGTCACATTTATTTAATATATGCTTGACATTACGAACATCATAGTTCATTGCATTATTTCCTGTGACATTGTGTGCAATAATATCAGATTGCGGAGAACAAGTTCCCCTTGCACAAATTTCAGTCAACTCACAATGTAACTTGGGTATCATAATTTGAATCCAACTTCTTCCTAAAAGCGGATATTCTAAATGACAGTTAATTATGTACAAATCTAGACAATAGAACTGATTTATCCACGCAACATTCACATTAACTTTTCCCAGTAAAGGTATTACATTATTATCAGCACCTTTCAATGTACAGTTAGGTTCAGACATTTGTACATTATGCAAAAACTTTTGATAAAAATCTTTACTAGCTACAGATGCATAGGATCCAGTGTCAATCTCAAACTTGGCTTCATGACCATGTACATTAATATCTATTAAATATGTACGCTGGTTAATGTTGGAATCTAGTTCCCTTGTACACACTTTTATATCATTTTCCGAATCGTTGACCACATGTTGTGATGATTGAAGTTTGGATGCATGATCCACGATTTCTTCTTTATCAACTTTACTATTAAAGTTGATTTGAGTATCATTAGAATGCGTAAAAATAGTGGCAATAAATAAATCTTGAGTTGCAGCTGTGTTTGTTGGACTAGCTTCAGAGTTAGGTGCGGATTCTAACTCAGTTGTATGAGCAACAAATTTGTTATTGAGTTCATAATTTGTGGATTTTCTGCGATCAATGTTAATCCTTTTATAACATTTCAAATAATTATGTCCTTGCTTCCCACAAAACGAACAAAAACTTCCTTCATAATGCCCTTGCACTTTGGACTTTGATTTATATGATTTTGAATTATTACCTTGACCATGAAGATTACTTTGCTGATTGCTAAATTTGGAATCAATCTCATTTTTACGTGAAACGTTATTCGCTTCATGAAATCTTCTGTCATTGCCCTTGCACTTAATATTATTCATTGTGCCTTTTAAGTTCACTTCACGGTAATAATCCTTCATATCACACTCGAGTTTTTTCATTTGTCTAGCAAACTCAAAAGCTTTCTGGAATTCCATGATATTTTCTGCTATTATTTTCTTCCTAATAACGTCAGACCTTAAACCGCTCACGAACGTGTCAAACAATGCAATAGGTAAAAACTCACCATATCCACATGCTTCACCTATCTTTCGGAGCCTTCTTGTAAAATCTTCAACCTTCTCCACATCCAATTGCGTACATTTTCTTAACTTTAGGCGTTGCACTATAAAATTACTACTTGGATTGTAATAAGAAATGAGCCTATCAGAAATTTCTTTGAACGATTTCTTCTCTGGTAATATTGGAGAGAACAACTCGCGTAACACTTCATAAGGTTTGGCGCCAATTACATATATGAATCTAGGAACTTTGCTTTCCTCAGATATGTTGAAAACTCGGCAATAATTATCATATCTTTCCAAATAAGAGTTAATGGTTCCTTCATCTGGATCATATTTGTCAAATCCTGGCACGTACGACATGATGCCTACAGCAACGATTAAATCCAATTAATCATAGACAAAACTCACCTAAATCTGTACTACGCCGTTAAATATTTTTCTCGTCGCCATTTAATACATCTGTTGTGTATTTGGAACACACGCAGATCGCACTCAAGGTGTCGAATAGATTATCAATGATAAGCACTCATAATTTAACAATATTTAATTGATCACAAAATTCCATTCCACAAACTATAACGAACTCCATTTATACAAGACAAAACACAATCTGTTTTTACCTACATTTTGACAACTTCAAAGGACTTATAAACCATACAGACTATTTACGCAATAAACGTCACACATACGACAAAACCCTTCTGAATATTTTACAGATTGCTGAACCACTTTTGTCTTCAACGTCTGAAGATCCATATAAACAACCGAAAGAACCGAATGATGAATTTTTCTCATCTACTTCTCCTTCTCCAGTGCAAGACTGGAAATCAAGAAACTATCTTCAGCCATCTGAAGTACGTATGAAGTCCAATTTCCACGAAGTCCAAGAATGGAAATCAGGAAATTATCTACTGCCATCTAAGGTACGTATTAAATATAAGTTATAAGTATTATAACGTCTTTATAAAGATAAAAGCCTGTATGGTGTATTTCGTTCATTACAATGATTTAGGTATCGTGAATATTTCTAAAAATTTTGATGTATTTGCAAAATAGATAACATTAACAGTGGCATACCGCGGAGTAGTTTCTCAGCCATAATGCTCTAATTTCATTAAGTACTTTTCTCAATTTTACTGACATATATTGTGGAATATTCACCTAACCATGGTAATATAAGACTATTTTTTATTGTTGGCAAAGATAGCAATGGACATTGCCACAATAATTACCATCGAGGATCCCTGCTAACGCACGAAATCCAATCAATAACTTCTCTTGTTAACTAAAGTTACACCCTACAAGCCCAATACTCGACACAATATAGTGTAATGATAATTCTCTCAAAATAACTTTAAAACATTGAAATTGTAAACTCTACTACACCATCGTCACTTTCTGCACCAAATTACATTAATGCATATGAAAGGTGTAGTGCATGTGAAGAACTCAACTCATGTACAGAAATACTAAATTGCACTGTCTGCATGATCATGGGTCATAAATCATTCACTTACTTATGACTCATCAACGTAAGTTACGTCTATGTGGGAGGTGAGTTAACTGACAAAGTCTTACCACGCAGGTGATGATCTACCTGGCCCCCCATTAATCCTAGACCCACGTAACTACGTTGGTAGTGAGAGCTATAGACCTAAGTAGGTAATTACTAGATCTATGTAAATATTTTGTTGAATTACATACACGGAAATCCTTTCAAACCCTAGTTTATTACAATTTGACGTTACTATTACATTCAGGGCTTGCATCAATATTCGATTAACAACGAATTCTGATAAATCCCACAATAACCTTCAAACAAATAACCATAATTAGAACTTGGACTTTGCCTGTTATTTCATGTGCCCCCCACCCTAGTGTATATATTGAGTTGGTTTTAGCGTGAACAATTCCTTACTGACAGGCCTAATGGTACATCAGCAAATCCACCCATTAAGGGAATTCACACCTTAGGCCATAAAGAATATAAGCTATGGATCGTTTATAAGAGAAATAACCCCGAACTTTAGCTAATTTTTATTAATCACTTATATCAGATAATCATACAACCATAATTTAAACTGGCAACGCCCTAGATTATTTAGTTTTAATACCTAACTGGTGTAAATGTTGCGCCATGTGCATCGCCTCGTTACAAAGTGGTTGAGCTGATTTTGTTGCTCGGACACGAGGCCTACAGATTACGTAGTATGTGACGTCAGAATAGGAATGTAAGTGTTGCCAAGTTGTACAGCTATGAAACGGTGGGTAGTATTCGCTTATCCTTTTCCGCGACACACCATTACAGACAAACAGAAAAATCGGGATTCCTTTACAGACCACTTGTAAGATGTGAATTTCCACTAACTACTCCAATACCTGCCCAAATTCATCATCCAGTCGACTCTTTCGACTTTAACAAGCCACACTTGAAACCTGCAGTTAATATTGCGTTACCAGAGAACATATCTCGAGGTTGACACTTCCCAGTCAAACGAATTCTGTTCCTGAATGGAGTTCCATCTCGTACCGTCTCATTAATTAAGGAATTACCTCTATTTCTCCTTATCCCACTTCCAGAGGAATATATACATTTATTCATCACACTGTGTAATTCCTTATAACGTGAAAAATATCATCTTACTGATCTCCAAAATTGAAGGCTAAAATTGATAAACGCTGTAAGTGCCACAATAATTCAAACACCCTTTCTCACGGTAAACTGTGAAATGTGCCATGCTTTATAATGTGGTAAATGTGAAATGTGGCTGGTAGCCCTCTAAGTAGTTCAAGGAGCGTGTAAAGAGGCACTAGTGTGAACGTTCTTACGGGCTGATGTGCTGAACGATGCGATTTCCCAACACTTTCGCTTTTGGCACTTCCAACGTTTACCACTTTCAGTCCTCAATTCATGATGTTAAATTGAACAATACAACTCACCATTGCTTTCAGTAAAATATTAGAAATCTCCTATAAGGAAGCTGAATAAACACTTGTAAGTTCAAAATCTCTTACCACTTAATCACGCAGGTTTCAATCCTTATTTCTGTACCAATGATTAGCTTCTGTGCCTCACGAACATGATCACCAATTAATGTAACATCCTGGAATCATCCATTATATTACTTCTTGATCTACATATCGGAATAATTTACAGATTGCTGAACCGATTTTGCCTTCAATGTCTGAATATCCATATAAACAACCGAAGGAACCTAAAAATTAGAAATTCTCATCTACTGCCACTTCTCCAGTACAAGACTGGAAATCAAGAAACTATCCTCAGTGACCTGAAGTACTTATTGAGACAAATAAACTACACGAAGTCCAAGGATGAATATCAGGAAACTATCTTCCGCCAAGTGCGTATTAATTCTAGTGTATGTAAAGACCAAGACTGGAAATCATGAAACTAACGTCAGCCATCTAATGCATGTCTTAAGTCAAATGTACAGTCCACGTAGTCCAGAATTGAAGGCAATAAACTATCTACTGCCATCTACAGTACGTATTAACTTATGAGTATTAAAACGTCATTATAAAGACAAAAGCCTCTATGGAATTTTGCGATTATTACAATGATTTATATATCGTGAATATTTATTAATATTATTATGTTAACCAAAACTCTTATGACAACAAAATTTTATTCTAGGCAGCCCCACAATGCTTTGGTGGGTTGCGAAGATTCAGGCTGAATTTCAGGGTTGCCATATGCACAATAGATACGTATGAAATACGCGAAAGGAATAAACCAAGTTTTATGTATTAAAAAAAAGAGTAGCATATCCTATGTGACAAAATACGTTATGAAAGAAATAGAGTTCCTCTGCTTTAAGAAAATCATTTTTTTTTTCTAACATTTCAAAGCTGATGAAAGGAAGAGAAGACACAAGCGGTAAGGAAAGGGGAGAAAAAGAGAGTGGAGACGAACACGGGTGGCGTAAAGAGAAGAATAAAAGTCGAGGAGGGAAGCAATGAGAGGAAGGAGAGGTAATGAGAAGGAATAAAAATATGCGAGGAAAGATGAGGAAAATGGAGCAAAGAGGAGAAGAGAGGAAAAGGGAGCAAATAGGAGAAGAGAGGAAATCAAACGAGATGATATGAGAGGAGAGAAGGAGGCGAGAAGAGGATAGTGGAAAGTAGAGTAAAAGAAAGAGAAAGAGAGAAACGGAGAGAGAGAAGCATGCAGTGGAGTCGGGAATCGAAGACAGGAGAAGAGATAAGAGGAATGTGGTAGTGTAGCGCCGAAACGACGCACGAACGATAAACATCTTACTGAGAAAAGTTATTGTTTTGATGTCCTCTATACGTTTCTGTGGTCCGTGGGCGCCATTAAAATGACACCCTGTGTGTGTGTGTGTGTGTGCGCGCGCGCGCTTGTATGTGTATACACACACATCACACACATACATTATAATGGCAAGGTTACATTTGGAGATGTAGCAACAGAAGTGACAACGATTCACATTACATTGATGTGTAATTAATTTTAATTTAGTTTTCATTAAGTGATAACAAATTAGTTTGCACTGTGAATCTCACACACGTACAGTACTTACTTCATATTTCAAATCATTTGTCTCTGTTCTACGTGTAGGAAACCCATTTTTCGCTAACGATGCAGATGTGTAACACCCCAAGAAACATTTTTAAGTCATATTACCATAGCAACTTTTTTCTAAATTGAGTGTTATTACAAGAACAAAGTCCAATTCTTGCTTATTTCACTTCAAAAGTGCAATAAATGTTCATGTGCTGCTATTATTATTACACCGCAAAAGGTAGATTCTTTTTCCGTTCATGTCGGTTTTTGTTATTTTTTTATCTGACAACACTGTCATATTTGAAAATATGTGTTTCATGTGATGGTGTTCACCAGGTATCCTGCTAGAAGCTACACCACAAGGCATTCACTGCAGGTGCCATCTGTAGGAATTATTGTTACATTTTGGGAGGTGTACCATATATGCAACATCAGCGTAAAGGGATAGAGAAAAATTTCCTACACCTTTCGTTGTAGGAAGCTGTCCTACCACACTTGTGCTGTGTTTCTGTTAGAGGCAAGTACAATACACATAAGGGAGTTTGTCACGCTCAATGAAGCATTGCAGATGCTTGAAGATTCGTCTGATGAAGATACAGATATTGTTGTTCTCCCTCCAGATGCAGAGCAGAAGTTAATGATGAAGACGAAAGCGATGACAATAACATGTTCGCAGCTGACAATTTCTCTATTGACACAGTAGGGGAAATTGAAGTCCATACTCAATCTGTAACAATGGATGATTATCCGCAGTCAACTAACAACAATCAACATCCAATTGTTGAAGAAAACGTCCAATCAACTTCACGAAATAAGAATACTAACAATAATGTGGTAAGTCACGAGTGGAAGAAACAAGATGCTGTGTTTTCTGAGCTTCGAATGGATGAAGAAGGTGATAGACTATTGCAAATAAAAGACGATCTGATAGACAAAAGTGCAACAGAATTATTTGGTTTGTTTTTTTGACAATGACATGTACAAGCTTATAGTTGATCAAAGTGTTCTATATGCAAGGCAAAACAACTGGCAAGACTTCAGTGTTGGTGATGAAGATATCAAGAGTTTCATTGGATTCCTTATACTAACAGGATATCACATATTACTTCAAGAAGAAATGTATTGGTCAATGGACGATCACATTTCAGTTTCAATAGTGACAATGACTAGGCAAACTTACAGAAACATAAAGAGAAATTTGCACTTTTCTGATAATGCAAAACTAGATAGAAGTGACAAGTTATACAAAGTGAAACCTTATATTGAACCTTTGAACTAGAACTTCCAAAAGTTTGATGTTTTCAGTCACAATCTAGCCATTGATGAGCAAATGATACACTACAACGGTAGACATTCTGCGAAAATGTACATCAAAGGTAAGCCAATCCGCTTCAGATACAAATCGTGGAGTATTGCATCATCTGATGGTTATCTTTTCGGATTTGTTATTTATACTGGTAAATATCAAAAGGTATCCCGTGAAAGTCTTGGTGAAAAGGTTGTGCTGAACTTTCTTCAAATAGTACTTACAAAATCCATCTGCCCACAAAATATATTTTGACAATTTCTTTACATCACATTCCCTTTTAAGAAGAATGAAACAATTAGGTTTCGAAGGCACTGGAACTACCATAAGAGCAAACAGAACAGAGGGATGTCCATTGGAAGATTCAAAAAGTTCTGCAAGGAAAGACAGAGGCTACTATGATTACAGATTTGACACAAAAGACGAGATTATAATGGTCAGATGGAACGATAATTCTGTTGTGACAGTGGCATCAACATGTGACACAATTGAACCCTTAAGCAAGATATTCCAGAGCAAAGAAGAGTAAAGTGTCCATTACACAACCTAACATAATAAAACAATATAATTCGAAAATGGGTGGTGTAGATTTACTTGATAATTTGGGATCTACATACAGAATACGTGTTCGTGGGAAAAAATGGTAGTGGCCTATTTTTGTAAATTTTATTGATGTTGCCATTGTTAACGCTTTTAAACTTTGGAACAAAATACATGATGATGAGACAATTCCAGTGCTGACATTTCGACGGACAGTAGCAAGAGAATTGCTTTGTGCCACAAATCGTCAGGTTGCGTCTGCTACTGGGCGGTCAAGTCGAAAAATTTATTTGCCTCCTCAGCCAGGAGGCGTTGGACACTTCTCGAAAAAATCGATAATGGTAGGAGGCGAAGATGTCAAAAGTGTCACAGTCGAACACGTTTTGAATGCACTATATGTGTAGTACCTGTACTTCAGGAATGCACAGAAGATTACCACAAATAGTATAGGAAGTGTGTGATCAAAGACTAGGAATATAGATAGTGTAATATGTCTATATAAAATAATTCCTGACTCCATTCTTGTTGTTCTACGTATAGCAATATTCCTGTAAAGTATATATTTCAGAGCACAGTAATATTCTTAGTGTATACAACTATGCAAAGAATTGCAATTAAGTGTGCCGCAACTGCATAAGAAATACTTTATGTTGATAAAAACTTCTCAAACACAATGTTTGTATGTTATAGAGGAATATAATTATTCTGGTAGCAAACAAATTTTCTCAAATTTTATACATTTTATACCTCTTTACGCTAACGTTGCACATATGCAACCCTGTACATGGAAACAAAAAAACATTGGTTTTCGATTCTTAGTGTCTCTATAAGTTATGTTATGTAATGTTGATGTAAATTTAGCAAGTGAATAATTTACTTCAAAAAATGGGATCAAGCTTCAATGTATGAGCTAATTGTTTATTTTTTCTTCTTCCAAATATATTTAGTAAATTTTCGTTCGTTTCTCTTTTCTAAAGTAGTAGTAGTAGGAGGAGGAGGAGGAGGAGGAGCAGCAGCAGCAGTAGTCGTAGTAGTAGTAGTCGTAGTCGTAGTAATAGTAGTAGTAGTAGTAGTAGTAATAGTGGTGGTGGTGGTGGTGGTAGTAGTAGTAGTAGTAGTAGTAGTAGTAGTAGTAGTAGTAGTAGTAGTAGTAGTAGTAGTAGTAGATCTAATTTACGGGGTGCCACAACCGTGTTGCGCACCTCTTATTCGACAGGTTCCTTGTTCGATCTCAGAGCTCATTGTCCTGACAATTTTTCCCAATTGTCCAAAGGCACCAAATGAATGCTGGGATTATTATTATTTATTGCCCGGTTGATTTTTTCAAAAATAAGTTGATGAAAAGTTGATCATCGTAGCAACTTTAAAGAATTTCTTGTGTCCCCATCGCTTTCTAAGAAACGTAAACTCTATTTGTTACCTCAATCACCTTGCATGAAACCACGCGGGAGAGACCAGGACTTACTTCAGAAAATGAATAGCAACATTGCAAATAATCGTTTCAATTCTAAACAATTTTTAGTACTTTTCGGCGATATTTTGTCAAAATGTACATCTTTCAGTTAAGGAAAACGCTATGCAGAATGAAAAAAGACTTTGTGCCATAACACCAGTCGCGCCGGATCCGACACGACACGACGCCATGGCGTACACAATGATGGGTCTGATGGGGCTACAGCCCCTGAAAAAAAATTCAAATAAAAGCAGTAAATAATTCGGGTGAAAAACAGAGTGATAAATGCAATTCCCTCTAAAAATGACCGCCGATTGCCATTTTTCAGAGTTAAAATATTGTATATACCGACTGCCTAAAAAGCAGCTGTGTACTATCTATACACTTTTAGGTACAATTCCAGCTCCTCCCGCCAGTGCACGACGCGGCGAGTAAATTTTGTTCGCAAACCGTCTCAGGTAAGGTATAATATGATGCTCTTACGGGCGGTCGCACACAGGACGAAACACTTTTGGCTCGAGTCACGTTGCAACGGTTTGCAACAAAGCAACAAATATCGCTGAAGTTTGGTCTAGCGACAAAACAGTTTGCGCAAGCGCGAATCCATTGACCTCAGCGCACCGCCAGCGCTTATCATCACCACTGTATCATTTGAGAGCACCGATTATATGTAGGTTTGTGCTGGAGACGTACTCTGCCTGTTGTTTGTGTTTCTTATCTTCTCTATCAGCAGGGGCGCCGAATTGTCAAAATTATTTGGGGGGGTCTCTGATCAATGATATACATAAATACTCCCTCTCTTTTTTTAAAAAATAAAAATTACGTCTTCGTATAGCAGTTTTTAAGCAGTATTATATTCCTCATGCAAATGAAATGTAACATGAAAAACGTTTAGAAAATGTTCCAAAGTCTCTTTATGTCTGCTCATTTGTTTTTTTTGGATAACAATTATTGAATTATTGAATTATTTATTGAAAATTGTGTATTTACATTAACAGACCAACCTAACAGTTTGATGCCGGCCTGGGTAGCCGAGCGTGTTGGGTGGTCGACCCAACTCGCTTTGATTCGGTGGTCTCGGGTTCGAGTCCCGGCGAGGGCTTTCGTGTGTTTTAATGTGCGCAACAGACCTGTAAAGAAAGGACATGTGACGGGTGCAAATAACCTTAGTGTTGACGTACCCATACAAATAACGAATATTTACAATATTTAACAGTTTTATTTAATTATTTACATGAATGCTAACACAAATCGCAGGAAAATAGTTTTACTTTTTTGTTTCTACAATATTTTACTTTTTTAATTTAATTTTGCAATACTAAAAATACCTAGCATGTACACTAAGATATAAAGTGGCATACACAACAAAAACAGATGAACATGATTTCAAAATAAAGCAAAAGTTGCTCTACGCACTGGGTTATTCCTTATGAAGTCATTAACGAGCGGTTTCAGGTCCAAATTATCAAGCACAGTTTGACGTATGTGGAATACGCTAAGCTGCTTAGTCTCTTCTGCCCCATTGTAGATCTCAAATATATATTCAGGCGGCGAAGAGCACTGAATGACCTTTCGGCTGTGGCTGACGTCACTGGCACGGTGCGGAGGAGCATCATGAATTTGGTAACTTCAGGCAAAAGCTCCTGGAGGGTGCTGTCTTCCAAAAGAAACTTCCTTATGTCACGCATGGTAGTTAGAACCACTTTCTTTTGTTTGGCGATATCACCAAGCATGGCCAGGTGTAAGGAGAGCCTATCGGCATCCAAATCTTGGCGAAAGATTTCTCGCGATTGCTCAAAGTTTGTTGTGCAACTGTTCACAGCTGTAATGCATTCTTTCTCTACGGCTGTTAGTTTTCGTAGTCCTGTAGATTCATGTCTTTGTTTAACACATGATTTTACTGTGTCACACACGTCAGTGTATATTGATTTATAATACTCTTTTGGAGTGTAGAACTTGTGAGGTTTGGCAGCATCAGAGTTTACAAGTCTCTTAATGACGTGACGTTGCCGGGCCAATACTGGCTCATCAACGAGACTGCGTTTGCCCTCTGTGTATTTCTGCCAGAACTGTTCAAAAACCATTCGCTTTTCTTGAAAGATGTCAGTCAAGTATTTTAGTTTTGATTCTGTTGCACCAATGGATGGAGACTGAATCTCACAGTTTACCCCGACGCCAAGGGTCTTGTTTGTTTGTGAATGTCCATTCATCAATTTCATCATTTCATCAATCATCCCCATCTTCGCAAATTAGCCAAAAGGCACAAAACGCGAAGTAAAATAAACTAAATCAAATCAAATCAAATCACAGTTTACCTCTTCTATTGGACCCATCACATTGCAGTAGAGGAAGGGAAAGAAAAATGTTTTAAGTGAAGCATTGTCTCCAGGTATCCAGCACATTTTGATGCTGCGTCAGTAGAATCTTCTTCAGAAATTTCTCATAAAAATTGAGAATGTTTTCAAAGTTCTTTAAGATCTGTTGGATACTGGAGGCTCTCAACGTCCACCGATGAGGGCAAAGTGGTTGCAGGTCCAGTATGGCCAGTCGTCTCGTCCACATCAATAATATTCCTAAATACAGGGTGTCTATAAAGTCACTTAACATTTCAATGAACTAATGACAAATCTTTTCTTCCTAGTGATCTGATAAAATGTACTCCGTAGAAGAGAGAATAGCCGTTGTTTGTGCTGGTCTGCGTGGAATGACGTATGAACAGGTGTGGACGGACTTCACTCGGAAATTCAGAAAACCAGGCCCCACCAGGCTGTCTATTAAGAACCTGGTCAACAAATTCAAGTGAATAGGTAGTGTTAATGATGAAGAACGTCCTGGTACGCCAGCCATAATACCACCAATTGTGGAAAATGTACAGGACGCGATCACAAATAGCCCCACCGCATCGACCACGCGACTCAGTATCCATAATCCCAGCATCTACCAACTGTGGCTCATAGAACGGTGGATTGGGGCACACCAAGCTTCTTACTATGCACCAACAGGATGGGGCACCACCCCATCTTGCAATCATCGTTTGTGATCACCTAAACGAAGTGAGACGAACTAACAGTGGAGGGTTTATCCAACATTCAACCGCGTGATAAGGAACCCCTATCTATCTCCCAAACTTTCCCCTAAACTTCCCAACTAAATACCAAACTGACAAACCCGCCCCTATTCGCCTCGCCAGTAGCATAGGTAGGTAACAGGTGAGCCACAGCTGAAAAAAAAGCTAAATTTCAGCAATGTCTGCACGATCACGGGAAAAAATCATTCTCATCGTTCGTAACACATCATTACAGACAGACGGAGAAACAGCCGATGCCTCGGCATACCACTTGCAAAATGTTTTTTTCACGAAATATTCCAATACCTGATCCAAGCCACCATCCAGTCGACTCTCTCGACTTTAAGAAGCCACACTTGAAGCCTGCAGCAGAGGTCACCTACGTTGGCGCCATTCAACTAACTCTTCACCGTCAAATATATTATTTTCCTATATCGTACCGTCTCATTAATTAATGACCTCTATTGGTTGTCCAGCGAAAAGAATAGACTGTTGGGTATATGAGAACAGCGTTGCCGCTTGAAGCAGGGACGAGTAACGTACCTCCTGGCAGTGAAAGTACAAGACCAACCAAACGTGCGTGGGGCTTGAATCGCCGGTAGTACAAATTGAATAAATAAGTTCACGGTTAGCTATTATTAAAAACAAGAAACAAATTCACAAAATTACATAAACTGAAAGAATAATTCTTAATGAACTTAATTTTCTCTCACGTGTCACTCCAGAGGGTTAATTCCTTCCATTGCAGAATCATCACCAGAATCATTTTCTTCTGTCAGATCATCAATCTCGCTGGAATCTTCACCCAAGTGGATTATTATCTGATCAACGTCATCCTGCAATTCATCTGAATTCCACATTTCCTTCTCTATGTCCACGACATGTTTTACGTAATTTTGCCAGTTTTCAACTGTTGCTGTCTTAAATGATTCAGTAATTAAATTTTTAATGTCTTTAGTTTTGAATGTAGTGTTGTTGTTACACCGCACATAATGTTTAACCTGTGACCACACAAGTTAAATCTGGTTCAGTTCGTAATGATATGGGGGCAAACGAAGCACCGTATGTATGCCCCATCTCTTTTGCCATCTCATCGATCTTATACTTATCGTACTTAATTTTATGAATATTTGTAAGTTCGAAAAGATCTCTCCGTAACACGTCGTCGTCATAACGAATGCCATGAGATTTCAACCATTCTCTTAAATCATTCTTCTTCCACGAGGTTGTTGGCATTGGCTCTTGCTTGCGGCTATGATAAGAGGCATTGTCAACAACAATAACAGATCCCGGAGGGAGATTGGCGAGCAACTGTTCCCGAAAATACATCTCATACGTTTCGCCATCCATTTCATCATGGGCATCTGCTGTATTCTTTTTGCACTGAACCACAAGTTGGGAGTTTTGCAGAAAACCGCGTTCATTACCCGCATGCACTAAAGCGTATCGCACTCCGCGAGATGTTGGATTTTTTAATCCAGTTCAAAGATCTGCCGGGAAAGGCTTGTTTTGTAGTTGTAATTGTCTTGCCTTTCCATTCATAATTGACTGAAGTTCCGGTGTTTACCCAGGATTCATCAGTGTAAACAATATTTCTATTTTCACACCTAAACTTCCTAATTTCTCTTAAATATTTATGGCGAAGATAAATTAAATCTTCTCTTCCCATTAACATGGATTTGTTGCCCCTTTTCTCATACGAAAAGCCAAGTTCTTTGAGAAATACATGAAATGTTGATCTTTTAAAATTCGGTAATGTGGAGTCAGAATTAGCAGCAGCAAGAACCGAATTAAGTGTTGGGGGTTTGTTTTTAAAAAATAATTCGTGAACTTTACGTCGCACAGCAGTTCTGACAAAATCATTATATTTTACATTTTTACTTGTAATTGGAGATCTTTTCCTGGGTCGTTTCTTACCTGGTGTTTCAAGAGGACCTTGATAAACCTCACCCCGAAATTTATACACAGTAGCCAGTGAAACTCCAGTTGTTTTCGCTGTCTCGCTGGCTAACCAACTTACACTGCGATCCGATTTTTTCTATTTTAAATAAACAAAAATATTCATTACTATTTGCCTTTTTTTACTTTTGAGAACCTCTCCACGCCTTCTCTTTTTTACACTACTTTCGATCATATTTCAGTATTAAAACCAACGGTTTTTTACAGCACAACACAACACAACCCAACGCACAGATCCGCCACAGTCAATCCTCGTCGAAACCAACGGTCAGTCACCCTCTCCTTCCGAGAAATATTGTCCACCGCGGTACTGGCTGAGCGGTGGGAGTGGAAAGCAGTCGACAACGCTGGGCTCGCCGTTCCACTCCGTGCACGTGCCCCTGCACAAATAAAATTATAAACACGCGCTGCTGGAAGGAAATTTTGCTGGTCTGAAAGCTTAACCAGTTCCAGAATAGCGTTTTTACATTCAAAACAAAAGCAAGTGTGTTCACCTTTGCGCTCAGTAGTGAAAACAAAATTTAAAAAGAGGGAGGAGGTAGGGAAAGTAAAAGCCCATTTGAAGCAACAGTCTATTCTTTTCGCTGGACAACCAATAGTTCCCCTCGGCCACTTGTCATTAATATACACTTTTATTCTTCCCACTAGGTATATCCCTAACACAAGGAAAATATCAGACACTAATGTTCCTTACACATAAAAAATTTCCATTCTTATTCAACAACACACTCACCTAAGCTTTCAGTAAAATATTAAAAAGGGTCCTCTAAGGAAACTACATAAACACTTGTAATGTCACAATATCTTACCATTTCATGAAGAACTGCCTATTCCTTATTTCTGCATCAACGATTACTTACCATGCTTTACGTTCATGATCACCAATCTATATAAGAGCCTGAAATCATCCTATATATTACTATTAGGTAATATCTGAATATTTTACAGATTGCTGAATCGGTTTTCCCTTCAACGTCTGAAGATCGATACAAACAACCGAAAGATTCAGAAGACGATTCTATCTCATCTACGTCTCCTTCTCCAATCCAAGACTGGAAAGGAAGAAAATATCTTCAGCCATCTGAAGTACTTATTAAATTTTAAGTTATAGGTATAAAAACGTCCTTATAAAGATAAACGCCTCTATTGTATTTTGCGATTATTACAATGATTAGTTATCATGAATATTTTTGACATTATTATTTACATATATAGTAAATACTATTAACATTAGCATTCAGTGGAGTATTTTTTTTAGGCCATCAGTTTGTTATTTCATTAAATATTTCTTGAAAATGATATACATTTATTGTGGAATGTTCACGTAATCATTGCAATGCACGACTATTGGCATTGTTGGCAAATATAGCAACAGATATTACCACTGCACCGTCGCGGATGACATGGTTAACGCACGAAATCCGTTCAGCAACTACTCTGTGTGTTCCACGGACTCAAGTTACACCTCAGAAACCCAATCTTCTTCCTCACAATCTCGTATAATAATATTTCGCTAAGAAAACAATAAACTTTAAAATATTGAAATTAGAAACTTTGCCACGTCATCGCCACGTCCTCCACACAATTGCATTAATGTAAAGGAAAGGTAAAATTGGAGTCTTGTACGAAAAGAACTCATGAACAAAGTTCCAAATTTCGGTAATGTCTGTTCGATTCTGTCATAAATCATTCACGTTGTACATATTATTTCTTTTTTCGCGACCCACCATTGCAGATAGACGAAGAAAGGCGTATTCACAGGAATTACTAAAATACCTGTGCCACGCCACTGTCTAGTCGACCCCTCTATTTTAAGAAGCCACACTTAAGGCCTGCATCCAATCACACATTACCAGAGGCCTCCGTGTTGACGCCATCCAACTGACTCTCCACCGTCAAACGAATTATGTTCCTGGACTGGATTCCATCCCGTACCGTCTCATTAATGAATGACATCTACTTTTCCATGGCTACATATGTAGTTTATTTCATTTGATTGAGTATTTCCCTACCACTAGGAAAATATGAGATACTGATATTCTCTAAGCCTAAAACATCTAAGCAATCCATAATGTCTTGTTGAACAATACAAATAACCAACGGTTTCAGTAAAATATTAAGAATCTACACAATCCATAATTCAACAACACACTCACCTAAGCTTTCAGTAAAATATTAGAAAGGGTCCTCTAAGGAAACTGCACAAATACTTGTAATTTCACAATATCTTACCATTTCATGAAGAAGTGCCTATTCCTTATTTCTGTATCAATGATTACCTACCATGCCTTACATTCATGATCACCAATCAATATAACAGCGTGAAATCATCCTGTATATTACTATTATGTCTGTATATCTGAATATTTTACAGATTACTGAATCGGTTTTCCCTTCAACGTCTGAAGATCGATACAAACAACCGAAGGATTCAGAAGACGATTCTTTCTCATCTACGTCTCCTTCTCCAATCCAAGACTGGAAAGCAAGAAAATATCTTCAGCCATCTGAAGTACGTATTAAGTCAAATGTGAACAAAGCCCGAGGATGGAAATCAGGAAACCATCTTCCGCCATCTGAAGTTCATATTAATTCCAATATGTACGAAGTCCAAGACTGGAAATCAATGAATTATCTTCAGTCACCTAAAGTACGAATTAAGTCAAATGTTCACGATGTCCAAGACTGGAAATCAAGGAAATGTATTCCGCCATCTAAAACATATTATAAGTCTAACGTACACGAAGTCAAGGAATGGAAATCAAGAAACTATCTACTGCCATCTAAAGTACGTATTAATTTAAAGTTATTAATATAAGGGCGCCTTTGTTAAGATAAAAGCCTCCATGGTATTTTTCGTTTTATTACAATAATTTAACATTATTAAGTACATATAAGATAAATATTATAAACATTAGCATACAATTCAGTACTGTTTTGACCCTAACGCCCTGGCTAACGCACGAAAGCCAATCAGTAACTACTCTATGTGTTCCACAAAATTAAGTTACGTCCTACAAACCCAATCACCCTTGCTCAAAATAACATTAAAACAATGAAATTAGAAACTCTGCTACAACATCGCCACGTCTTGCACACAATTGAGGACCTCTATGGAAAATAGACCCAAGTCAAAAATTTCAAATTTTACAGGAGAGACAGAAAATGTTATAGTGAACTTGTTATTGAAAATATTTATTTCAAGCAATACGATGTATTTCCAACATTTTGCATGAGAAGTTATCAAATATTATTTTAATTTTAATGTTAAAAGCCTTTTTTATCGCGGAAGACATTAATATATTATGAGTTAATGATATGCTCACTTGTTATTGGTTGGATCGGTGAAGCGAAAAATACCACGTGGTAGCCCTAAACATCCTGTTTCTAACGTGATTCCAACACATGTTTCGTCACCAGTCCCGCATTGAAATGAGCATTATTTAGATATTTTGTCCCCTGTACCAACCCCCCCCTCCCCACCGGATCGCTTCGAGACGTTCCATCCAGGTCACGTTCGGGATGAATATCCTTTCGATCGACGCCATTTTCGATTTTTCCCCTACCCGTTCCAGAAGAGCTCTTTTTGGCACCGTAACCATAGCTCCATTCACCAAGCCTTTTACCTCGGTTTAAAGAACTCGGACCAAACAGTTCCTTGGTTGCATTGTTTGAAGTTATAAATACGTTCATATCAGTTCCAACAACCTACTACATAAACAACACCTAGGACCTCTGTGGAATATTGGCCCATGTCCATGGACACAGAACCTTTTCGACGGAGTGGAAATTTTTAAAATTGTTCTTTTTTCAATCACAACATGAGATTCTTGCACATAACTTTATTTCCTCATGTACTCCAGCACATAAACAGTACTTTTTAGGGGTCCCTGGTTCGAATCCCGGCCTGGACATGGAAGTTTGTTAGTGTCCATTCATCAGTTTCTTCGCGTCATCACTCATCCCCATCTTTGCAAATTAGTCAAAAAGTGGCACAAGAAATAAAGTAAAATATAGCAAATCACTCTAAATAACTCTAATGGGTACTTTAAGCCTTAAACGTCAAATTTAAGAAAAAAGCGAATTTGGGCCCATCTTTAGTAGAGGTACTAAATTACATTAGCATATAAGAAAAGTCAAATTGGAGTCGTGAATATAAACAGCTTAACTCGGTACAAACATACTAAATTATAGCAATGTCTGCGCGATTATGGTTCATAAATCACCCACGTCGTACACTATTCCTTTCTGTGACACTCCATTATAGACAGACGAAGAATAATCCGATGCCTTTGCAGACCACTTTCGAGACGTTTTCACACTAACTACCCTAATACTTGCTCCAACCCATAATCCAGTCGACTCTTTCTACTTTATGATGCCACCCTTGAGGCCTGCAGCCAATCACACATTACCAGAAGACCTCCATGTTGACGCCATCCAACTGAGTCTCCACCGTCAAAAGAATTCTGTTCCTGAATGAGATTCCATCTCGTACCGTCTCACTAAGGAATGGCCTCTACATCTCCCTGACTTCTTAACAGTAATACATACTTCAATCCTTCACACTAGGTGCTTCCCTTCCACGAGTAAAATATCATACACTGATATTCCTTAAATCTAAAAATTTTCACAATCAATAATGTCTTATTCAACAATACAACTCACCAACAGTTTCAGTAAAATATAACTAATGTCTAAGGAAGCTGCATAAACACTTGGAGGTTCACAATCTCTTTTTCAACATTATTATGTTCACGTAAGATAAATAACATTAACAGTCCCTGACCGTGTTGTAGTTTTTTGGCCATAATGTTTTTATTTCATTACTTCTTTCACAATTATCTACATTTATTGTGGAATTTTCACGTAATTATTGTAATACCGGACTATTGTTATTGTTGGGGTTAAAGGAGGTCGTATCGTGGAGATGATCAAATCACCTCCAAAGTGGACGGGTTCGGGAATGTGTGGGGCACATACCCTCACATCCCCTAAATGTGCATTCATGACACCAATAGCTTTACTTTTTTTACTTTACTTACCGTATCATAAAGGAATGACTTCTACTTCTCCATGACCTCTTACCACGAATATATAATTTTCTTCTTCCCACTGGATATTTCCCTATCACGAGGAAAATATCGGAAACTGATGTTACTTAAACCTAAAAAATAACCACAATCCATAATGTCCTATTGAACAACACAACTCACCATTGCTTCCAGTAAAATACATAGAAATCTCTACGTAAGCTGCATAAAAACTTGTAAGTTCACATTCTCTTACCACTTCATCAAGGTTTTCTTTCTTGTATCTATTTCATTTCTGTATCTATGATTATATACCACGCCTTACGAACATGATCACCAATCAATACAACACCTTGAAAGCATCCTGTATTTTACTTTCTGACATAAATATATCTAAATATTTTACAGATTACTGAACAGGTTTTGCCTTCAACGTCTGAAGATCCACACAAACAACCGAAGGGACGTACTTTTCCTTGTGTAGTCCAAGACTGGAAATCAAGGAACCATTTTCAGCCATTTGAAGTACGTATTAAGTCAAATGTAAACCAAGTTGAAGACTGGAAATCAAGAAACCAACTTCCACCGTCTAAAGTACGTATTAAGTCATTTAAAAACGAAGTCCAAAGCTGGAAAACAAGAAAGTATCTTCCTCCATCTGAAGTGCGTATTAAGTCAAATGTACAAGAAGTACTAGACTGGAAGCCAGTAAAGTATCTACAGCCAACTAAAGTACGAATTAAGTCAAATGTACATGAAGTCCAAGACTGGAAATCAGGAAACTATCTTCAGCCATCTAAAGCATGTATTAAGTCAATTGTACACGATGCCCAGGAATTGAAATCAAGAAACTACCTGCTGCCATCTGAAGTACGTATTAAATTATTATGAGTTATTAGTGTTATAACGTCTTTACAAGAGGTAAAAGCCTCCAAGCTATTTTTCGATTATTACAATGATCTGTGCATCTTGAATAATTCTTATAATTATTATGTATATTTAAGATAGATAATAGTAACAGTTGAATAATGCTGTGTGTGTGCACGACGTTGCTTTACATCATCTTAAAGGGGATCCCACTTTAAACTGTAGTTACAGTTCCGACTAGCCTCTATGTGCATGAAGTGAGCTTAAAACAGAAACTTAAGCTCGCAAAGGAGGTAATAGTTAGACAGTTTGCAGAAAGCAATATAATAGATAACGAAACTAGTCGCTACTAATGAACAACACTAGTCAAAGGATAGTCAACCGGTTGTTGTTAAGAAGCAATTCTATTTCAAAATAAATGAATATACGTACAAGATGTAATTTAAACTGTGCCCGTGAAAGACAGAAAGCTACAGAGGACATCGAACAACTGGTCGTTGGTGTGTGGTTTTGGCACTACAAAGGTTGAAAAGAGGCCTGTATGATCCTTGCATTTAACCCTGGGGGACTTTGTCACCCCACAACCACGTTTTTCCTTGCCGTGTAGACATGACAGTCGCCACCCTGTCATCTGTTCTCGCATTCTTTCATTGGAGTTTTACTACTGACGGAGGAAGCCGCCATCCTTCTCTCTAGTTTTGTCTACATACCAGAGGCGCGTTTCCATTTGCATGTATTCTTCGGGTGACTAAGTCTTCCCATGCGCCTTCTCGTGTAACTAAAATTTTACTTTTTATTATTATGTTTTTGGTTACTTTTGTATCTATTATTAGTTTTATCACCGATCACTATTATAACTATAAAGTTTGATATTTATTTAATATTTCTATCATTTCATCAAGCCATTTATCAGATAAACAACAACTTCTTATTGTATGCTTGAAAAGAAATAAAAAATACACATTTATAAACATTTGTAAACTCAAAGACACAAACATAGTATGTTTAAAATATACAAATATATTATGTAAGAATATTGTATGAGTGCAAAGAAATAAAAAACATATTTGTAAACTTAAAAATAAAAATAAAATTTCTAAGAATCTTATTATTTTACAATACTATTGTTATTTATATCATAAATATGTGTAAACTCGAAGATGTGAAAATAAAAAAAATAAACGTTTGTACATTCAAAGACACAAATAAAGAATGTAATAACACGTCTAAATATAGGTATTCCATGAAAAACGGCTGGGGTGCCAAAGTCCTGCTCATGTTATAAAATATAGCGCGCCCGCCGGAGGGTTAATTATGTATCTGACTTGTCGTCGTGATTAGCCATGGAGGGGCAACGCGATTGCATCTACCGGGCTTGTTCACCAGCGCGGACTGCTTCGCTCCACCCACTCACTTTCTCCTCTTCTGCACAGCTATCAGCGGCATTGATCCACAGATTACTGAGAAGAGTGTAGACTCCTCTCTCTCTGAAAAAGCTACGGTCTGCCTTCTGTGGAAGCTGGCTGTATCCTACACCAGAAACCCCGCAGACGGGCTTGCAAACTTCACAATTGCCGAAAAAAATCCAAACCCTCTAAACAACGAAATATTGTGCAGGGTGGAGTCCATATCGTCTTTATATACGGCAGCCTCTGACGTGGAACAATATGCTACGACAAACAGATAACTAAAAACATCAAATGAATTTCATGCACCAGACGTGTGATTTCTGGCTTTGCACAGTTGCACATCCGTGTGTTGTTTGTCAAAGTTCTTCATGTGATGCAAATGAGCATTTCTCTATATGTCAACTTGTATTAATGCTACTTCCTGCATCTTTCTGGATGATGCACGTAAACTTTTCCTCTGAACTGGTGACTTTATGCATTATTTTGCTTCAACCGATGCATTTACTACTTTGTGTTTTACTCCACATACACTAGCATTGATCAGTCACCACTTCTACTCAATAAACCTTTGCAGTTAATCTATGTTCGTATAAACACATCCGATGACATGAAACTGTTTAGAAAATTATTAGATTATAGTGTATGAATATATGTTACTTTACAGAGCAAATAATAATCCATTTCTTTAATTTTTAATATCATTTTCTAATATTTCAGGTAGTGTTCTCAAATGACTCAGATTCAAACTATGGAACTGAAGATGATGTTACAATTTACACGGTAAGCAGCGATGAAGAGGAGTCCCTAGTGTACAGAACTAGGGACTTCTAAAATAGTTTCAATTGAAATTACGTTTTGTAATTGAATTATTTGTGATTGGTCAGTTCTCTCAGTGCATCCCAGTTTTACATTTAAAACATTAGCTTACATTTTTTTAAAGTGATAATTTTAATTAAGATTTACATAGTAGTTACCCTATAAACTTACATTTTCATGTTTTCATATACAGTATCTGCATATATCCTGAATGGAAATAACCAGAAGCAAGGGATCAAAAACACCGTTCATGCAACTAGTTTGAAAAGCATTTCTATTTAAAATTTGCTTCTCCTTCATTAAAATTTTCAAAACAATTGAAGACATGCACGTGTGTAAAGCGTTTACTATAAGAATATTGATAATGGAATCAAGTTACTTACAAATCATTACTGAATTAACACATCAATAAATTATGGGCATAACCAAAAGTGATTTTCTTAATTAATCCTGGAAATATAATTCCTAAATATTTCATGGTAGGCACCTTAAAATGTCCGAATGACTTATTACATCAAGTTCGTAAGCCAAATATTCAGCCAATTTTTTTGGCTAAAATATTATTCCATGTGGAGGTAACTTATCAGTTAAACTTATTAATTGAAGTTGCTCTTAAACTAACTTACAGAATCTTAGCAAATTAACAAACTCTCCTTGGAAGAAACCCCAACATATTATTTATTTACCAATACATGTAATTAACATTGTGTGTTGTAATAGTATTGAATATATGTAATAATTATATCATTCTGTCTTGGTGCAAATTAGGATTTTTTCCATAATTCAAATCTTGCAAGAGGAAAGTTATTTACTGGAACCAATTCTCTTTACAAATAAACATACACTCTGGTGTATAAAGAACGTGATAAATGGTGCAGCCAGAGAAAATTTCCCAACCTAACATTATTTGAATTGGTAACACATTAGTTTCACCGTAAAGCTATTTTATATTGTTTATGTAAAAAATACGTGTGAAAATAGTGAAAGTGCATCCTTAATACGTCTTTCCTAATAAATTATACAAGAAATTTCTATATCCAGTCCATTATATGTTAATTAGGGTAATTGACATAGCCATATCCAGATATTTTATAGATATCATATCTACGTCACTTTCACATTCAATTAAACTTTTCAGATCTTTAATTTTACAGTTCAGGTACATGTATGTGAGATTTAAGCACTTAACTTCTTCATCAAAAGAAATACGTTTAATATTACGATACGCACTACAATTATTAATGTATGGACATCATTTTGAAGCAATAATATCTTAAGCAGTTGCTGCGTCATGTGCAAAAAATAACGTAAAAGTAATTTGGACACGTTAGTATTATGAAATTTCCATGCTTAATATAAAAAATTGACAATATATTAATTATTAAGAAGTTACAAACTTAGTTATTAAGTTATGTTTTTGTTACAAACAATTGTTATGACACGTGAAGTTGATACTATCAATAAAAATTCTGGACATATGTATTTATAGTAATTAATTTGGAATTATGTACATTGAAAAATTCTGTATCCCTCTATACATTGTTGTTACACACACACACAATCAAACGCACAGGCGCATATGTGTATGTGTGTTACTCAATATTGTATTGTTACGTTCATGTTTACCTGATCATGACTAGTGCATTGCTATATTTTTTTGAAAATATTGTAACTTTTTTTAATAAACTTAACTGTTTTGTCCAGCATTTTTGCAATTTACTGTTATTGAACTCTTGTAAATTACCAACATATAAGCAATCTTGTGTTAATATTGCATCATAAATTTCAATTATTTTCAATGTTTGCAAATCGTATAATTCGAATTTTGAATACTTTTCTGCATGAGGGTGTGTCTTGTGCTCATTATAGAATGTATTCAATGTACAGAAGTGTATTCTAAATAAACAAATTGTTTAAAATGCCATAGTTTGTATTAAGTGTGTACGCAAGGTATTAGTCAGCAGCGTCTTTTGAGTGCCTGTGATGTTTGCGCTGCATGTGTCAATCGTGGTGAAAGAGTTATTAGTTTCTAAATAAATATTGTATTGTAAACTGAATGACGTGTCCATTTTCCTCTTCAGCGTCAACAAATGTAGTCCGGCCGATACGCGCAGATATTTTTCTGAATTGTGCATTTTTGTGATAAAAGCATGAAACTTCAAATGTAGTTTAACATCCGTCTTAATATAATTTTAAAGATTAGAGGCATTTAAAATACCCTATTGGTGAGCAATGGCAGACGTTTTCAAAATGGTGGCCGATTTATTAGTATATCTTTTGACACAAGCGGTGTAAATGAACTTTTATTGGTCCTGTTTGAAGATTTATCTCTATTATTGGTCAGAGGAAAGGAAAACTTTCCAATAAGGCCCACGAAAGCATTCTAATTGCGTATTAGTGACGAAAAACACCTTGATTGCCTATGTTTAAGGGGTGAGTTTTCAAGATTGTTTATAATAGCATGTTGCTCTTCAAACCGCTTCAGTTTTGAAGTCTGAAGTGTAATCGTTAATTATCAGCACTTTAGTTACTAATTATTAGATTTCACGGATGTGGATATATGTGTTGTATAAATTCCAGGGGCAAGAACACAAACAAAGATCGAACCATTTAATGCTACTTGAAAGAGTCTCTTGCACATCACCAAAGTTATTAAATGTTATCCATTAATAAAATTGTTTAAATTATCAAATTATTGCTTATAATAAATACCTGAGAAAATATCAATACAATCAATAAATGCTCTTAGTAACATCAAGAAATCATAATTATCTTCTTCAAAGGGTGACTTGTCCTTCGTCACAGCCACCGGATCTGCATAAGGGGCGGCGCCAGGGGGGCGCGAGGGGGTGCTTGCTCACCCCTTCATTTTCTTCCGCACCCCCTACGTTCAACTGAAAACACTAACCCTTACAATGTCATATAAGACATGTCATATTAAGCGCCGAATGTTAGGTACTGAAGTAAGACCGTTATTCTTGTATGAAACATGCAAGCATTGATACTACTCTGAAAGAGATGCCGATTTCCAAACTTTTCTACACTGCCGTCAGCCTCTATAAAGTTCAGCGGCCGTTTTTTTTTCTTTCGTCAGCATTGTTGTTATGTATTTTTTCTTCTCTTGTTTCTTCAAGTGATCCGTTTGTGGTTTTCGATAATTACCTGTAGGTTAATGTGAGTAATGTTTTTTTTTCTTTTTCTTTTTTGCATTGTCGATAAATGGTTTATTTTCCGTCTACTTGATCTTCCTCACACTGAAGCAAACGTTTCAGTTGCTTTCAAGGTAACACCAAGTCATGCTCGGGAAATTATTAAATGCGAGTTGCAACGTGAAGGGTAGTTTTCTTCTTAACACGTTCTATGTATTTGTTCCACGTAACATGTCTAGTAAACGTACCATTTCAGACTTTTTCAAAAACTGTTAGGAAGAGGCCCAATGTTCACGAAGACATTTTGCAGTTCGTTGTTGGGAATAATGCGGCAGAAGGGATTTTAACGAAAACGAAGTTGCTGTGCACTTCGTGTTTTGTCCTGAAGTGGCAGACGGAAGGAACAAAGTACTGGGAACAATGTACTATGTATTTTGTATCCCCATTGGTTACATTAAACAGGTTCAAAAATCGTGTTTAAAAGGCAAGGATAATTTCATTTTGTATTTCACTACATAGTTCAATAAGACTGCAACGTATATCTGAATGTTTACACTGTACGACCACTTTCTTAGAGTATAAAACTTAATACATATCATCATGGACGTCCAGGGGGAGGGCAAGGGGGCACAGCCTCCCTGGAAAATGAATGCAGGGGTGACCACAGGGGGGTTTTATGGCGCAGGTTGCGCCATCGAAATTTTTTGGGGGATTTTTTCCCTTCAAATAATATACAATTCAACATTTATATCTTTTCCAAAATATATGTAAAAATTTTACACCTTAAATGCGCCATATTTAATCCAGTAGATGAAGAAATGCAAGTGTTTAGGCCATTATCGAAAAGGGAGGGGGGAATATCGAACTCGTACATATTAAGCCTTAATTGACACATGGGTTCGAGGGGGATTCTGAATTAAACTTTAAGGGGGACAGTATCCAACTCTAGGTCTTAGATTATGCCGAGAAATTTAGTTAGAGGGGGATTGAGCATTAAATTGAGGGGGTATCCAATTCTTGTGTATTACTATTGTGTTAGACTGTTGCGGAAATTCTGGTGTGGAGACTGAGAATTAACTTTTTGGAGGAGGCAATATCCACTCTTCAATATTAACAGTAAGTCTAAAATTGGCATGGAAATTTTGGTGGTAGAATTGAGTATGAAATTGAAAGGGGGAGATAGACAGTTCTTGATAAAGTGTTAAATCTTAGATTGTCAAGGGATTTCTATAGTGGAGAGAGAGAGTTTGAACATTACATTTTGGAGACTGCATTTAGCCATAGGGCCTCCACACGTTTTCGACCCCGAATGTGAAAAAAGGAAAAGCTGGAAAAGGAAAAGACTAAATATCTCGGGATCTTAAGAAAGTATTGACACCCCATTAAATTAATATTCTTCAAAGCCTGCAAAGAAATGGATGTAAAAATTTTCTTGCTCGATTCGATCGCAATAATTTGTTGCTACGATGTGTGTTTGGCGCTTTAATAAAATGAATATGAAGTTTTGATTGATTTGGTGTTTTAAGTCCAATTTATGCAATCTTAGGCTAATTGGGACTGAACCTACAGTATATATCCACCCGATATTCTCGATTATGATGAAAGATTTTATGATGCTATTATAAACAATCTTGAAAACGCATCCCTTAGACATAAGCAATCAAGATATTTTTCGTCATTAATAAGCATTTAGAATGCTTTCGTAGGCCTTATTGGAAAGTTTTCCATTCCTTTGACCAATAACAGAGATGAATCTTCAAACAGGACTAATAAAAGTTAATTTACACGACTTGTGTCAAGAGATATACTAATAAATCGGCCTCCATTTTGAAAACGTCCGCCATTGCTGACCAATAGGGTATTTTCAATGCCTCCAATCTTTAAAATAATATTAAGACGGATATTAAACTACATACGAAGTTTCATGCTTTTAGCACTAAAATGCACGATTTTACACGTATAAGCCGTACTAATGTACATAGCATGTACATAGTGCCCTCTCATGTCACTCCCCTGCAGTCGATTAAATATAGTAATTTTGGTTATATAACCCTTGATGCAAGGCTACCAAACGTCCTAATTTGGTCCGGACAGTTCACTATTTTTAATTCCTGTCCTGACTTTTTCGAACTGCAGTCGTATCAATCCCTAAGATTGTATGTTTATTTTTATTAAAGTCTCTCTGAACGCTTCACGTTGACCAGGGCATTCACTTGTTTTTCTCAGTTGTCTCAACCTCTGAGGCATGTTTACAATGCATTGTGTTGTGCCATGCAAACCTCCTGAGCATTCAGGAAACAGGTAATACTTCTGGTTATAGAGTCAGCGGTTTGCATGGTAGCAATTAAATAACACGATTCGGCATAGAGGAAGAGCTCGATGGCCTAGTAATATAGAGGTGAGACAAGCTGAGAGGGGACTGACTTTTGGGATTGAGTTGAGAGAGACGAGGTGGTCAGCAAGGCAGTAGGTCAGAAGTGGAAGGACGCTTTGGTCAGCATAGTGGAGAAGCTTACAGAGGACTTCGCTTATTTTAGTCAGCTCACTACTTCAGATAGACAGGTAATTATCCTAACACCCCGCCATGATTCAGGTTCAACGGTTCACAAAGCCCAACGAGTGACCATTGTCTTTTCTGTAGTTAAGTTCCTTAGTGTGATTTTGTATCTTTCGCATTGCCAAGCGTTAACTCGTCATGCCAATGACGAGTGCAGTCATCAGAGGATGAATGATGAGTAGTTTACATTACCCATTGATTAATTGGTTAACAGTTTAGGTATTCATAAGATCCCACGGACTTTAAGGTTCGTTACGTGGTGGAGATTAACGGGTCTTTTCATTTTTTCAGAAATGTAAAGAAATTGTTAACCTATTCAACCCCACCCCAAATTTCGTTTCGATTTGGACTTCTCATCCATTTCCTCGGAAATGCAATGTGAAAATAGAATGTTATCAAGTTGAGGTTTCAACAATTAATATTAAATTCACACCCACCCTAAAATTTTGCTCATTTGTTTAGTTTTTTTTTGTATGCCCTTACCACAATTGATTTTGAAAATACATAGGGCTTAAAGGTTTTTAACATTAATGGGGGGAGAACAATTCATATATGCCATGATAGATGTCGAGCTTTCACCTTGCTGATGAACTCGATGAAACATTAGATCAATTATTAGATATAGCACGAGGAACTACAACTTTTAATTAGATGTCAGCGGTCCAACTGCAAGTTCTACCCCCAAATTTAAACGTAGCCCAATATTAACTAGACGCCTTCAGCGACAGTTATTAGAACAACAGGAAAAGGAAAAGCAATTAGAGTACCAAGGTCAGGATATTAGAGATTTAGGCCCAACACAATTTGTAACTATGGCTCAGTCTCAGTTTGTTCCCCCAACTATTTTAGAGGGTATCCCAGTTTAGGGGATAGCCGGGGAAGACGTTTCGAAATTTTTAGATAGCCTTGCCATCTTAAATGGTTGGAACAGCGCCAGAAAACAGGAATTATTTCCAGCCCTTCTTTCCGGCCCAGCTTTACGATGGTATCAGACTTGGAAAGATGTTCCAGAAAATCGAGATAGGTCTTACGAGGATATACAACAAAAATTTAAAGATGAATTTACAGTGTCCTTGGATCAACTCCAGATCGAGGATAAAATTCGATACAGGTTGCATAAGGAAACTGAGCCAGTCACAAATTATGTTCGGGACAAGCAGCTACTTTTACTTAAGGCAGACCCCAAAATGAGCGTTCAACAGCAGATTAAACAGATTATATTAGGACTGCAGGTGGATTACATGAAGGATATCCATCATAAAGAGATATCCATCAGTGCATGCGTTGCTTAAAGATTTAAAATCCTTCGAAAAGCTTCAGTTTTTGATGAGGCAGCGCAAGCTGAAAGAGCTGAGGTGCGAAGATCAAAGGGACAGTTTATTCCTTCCTTTGCACAGTGCACCAACACTTTCGCAACAGCAGCAGATTTTATTACAGAATAACAATCTGGCTACTGCTGAGTCTGCACAATCGTGACCTACTTCTGGGATCGAAGCAAGATTCAATGCCTTGCAAAAGGAGGTTGAGCAATTGAAATTAGCTAATAATCCTCCAAGTAACAAAGCTCAAGTCCAGGCTCAGGAAACTGGTCTGGAAGCAAAATTAGCGAGTCTTACTTTTAGACTGGATAGCATTGAGGATCAGAAACAGCACCCTGGCACCGATTCATCTAGTCAGAAACAATTTAGAGACCCATGTTATAGAGAGCATTATCAGACAGGAAACAATTATAGAGGTTCCTACCGGGGTAACAATAATAGACGACCACAGTACAATAGGGGTATAGGAATGGACGCCCTAATAATAATAACAATTCAGATCGCAATAGGCGATATGGCAATACCCAACAATGGCGAGGACGTGGAAACTTCCGCGGACAGAACTCGCGGGGTTCCTCGTCTTCAGCAGGGCGAGGCCAGGAAGACAGGGAAGAGCAACGAGGGAGACCACGCTGCTCGATTTGTAACTACCCTAATCACTCGGCAGCCACTTGTTTTCAGAACAAGGAGGCTTTAAACGAACAGTGACTGCCCATAGAAGAGACGTATGCGCAGACTTTGTTGGAAAACAAATTTCAGTCTCTACTTTCCACTATGAGGAATTAATTTACATTAACGCAGTGTTAGGGGGACAACGACAGAGGTTTCTTGTGGATTCCGGAAGCCAAGTATCAGTTACCAGTGATCGAGGTATTCCTTCAACCGCCAAACGTTTTAAAATTCATACGGACATAAGGGGAGTAGCAAAAGAACAAATTGAAATTAAAGAGATTGTCCTGTTAACATTTGCAATAAACGGCCGCAATTTTACCCATCCTTTTCGGATGATTCCAAATTTTGAACATGGGACAATCTTGGGAAATGATTTTTTAAGAGCTCATAAAGCAAATTTGGATTTTGATCAAAATCGACTCACATTGAGGAGATTTGGTACTCCTCCGCGGAACCAGTTAAGGACGGAACACAGAAAAACCTTTGACGTATCCATAAAAGTTGCTAGTCTGATCAGGGATTTATATGTGCCAGAATTTGTGCATTCCTGTCAAATTGACAAATTCTAGTAATCAGAATTTAACTTATTTAGAACCAGATTTACAGTTTCAAATGGACACAGGCTTAATGGTGCCTCGAGCCATTGTAAATCCGGAGTCATTTTTAATTTGGATTATTAACCCAAATTCTTACAAAATTAAAATTAGGAAAGGGGCACGCTTAGGTACCGCAGAGGCATGGCAAAATCCAGTACCAGCTTCGCGTCATATTGCAGATGACGAAGTAAATAACGTTATGGTGACCAAGGAGACTGGCACCATGACAAAACCAGTGCACGACATTACTAAATTTGACATTAATCCAGCATTAGAGCCCGATCAGAAGTTGCAACTTAGACAATTATTAGAGAAGTATGTAGATGTGTTTTCTTGGTCTGAGCAGGACATTGGTTGTGCCACTAATTACACGCATCGTATAAAGTTAAAGGAAGATTCTGATTTCACGTCCCAGCCTACCCTATACCTGTACACCTGCGTAAGGAAATTAATCAGCAAATTGACAACTTGCTAGAAGCAGGGGTCATCAGTCCTACAACATCACCCTACAATTCACCAGTTTTTCTTGTTAAGAAGAAATCAGGAGCTTATCGCAGGGTGCAGGATTTTCGATTACTTAATGCTAGGTCTGTTTTCGATGCAGTTTCGATAGGAAACATTTCAGAGATACTGCATAATATGCCGGTAAGAGCTACTACTGTAGTGCCGACCTGAAAGAAGGATTTTTTCAGATACCATTAGCGGAAGAATCGAAAAAGTACACTGCCTTTACTATACCAGCCAAGGGACAATTTGCCATGAATTTTACACTATGGGACATGTGACATCTCCCGCGGCGATGACCCGATGTGTCCAGCTCGCTACAGCGGGGATGAATGACAATAACTTTGCCTTTTATATCGATGACATGTTTGTATTTGCTAATACATTTAAGGATGTGTTGGTGAATTTAGAGAAAATGTTTCAATGTTTACGATCTGCCGGATTGAAATTGTTCATTTCGATACTACGAGACAATTGCCTTAGGCCACAATGTGGGCAGATATGGGTACCGTATCAGCGATAGAATCCTGTCATCCATTAAGAATTATAAGGTTCCCACCACCACAAAAAAGGTTAAAATGTTTTTAGGTCTTTGCAGCTACGTGAGGAAGTACGTCAAATATTTTTTCCGACATTGCATCACCATTACAAGGTTTAATTCGTAAGGGCAAGAAATTTACATGGGGTCCTGAACAACAATCAGCATTTGAGAAATTAAAGGAAGCACTAATTACTGCACCTGTTTTGTTACCTTAAGATCCAGCGAAGAACACCAAGGTTTTTACCGATGCTTCATCTCATGCGATCAGTGGCGTATTGATGCAGCCCAAAGCTGAAGGAGAGTACTTGCCATGTGCGTACTTCAGTAGAACGTTGACGGACACTGAAAAAAGATTGTGCGTCATTGAACAAGAACTAACAGCAATTTTATATTAGGACATCCCGTAATTTAAGCTCTAAGCTTCTTCGATGGAGTAACCTTTTGGAGGATTTTTCATTTACTCCTGTACATGTTAAAACTACGGAGAACATCGCTAATCCCCTCATCAGAGAATGTTGAGAAAATGTAGAGGATGGCAACACTGAAGAGGACATTCCCGAACCCAGGACACTTACATTATTTGATGCAACCACAGATGTCGCGGAACATCAGAGACAGGATTCCTTTTTGGCCCAATTATTAAGATTTTGGAGGACCCAGACAGGAACGATGGAACACTACCTTTATCCATCCAAAGGCAGGTTTATCATCATGTGTTGGAAGATGGTGTATTATATAGACAAGAGAAATTAGGAGCCACTACCAGGAAATTGTTATGCATTCCAATGACGTTACTTGATTCTGTGATTGAGACACTCCACGCTTCACCCATAGGAGGTTCTCATCTTGGATTTACCAAATGTTACAATGTTGCTTTATCACGAATTTATTTTCCAAATATGAAATTGTTTATTCAAAGGAAAATTAGGGAATGTATTACATGCCAGCAGAATAAACGCCGTCCAGGTTTACCATCAGGAGAACTGTGTACTTTTCCTGCACAGAAGCCATTCCAGCGGATTTGCCTAGACTTTTCAGGTCCATATCCTCCTTCATCCAATCTTCGTCACCGATATATAATTGCCGCAACAGATTTTGGGACACGGTATTTAATAGCCAAACCAGTTGCGGATTGTACGGCCAGTACAGCAGCTGAATTCGTGTATGAGGAAATAGTGTTACGCTATGGAACCCCACATGATATTTATACCGATCGCGGATCAGCATTTAAATCTAAGCTCTTTCAGGAACTTGGCAATAAATTGGGAATAACCATCAAGTTTTCGCCAGTAGGTTTACACAATTCGATAGGGCTTTCCGAACGTAACCACGGCGTACTACAGAGTATCATGAAGTGTTATGTTAATTCAAAACACACTGATTGGGTCCAATATTTACAACCAAGTGTATTCAGTTATAACACTACAAGGAATCAGAATTTGCGGTATAGCCCATTCTTTTTAGTACATGGATTCCAACCTACTTTGCCCTGGGAGCTTGCATTACACACACCAAGCTGTGAAAATGTGGAGAATGATGTACGGTTCTGAGTATTGGAAAAAGCAAGAACCAATGCTACGGATAACCTGGAGAACCGACATGTTGAAGTAAAGAAGTATTATGATCGTAAGAGGAAACAGATCAAATTTCAACCAGGTGATAAAGTATTAATTTTTGACAGCACCCAGAAAATTGGAACCGCACGGTGCTTTTCAGGTATTTATAAAGGCCCAGCCACAGTTATCCGAGAACAGAATCCTAACACATACCTGGTGGAATTCCAGAACAAGCGCGGAAAGACATTAGTGGACTCTATTGCCGTCCAGAGACTCAAAAAATACTATGCGCCAGATGACGGTGAAGGCGAAGAGAACTTGGCAGGTCAAGATGAAGATGAAGATCATCAAGAGGACAACGCGGACTCACGCATGGATAATGGTCACTAAAATGAAAATTCATATAAGTAACAGGTTTAACTGTTTCACTCGCGTGACATAATAATAATTTATAATAAAATGGCACTAATAATATTAAAGGTTAAAAGCAGACTTATTATTTAATAATGTGCCTTAGGCACAAAAGATTTTTTTGCAGTATGTAATAATACTAGCTCAGCGAATACATCACTAGAATTTTATAGTTACTCTTCAGAAGCAGGTATATAATTATATTAGCAAAGTTTATTTTAAGCGCCAGTTATGAGAATATTTATTGTATATGAATATGTAGACGTCGACGTCAAGATTTTTGCGCTTCAATAACAAGTATTTTCCTTGGATATTGGATAGCTACCGATAATCCTGGAAATCCATTCTGCCATCGCAGAATCATAATGATTAAACGACAACGGTTTTAGTTGCTAACTTTGCCACAATAATATGCTAAGCATATTTTAGAATGAGTTGAGAGAATTAAAGATTCTTCAAGTTTTAGTGATGTTAGTATTTTAATGCATTTAAAGATCGCACAAATAATAATAATAATTTTATTTCAGGTAGTCAGGAGTAAATCACTCCAACATTACCTTGTACCTCAGTACGGTTCGATTGATTTTAAGTATTTAAAAATAAAGATAACACCTGAAATTAAATAAGATAAGTTTGCAGTAAAATTTAAAATAAGATAAGTTAATCAGTGCTAATAAATTTAGAGAATAAATAAATTATATCAAATAAATAAATTACGCAGATAAATTGAGCCTAGAGTTAGAAATAATTAAAGTTGAGTTAAAATATTTATTACTTTAAACTAGGCAGGCTTAAAGTACGTATTAGTTTTGAAGAACTGTTTGTTTTGATTGCCTAAACAACATGAAAATCATTGCGATTTTAGCTATTTTAAACGGATTTCTTCCATACGTAAAAGCTTCAAATTTTATTTATCTGTTGAACAAGTCCTTTGACTATCCTTATAATATAATTACAATTTTATTATTATATTATAATAATAAATTATTATTATTATTTTATTATTAACAACATTAACAACATTTATTAGTATTTTTATAATTTTCATAATTTGTTACTCTCAATGTCAACGCAAGAAATCTATTATTTATGACCATGAGTGTACCAACGAATTACCGTTAAGTCAACTTAAGAATGATTCATCGTTCATTGACCAGATTTACGACGATGTTGCTTCAATGGTTGAAGTGGTACCATTGAAAGATAGAGTTCAGGAGTTTGCCGTAAGCAAGGGTCCAAATTTTTGTTCAAAACAGTCGCAAAATTGAAAGTGAATTGACTATTTCACCCTGTGTCCAGCCAGTTGTAAAAGTTAAAGATTTATTTGTGAATCAGTCACCAGCAAAAGTCGAGAAAGTTCCAAATGTCACTTTAAAAGCAGAAAGTAAGCCAAATTCTCAGGTTTCCGAACCTGTTGTATCTTTCACGGATCATATTTTTTAGGATTATACGTTTGGCTAGAATTTCCATTATATTCAATACGCTTCAAATTTTAAGTTATAATCCATTTTTTAGGTTTCATTGTACTTTATGCAAGGTTTATTAGTCATTTATTTTGCTAGCACCTTCCCAAGTCTTGTTATTGTATCATCACGGAAGTGGTCGAATTTAATAAACACGCTGTCACAAGCGCCACGATTTTTCCTTTCTCTCCATCCCGACTATGACGTAATTTCAAAAGTCCTTGACTTCATTTCGAATTCTCGCAGCTCTTACTAAATCTTGTTCGTAGTAATTTAAAGTTTTGTAAACATTCACGCATCATTCAGCGCGTCAGCGAATCATCGCCCTTTATTTCCCTCCACCGTGCGTTGCACGGTTAACACCCAAACATCGTTGCCCGTTGAGATTCTTTCGTGAGGTATTCGGACGGAACCCGAACTTACCCGAAGTCGCCGATCACGGCAAAGAGTCTGCAAGAGCCCTCGCTGTAGCGGTTGAGAAATTGTCAGTTACGTGCAGCGACCACAAAATGTAACTTTGCACTACTTAGAATATCTGATGTCAGCAAATTCCGTTCTCCGCGTTTACGCCTTCCAGAGCACGTTGGTAGCTCAGAAAGACTTAGCATAGACTTTGCATATTTTCTTGAACCAGTGGCGTTCGCTCATTAAAATTTTCAGGGTACCAGTTTAGTTACGCATATAGCCATTCGAATTTGATTTTCACGACAGAATTTCATTTAAACAATGTTAGGGATATATTTTTGTTACATAGATAAATTTTGCCATATAACGTCGCATTTATGCACTTCAGGTTAATCACGACCAATAATTTTGCAAAGGAACAACAAGACGAATTTTTTTGTTTTCTCGCAAAATTTTCCAGTTATTTTTATAGAGATATTTATAGTAAGTAAAGTTTTGGGAAATTGACGCATTTTTCATTAGAATCAGGATAAAGATAAACGAAATTTTTGATACAATCAGGGAAATTTTACAAAAGGGCAAGTTTAGCACTTTATGCACATAGAGTAATCAAAATTGTTAGCAACATGCCCAGGCTAAGCCTCGGTGATTGGCACAGGCATGTGCAGCAAAAGTCGCCACGGCACCGTTAGCCTTTCCCAATTTAAACAGTATGGTTTACCACAAATGTTATAATTTGAGAAATTATTAGTATTATCATTTAGTGTTAGGAAAAGTTTGATCACTTACCCTACTCCTGGAACAGATTCCACTCCCTGCAGCTGAGAAATAAGTTTCCCAGCCACAGGAAATCTTCCTCTGCTGACTCCAGTTCCACCTGGAGGGCGCCAAATATCCTACTCCAGTTATTGGGGCAGGACGCTATTAGTTGTGTTAAAGTTTGTATTCGCTCCCAGTACTCCTGTAATAATTCTTTGAGTTGAGACAGGGTGGTTATGTCTTGGCACAGCCTATCACTGATGGCGTACGTTACTAGGTAGCGTACTCGTATAACAACCACGTTGGACTTTCGGCGATTAGGGGGATGTAGTTGGTTATATATATATACCCTGCACCTTTTCTAATTCACTAAGCCACACATCATTCGGATCTATGTTGATGTGACCCATGATTGGTAGTCAACTGAAGGTATTGGCTTTAGAGTTACGGTATCTTTCCCATCTATCGCATGATATTGCTGATGTGTTATTTCCCACCCCTTCTCTAACACCGATCAAGTTACTTATCTGATCCCATACTTAGTTATTACATCCGCATAATTTTAGTTTTACTAAGGTATATATCCCAACGTCAAGCTGTACTGATGCAGGAATTTCTTTTATTACAGAAGCATGGCTACTAGCAGAATTACTTTCCTACTTTGGAATTTAATCCTACTCCTATCCTTGATTAATTTTATTGGATCCCTACCCAACAATGAACTGTCACAAGACATATTTTTCAAATCATTAGGCTTATATTATGAGAGACAAGGGTTAACCATTCATAGCAGTAAGAATATTTTTAGAACTGTGAATATATTCATCGATGCGCATATTCAGGTTGACAATGATTCCGCATGTGCGCAATGGAAAGTCATTCATAATGACACTAGCACCAAAATTAATGATTATCTTACTGAAATTTCTCAGTATTTTCCATGTAAATTTACAGTAGGGGATGTAAGACCTTATTGTCAAAATTTATATCAGAATGTTACTAATACCCACAACACGGAAAAGAGGCAAATATTTCTTAATTTAATAAATTTGTTCAGTGCAGGACTTTCTGTTTTCAATACCATGTCAGTTCATCATTTATCTCAATTAGTTAAAACTTTAGCAGCCAATCAACATCATATCATTCAGGAAGTACAAAATATGAAACAAAGCCAAGTAAAGATGCTCAACATTGTTAATGGGATTTTGGTAGTTTTAAAGCAATCAGTTTTGCATTTAAAGGAAGAATTACTTGCTAAATTTTGTTACGATTATAATGAAGAGAGACATATAGTTGCCTTATTGCACGCCTCTGAGATGATTGAGCGTTTAGATTTTATAATTATGGAAATAGCTACAGGAAAATTACCTTATCATATTTTAACTCCTAATTGGTTCCGTACATTTATTCAGCATCATCCCGATTTTAAAGATTCGCTTTATAAAACAGACATAGGATTATTTTATTCTTTGACCAAAGTATATTTGATTAATTATGAACCCAGTAGTAGATTATTTCATTTACTTCTTGAAACACCTTTAGTACAGATGAATGACATCGCTCCTATTTTTAGAGCAGTTAATTTAGGCATTTTGCGTAACAATTCATGGTCTCGCATTAGACTCCCAGAGTTAACGTACAGTATGCAACATAAGGGAAGTCCACGATTAGTGTAAATTGTTGAGAGCGCATGCGAGCTTAAAAACTTTTTTTATCTTTGCTCGCATAGTGAAGTTACCATCGATAGAGATGTAGAGTGTTTGGAAGATTTACTTTTACACAACAGATCAGTTTCTTGTAATTTTGAAGTGAAATCTATTACTGACAATAAATTATTTCAGTTTATCAGAACACGTAATGGTATTTTAATATCAGGCTCAGGTCAATTCATTGTCATTCAGAATTTGAATAATAATTTGAACACACCCACAGATCAATTCAGATCTGTCTATCAGGCAATCTATATTTTTTAACTATCAGGATTTTTCTCAGATTATTGTGGATCAACAAATTTTACATACAAGAATTTTAGTTTTTGAACAGGTAAAAATTAAGGAAATTGAATTATTACTTAATATTCCCAAGAATTTATCTGATTTCACTATTCCCCAATGGACTCCGCTTGAACTTGCCTTAAAGCAACTTAATCAATATATTAGTAAGGGCATTTCATTTCAGGAATTAGTTTTAAACCCTTTGCCCATGTCTATATTAGTATTTATTATTTGGAATTTATTGCTAACTATAACACTGGTGTATTATTTCTATAAGCACCACCAACTTGCGAGACAGGTTCAATCAGAGCAGCACAGTAATAATTCATAATTTAAGGCAACACATCAATCATGGACATTAATAGTTTAATTACGGTTGTATATTTTTATTTAAATTTTCCTTATTTATTTTCAAAGAGTTATGGCAATTATTTAATCAATTTATTTTAATTTTATTTTATTATGATGAGGCAATTTAACTTAATTTTAAGACAAGGCAATGGAAATGAGTTTGGTTTTGTGTGCATAAACGTGAATTATATCTACCCATCCTTTGCAATTTCCTTTCTTTATTATAATTTTCCCTTGTTTAACCTAACCTGTCTATACGGAACAACGTGGACAAGCAATGCCTACATCAATCTTGGGCATTTTTGTATGAAGGACTTCCACAGAAGCTACCATGCAGAAATACTCATCACCATATTACAAGGAAGCATGCAGACATTTTTTTCTACAAGACGACTACATTTTTCCCGGAAAGCCTATATTCAACCAGGAACTTTCCAATTTAGTGTCACAGACTATCAACGACACCTAGTGAAGGAACCAGATAAAGTTTTCCTCCACACTGTTTTCAGTTGGGACAAATTTTTCCCATCTCCCAAGTTTTACGGGTAAATTACCACACCTTTTACATTACCCAAATTAAGTTAAGACGAAAAGCAATATGCAGAAGAAGAAGAGAAGTAGAGAGAACATATATTCTACAAGCAGCAGTTTCGGTCACAACAATAAGTACAGAATTATTGTTCAAATTGTGCTACAGTGTTTTCCCACACATACACATGCAAGTTTATATCATGTGTATTCATGTGAATATTTACCGTGCATTATGGAAAACAATACTTTTCCATAGCCCTTCTACAAATTTTCAGTTTTGTACCATGCATGCTAGCCAGTTTTTACATGCATTATAGTTTACATTACATTACAAGGAGACGACAAGCGCCAGTTGTGTCAAATTATCCAACGATAGCAATTAGTGCGTTAATTTATTTTTTAAGAGAAAATTTTCATTATGGATAACCAAACGAACATGCAAGAAATAGACAAGCATAACTACAGCACTTTCGAACATTTCAGGAAGCATGCTTTAGTGCCAATGTTTTATGCATATGTTTATCCCAAGCAGTAATTTTTTGTTCACCTACATGGAACATCGTAAGCGACACATTTGTTCGCAGAACATTTTCGGATATTTATCATCAGAGTAGACAGTTGGTGGATACGTGCAAGATTTTGTGTGCAGTTACACACAAGTATGTACAAGGCTATATAAAATACAAACAGTTTTTTGTGTAATTAATTGTGTGCATCAAGTATTGTTAATCAAACATCGGAATACGCAAGATAGCCAGTGAAAGTTCATATATTTGAATTAGTCATGAGTGAAGTGGCTACACATTTAACAAAACATAGTACATGTTGGTGTACCCAGGCTTTTCTACAGGCAAAACAGTGCGATTTGTATATTGTGAACACCTGTGTTCTACATGCCTATTTACGATTTCACTCACATATGGGACAATGTACGTTTTGTGTATTTACTTACAAACCTTTTTAGTTGTTACTAGCTCTTCGAAGGGTCCACGTAGGGCTTCCATATAAACAAACATTGTGAACTACGTTTCTTCCTTGCGAAGACGCTCCAGGCATTTGCTTCGCTTGGCGATGGAGCACAGACTAATGACCACGCGCTTGCGATTTGTAGAAAACGAACAATTCTGCATCAAAACAACTTTCGCACGTACAATTGCGTTACATCGCGAGTAATATCACTTAATGTCATAAAATTTTGTAATTACTAGTCATATAATCATACATAATATTGTTTTTATATCATATCGACGTGCGTATTTGTTATTATCAATTGTAATGTTTTAGGGAATAGATTTTTTTAGGGAATCAAAAGAAGGCTATGTTTTGTTGTTGTTTTTTTTATATTTTGTCTGTTTGTTTTTCTAAGAAAATACATGGAATTGGCGAACCTGGGTCATGTCAAGCTTTGCGATTTGACTTTTAAATTTTCAACAGGGAAAATTTTTCTCCGCGCGGGCGAACGTATCAATCCCTAAGATTGTATGTTTATTTTTATTAAAGTCTCTCTGAACGCTTCACGTTGACCAGGGCATTCACTTGTTTTTCTCAGTTGTCTCAACCTCTGAGGCATGTTAACAATGCATTGTGTTGTGCCATGCAAACCTCCTGAGCATTCAGGAAACAGGTAATACTTCTGGTTATAGAGTCAGCGGTTTGCATGGTAGCAATTAAATAACACGATTCGGCATAGAGGAAGAGCTCGATGGCCTAGTAATATAGAGGTGAGACAAGCTGAGAGGGGACTGACTTTTGGGATTGAGTTGAGAGAGACGAGGTGGTCAGCAAGGCAGTAGGTCAGAAGTGGAAGGACGCTTTGGTCAGCATAGTGGAGAAGCTTACAGAGGACTTCGCTTATTTTAGTCAGCTCACTACTTCAGATAGACAGGTAACTATCCTAACACCCCGCCATGATTCAGGTTCAACGGTTCACAAAGCCCAACGAGTGACCATTGTCTTTTCTGTAGTTAAGTTCCTTAGTGTGATTTTGTATCTTTCGCATTGCCAAGCGTTAACTCGTCATGCCAATGACGAGTGCAGTCATCAGAGGATGAATGATGAGTAGTTTACATTACCCATTGATTAATTGGTTAACAGTTTAGGTATTCATAAGATCCCACGGACTTTAAGGTTCGTTACGCAGTCTTGCTGCGGAAATGTCCTTTTCTTGGTTAATTCACATTCAAACATGTTCTTCGTTATAAGAAAATGTAATATGTATCATTTAACTTAGAAATATATTTTTTATATATATATATAGAATTATCATTATTATAAATCAATTCAAATCATGGCGGTTCAGTGGTGCTGGTATAAGACAAAGAAAATTTGATAACCTTGTAACTTTGGGATTACAGTACTATTCGAATATATTTTTGAGAATTGAATGACAGCAATAAGCACCAAGCTGCATGCCGCGTGTGACAGCATTTCTCTGTAAGCGACTGTATTGTTGATTGTCGGGTAAGGGAGATGTTATGGCTGAGTTGAATTTTTTCCCGTGACTTTGGACCTTAATATATCAACTCTCCAATTGTACGCCCAGCTGAAATACTACCATAGAGTTGGTTGTCACATACAGAGTACGAAATCCCAGGGGGGATGGGAGTTCTCTCACCTTTCAACCAACGATCTTGTTATAATATCCATCAAAAAAATTTCTAGAGGAATATTTTGGGTTGTAACAACAAAGATAAGCAATTAGTTTTGACTTCAAACATACTTTACTAAACATTATGTCAGAAACACATACAAAGATGAAAGAACAAATAATGATGTATGTGTGTGAATGTTGCATAAATCACTTGCTCTCTCTCTCTCTCTCTCTCTCTCTCTCTCTCTCTCTCTCTCTCTCTCTCTCTGCCTCTCTCTTTCTTTTGAGCTGGTAACAGCATGCCGTCAAAACGTAGCACCCCAGGCATTGACACAAAGAAACAAATATATATGGAAATTGAACCCAATATCCCCAGAACACAGAAATTAGACCGACCTCTTATTTTTCCTCCTTTCATCGGCTACCTCAAAGTATATGCATATGTAAATAAAACATAGCACTTACATGTGAATTGAATAGGAAACTAATGTCTTCTTAATATCTTACTTCTTGCCTCTCCACATAGTTATGTAAAGCATTGTTAATAGTATTATGTTTATGTTTTATAATAAAATAAATTTCTGCCTTGGTTAGCATATTGAGTTTTTCATATCATGGAAACAAGGCTTAATGGTGTTTTAATAGTATTAGTATATTAGATCTTTGATTTGTAATCCAATTTGCTTATATGAACAATACCACACACTGCTTGAATGAAGATGAGGTGGGATGCACAACTGACTGTCCTTTTATTAGCCAATTTATTGAATGCTAAGTTTTATTTTTATTGAATTCAATGCAAAAGAGTAGGTGCATAATATTTCTGCAGTATCTTTCCAGCTACATCTAGGCAAGTGGTGCGATAATCCATTCTCATCCTGGGCGTTCAAATATCTAGCTACAGCTATGATGAGGAAATATTTTCTTTCGAGAGACCACAAACAGATCTACACCAATAGCAACATATACACAATAAAAGTAAAGCGCGAATTCAAGGCTAATGCAAGTATGAAATTTTATTGATCATTATTAATAGAAAGCAATAATTAAATAAAATCTAACACTTATTAAAAACATTTCACCTATTTTGTAATTTCTTGGCATTTCAGTTGTTAAAGGAATTCATTTGCAAGTTGATAAATGTAGCAAATTAATTAATGTATTATTTTAATTTGTTAAAAATATGTAATTGTTATAATTATAATGCCATTTATAATTAAAACATGACAATAACACACACACACACACCATGGTTTGTAAGTGTGAAAATTTGGAGAACCTGATAAAACTCCGCCTTTCGGAGACTCTCATATTTTGAGGGTTTTCAAGATTTCTGGAACTCTGTGGGTCTCAGAAGTGACACTGGATGGTGAGAATGAGCTGAAAAAGTTAAATTTTCATCAAATTCAATAACCTGATTTTTTTCTATTTCGGGGAACTAACCTGGAGCAGATACGCATATCGGAGAACTCTGAATGCGTGTGCAAATTTCATCCGCCAAACGAGGACCTTTAACCTATTTGGGGAACTGTGTGTCATTTGAAGATGCACATAAGTTCCCCACTTCACATAAAGGTCCCCTTTAAGATGATGTAAAGCAACGTCGTGCACACAGCAGTCTATGTAAAAAAATTGTCCAGAATTTTTATTTGAGAAAGTGTAAATGATTTTAGGAGAGCACGTACATTTTATACCAATGTAGCTAGTCAGTAAGGTGTGGGAGACCAGAGTTCGATTTCTGAGGTAGGAATCTTTCAAGCCTTGCTCCCTGTATATAATGGCATTGTGGTTCATCCAGTCTCAAATAAATTGGGACTGGGGAGGGGGTGCCCCTTAGGAGAAAAGGTGGCCAGAGCGTGGTGCTGAACACGTAAAAATTGCTGCGATCGAGAATGTGTGGGGTCTTACCTCCACATACCTCCACATACCCCATACTTGGCACGGCTCAATGCGCACTAGACACTTCATTACCTTTTACAGCTAGAGATTAGACATTTCTTTATAAAGAAAATATTTATAGTTTGGGATTTCAATGATTTGTTCAAAAATTTTCAATTGGGAAAACGTAAACGGTTATAAAGGGGCGTAAAAGTAAATTTTATGTCAATACAGCTAGTCGATAAAGCGTATGATTGCAACGTGGTACATCCTGGTTCAATTCCGATCCAGGTAGGAATTTTTCAAGCCTTGTCCATGCAAAAATATGGTTCGAGCTCGCCCAATCGCAAATAAATTGGTACCTTGGGCCAACCATAGGAGTAAAAGCTACTTGAGCATGGTGCTGATCACATCACATTCGAATATGGCTGATATCGAGAATATATGAGGTCGTATCTCCACATCACCCTTCATGGAATAGTGCAATGTTCACGAAGAACACCTTTACTTGTTACAGCTTAAAATCGGATATTTTTAAAATAATAATTACGTAATAATCATGAGTGTTTGGGATGTGTGAATGAGTAAATCCCAGAATTGACTTCATGTTCAAGTCTCTAAGAACAAATATAAGGTAAACAAAGATGACATTTAATTTATTGATAAACTTAGTAGCCCTTTGATTTATTTATCTAAATCTCTGTTCAAATATAAAAGTACAAATACCCCCAAAATAAACTAGGACTACAATTTCAATAATACGAATGTGTGAGTGAGTAGATTCAATCTGCCAAACGGGGACTTTTAACTGATTTGGGGAACCAGTGTCATTCGAAATTGCACACAAGTTCCCCACTTCACACAATTGATTGATTGATTAATTTAGTTTATTTTACTTCGCGTTTTGTGCCTCTTGGCTAATTTGCGAAGATGGGGATGAGTGATGAAATGATGAAATTGATGAATGGACATTCACAAACAACCAAGCCCGAGCGGGATTCGAACCCCGGACCCTTGGCGTCGCAGCGCGACCCACTTCACACGAGTGTCATATTTGAATATACATAAACATATGTAGACACAACATAATCACATTTATGCTACCTGATGAATGTTTTGAACATCTCAATTTCCTTCTTTCCTCCGACTTGTGTAATAATTATTGATTTCTGGTTGTTCAATATGTGTTTCGCACTTCACACGAGGCTCCCCATTTTAAAGTCTTACACAGAACAACAATCATTTTTTGTTTTCAGAAACACCCCTTTATTCAAACGTGGACATTACTGAAATGGAAATTAATGTCAAACATGAACTCAATGCTACATTAATTTTAAGAAAAATTAAATATTAATCTCAAACAAAAAGAAAACTGAGTAACATGTTCCATACAAATGGTAAATATGGAGAAAAAACACACTTAAACGCAAATTTGTTTATTCGCGTCACGATTTGTGTGTGTGAGTAGTTGATGCAAAGAAAATAATGGTATGTTTTATTTGAAATTAATTAACAGTTGCATTCAAAGCTGAGTATTTGCACACAGTAAAATAGTATATGTTAAAAATGTTGATATAAACCCATTGGATTTTGCGAATTTCACAAAAAAATCATGAAAGAAATTATAGTTTATACTTGTATAAAGAAGTTGATTTCTTTCTGAATTACAATTTTTCATTCTGTCATATTCCATGAATGCCACGTCCTGCGAGAAATTACGAGAGCAATTTCCATTTAAAAAATAACAAGATCCTTGAAAAGATTCTAAAATTAGGCAAATTAAGAAATTAGTCCCTTCTTTGAAACTCCTGTCCACAATACTGGTTGGTTTGTTGGTTGATTTGGTGATTCAAGTCCACTTTATGCATAGCAATCCTAATTGCGACTGGATCTAGAGTTTAAAGTGGGATCCGAACCACTATGTGCCTCCATCGGGTATCAAACCTGGTACACCTCATTATAAGGTGACGAGGCCATCGAGAGGCCCCTACGATTCTTGATATTAATGTGTACATGGTGATAAAGTATGTTTAACATATCTCTTTCAGTACTTCTTGATGTAAAATCACCTATGGTCATTACAAGCAGGTGAATTTTCTGATCAATGGAAATTAGGATAAAGAGAAGGCTTGGGGAGAAGTAAGTTTATGCCATACACTGTGTTTATTACACAGAATATGAGATCAATAGAATCGATAAGATGCCATAATATGACAATATATGTTAAAGTAATTTAAAAGTAATATGAAAAAGAAATTGTAACTAGCAATCTGACAATTGAGGTTAAATCTTACACAGGATATGACAAGAATAGAAAACAGAAAAACATATATATGAGCCAAGCATTACATATACATGCATTGCATAAATAGCAAATAGCATTAATTCTTTCACCTGAACAATCGAAGTACGAGGGCGTACTATAATGATTTACACTTTATTTTTTTTCAGGTCCCATGCTCCACCATTCGAGAAGTGAGGACTGGCATATGAAGCTACGAGTCTAGTCTACCGATTGCATTCAGCAGTGCCTAAAAAGGATACCCGGTGTTCACACAGCAGCACGATCCGTACGTCATTGTCACCGAACTATTGGACAACACGGAAAGCGACTATAATGGCCAGTGTTGGACAAGTTGGTTTCTATGGAGAGAGGGTGTGACCACAACAGAGATTTACAGACGAGAGTACGCGTGGTGTGGCAGGACCTCGAACCCCATTTCAGAAATGGCTGTTGTTGATTCCCGACTGGTGTGGGAGCGTGCGTTGTCGTGTTGCAGGAGCACTGCTTTTGCCCATTTTCCTGGTCGTTTTTTTCTGAACCCATCTGGCGAACACTTTCCCCATATTAAGGTGATCATGCACGATTCGCTGCAGGGTGTTTCTGGAAAGGCCCGTGGTTACCTCCATTTCAGAAAACGTGATGCACCTGTTCTCAAGAATGACTTGGTCAACACGTGGAATGTTTCTTGGTGTTGTCACAGTCACTTTCCTTACAGAACTATTCTCTTTTTCTGTTGACGTGCGTCCTGTTTTCCAGCCTTCCACCCAATTGTAAACAGTTTTCCGTGAAGGCGCATGTTCACCACACACTGCTGCCAATCGTCTGTAAATCACACCCTCTCTCCATAGAAACCAACTTGTCCAATGCTGACCATTATAATCGCTTTCCATGTTGTCCAATAGTCCTCTGACAATGATATACGGAACGTGCTGCTGTGTGAACACCGGGAATCCTTTTTGGGCACTGCTGCCTGCAATCGGTAGACTAGACTCGTAGCTTCATATGCCAGTCCTCATTTCTAGAATGGTGGAGCATGGGACCTGAAAAAAATAATATAGTGTAAATCATTATAGTACGCCCCTCGTATATACATAGAAAATGTCTGAACTGCTGAATAATGTCACCTTTCGTTTTGAAAGTAAGTTTTGATTTCCCTTTTGAATTTGCGTATGTTATGAAAGATATCCACCTTATCATGTGATTTTGCAATTTTATTATACAACATACACATTCCCTAAGTGGGTGCCGCATTGGTTGACTTTGTTTGAACTCTCGGTACTTGAAACAACTCTTTCCATGGTCTTACCTCATTATTTGGTATAAAGAAAGGGATTTCTGAGAGCAGTTTAGAGGAGTCTAATGAGTTGTTTAGAAGTTTATGTAAAAATAGAATTCATTGATTTACTTAACTTTAGTTCGCTTTTTGTGCCTTTTGGCTAATTTCCGAAGATAGGGATGAGTGATGATATGATGAAATTGATAAATGGATTCGAATCCGGGACCCTAGATACTCAGTGGCGACGAATGGGTTCCAAATCTAGAGGGGGCAAGGATCCAAAACTGGGGTTGGAGGCATTTTCTCTCATAGATAAGGATTAGCATAGTGTGGGGGCAAAAGTAGCAAGAAGTATGGGGGAAAGCAACTGCCCCCCCTAAAAGATATTTGAAAAGATGCTAAAATTTGGAAGTGGCTACCAAAATAATAAATTAGCCCATTTTCTAGAATTGAGGACTAAAAGTGGTAAACCTTGTAAGTGCCAAAAACAGAAGTGTTGGGAAATCGCATCGCTCCGCACATCAGCCCGTAGGAACGTACACACCAGTGACCTCTTTACAATCCCTTTGAACTAATTAGAGGGCTACCAGTCACATTTCACGTTTACCACATTATAAAGCATGGCACATTTCACAGTTTAACGTGGGAAACGGTGTCTGAATTATTGCGGCACTTCCAGCGTTTATCAATTTTAGTCTTCAATTCCTGCACACCGTACGTGATAGTAATGTGTTCATGGTTATACAAATATTCTGGCATACCTCTTCAACACTTCTCGATAAAAAAAATCATCCATGTTGATACCCAGAGGCGGCACTAGGGGGTATGAAGGGGTGCTTGGGAACCTCCTTCAGCACTCCCTTTTCAAAACTTATTTTCAACCTAAAACCTAATGAAATGTTATGTTACGTTATGCTACTGAAACTTTGAGCTTACAATGTTCGGTATTGAATTAATATCTCAATTATGGCATGCAACAGGGAATCTATTTGTCCTGAAAGAGGAATCCTGTAGTGGTCGTGATCTACGTAAATATCGGCGGCTGTTGTCTTTCTTTCATCGCCATGGTTTTTAAGAATTTTATTTTTACTTTTGTTTATTTCTGTGGAGTTTTCGATAACTGCCTACAGCTCAGTATGAGTTGATTCACGTTTTTAATTTTTCTTATGGTGTTGTTGATAAAACAGTTTTACTTTCAGCCTACTTATTCGTCCTCTACTCTCAATATCACACTGCAGCAACAAAAAGTTTCGTTGCTTTCAGTAAATCATCAGCTTTTGCCAGGAAAATTAACGGGAGTTGTATCGAGCTTGTTTATTCTTCGTCGTTATCGTTAATGCACACTTCTACGTAAGGATAGCAATCTGATAATTACATGAAATTGATTACATGATTTCGTATGCTTATGAAGTGTTATTTATTTGCAAATAGTAGAACTTCAGGTTGTATAGCGATTTTCTTTTACCCAACTAACACAAATTGAACACTCAGCAGTGGTCCCTGATATCTGTGCATCGTGACAGAGTACAGAACGTCAATGAACTGTTCATCAAACAAATGTTATTTGTGTATGGAAAGGATATAAGGTGATTCCAGTTTCTATTTAAATAGTGGACTCAGGCCTCAACTTGGCACCAACAATTTACAATTCAATTTGAATTTTATGATTTGTGTAACAACAGATACAATATTTAAAGGTAAAATATAAGTTCCTGGAAAGATATGAAATCTTACTCTGCCTTACTTTTACTCGAAATCTTGAAATCTACATGTAACTTCCATATTATGTGAATGTTTTTGCATTTCTTGAGTAAAGACTAACAATTTCCGAGAAGTTACAGACATTTACAGTGCAGAAAACTCCGAAAATTAACGACTTCTTAAAATGTCCATTCGGTATTGCCCGACTGTTCGGGATCCCTAAAAGTCGGGAAATCATTTCCCGAAGTTGAGATCGGGACGGGAATTTTTTTTTTCCAAAATCCCGTCCCGACGTTTTGGGACCCCGCGCACCCCTACAAATTACAGAATCAGAACCTGTTTCAAAAGTGTTAAAACTAAAAATAAATCGTAAATTGCATTACATAACAAGATTGTCAATGGAGAAAGAATGAACTATTTGAAATCATACTTTTACTGCTGAAAGTATTTTTTTTTAAAATGTTCATTGTAGTACCAATATAACTGGTACAAAACTTATTTTGAGTGAATGCGTGGAAGAAGTTGGATCAACATACAATGAAATGTCGGTCACTTTCTTAACATGCTATGCTGAGAATTCACGATCCTTGTCAAGTATGTACATAGTCCATTAAAAGAAACCTTATATCTCACAATGACCATTGTCCAAATTTGATGATACCAGCCACATTTTTTATTTGTCTTTTTGTTATTTAGCTTTGATTCGCTGTATCTGTAGGCTAAATGTGTCAATAAGGATGAATTATGATAGATCAAATTGATAAGTTGACGCTCCTAAAGACACGACACCGAACCTTACACTACCAGTAGCTACATTGGGCTATATTGCATATCATTCACAGAAATACATTTTAATTTAATTTAAGAAGAATTTATGTAACTCAGTTTCATTCAAAATACATAAAATTTAACCTGTTGTTTCCTTGATTTCAAAAAGTTTTCAATTTTGATAATGGACAAATATGTTACAAAAGCACAAACTTGCATATAAATATTATCATATGTACGTATATGGCAATGTTTCAAAAATTAAGGTGACTACTGTCCGTGACAAAAATATTGCGCCCTCGGTTTATGCATTCGCATTGAATGTGGGGTAGTGGTTATCGCACTGGTTTGTCATTCTAATGGTCGTAGGTTCAAATTTCCATGTTGACAAAAACTTTCTTCTTTTTATTAAGCCGAACAATTATTTATTGCATTTTACTTATTGTGAAAATTCGTATATTATTTGCATTGTGAAATGTAGAGAAATATTTTGTTTTTCATGCTTTTACAATAATGCCAATATGCATGATGAACAAAAAATGTAAAATAAACAAAATTTACAACAAAATCGTCAAAAATATCTTCTTACTGTAGGAGACTTTTGTTTTAGTAACTTTGTTTGTAAAGGTATACTACAATAATAATAATAATAATAATTTATTTCCGTAAACCTGCAATACATAGGTATGGAAAACGTCAAGGATTACATGTGTATTATTGAGAGTTTTTGTACAAATAGTTTAAGAGACATGATTGTTAAGAATATGATATATCATTAAAAGTTACATAAAAATTGTCATACACAAAAGAAGATATTACTGAACAGAATTTCATACATGAGGCCATATATGTTACAACTAGTATATATACAGGGTGATTGGTAATTATACCTATTCCTGGAAAGGGGTAATACTAGAGCACATTTGCAACAAATTTGACCCTATGCAGCGGGGGTCGGAAATCAATGGGTTTCGAGTTATTGCAGTTTGTAGATTTTCGTGGCATATTCCGACTTGCGACCAAAAAACTAATAATTTTGAAAAAACTACTACACCCTGGGCATTTAATTGACACGTTGCTAACAGCTGACGAATGAGTGACTACTGGGAAAAAAATTGGTGCCCAAAATTCCCATACCCACAGAAATAAAGTCATTGGTGCACACGTCATGAAGAAATTTGGAAATTATCGTTTAAATCGAAGAGGATTACTCAAAAAATTGGTAACACACTTAGCGTAAAAATTACGGAAAAAACTTCCTCGTTTCATAAGCTCTCCAAAAACATACAAATGTTGTCAACTGGCACGCGGGTTGGGGGAAATATGTGAATAAAAAGCGAAGAAGGCGCGTTGTAGACCTCTTTGTAAAGTGAAAAGAAGTTGTCGGTTGTGAGAAATAAAGGAACGAAAATGAGTGAAATAATGTTATTTACCATTCACATGATTCCAGGTTGTCAGAATTAACTGTTACAAAAACTACAAATCCTGTTAAAATTGCCTCCCCCGGTTACGTATGGAAGCACGCAGCCTGCGGCGTACTTCAGACACAGTCACTCGCGTTGACACTCTGTCTCTTATGTATTGGGCGGCTGTCACGATTCTCTCTCTCAACTCTTCTTGGGAATCCACAATTTGGTATTACTTCTCTCTCAGGTAATTTAGAATACATTACAGAAAACAATCATATTGGGATCGATGCGAGCAAGAACATCTTTAGATCCACATTTTTCTAACCGAAAACTTAATAGGGTGCAAAAAATTTCACAGGGCGCATGGAATTCTCTTTAACACATTTTTTTTATTTCATTTAGATCGTTTTGCCCCATAGCTATGGCTCTGAACTTGGACTATAATAATAGCAGACATTGCGAGCGAAGCTAGCAAGAAAATTTTACGAAAATTTTAAATCAATGGGGGCAAGTCATCCTCTGTGTCCCTCTTGAAAGTTCCCTTGGCCGTCAGGAAGAAAAAACTAATTCCATCTTGAGTATCTATTTGTCCTACTATTCATAGATTCTTCTAGTCTTATTTTTTACTTAAATGTTTGCCCCTCTTAGAATAGACTTCCGTTCAAGGTTGGAGGGACAATGCTCCCTGCCCCCCTGTGGTTGCGGCACTGTTTGTGAGTTCCTCTTCATCAATTTGACTTCATCCTTAGAGGCCAGCATAGTCTGCCTTTTACCTACCCACTGCCCGCTTGCACGCGATAACAGGTTTACCTGCTCGCCTGCCCACGGCAACGAGTCGACTTGCGTCTTTACCCGGGTTCTTGGTCTTCAAGGCGCTCTGCGCTTACAAGGTACCTGGGCATTCAACAAGACCCGGGCGCCTGCGAAACCTGCTGGAAGGAAACAGCCCTCCGGCAGCGTGTCGCTCCAGGTGTTTCATCACCACGTGGACGGCTGCAGCCAGTGTTGCCTACTTACGTAGCTACTAAATCCTACGAAGTCCTAGAAGGAGCTCTCTGCTCCAAGGAGAATTTATATACTTAGCGATTTCAGTTCAGCGTAATCAGTTTTTATCTTATTGCCAGGAAATGCACGCAATATTACAGTTTCATTTATCTAAATGAATGATGGAGCAAACAAAAATCTCCTCACTGAAAACTAGTTGTTTTTCATTGCATGGTGCCTTAACCAGGCACGCGGTGGCGCAACCAGAGGGGGCAGGGTGCATTGCTCACAACCTTGGACGGAAATTGTCTAGCGGAGGGGTCAGGGTGGGGGTCAAACATTAAAGTACAAATCTCATCAAGTTCAATGCCGTAGCAAAGGGGTAGCGGGAGTCGGCCCTGAGCGCCGAACGATCTAAGTGAGAAAAGTTTTAAAACAGAGAATGCTATGGCGGCCCGTGATATTATTTGCTATTAATGTTGGTTTGTTACGAGTTGGATGAATTAATTATGTAATACGTCGCTCCATGTGAAAAGAAAATATTGTAGATGGAAATTTTACATGCCATATGTATGTACATTCGGAATGCATTTATCATGCACTTTCTTTCTTTCAAAAATAGTTTGTGTGCTTGTTTTCCATTATTAGCTAATGTGAAATTCACGTGTTGAAAAAAAATATTTCTAATCCTCTGTTTCAACACAAATGCGTGAGAACCGACTTCTACCCCCTTTTTGCGTGATTTTTGAGGATAATAATGCCTTTCATGCTACTTTATTACTATTATTGTGATTGTTGTTGTTGTTACGTTTATCCAAGTACTTGCCCCCCCCCCAAACGAGGGTAACGGCAATGCCCCTGGCTGGCTACGACCCTGGTGTTCGCAGTAGAACAGTGTGTTGTTTGACTCGCGACCTCAGTGTCGAACGTGACATGTTTCAGTCCTGCCCTATATCACTATATATACGTATATTGGTTATTTACGACATATACTTATGGATCCTGTGCCACGGAAAACCTATTTCAATGTGTGTGTGGGGGGGGGAGTTGCAACATTCGTAAATCTCATTTCATTGGTGATGTGGCTTACGAAGCTTTGAGTTCCCTTTTTTAAGTAGTGAAAATCTATTGCAGTTGGCAACACTGCAAAACGGTGTGGGCCCGGTGCAGTTTCTACTCGAAGCAACTACGTCATGCAGAGGGAGGGGTCTGCAGTTGATGGAAAGAACGAACTGAGACCTACTAGGTATCGTAAGACTGCGGGTACCCGGCGGGTCTACAATGCCTGCCAGGAACGATCTGGACAGGTGGGCATACAAGATGCTCAAGCGAGGATGTTGCGCAGGTTGCATGGCATTTCAGGAGCGATGTCTCGCGAACGGGTCTGCTCCAGGTCTTGTGCAGGCCTCTGGTCATCCTCATTGTCGAGATTAGCTAGAAGTGGCAGAAAAGCAAAGCTAAGTAACAAAAATTAAATATCCATTCCCCCTCTCTACTGCTTGAATCACTATTACCAAATGGTCACCTTTAATATAAGACTTCTCGAAATGTCATAACTGTTCTAGATACTGAAAATTACGAAATAATTTTCCAAAGTCTGAATCCTAGTACGACATTATTCGGAATCTCACACACCTAATTAAATCACAAAATCAATAAGTTGTTAGGTTGCTAGAGTAATACGGAATATAATTGTAATGATTAGTGAGAATATCAGGTGTTCTGTATATTTCACAGGGGGGGGGGGGGGAAGCAGGCTCTCAGGGGGGACAGTTGCCCCCTGCCCCCCTCTAGCTACGGGCCTGTTTAATACCCTTTTGTTGTTTTGTATGCAATTTTTTACAAAGATGCCAGTACCACCATTTTTGTGTTTAGGCCTTGTATACAAGGAAATTAACAAATATCCAGTAATATTGAATAGGGTATAGTTGTCAGAATTGAGTCCATGTTCAGTTACTACAAAAATATCTGGTTTACATTCATTTAATAAAATCTCAATTTGGTCTATTTTATTTGTAATTGTTTGCACATTATTGTGCATGATAGTTACCATATCATTCATTCTGTTAAAATGTAGTGAAGTAGGGTCTTTTTATACCAGGTACAGAATGGTCCACCTGACCTAAATCACACCTCAATTTTCTTAAGTGGTCAGGTGGAGTTATGGGTCTTCCTGTGTAGTTTTCTACTTCAACATAATAGGATTTGTTTTGTTATTAATGCACATCAAATATTCTTTAACTACCTCACATATTTTGTTTGATACATTTTCTTTGCCTAGCTCATTTAGCATACCATGTCTCGTGAAAGCATTTCTATCTAAGTTGCTTACATCTAAATTGTGAACGTTATGAAACCTTTTGCACAAGAGTTTGATCTTCTTGTTTGTCACTTTTATGGTTTTATTGACACACGATTCCGGTATTAAGTCATGTCGAGTCGGTAAATTCACTACAATGACCTTACTACTTTTTAGGTTGCGTAGTGTGTTCTCAAGTGCATCTACCAGATCTTTACTTTCGTTGCAGGCCACAATTATTTGCACCAACGATTAGCACTACACAGTTATTTTCTTTGCTCTCGATTTCTACATTATTTAAAACCTCTTGAATTTTAGCGCCCGGCTTGACAAGACCATTAACAGAAACTTCTCTAACATTATGTTTCTCCTTTTCAGCCATTCCTCTTGCATGGCTTTCACCATATATAAGTACTTGGGGTGGATTTCCTTGACTTTGCTTCGATGAAGTATTTTTAGTCGGCTTCTTTGTTGTGGTACTTTTTGGGGTTGAGTCATCTGTAGATAAGTCTTGTAGTATAGAGTATCTGTTTTCATTCATGAAAGATGTTAACTTGTTAATGGTACTTACATTTTTGTTTTCCTTACCATTTGCATCCATGAGGTTTCATGGTCATTTTTACGTTCTTCACGTTTCTCTATGAATTCTAGCCTATTTTTCAAGGTTTGGTTTTCATTTCTCAGTTCCTCTACATCGTCTTGCAGTAAGTACACAGTATGGAGAAGGGTTGCAAGTTCTTCATCATCTTCACTATTCACAATAGAATTCTGTCCATTTACGACACACTGCGGGCAGAACCACTCAGAGTTGGTATCTATCTCATCTTCATTAAACAAATTCCCACATTTAAAATGAAGCCATTTGTCGCAAGAATCACATAGAATAGCATTTTTGACAATTTCGTTGCACTTTTCATCACGTTTCACCCGTATTTTGGTTGGAGCTATAAGAGATATGTTGATTGATGGCTTTGATTTGTTGTTTTTTTTAAGTCCACTTTATGCACAGTAAGGCTACTCGGGACTGGACCTACAGTTTTTAAAGTGGGATCCGAACCACTATGTGCCTCCACCGGGAATCGAACCCGGGACCCCTTGATTACAAGGCGACGACGTTACCACTGCACCACCGGGGAGGCCTGATATATATATTAAACGAAAGAGTAACACTCACAGTTTTTTTGGTTCACAACTGTTCAATGTGTGACCCTTTTGTGACCCGGCACACATCCAAACGATAAGACAGCTCTTTCCACTTAATAAATTTCACCTGTAGCTTGTAAGTAGGCATAAAAGAAAAATACCCATGTGTAGTTTCAACTCATTATTTATATTTCTTATGTTTTTAAAAATCATGTATTCATTCAGTCTTGTAAGTTGTCCTTATTCTGGCTCTTCCATCACTTCCTGTTGTGTCTATGTGGGCTTTCAGCTTCATTTCTCTGAAATAGAAAATGGTGGAAAAAACAGATTCGCGTCATCAAGTTCCATTACTCCAAACTATTTTTTTTAAACAAAAACACACACAAAAATAAATTGCTGGGTACGACTGAATTTACGGTGTACTCCAGAGGTGTAACATTTACAATACTTCATTTTTTCAACATTGCAAGAATTCCTAATTTTTTTTATTACATGTGACAGTTTTGAATGCATTATGAAATTAGACATATTCTTTGTTCTTTTAATCTGATTTCACACACACACACACACACACACCCACACACACACACACCACACACACACACACACACACACACACACACACACACACACACACACACACACACACACACAGCAAATGATACTAAACCTTCAATTTAAAGTTATATCTCAACCACCATGCGTCCTCTCAAGGAATTAAACCTTGAACCTTTTTTTTTCACTAGGCGGTGTTAATCTTTTTTTTTTACTTCACAATTCTGCCAGTTTTGGCTAATCATGAACATATGATAACATTGATTAAGAGACACTCACAAAGAACATACATGTCCCGGCTGAGATTAGAACCCAGGTTCTCTGGCTTCATAGAGTGATAACATTATCATTGAAAAAATACTAGACACCCCAATACACATACAAGCATGGGGTTTTAATTGTTACTTCTGTTTGTAAACTACAACATATTTATGTCAAAAATTGTTTTCTATCAGAATAATTTCTTTGGTAGCTAGAATCCATGAATTTCAATAATAAAAGTAACATTTCTAGGGCACCATAGTTGGAATAAAGCATGTTAATGAAGACCCTTACCTACCGTCTCTCACAGTGCTCTGAATTTTACTTCTAGCTTATTTCTCACACCCCTCCAACTATAAATGAACACTTTTCAGTTGAGGTGATGGCTACAGGATGTCAAGGTCTTGCCTTTGCCCCTCGAAATCTTATTGAATTATATTTTGAGTGAACTGTCTGACAGACATACCATAGTAGTTTATTTTTTAACGTTCTCCTTCTAATGGGCCATTACTCATTTTTAATTTCAGCAAAAGATTACATATAACTTTGAACTCCTGCTTTTCTGACAAGATAAAATATAGACATTTTATGAATTTGGAATTCCCCCCTCCCCTTCCCCAACATAAAGAAGACAGTTATAATTTTTGGCCCATTTTCTTTCTCATTGTAAAAATTGACTTTTCTTTAACTATAACATAATAAATGAAAGCTGCTTTAAAATAGTCTTCTGTAACCATGTCAAGTGATGTGAAACACATCAGAAATTGAGAATAGTAAAACAGGTAATTTACAGATCATAATCAAAACAGCAGTCTGACAGACCCCTCCATACTAGTTGTGTGATTATTGACATCCATAGTACTTGTGGGTTAATAGTAAATAAATATCAAATTTTTCTAAAAAAATTAAACATAGTTTTTATCAAAATCAAATATAAAATTTTATTTTGGTGTTAAAATCCAAAATTGATTTTAAAATCCTAAGGTTCTCTTCCTTCATTTTTGTCTTGTAAAATTTTATGAAGAAAATTTACATGGAGATGAATGATGACATGATGAAATTGATGAATGGACATTCACAAATATCCATGCCCAGGCCAGGATTCGAACCCCGGACCCATGCATATGTATGAATAGATAACAATTTCTCTGCATAACTTCTGCACTCAGACAATACTTAAAATTTGAATTACACTAATTAGTGTTCAGTGCTCGGAAGGCCAGTGCCTGCCAAACCGATTTTTAAATTTAACATTTCACGTTTGTCAAAAACAATGTATTCAACATTCTGTATTTATTGAATGTAAAACCAGAAAAGAAATGTAAATCTACTTACTCACTATTTTGGTGCGTTTTGGCCTGGTTTCTCCACACGTTCTCATCCCTTGCAATACTACTGCATAGTGTCCTGCCTGCACCTGGAACAATAACATTTTGTTTTTCTTGAAAAAATACTCAATACATGTTAATACTTTAGGAACAAAATGAAACCTAAATTATTTGGGGACACTTCGCAAGAGTGGAAACTATTCAAAAGGTAAAAAATTACAGCCCTGACTCAACAGTACACAAAAGTGACTTGGTATGAAAAAGAAGAAGAAAGAAAACATTGCACATAAATTATCATATCCAAATTTTTTAGCAGTTACAACAGGTCAATGCCCTAAAATGTATCTATAAAAGGGTTACATTGTACAGTCATGGACACGTCTGGGATGTAACGATTCCATTGAAAGTTAATGGCATTGTTATAACCCAGAAGTGTACGTGACTGTATATACAATATACCATAAAATTATACCATAAATAGGTTAGGATGAATAAAATTGTATTTCAATGAAACTGAAAAATCTGTCATTTTGCTAGGAAATTCCTGCAAAAGTGTAATAACGAAAACTAAAAAGCTTACAAATTGCAGTCAAAAAGACTTTACAGACCACCTTTGCAAAGAACTGACGACTGGATAATTCTTGTGATCATGAAGGCTACTGTGATTGCAAATGGTTGCACAGATATTAGAAAGCCAAAATATTTCATGTATCACCAGAAATATAAGGTTAAAGCAAAGGACAGAAACTATTATACTCACAGGAAAAAGGCTGACTAATTTCATTTCCAGTGGAAGGCTATCTGTCACCTGCAAGAGAATCAAGAATTCGATAGTACAGATTAAATATAATGAGGTACAGTTACTCTAATATTACCAAACAGTGACAGTTAGAAAGACCTTGGTGGTGACTGTTATCTTGTAATCAAGGAGTCTAGACTTTGATTCCCGATGGAGGTATCCGACATTGCAGTGTGATTCACATCAAACAATTATTTTTTAAGCTCAATGTTTGTCTGTTCCTCATTTCAATAGTGGCATTAAATCTATCAAGATAAAAATTAGGTCTCTGTTCACAACTTTAATGTTAAGACAAAATATTCACAAAACAGACATGTCACTAAATTTATGTTGTGTAAAGCAAAAAAATGGATCTATTAAAATAATAAGAGACGTAATTTTCGAGAGTGGACATTTGGTCACCAGCTCCTTCTATACATAGATTCCTCACCCTTCTATACTTGACTTACTTGACTAAATTCCTGTTGTTCCCTGTGGAACATAGGGCATCAACAAATCATCTCCACCTGGTCCTACTGACGGCAATTCTCTTCACTGCATTCCAGCTCTTTCCTTCCTCCAAGGCCTCAGCGTGAACAGATCTTTGCCACGTCTGTCTAGGCCTCCCTCTTTTCCTTCTTCCTTGTGGGTTCCAGTCTAGTGCCTCTCTCTTGACAGCCTCATTTTCCTTCCTCAACGTATGCCCTATCCAATTCCATTTTCGCCGCTTTATTTGTATGGACACCTCGGTTTCTCCAGATTTTCACCAAAGTTCTTGGTTTTGAATCACTTCTGGCCAAAAGATATTCAATTTTTTTCTCAGGCAGCGATTGATGAAGGTCTGTAATTTAGAGGTAATCGTTTTTGTTACTTTCCATGTCTCAGACCCATATAACAGTACAGACTTAACATTACTTCGAAAAATACGAAGTTTGGTCTTCATAGATATCTTCTTCTTTTTCCATACTGGATAGAGCCCCACAAAGGTACCATTTGCTTTTTGGATTCGTTGAGAAACATCCTGTGCAGCCCCTCCGTCTTTTGCCACCACATTGCCCAGGTAAGTAAAGCTATCCACATTTCAAATAATCTCTTCACCAATATTAAACAGGTCTGTTTTTGAGGAGTTAATCCTCAGTGCCTTGGTCTTCTTGGAGTTAATCACAAGTCCTGCTTGTTTTGCACTTTCTATCAGATCTGCTAGTTTTGTTTGCATATCACCATGTGCTTCAGATAAGAAGAACAAATCGTCTGCAAAATAAAGGTCTTCTAGTCTGTTATTCAATCCCTATTGGATACCACGTCTTTTCCCTCCTATTACATTTCACATCACTGCATCGATCACAATCAGGAACATTGTAGGTGATAATATACAACCGTGCCTTACTCCAGACTGCACATCTATTGGTTCAGATACACGGCCTTCATACATAACTATACATGTGTAATCACGATAAGTTTCTCGGATAAGATCAAGAATTTTTGTGGGCACTCCATATCGTTTCACTTCCTTCCACATTGCATTTCTGTTGACCTAGTCAAATGCTTTCTCGAAGTCAACGAAAACTGTATAGAGACGAGATGATCATTCTATACATTGCTCCAAAATTTTCCGCAAGGTGTTAATTTAATCAATACAAGAGAGATTTGGTCGAAACCCTGCCTGTTGTCTTCTGAGTCTCAAGTTAACATGTTCCTTAATTCTGTTTAGGATAACTCTAGTGAAGATCTTACTCGGAATGGAGAGAAGTGCTATACCTCTCCAGTTGTCACACTTTGATGTATCCCCTTTTTTCGGTAGCTTCACTAACAGGCCACTCCTCCAGTCCTTAGGCATCACTCCCTCTCTCGATATCTTCTCAAATAAGGGCTTCAACATATTTTCTGTGGTGTTTATGTCACTTTTCATCACTTCCGGTGGTATGTTGTCGACACCAGCTGCTTTACAATTACGTACCTCTTTCAGAGCCTGTTTAATCTCTCCTACTGTTGTAACATCCATCCTAATTCTTATGCTGGGGCCAACATCACCATCATTATCATCTTCCTCTTCCCCGTGGTCTATCTGAGCATCCACAGAGCGATTAAGGGTTGCAGAGAAGTGCTCCTTCCAACGTTTCAGTTGGTCCTCAGTATTCGTAAGGAGGTTACCATCTTTACTTCTCACTGGTCGATTTCTCTGCATCTGTTTCCTTGACAGAACTTTTGTGATGTTGTATAGTTCTTTAAGATTCCTCTTTTTTGCTGCTTCCTCCACCTGCTGAGACAGATTGTCTACCCAGTTTCTTTGATCCCTACGAACACTACTCTTTACTTCTCGATCCTTCTCTGTATACTTTGTTTGCAATTCTGCCTTCCTTGCCCTTGTCCTGCTTGAGTTCATTGCCTCCTTATTTACTTTTCTCTCATTAATTTTTTCCCAGGTCTGCAGAGACATCCAATCTTTTTCCTCCTATCCTTAAAGCCCAGAACCTTTTCACTTACTTCTGCGAAGGCAGATCGAATTTTTGTCCATTCTCTTACAATTGTTTCATTCTGCTCACTTTCATCGGTCAATACTTGGAACCGATTTCTCAGTTCAATCCTGAAGGTTTCCTGGAGATTCTTATACTTCAACTTACTAACATCATACCGCTTCCTTGTCTGTTCCATTCTCTTCTTCTGAGCTTGAATTTTCATTTTAAAGTTAACCACTACCAAATGATGATCACTCCCAATGTCTGCACCTCTCTTGTTTCTTACATCCTGTAGCGAACGTCGCCACCTCCGTCCAATTGTCACGTGGTCTATCTGGTTTTCTGTTCTATGGTCTGGTGATACCCACGTTACCTTATGGCATTTCTTGTGAGGAAATATAGTGCCACCAATAACTAATTCATGGCTAGTACAGAAGTCCACAAAAGTTGTCCATTCTCATTTCGCTCTCCTAAACCATGTTTACCCATGACATGCTCAAGGCCTTCGTTGTCCTGCACAAACTTTGCATTTAAATCTCCTCCAATTATTATGATATCCTTTTTTGCTTCTTTATTGTTTCATTGAGCTGCCTATAAAACTCTTGTTTATCATCAAGCTCTGCTACTTCTGTGGGTGCATAACACTGCATCATAACGATGTTTCTGATATTAGCCTGCTTGGAGGCTCAGGTGGCAGCCCCATCACCAAGATCGGGTGCTGTGGGCCAATAACCCGCACACTTTAAATCACACTATTAAAGAAACATCAACAAGAGGAAGCCGAACTAATTCTAAGACGACGACATTTGGCCTGAAAAGGACAACGAGAATTGGAATATGGAATGTAAGAAATGTTTCTTTAATAGTGTGATTTAAAGTGTGCGGTTTATTGGCCCACAGCACCCGATCTTGGTGATGGGGCTGCCACCTGAGCCTCCAAGCAGGCTAATTTTCTGTCGGGGTATTTTCCCCTAGTCTTTTAGGATCCCTCCTCTCCACAAGACAGTGGCTTTTTTCTCATATTTATACTCAATGAGAATGAGTGCCTCTTCCGCCAGCTATGCCGTTCCAAAGGTCTCCTTCTCCGCCATAGTTGCCGTTGAAGTCTTCACCATAACCCTGGCAAGGGGCCCTTACAAGGTACTACCAGCCAGTGCCAGCTGGCCCAAGGTTTTTTTAAAAAGAGGTGTTACTCCTCTTGATTCCTGGCTCTTCCGCCTCCTTCGCCGTTGAGATGGCCATCCATCTTCTTCCTCCATTGGAGCCGTTGACCAGTAGGTTGCTTCTTAGTCTGACTCTTTACCACTAGCCTGCCCAGCATGGGAGACCCTACCAGTAGCTATGCTACCACTGGTATAGCCTAGTGGATCATCAGAGTACACAAGCCCCACCACAAACTACAAGGTCATGCAACCGCTAGGTGGGGTCACCCTTCTATAACATTTGAATTTTTTCCTCGCATAAAATTTGATTGGTTTCAAAAAAATATATGAAGCTTCTGGTGCACGGGAATAATGGAGTTTGGGGGTTAAAATGAATTCTGAAATTGTAAGTTTTTCTCACAGCGAACTTGTAAAATAATTTGGTAACTATTCCAAATGTTTAACGATGTTCCAGAATTTTATATAAGTATTAGGAAGTGCCTTTGGATACTGGACACATTTGTGGCTGATTTCCATGTGAGGCTCAAAGGGGGTTCGTGCTTGAGACCAGATGTTGCATGAGCATGCATTGGAAGCATTTAGTGATGTCATTTTAATTCTAAAAGCCATAAACCTGACTCACCAAGCCTAACAAAGAAAGCATTTAGAGATGGATTGTGAATGTTAGAGCCCTAAACCTAACATGCCTAACTTAGCAACGAAAGCATAATACCTCTGTCCCCAACGCATGTGAAGTAAATGGTAGAGGTAGCCCGTAGAGGTAGCCGACAGTAAGGGAATGTCTGCTCATCAACAATCACATATACGGAAGTAAAAAAATCATTCTCCAAAAAGCATGGAATAAGTTATCATTCATATTCCGAAGCAAATGTTACCAGACATAAATAGGAATCCAACTGTTTAAAAAAAATATATAAAAAAAAATGCCTGTGTACATTAATTAATTCGGAGTTAAACAATCGGAATTTGAGCCAATACTTTCAATGACAACAATTCTTACCCATCATTAATCTCGAATGAAATCACTTTATATACAGGCCCGTAGCTAGGCAGGGGCCAGGGGGGGCTGAGCCCCCCTGGCATTGTCGTCAGCCCCCCCTGGCGTTGTCGTCAGCCCCCTGGTATTAGGTAAAACTATTGCATAATTTGTTTGCCGTGACAAGTGAAAATGTAGAGTGTGGATATTATTTGCTCATAACTTGATAGAAGGATAAATTCACAGAACATGAAGAGCAGCTATCACATTTGTTCATCTTGTTTATAAACCGAAGTTTAAGTAACGGGAAGTATTTAGAAGGTTCTCCAAATTTCTTCCACAGGGGATCTATGCACCTTCGCTCCCCCTCTTTCGGCTTTCCCTTGTAGCAGGTCCTTTCCATCTGCATCAAAGGTCATCGGCTCCCAAGTTTTGCGAAGGGAAGTTTTATTGCCCGGTCGGGGGTGGAATATAAGGGCTTGCCCATGCCCTGTCGGGGAAAAACATTGACAAAGACACTTTGTAGAGTTCTTCATTCGTGTAAAGAAGGTTTCGCGTTTGCGCGGGTGTTATTGTGTTTCGTATCTTCGTAAAACTGATTCGTGTGATAGTGAGTGTTTTTAGTGACGAATAATATAACCATGTTTTGTCCTTGGTGTGTAGTGTTGTGATATTTTAACGATTCCCCAGCACCATGGATAAATTTATAATTCGTAAAAAAACATCTGAATCTTTGACCACGGCGACCACCGTACCTACTCTTTCCCCATCTACGGCTGCCTCCAATCAAGAAGAGGATTTCTTGCCTACAGAAGTAAAGGACATTTCCAAACCAGGTGAGGAAATTAAACAGCTAAAACTCAAACATTACCCCCGAAATGCTGATGGACGGTGTTTTCAAAGTGACTGGTTTAAAAGGTTCAAATGGTTAGAGTATTCACAATTTCTAGATGCAGCATTCTGCTATGCTTGTAGACAATATCGGCCTTTTGGATGCAAAGAAGTGGCCTTTACATCTAAAGGTTTTAAGAACTGGAAGGCAGCTCTCGATAAAACCAAAGCAGGGCTAGTGGAACATGATGCGACACTTACACACGTAGAAGCAATGTCAAGGTGGGCAGAAAAGCAAAACCGTTCGTTGGTGGGAAAATCTATTTCTACACTAGTCAATCAGAATGTTCTTGAAAAGAATCAATATTATATCAAGAGCATTTCTGAAGTTATTCAGTTCCTTGCAATAAACGAATTGCCTCTTAGGGGAACGTACCACTTAGAAGAACATGAGGAACAAAGCCTGTTTTGAAATCTTTTCGAGTTCACGCTTCGAAAAGATGAGAAACTGGCAGACTGTTTTAAGCAGGTGTCTAAAAACGCATCTTACTTGTCCCCTGAAATTCAAAATGACATTATTGAAATAATGGCTGACATCGTACGTGAAAACATTGTTAGTGACATTAATAGTGCAGATGTTCTTTGTATACTTTGCTTGAAGATGGTACACGAGATAAAAACAACAGAGAAAACGTAGCCATATGAATCCGCTATGTAAAGAATGGGACAGTCACGGAATCAATTCTGTGCATAGAAACACTGTCAGCTTTTGATGCAGAGTCTTTTGCAGATCTAACACTAAATATTTTTCAGAAATATGGTTTGGATAGTGCGAAATTGCTCAGCCAGTGCTTTGACGGGGCTTCAGTTATGAGTGGGAAGAAAGGGGGTGTGCAAGCTTTAATCCAGCAACGGCTTGGGCGTCTAATTCCTTACGTTCATTGTTTTAACCATCGGTTACATCTGGTAATTGTTAAATGTGTGGATGAAATTTCTCCAATTAAACACTTTTTCGAACAGAGTTCCATGTTGCACAATTTTCTAAAAAAGGGAAAAGTTGCCATGTTATACGAGGGGAGAAGTCTTTCGCGACTTTTAGAACAACGTTGGTCAGGACATTTAAAAATGACGAGAACAATATTTGAAAACTACAGAGATATAATTCATGTTTTGCAGTTGGTGAAAAATGGACATTTTAACGGGGATGACGTAGCAGCAAGTGTTGGTTTGCTTGTAGTCATTAGCAAACCTCAGTTTCGGTTTTGCTTAGTGTTCATGAAAAAGATCCTTGAAATATTAAGCCCAGTTGATAAAATGCTTCAAGCACGTAATGTTCATTTGGATGCTAGTAGAAAGATGATTGAAGCTGCCACAGAAACATTAAGGGGCATGCGTCAGGAAGATGTGTACGAAGGCATTCTTCAAGAAAGTAATGTACTGCTAGAAGAGGATGGAATTCATGACGAGATTGTTGAGCACCCCACAAGAAAGAGAAAACGAAATACACAGTTGCAAGACTTCGTTATCACTGACATCCTAGGAGAGGAAAAGCTCACATCTCTCACACAAATATTCTACGAATGTTTAGATCTTGTGCTAACAGAAATAAATAGACGTTTTACCAATAACGACGACTTATTGGAGGCTATATCATCGGCTGAGTCCCTTCAATTTAGCAACATTGAATATTTATCAGCCTTTGGAATCACCATTCCGTCAAAAGAGGAACTAACTGTTGCCAATGCTTATCTCAAGAAACTGGATTCCCCTGATACTTTTAAAGAACTGTACAAAACTAGAATGGCCTACGAAGACACTTATGCTCTACTTGCTGGCATAAGAACTTTTGCATGCAGTACAGCGTTGTGTGAATCCACTTTCTCTGTGTTAACCCGCATCAATAGCCCTCAGAGACTGTCAATGTGCAGCAAGCGCCTGGCAAAACTTGTTTTTCTGGCATTTGAGAAGAAACGAACATCGAACATAGATATGTCGAGACTGCTTCACAGGTTCAACAACATGAAGAATCGCCGACTCCAACTTTTTTAAGGCAGAGGTATGTACTGTAGTCACTATTATTGAATATTGTGCATTTTTCATATGCTAACTAACTAACTAACTAACTCTCTAGCCTTCTTAAACCCGAAGGTTCATGGCTGCAGCAACACAGGCCTTCCATCTTTCCCTATCTTGAGCAAGTTCTACAGTATATACTCTTTTCCATCCCTACCGATTTCCTTTAAATCCATCTCAACGTTGTCCCTCCATCTTCGTCTTGGCCTTCCTATAGGTCTCTTACCATCAGGTTTCCCAACAAGAATCCTGTAAACTCCTCTTTCCTCTCCCATTCGTGCCACATGGCCTGCCCACCTAAGTCTTCTTGATTTAATTATTCTCATAATATCTGGACATGAATACAAATTATGTAGTTCTAAATTATGTAACCTTCTCCACTCACCTGTCTCCTCATCCCATTTAGGTCCAAAGATTTTCCTAAGGATCTTATTTTCAAATACTCTCAATTTATGTTCCTCTTTCAATGTAAGGGACCAAGTTTCACATCCATATAATACTACAGGCAAAATTACTGTTTTGTATATTTTAACTTTTAGTTTCTTAGATATTAAACGAGAAGACAAAAGTTTATGAAGAGAGAAGTAACATGCTTTTTTCATATGGGATACAAATATTTGTGTAATCAAAAGTGTATGAAGTGTTTAGTAAGGAATGAGGTCAGTAGCATTCAATTAACACTTCGAGAGATGACCGTGTTTTAGAAGATATTGAAGAAGAGGGTATTATTTGTATTATATTTCTATTTCTTTAATGCTTTATATTAACTTAATGACCCCCTGAACACACACAAATTAGCTTACCTTTATTTAATGTGAAACGTTTTTTTAAAAAGTCACCTGATAAACCGTGAGCCCCCCCTGATAAACCCTGAGCCCCCCCTAGAGATCAATTCTAGCTACGGGCCTGTTTATATATCATGTACACCTTTGAAATTAAAAAAGTCTCAGACTTTAACTGCATGATCCAAGCCATGCATATAAATCCCTCCAATTATTTTCTTTTCTTTTTAAGAGCCATCTAATCTAACTACTTGACTTAACAACAAAAGCCATAAAAGGACCTCGCCTGCTAAATAAAGGAATTTTATTTCAGTAACAGCTTCATGTATCGGAGACACTTTTCTACATTTTTACAGAAGAAACTACTATCCGATTTTAATGTGTCTCCGATATATGAAACTGTTACCCAATTTTTCACAAAGTATTTTTTTTATTCCTTTTGTCGCTTTCTTAACACACAATATGGCGGGCAAAACTTGACTACCGTAGTAAGTATGCTGTGTTTCCAACCTTCTTCACCGAAAAATACCTACTATCGTGTTAGTCATGTGTGCAAATTGTACATTATGCACGGGTAGCTGATGGATAGCCCCACGAACTATTCACGGATAGTCCCACGAACCATTCCGATAAGGTTAGGTTTGGTTTGGTTAGGCAAGCATAGTTAAAAAAGGGGGGTTGGAAACAATGACCGAGGGTTACGTCATCAAACGTATGCATCATCCGGTTCACGTAGGGAAAGCAATGGCAATTGTGCGTTTTGCGGTCAAATAGATTCCAAGATGAAAGAAAATACCTCGACGAACGTTGGAAACCTTAGAGAAACTCCTTTGCGTAAGTAGTTTCTTCTGTAAAAATGAACAAAAGTGACTCCTTTATATGAAACTGCCAAAAAGGTAGTTTATTTTCGTGTAAAAAGCATAATGGCACCTGAACTATGTTCCGCAATACACAATTGGTAAGTACGAACCATGCGAAACACAAAATATCCGATTGCAATGTGTCTCCGATATATGTGTCATTGCTTTGAAATCAAAGGGTTCCGGGTTTGATTCCCGGGGTTCGGATCTCGGGGTTCTGTAACAAGTCCCGATGAGCCTTACTGTGCATAAAGTGGACTTAAAACACCAACTCAATTAATCAATCAAATATATTTTTGTAGAAGCGGATTAAGTTTTGCTAAAAATTGCAAAATATAACTAAATATCACTTAAAATGTGCGTTTAAAAAGTCACTTATAATTTACACAAATTTACAGAACCTTGCAAATACCTTTTTTAGTAAGAGTGTGCAGGATGAAAAGAAAACTGGGAGGGGCATTAAGTGCTCATAATGTGGGACAACAAGTTGAAAAAATGGGAGATATCTGCCCCCTTGCCCCTACTGATCGTTGCCACTGCTTATTAATAAAAATGGTGCACCAACCAAATCAAAATTCATTATCTGGACTGGATACTAACCGTGAATTGCAGCATTGTGCAGTGCATCTGCAAGTGTGGCAGACCATTGAAAAGCAAATTGACATGTGCTCACTTGCTGCAAAATTATGTGGACTTAAACTGCAAACTCATGCTTCTTGCACACTTAGATTTTACTTGCATACTTGAAGCGTCAGGCAAGTCTTGAGAAAGAAAATCGAATATAGTGCACACTTACAATTAACTTATGTGCTATCTGGGTAGTGTACGCTGTAGGAAATATAAGCTTTGGTGTACAGTGCACACACAAATTCAGCTTAAACAAAACACTCCGATCTGGATTGGATTGGATTGATTTGTTGTTTTAAGACCACTTTATGCACAGTAAGGCTAATCGGGACTGGACCTACAGTTTAAAGTGGGATCCGAACCACTTGTGCCTCCAGCGGGTACACTCCGATCTGACTCCAAACAAGCGCATTCAGTTGATTTTTTTTTTTTGTAACGTTGATGCAACGTTATGACAACCTTGTTCCCCTACATACAACATTCATCATAAATACAACATGCATACAACATTGTGGCAACGTCATCACAATATTTTCCCCCTACATACAACATTCATCATAAATACAACATGCATACAACATTGTGGCAACGTTAGTGTGTTTACTGGGGACGACAAGGCAACAAGAAAATGAAGTTATAAGACAATCCGCTATGTTCGTGAAGAAAAAGACAGTAACACCTTTTTCGAAAACTAAGAAACAGATGGATGTGTCACCTCCCCAACACCAGCGTTTGATAATTTGTTATAAATGTAAAGAGAGTGGACATTTTGCTAGGGACTGTACATCAAAACACAATGCAAAAAAGGATGGTGCAAGGAAAACTGCTAACATCAAAAGCATAAATGTTTCATGTGGTACTATTATTGCAAATGAAAATGTGTGCTGATGGTACAACAACACCAATAACTAGAAAGGGTGTGGTGGAAGCAAAAATTAAAAATATAAGGATTTACTTTGTGAATTAAAAGCTAAAATACTTTTTTTTGTTCCTGGTTTGAAACATGGAATTTTATCAGTAAAACAGTTAACAGAAATTAATAAGGAAATTGTATTTAACAATAAGGGTTGTTGTATTTATGATGAGTATGGGAACAAATTGATTCAGGCTGAAAAGCAAGGTAGATTATATGTTGTAAATACATAAAGTCAGGGTGTAACATGTGCTGTGTCAACACAAAAAATGCATAATGAATCATTAGATTTGTGGCATTGGCGTTTTATGCATGTAGGGAAAGGAAACTGTGTTAAGGCTTAATTTTAACTTAGATAAGCCAACGCCATGTAATAGTTGCCTAATAGGAAAGTCAACTCGGCGACCATTTATGAGTAGTTATGACACAAAAAGGGAAACATCAGTACTTGAACTTGTGCATTCCGATCTTATGGGACGTCTGGTTGTGAAAAGTTTAGGTGGCGCTCAATATGTATTATGCATAATAGATGATGCAAGTAGGTATACATATGTTTACTTTTGAAATCCAAAGATGATGTGTTTAGAACACTTAGGGATTGGAATGTGAAGGTTGAAAAACAAACTGAGAAGAGGTTGAAAAGATTACGAACTGATAATGGGTTGGAATTCTGTTCAAAGAAATGGGATGATTTTTGTAGGAATCATGGAATAATGCATGAAAGAACAATGGAATACACACCAGAACAAAATGGGCTGGCCGAACATACGAATCGAACACTTATGAATCATGTGAGAAGTGCTTTCAGTGATAGTAACATAGCAAGGACACTTTGGGCTGATTAACATACACAGCAGCGTACATTAGAAATCATACAACAAATAGTCACAATGAAGCAAAGACCTCTTATGAATTGTGGACTCGAAAAACACCTAGTGTGAGACATCTCAAAGCCATTACATGTGGAGTTTATGTACACACACCAAAGCAAAAACGTACTTCAAAATTATGTACAAGAGCAGAATAGGGTATACAGGTTGGGTATGCAATTCATGGACGAGGATACCGAATTTGGATGCCAAGATAAAATAAAATGATAGAGTCGAGAGATTGTGTATTCAAAGAAGATGGTAACAAAGTTGAAGACCATGTACAAAGGAAATTTAAAGGAAGAAGTAATATTTTTCAATGAAGATGGCCAAGCAGAATCTGAATATAACTTGGGAAATATGTCCCAAGAAGAAGAAGATGAAATGGGTGAATAATCTGAAGTAAATCTAACCAGAAAACATCATATGACACTAAGAAAGAATCAGACTCGGAAAGAACATTGCTGTAATCAGACAATAAATGAACAGTCAAACTCAGTGCAAAAGGAGTACGTTGAATATCCTACAACGTTTGAAGAGGAAATGAATGATAATGATGGTGGGCATTGGGTTTAAGCGATGCAAGAAGATAAAGAATCACTAAAGGAACATAATATTTGGGAATTGGCAGAATTACCACATGTGAGTCACACCTGTTGATTGCAAATGGGTATTCAAGAAAAAGAAAAATGAGAATAAAGTGCGGTTCAAAGCACAATTAGTAGCTAAAGGTTTCACACAGAAAAAGGGCATAGATTATAATGACATTTATGCTCCTGTACCAATTTTCGGCACAACCAGATTACTCACTGCAATTGCTGTCGAAAAGGGATGGATACTAGATCAATATGATGTGAAGATTGCTTATTTACATAGTGAACTGAAGGAGACTATATATGTGAAACAACCAGAAGGCTATGTAAAAAGGGGACAAAAAAGACTGTATTGCGCACTGAAAAAGTCTATATATGGCTTAAAGCAAAGTGGAAGATGTTGGAATGAATATTTTGATGAGAGACTAAGAAAGAAAGGGTTTCTTAGAAACAAAGTTGATTCTTGTGTTTAAAGGTTAGACTCAAGAATGGGAAGATTGATACTAATAGTATATGTTGATGATATACAAGCCATATCACAAAATGAAGCAGCGATACAGTGGTTGAAGACATGTTTGGAGTCATGTTTCAAAGTGAAATATATGGGATTAACATCACATTTCCTAGGGGTGAAATTCAATTATCAAGATACCGGTGGGATAACATTATCACAGGAAGATTATGTTGATCAGCTGGTGAAAAGATTTGAATTACAAGATTCCAAGGATGTTCATACAGCATTGGAAAATTGACCTGAATTTTCTGATGAAGACAGACAGGAAGTTGATGTCCCTTATCGAGAACTTATTGGTGGGCTATTATATTTGTCTCAAAGAACCAGGCCAGATATAGCATTTGCCGTTTGTAATCTAGCAAAATATTGTTCCAAATTTAATAGAAAACATTGGAAGGCAGCGAAACTAATTCTTCGATATGTGAAGACTACCAGACATTATGGTATTACATATCAACCTGTAGGAAAGCCAATGGTGGCATACAGCTATGCTGAGTGGGAGAACTGTGAAGAGGATCGCAAGAGCATTACTGCTTACTTAGTCATTCTTGCAAATGCTCCCATTATTTGGAAAAGCATAAAGCAAACTGCAATTACATTAAGTACCATGGAAGCTAAATATGTAGCATTAGCATCTTGTGCACGTGAAATTACTTGGATGAAACAAATGCTGAATTCACTTAAATTAGAAGATGCAGATGTGGAACCAACAGTGATTAAAAGTGACAGTCAATCAGCTATTACACATACTAAGAACTTTGTGGATAAGTCAAGAATCATGCACATTGCAATAAAACCTCACTTCATAAGAGAGAAAGTAATGAAAGGAAATTTGGAAGTTCAATTTGTATCAAGTGAAAATAATCCAGCAGACTTGTTTACCAAATCACTATGTCGTAATCTGCATGAAAATCATTGTAAGAGTATTATTCATAATGCTGTTTAAAAGAAAATGGAGCAAAATTATATTAAATGTTAGTAAGATATCATTTCGAAGAGGGATTGTAGGAGATATGTTTTAGTAACTTTCTTTGTAAAGGTATACTATGAGCTGGCAACTGTGGCCAGGCAGTAGTCTGTTTTTTTCCTAGTGCAATATTCTGTGACACACATGCAGATGTATATATCGGGGCAAGTACTGCCAAATCTGTTTTTCGTTCTTCATACATGTATTTTGTTCTTCTGTTTGGAAATTTCGTTAGTTCTTTAATAAATAATTCAAGACTTACTTTGTTTTTAGATCATTTTCCATAAAATAAAAATGCATATCTTCCGCTGTACATGACATTTGTTCAAATATAACGCATGGATAATTTGTATATAAATGTTTGTAAACTGATGAGAAATTCAAAATCATATTCTGAAAAATCATTTTCAAAAATAACATTGAAAAATCATTAAAATGGAGTGTTAATTTTTTAATATAATAATATATAACATTTTCTTTCATCTTTATTTCTTTAAATTATTAATTAAATGCAATAAATAGTTTGTGTATCTAATGAATATTAGGGGTAATCGAACAGAAGTCAAACCTATAATCTCCGGCGTGTGAAACTGATACGCTATCACCGAACCACTTTACTATGATACAATATTTTCTCTTTCTCTTCATGAGACGCGCTTGAATATCTTCAAAAATCTCAAGTGTTGCTTTCTCCGAAATTACTGGCCACTACACGCTAGAACCTTGAATATCAATACCTATGGGATACCTTACCTTTACAAGAGCCCACATCAGAACCTCAATTTTCCAAGCCATAGCTAGAATCCCCACGGTGGCAATAACTTTTCGTAAGCTTTATCAGTTCCCAATTGTTACTATTTGAATTAGTCTTCTTTGAAATTGACAATGAAAGATTATACAATAAAGCTCTTTCTCTTTCAACATGATAATATGAGGACAGGTTTCTTCTTATTAGAATTGGTCATTTTAGTGGTTCAAACGCATCTAAAACCCAAAATCCCATATAGACGGTATTTTCTTAGTGAATAATTATAAGTCCACTTTATGCACAGGAAGGCTGATCGGGCCTGGACCTACAGTTTAAAGTGAGATACAAACCACTATGTGTCTACACCGGGTATAAGACCCGGAACACCTTGTTATCTGCACTGAACTTAAACAAACAACTCCCCCCCTTTCATTTCTAAAATAAATTTACATTAAATAATGGTATTATTAAGATAGTCATTATTGATTGTCAAACATAATATTTTCTACAACTAAAAGAATCACCTCTTCTACCTATCTCTCCCAATATATTTCTGTTCCTGTCCTTCCTCCCTCACCCAGCTCCCAAACATTCATCAAATTAAATCTCTTTTTAGGCTTATGTGTATAAATATTAAATTCAATACCTAGAAATACTATTTATTTTCAACTTTCCGTCACCCCTCTCCCTCTCTCACACATACACACAAAAATAGAAAAAATGTTGAGTAAGCAGCACATGAGACAACATTGCTGAATTTAAGTACTCCCTTCTGAAATAGTGGTTAAATAGATTGATTTTCGACATTGTTGTTATTTTATGTAATTTTATTTCATTTAACATGTAAAATTTACATTTAGCATCATGAGTGTGGTGAACCCAAAATTGTAGAATGTTGCGATGGAAATGAAGAAGATATCCTACAACCCCTAATTATTATAGGCGTTCCCCAGAGCATAGTGGTAAAGTATCGACGTCTTGTAATCAGTGTGTCCTTTTCCTAGTTCCAGTCAGGTCGCATAATGTTTCAGATTCCAATTTAAATGTATCTCAAGTCGTGATTAGCTTATGTGTGTATAAAGTGATGTTAATGCAAACTTTTTTTTCTTCCTACTGAACGAGGTTCAGCCTAGGGCTGCTCTACCACCTAACTCAGGACTAGGTACTACATAGTAGGGTTGCATGTGAAAAGCATTAAACAAAATGGTTTAGAATAAATGAGATACATGAAAAAAACTAAAAAATAGAAGCAAACATACCAATTCACACACACACACATATACAAAATTCAAAATCGTGTCGAACAAAAAAAGGAAAGAAAAGTGTACACAATATGCATTTATCGTGATGTCAGGCTGGTGTATGGATATTTTAGAGGTTCAGCCATATGAGGAGTGACTTAATCGTTGTTTTTTCAGTAAGTATGGTATGATCTGTTCTTTGAAGTGTTTGATTAAGGTAGCAGACGAAATATCACCCGGTAAGGCATTCCAAATAGTAGCGGACCAGAGAGAGAAAGAGAGCCATCGAAGCTGGCGACGGAATGGCGGGGGATGTCGAGTTTACGTCGACCTCTCGTGTAATGTGATTGCACTGAATCTCTAAATACAAATTTTTTGAAGAGATAATCTGGTGTTTTTGACTTAAGGATAGTGAACATTAGGCAGTATTGATGCAGTAGACATCGTCGAGACATATTGAGGATATCATGAGCATTAATTAAGGACAAGATATGCTCACTTCTTCTGAGCGAAAAAGCAAATCGAATGCAAGAATTTTGAATTGTTTTAATTCTATTTGATAGTTTCCTTTACAAAACATGAGCAGCCAGGATAAATGTTGATCGAAATTTAGACCTAAATTTTTAATCGAGTGAGCATATATTATGTTTTGATTTCTAATGTTAACATTATTTTTTTATTTGTTGCAGAGAGTTGCGAGATCCCAGTATCGTGTAAACAGATTTTTGGGGGTTAATTGTGGAGCCCATTTGCAATGAACCTTTTGTTAATGGCATGTATCTTTATTTAGATTTTCAACTTTGTTTAATATATTTGTTGGCGAGGATGGTATCATGGGTTGCGTATCGTCTGCGTAGCAATAAATATTACAATGCTTGATTGCCGTCTTTAGGTCGGCAACATATAGAGTATATAACAGAGGGGCCAAGATGGAGCCCTGCGGCACTCCCGCATTTAAAGGTAAAGGTGATGAAGCGGTATTGCCAGTACAGATAACTCTCTGCCTCATTTCTTGCAGATATGATGTAAAATAGTTTATTACTTGTTTGGAAAAATTGAAATATTTCATTTTAGCGAGGAGGAGGTCATAGTGAACAAGGTCGAATGCTTTGAGAGGTCCAATAAGAGGAGTACGGTTACTTTTTGGTCGTTTATGTCCCTTAATATGTTGTCCGTGACGGACAGTAAACCGTAGTAGTGCTGTGAGATGCACGGAAACCCGATTGTGTATTAGGTAAAATTTTATATTCCGCAATGTAATCCTTCAATTGTATTGATACTATTTTTTCTGTAACCTTTGAAAGTATTGACAATAATAGGCCTTAAATCATTCAAAGATGTTATCATTTGATTTTTGGGTAGTGGGATGACTCGTGCTTCCTTCCAGGCACTAGGGAATTGGCCTGATTTTAGTGAATAATTTATGATGTGTGTTAGCACAGGGAGCACGAAAGGGAGGGCTAATTTTAGCATTTTTCCAGAGATTTTGTCTATTCCTGCTACATTTGAACGAATTCTGTGTACGGCCTTAGGCCCAGACATGGGGAAGAAACTGAAAATCTTCCGCGTCGTTGTTCAGAATGTTGTCAGAGAAATATTTGCACTCCTTTGCAATGAGGTAGGTGTCACGGGAAGCATTATTATAAACATTTGCGAAATGGTGATTTATTTTAGAAGGGTAACTGAAGTGAGGTGGAAGTTCGCCGGTTTTTCGTCTGCTACCTATTCCGACTGTTTTTACGTAGTTCCACAAACTTTTTGTGTTTCTCGTCGACTTGTTTATAAGAAACGAATAGTGAGCTTTTTTTCTCCTGCCTCATAACGGAGGTGGTATCATTTCGTAACTGTTTGTATTCATCCCAATGTAGAGGCAGTTTGGTTTGTTTATATTTGCACAGCGCCCCATCCCTCAATTTCATAAGAAGTTTAAGGTTGCTTGTTAGCCATGGCGTCGGCTCCTTTGTGGTTCTAGCCGTCCTTATCGGGGCGTCATCATTAAACAATTTTTTGACATTTTTCTCCAGTGACTATTTTAGCGTCAATGTTATCGCAGAGTATAGATTGCTTCCAGTTTATTTTCGCCGCGTCGCGATTAAAATTTTCTTGGTTAAATTCTTTGAAGTCATGGTATGTTACATTCTTAGCGGTGACTCTTGGCTTTGCGTGCTGCATATGTACTTACACTCGTCAGGCAATGATCCGAGGTTCCGATAGGAGTACATACTTCAAAGGAAGACACGATGTCTGGATCGTCGACAATTATTAGATAGAATAAAGATTCGGTCGTTTCGGTGATTCTTGTTGGTTTATCAATTAATTGCGTTACGTTGTAGGATTTTCAAATTTTATTAAGATATAAAGTATCTGATTTGTGTGTGCTCAGCCTGTCACAATTTAAATCGCCTAGTATGAGGAGTTTATCTACGCTGGCATAAATGTCCATCACAATTTCCTCAATGACACACAAGTTCGTATACGGAACGTTCGGTGGGCGATAAATCACTCAGATATCAAGTTTTAAAGTGTTAATGTTAAGAATGATATTCATGTATTCAATCGCTGTTTCTTCTTGAGACTGAATATCGAGGACAGTAGTAATGGCAGCACTATGTTCCTACGCGTCAGCAAAAATTTGATGCGCCTGGTGTTAAGTTACATCCGGTTGTAGCGGGCCACGAGTGATTTTATTGTTGAGTCAGCAGAACGTGTCTGATCACGTTGAAGACATCGGAAGCGGTGGGGGGAGGGGGGTCAATGGGTTTGTCACGTTGTTTCTTGATGTATGCTAACTTAACACGTGCGTATGTTTGTGTGTGTGTGGAGGAAATGCGCGCGCAACCATTGCGTATGATTCAAAGACATGAAGAAATGATTTAAAGATGGCGCCGAAGGTGCTTTACCCCCGAAAGTTTAGCGGCTAAGGTTATTGCTCTGTAAAACAAGAGGCGTCGAGGGTTCGATTCCTGGTAGAGTCAATATTGATTGGTTGATAGATTGAGTTAGTTTTTTTAAGTCTGTTTTATGCACGGCAAAACTAATCAGGATTGGAGCTACAGTTGAAAAGTGGTGATTCGGACCACTATGTGCCTCCACCGAGTATCGAACCTGGGACCCGTTGATTACAAGGCGACGATGTCAATATTGAATGGTCTCGATTAGCCTGTGTGTAAATAAAGGCAACAAAATGGTTGAGTTCGAAAATCGAGTTGGGTTAGTGGTTAATGTTGTCACCTGGCAATGAAGAGGTCGCGGGTTCGATTCTCTAGGTAGTTAAATTAGGCCAATTGTTTTGCCCCGCCATTATAGGTCCCGATTAGTCCATCTGTGCATAAATAGTATTTGAATAAAATCAAAATGGCGGCCGCGTTTTGTGTTTAGCGGCGGCGGCGACCGGGGCGCGGCGCGGCGCGGGGCGGGGCGGCGCGGGGCGGCGCGGGGCGGGGCGGGGCGGGGCGGGGCGGGGCGGCGCGGCGCGGCGCGGGGGGTGTTTTTTATTCCGCGAGATGTTTTAACCAAGTGGTTGAGGGTTCGATTCCCAATGTTGGTGAAAATTGGATATTCAATTGTATTTGTTTAAAAGTTCCGATTAGCTTTTTGTGCACAAAGAGAAAATGAACTAATTGGAAATAGGATGTTTATGCTGTAATGAAAAGGTCCCCGGGTTCGATTCACAATGTCAAATTGGTAGATAATGATGTTGTTTAAAAAAAAAAAAAAGAAGTGTGTTGAGTCCCCATTAGTATTTAGGCAGGAACAGATATTAAAAATCAAAACAAAATGCCTTTTGATTACAACGCAAAGACTTTACCGCTAATGTATAAAGATAAATTAGAATCTGTTGTTTTGCCGTGTGGGGCCCCAGTACCGATTAGCTTAAATGCATAAAGAGTAGGTAAAATAACCAAGATGGCCGTCACTATTGTTTTGTGATCAAAGAGGAGGCACAGGTTCGATTCAATCAAAGGAGGCAAGATTCTATGTTTCAATTCCATGTAAAAGTCTAAAGTTATGTTTCGATTAACCTCAATGCATAAAGAGGAATTAAACAAAAACAAGCAAAATGGCGACAGATGTGATAAAAGAAAAATTGAATTAGTTTTTTATAGTGACAAGAAAAAATAGCGAATCATTGTTAGAAATAGAATGAAAATAAAGATACTTGCCTTTGCGTGTCCAGCGCTGTGCAGAAAAGCTCTCATGCTTTATCTCCGACAAGTCCACAATACACATTTTTTTTATTGTATAGTTAATTATTAATGTTGTTATTAACACAGATTCTTACCAGTGTGAAGAAAAGCTCTCATGCTTTATCTCCGACAAATCCACAATACACACTTTTTCATTATATAGTTAATTATTAATGTTGTTATTAACACCGAGTTTTACCAGTGTGAAGAAAAGCTCTCATGCTTTATCTTCGACAAGTCCACAATACACACTTTTTCATTATATAGTTAATTATTAATGTTGTTATTAACGATTGTTACCAGTAAAAATATAAACCATGAGGATTTTTAAAGGGGGTGCTAAGTGAAAAAAAAGCCAAGACATATATTTTATCCCTGTTTATTACCAATATTTACAAAATTCAAAAGAGCCGCACACACACACACACACACATACATATGTAAAATGTTTATATTGTGTCACCAGTTTATCAGCATGTTATTTAACAAGTTTTTATTCTTCAAGTTTGTTCACTCACCCACATAAGGAATTGTGTCACTATCATATCCATTTTCTGCTGCAACCACTGAATTAAAATGTTTCACTATTTTTTCCACAAGCATGTTCTCGCAAAAAACAAACACTTCTTTGGAAAGTCTTTTTCCGTCGATGTTTTGTATAGACAAAGGCTCAGGTTTTGTACATCCATGTAGATGGGAAAGCACAAACTTCTCCTTATGACATGCATGGACAGGGGAAATATCTGTGCAACCGAAACATTGTTCGCGAAGGTCGAGAATGCAAGATTCCACACAGTTTCCAAAATATGATTTCAGATACGGCGACACTGTTTCACACATAACTTTCGCATGCTCGATGCACACAAATATCTTCATAAAGTTCCGCCACGAACTTTCTGCGATGAACACTATCTCCAGGGAACCGTAAGCTGGTTTCTTCCTTATAATGATCTGACGGCGATTGTACAGTGTGGTTATCAGCAATTCATGTTGCTCACTTAGTGGGTAGGAAACACGAGGCTGCTCACCTGGAATAGCGATGTAATTGTCGATTACTGGAAACAATTCCTGAAGAGCGTGCCACTCCTGCAACTGTAGTTCAACACCGGCCGCCCCGCTTCTGTGTAGCCTGACCACAGGTTGGAAATCCAGATGAGAGGAAAGTCCGATTGAGATAACTTTTGTTTTCGAAGCATTCAAATAGTAGACGTGATCAAATAATAGCGACTGGCGTATAAGACTAGTTACTTGTTTTTGTTCTTCAGGTAAATGCTGATCGCTCTCTTTCTGAAGAACCCCCTTGAAATTAGTGTACGGTTGAAATCTTTTTTTCAGCGGCATCGAAATAGAGGATTCCATGACTAAAAACTGCGAGATACTGCATGTCGCAGCGTGCAGGTATACATTTGAAGAAATGCGTGGGTGTGTTTTTGAGACGCATGCGCGCGTAGCAAACCAAGCATGTGCTGGACAGAAAAGGTGGAGGGGGGCGGGGCATTACAAAGATCAATGGTGAGAGAAAAATCAGCAGAATATCATAAACGTCATATTGAGAAAATATTGGATAACAAATATTAATTAATTTAATTAAAACATCAACCGCATTGTCGATCTGAAATTAGGTTTATAGACAGGGGGCAAAATGGAAAATATCGACGATGTTCTAGTATTGGATTGTTTCTGTATTTCCATCGGTATAATCCTCCACCACATTTGAAGCATACTGTTTTATCCTCTTTTTGAATGTAAAATAATCCTGCTTCGGACAGAGCTTCTACAAACGGGAATTCTTTTGATTGCCAGTTTCTGAAAGAGGACAATCTAGCATTGAAAGATCCCATCTCTGGATATTGCGTCATTGTTCTGTAAAGACACAAAACAAGATAAATATTATAAGTAAGCTGTTGTAAACTGTAACGCTACAAAATTATTAATATACTATTAGGACTATATGTAACTTGTATAAAATTTCAAACAGTATTTACTGTCAATATTTTCTAGTATACGTACCGAGTATTATAAATTTAATTTACGAGTCAGCAAATAAGTTGATATAATATTGTCGTTTTTTATCGGTACTGGGAATAAAATTTGAAATTTATGCATGGGTTTACCAGAGGCTCTATGGAATAAATACAGAAAACAGTAATGCCCACAGTACACAGACCCGTAACTTTGTATCTGATGAGTGTTGTACGTATAGAATTTAGAGTTATTTTCCAAAAATCGCAAATGGTTATGCACATGTGGAGGTTTTCCGTAACTATCAAAAAATTCCCCCCGGGAGTTACTGTCTATGTAAATTGCTACCCAGTGCTTCCCGGGGCTATCTTTGGGATCTGTATTTACAATCAACGCTGCTGGTAGTTCCACATGTACAGGTAATTCATTAGCTGCGAAAACACCAACATGATGATTGTCAAAGGCTCTATTTGATATTAACCCGTGAAGCAAATTTAAAGTCGACAGCATTGCTGGACACTAAATAGTAATATTGTGCAACTCACCTTTTTATACTTCAAAGTAGACGGTACACGTCACAGTAGATTCCAGAACCAATTTGATCTGGGTCACCAAGCTGTTTATCGTTGTTGAAACAATGGAGAGCTATCTAACACAACGCAGATGCTCGGAATATGTAGGCGTGGTTTACAAACGCGCATGCGTACAATGCTATCTGGCATTTGATGTGCTGTTGTAAAATGAATTTTGTACTATAAGAAAATTGTCTGTATGTGTGTGTGTGTATATATATATATATATATATATATATATATATATATATATATATATATACAGACACACACGCATATTTATTTATTGATGAAGTGTGTGTATATATATATATATATATATATATATAATATAATACAATATAATATATATATGTAATTTGAAGATACAACATATCAGTAAAATCTAAGAACTAGCAAAATATTCATAACATTCGACTTTTATATTATATGTAATTTAAAACATTCTTCACAGTTTGAGAAATGGAGTGCTTGTGGAAACACCCGTTCTCTGCAATATTGGCTGGTCCATCAGGATGTGGAAAGACATATTTTGTGAAGCATTTTCTCCAGTGTTTACCCCAAATGGTAAATGTAAAATTCAACAATATTTTGGTGTCTACGGGGAATGGCAATCTGCATACAATGATTTCCCTGGTTTTGTACAATTTCGGGAAGGAATGCCTAATATTGACCAATTTGTGCCAAATTCTGGACCTCATCTTATTATTATCGATGATCAGATGAGGGAATGCGATCAAAGAGTCACAGATTTATTTACAAAAGGGTATCATCATCGTGATATTAGTCTTTTCTTTATCACTCAAAATCTATTCCATCAGGGAAAAGGGAATAGGGATATATCTTTAAATAGTCATTATATTGTATGCTTCAAAAATCCAAGAGACAGAGCCCAAATTAATTATTTATCTAGACAAGTATACCCGGAGAATCCAAATTTTATAAAAGATGCATATTACAATGCCACCGCTGAACCCCATGGATATTTGCTGTTTGATCTGAAGCAGAACACTCCGGAAGAAGTACGTTTTCGGTCGCGGATATTTCCCGACGATGATATCAATTATGTATATATTCCTACAAAAAAAGCAAGCATAATCACTAGTCGTTTATTCTGTCATCATGGCTCCAAGAGTGAAACACGCTAAAGTGCTCCAAGTTTTGTCGGATGCTAAACCAGCTCTTCGCACAGCTATATTACAAGCTGCTGATTCTTCCTTAGTTAATTCAATCTGTGAGTGTTGTTACAATGTTCTAAAAGGGAATGTTCCTCTTTCAACACCTCAGAAAACAAGATTGAGCCGGTACAAGAAGGTGATACGTAATCTCTCTGCCAAAGGACACTCTACAAAGCAGAAGAAACAGATACTAGTGCAACACGGAGGATTTCTACCTGCGTTATTAGCCCCTTTAATAGGAGGTGTGTTATCAAGTTTATTTAAGTGAAAAAAAATCTGAACATGGAGTATGCCAAAAAAATGGTTATAATACCTCAAGAATTTATGGATAACATGAGACATCCTGTTATGTCTGCACCGTCTACATCCTTATCGCAATTGGATCAGGATATGCAAGTAATTTTGAATCTCAAAGGTCTTTCGGATGATGAAAAATGGAATCGTTACAGTATTGTGCTCCAAAAATTTCTGTCTATTACTCGAAAACAAAGAGAACCTGTGTCGCTACCGATTACAGAATCTACTGAGAGGTTGACTGATATGAAAGAAGAAATTCTAGCTGCTACACCTAGCATGTATCGTAGAAAAGCCGAACTGTTGTATGAACGTCTTTTACATAATAGTAATATTGATTGGGATAAATATGGGGCAGTTTTTATTAACAATAATAAAATTGAAGGCTCAAATATTGTCGATCTAGTATCGGATATAATTCGACCACGAAAAACAAGCAATCCTGTTGGGTGGCAACTATTCAATAGAGCTCTGGCGTTATCTAATATCCCTCAAGAATATATTGGAAACCCCCGGAGACAGGAGTTTATTCAACAGATTGTTTTTGGCAACCCCGGACGCCATGTTCCGCTGTCCGGAGCTAACCAAGAAGAGGCACAAGAATTAACAGAAGCAGAAGAAGAAGAAGAAGAAAAGGAACCAATTTCTTTTGTATCATCATTTCCAGGGCACAAACGTAAACGTACTGTTCCAGTTTGGTCAAGATACAAACCATGAGCGAAAAAATATTAGAGAATATCTGGTACAATCCATCTCATCCAGCATCCTATTCTACAGCTTCAACACTATGGAAAGCTGTAAAAAAATCCATACCATTGTCAACAATCAAACATTGGTTGACAAAGCAAACTGCATACACTTTGCATAGACCTGTAAAGCGTCGATTTCCGAGAAACTTTTATTTTGTGCATAATATCGATGACCAATGGCAGGCTGACTTGAATGACATGCAGAGTTTGCGGAATCACAACAAAGGGTACAGATATATACTCACAGTTATCGATATTTTTAGCAGGCATGCTTGGGCTGTCCCTGTAAAAAATAAAACTGGTGTATGTATAAAAAAGGCTTTCCAGCAAATTTTCAAACAAAGCAAAAGAAAACCTTTGCAATTACAAACTGACAAAGGCCGTGAGTTTACCAACAGTATTGTGCAGGAATATCTCAAAAAACAAAATGTAATTTATTTTACAACAAAGAATCCTGATATTAAAGCTAGTATTGTTGAAAGATTCAACAGAACTTTAAAGGAACGCATGTGGAAGTATTTTACTAAGCAAAGAACCAGCTGTTATGTTAATGTACTCCCAAAGCTTTTGAAAGCTTATAATCATAAAATTCACTCGAGTATTAAAATGGCACCAGCAGATGTTACTCCTGAGAAGGTTTTGAAAGTATGGCACAATATGTATGACAAAAAACTCAAATCTGATTCATCTCCACTATTGTCATTGAAGATGCCATTCAAAATAGGAGATACAGTGAGAATAACAAAAACCAAAAAACGCTTTGACAAAGGTTACATGGAAAATTGGACAAGAGAAATATTTGTGGTGGAACGTATTTTGAAAAGAAATCCTCAAGTGTATGAATTAAAAGATCTACAAGGACATAAAATCGATGGAACATTTTATACGGAAGAGTTGCAATTGGTCCGCTTACCGGATATGCATGAAATTGATAAAATCCTTGCGACCAAAGGTAAAGGAGCCAGTAAAAAGTTGTTAGTTCATTGGAAAGGTTACTCCAGATTATTTGACAGTTGGATTAGCGCATCGTTTTTGGAGTCAAAAAAAGAGAGAGAGAGGCATAATTTTTTGTAGGTATTCTCATCAGTGGTACAAATAACCTTCATAACACATCATGAGAAAAGCAAACGCTTTCTACCTTACTTTGCCTAGTAACAGTTCCATGAAATATTTCCCAAGTAATACTCTAACTAATTACACCACAAAGCTTCAGAACCGTGTGGAGTTGGACACCAACAAATGGGAGATGGCATTGGTAGAAGTGCATTATCCTTATTTAATACTAAACATTACAAGATTTAACAACTATATTCAATATAAATCTATGGATGATGTCAAATGGAACGAACTTCGAATATCCGAAGGCTATTACGCATCTATAAACACCATTGTTGCAGAAATCAATAAATATTCTGAAACATTAAATTTTAGTCTCCGAAATCATCCTGCGTACAAACATGTGACTGTTGATATATCTACCAAGCAGAGAAACATAAATGTACGATTGTCACCTCAACTGGCTCGGATATTAGGTTTTAAACCGACCGATGATCTATCAGAAGTAAAAATTGGACGCTCGCCTCCAAATGTTGTGAGAGAAATTCCTTCCCAGATGTATATTTACACAGATATTGCGGAATCACATATGGTGGGAGATGCTGTCGCCCCTCTATTACGTATTATAAACATTAATCCTATGGAACATACTTTTGGAAGTGATGGTGTGCAAATTTTCGATTCACCACATTACATCCCAGTGCAGAAACATAATTTCGAACAAATAGAAATTGACTTAAGGGATAGCACTGGTTCACACATCCCATTCTCCTTCGGACTAGTGTGTTTGAAACTTCATTTTAGACGTTGTGGTGAAAAGCTCTGATTATGAATGACCCATATTTTCAATACTACCATCAACAAGCTGGATCTGGTGTGGGTAACATATATTACGGTGCTGCCTATCAAAAAGGACATGGCATTGGAAGTTTTCTTGGAGGACTTTTTCGGTCAGCTTTGCCTCTTATCAAAAAAGGAGCGAAAGCTGTAGGGAAAGAAATGTTAAAAACAGGGGTAAATGTGTTAGGTGATGTTGTAGACAAAACACCCCTAAAACAGTCACTACAATCCAGAATTTCGGATGCCAGATCAAATCTTAAAAGAAAAGCTGAAACAAAGCTAAAGGAAATGATTGGTTCAGGTTATCAGGGGCATAAACATTTCAAAAGGAATCACTCTGCTTCGGGACAGCGAACTGGAAGGATCGCTCAGAGAAAGAAGAGATCCAGTGCCAATACAAACACCAAGAAAACAACCAAGCGCAACCGTAAAAAAATTCAAATAACATCAGATATTTTTGATTAGATATGGCGCTAATTAGGGAGAAATCATGTGAGTGTTTTAAAAGTGAATTGGATATTTTCTCGGTAAAACCTACTCAGACAAGCATCTTAGAACACCACACCATCGGATACAAACCTGTTAGTTCTCTGGCAGATAATGCCCCCACCGAGTTTGTAATACCTGGACATGGTGATGATTATATGGATTTAGCACACACAATGTTGAATATAGATGCCAGAATTGTAAAAGCGAATGGTCAGTTATTGCTACCCACAGATAAAACAATTGGTCCTGTCAATGATTTTCTCAATGCAATGTTCAGCGAAGTACAAATCTACTTAAATAACAAACTCATCTCGTTTCCATCTCACATGCACCCATACAGGTCTTATTTTGAAAAAGCACTGAACTATGACATATCTGCAAAATCATCTCATCTCCAAAGTGCATTGTGGTACAAAGATACAGCAGGCGCTTTTGATAACGTTTCGGAAGACAACAAAGGCTTTACAAAACGTAACCAACTAACAAAACAGAGTAAAACATTTGATATGTTTGGTTACTTGCATTCTGATATTTTCAATCAAGAGAAATTTTTGATCAATGGAGTGGAAATGCGAATAAAACTGATTCCTTCGAAAAACACTTTCTGCTTGATGGGATTAGATGACAGTGAAGGCAAAGTGGAAATTCTGGATGCTACACTATATGTGAGAAAAGTATCGGTCAGTTCATCCATCAAACTTAGTCACAATCGCATATTGCAAAAACATACAGCAAAATACCCTCTAACAAGAGTACAACTTAAAGCTGTAACTATTCCAAAAGATATTGTTTCAAAAACAATTGACAATGTGATACTTGGACGTCTTCCGAAACGATTAGTTGTGGGGTTTGTTACCAACGATGCATTCAACGGCACTCTGTCTACAAACCCATTCAATTTTCAACATTTCAATTACAACTTCTTTACTTTATATGTTGATGGAGTCCAAATTCCCGGCAAACCACTTCAACCAGACTTTGAAAACAACAAGTACATAACAGCATATCACACATTATTCTCTGGAACAGGGATACACTATATGGATGAAGGAAACAATATATCGCGTGAGGAATACCCCCAGGGATACGCATTACTTGTTTTCGATATAACACCAGACGCAGCTGCAAGTGCCATATCCCACTGCAGTCTTCAACGGCAAGGGGCTGTTAGCTTGGAAGTCCACTTCAAATCGGCTTTGGAATCTACTGTGACTTGTGTTATCTACTCTGAATTTGACGCTCTCATGGAAATTAATAATCAAAGAGATATTCATCTGGATTAATTGTATAACAAGGTGAGTTGCACAATATTACTATTTAGTGTCCAGCAATGCTGTCGACTTTAAATTTGCTTCACGGGTTAATATCAAATAGAGCCTTTGACAATCATCATGTTGGTGTTTTCGCAGCTAATGAATTACCTGTACATGTGGAACTACCAGCAGCGTTGATTGTAAATACAGATCCCAAAGATAGCCCCGGGAAGCACTGGGTAGCAATTTACATAGACAGTAACTCCCGGGGGGAATTTTTTGATAGTTACGGAAAACCTCCACATGTGCATAACCATTTGCGATTTTTGGAAAATAACTCTAAATTCTATACGTACAACACTCATCAGATACAAAGTTACGGGTCTGTGTACTGTGGGCATTACTGTTTTCTGTATTTATTCCATAGAGCCTCTGGTAAACCCATGCATAAATTTCAAATTTTATTCCCAGTACCGATAAAAAACGACAATATTATATCAACTTATTTGCTGACTCGTAAATTAAATTTATAATACTCGGTACGTATACTAGAAAATATTGACAGTAAATACTGTTTGAAATTTTATACAAGTTACATATAGTCCTAATAGTATATTAATAATTTTGTAGCGTTACAGTTTACAACAGCTTACTTATAATATTTATCTTGTTTTGTGTCTTTACAGAACAATGACGCAATATCCAGAGATGGGATCTTTCAATGCTAGATTGTCCTCTTTCAGAAACTGGCAATCAAAAGAATTCCCGTTTGTAGAAGCTCTGTCCGAAGCAGGATTATTTTACATTCAAAAAGAGGATAAAACAGTATGCTTCAAATGTGGTGGAGGATTATACCGATGGAAATACAGAAACAATCCAATACTAGAACATCGTCGATATTTTCCATTTTGCCCCCTGTCTATAAACCTAATTTCAGATCGACAATGCGGTTGATGTTTTAATTAAATTAATTAATATTTGTTATCCAATATTTTCTCAATATGACGTTTATGATATTCTGCTGATTTTTCTCTCACCATTGATCTTTGTAATGCCCCGCCCCCCTCCACCTTTTCTGTCCAGCACATGCTTGGTTTGCTACGCGCGCATGCGTCTCAAAAACACACCCACGCATTTCTTCAAATGTATACCTGCACGCTGCGACATGCAGTATCTCGCAGTTTTTAGTCATGGAATCCTCTATTTCGATGCCGCTGAAAAAAAGATTTCAACCGTACACTAATTTCAAGGGGGTTCTTCAGAAAGAGAGCGATCAGCATTTACCTGAAGAACAAAAACAAGTAACTAGTCTTATACGCCAGTCGCTATTATTTGATCACGTCTACTATTTGAATGCTTCGAAAACAAAAGTTATCTCAATCGGACTTTCCTCTCATCTGGATTTCCAACCTGTGGTCAGGCTACACAGAAGCGGGGCGGCCGGTGTTGAACTACAGTTGCAGGAGTGGCACGCTCTTCAGGAATTGTTTCCAGTAATCGACAATTACATCGCTATTCCAGGTGAGCAGCCTCGTGTTTCCTACCCACTAAGTGAGCAACATGAATTGCTGATAACCACACTGTACAATCGCCGTCAGATCATTATAAGGAAGAAACCAGCTTACGGTTCCCTGGAGATAGTGTTCATCGCAGAAAGTTCGTGGCGGAACTTTATGAAGATATTTGTGTGCATCGAGCATGCGAAAGTTATGTGTGAAACAGTGTCGCCGTATCTGAAATCATATTTTGGAAACTGTGTGGAATCTTGCATTCTCGACCTTCGCGAACAATGTTTCGGTTGCACAGATATTTCCCCTGTCCATGCATGTCATAAGGAGAAGTTTGTGCTTTCCCATCTACATGGATGTACAAAACCTGAGCCTTTGTCTATACAAAACATCGACGGAAAAAGACTTTCCAAAGAAGTGTTTGTTTTTTGCGAGAACATGCTTGTGGAAAAAATAGTGAAACATTTTAATTCAGTGGTTGCAGCAGAAAATGGATATGATAGTGACACAATTCCTTATGTGGGTGAGTGAACAAACTTGAAGAATAAAAACTTGTTAAATAACATGCTGATAAACTGGTGACACAATATAAACATTTTACATATGTATGTGTGTGTGTGTGTGTGTGCGGCTCTTTTGAATTTTGTAAATATTGGTAATAAACAGGGATAAAATATATGTCTTGGCTTTTTTTTCACTTAGCACCCCCTTTAAAAATCCTCATGGTTTATATTTTTACTGGTAACAATCGTTAATAACAACATTAATAATTAACTATATAATGAAAAAGTGTGTATTGTGGACTTGTCGAAGATAAAGCATGAGAGCTTTTCTTCACACTGGTAAAACTCGGTGTTAATAACAACATTAATAATTAACTATATAATGAAAAAGTGTGTATTGTGGATTTGTCGGAGATAAAGCATGAGAGCTTTTCTTCACACTGGTAAGAATCTGTGTTAATAACAACATTAATAATTAACTATACAATAAAAAAAATGTGTATTGTGGACTTGTCGGAGATAAAGCATGAGAGCTTTTCTGCACAGCGCTGGACACGCAAAGGCAAGTATCTTTATTTTCATTCTATTTCTAACAATGATTCGCTATTTTTTCTTGTCACTATAAAAAACTAATTCAATTTTTCTTTTATCACATCTGTCGCCATTTTGCTTGTTTTTGTTTAATTCCTCTTTATGCATTGAGGTTAATCGAAACATAACTTTAGACTTTTACATGGAATTGAAACATAGAATCTTGCCTCCTTTGATTGAATCGAACCTGTGCCTCCTCTTTGATCACAAAACAATAGTGACGGCCATCTTGGTTATTTTACCTACTCTTTATGCATTTAAGCTAATCGGTACTGGGGCCCCACACGGCAAAACAACAGATTCTAATTTATCTTTATACATTAGCGGTAAAGTCTTTGCGTTGTAATCAAAAGGCATTTTGTTTTGATTTTTAATATCTGTTCCTGCCTAAATACTAATGGGGACTCAACACACTTCTTTTTTTTTTTTTTTTAAACAACATCATTATCTACCAATTTGACATTGTGAATCGAACCCGGGGACCTTTTCATTACAGCATAAACATCCTATTTCCAATTAGTTCATTTTCTCTTTGTGCACAAAAAGCTAATCGGAACTTTTAAACAAATACAATTGAATATCCAATTTTCACCAACATTGGGAATCGAACCCTCAACCACTTGGTTAAAACATCTCGCGGAATAAAAAACACCCCCCGCGCCGCGCCGCGCCGCGCCGCGCCGCGCCGCGCCCCGGTCGCCGCCGCCGCTAAACACAAAACGCGGCCGCCATTTTGATTTTATTCAAATACTATTTATGCACAGATGGACTAATCGGGACCTATAATGGCGGGGCAAAACAATTGGCCTAATTTAACTACCTAGAGAATCGAACCCGCGACCTCTTCATTGCCAGGTGACAACATTAACCACTAACCCAACTCGATTTTCGAACTCAACCATTTTGTTGCCTTTATTTACACACAGGCTAATCGAGACCATTCAATATTGACATCGTCGCCTTGTAATCAACGGGTCCCAGGTTCGATACTCGGTGGAGGCACATAGTGGTCCGAATCACCACTTTTCAACTGTAGCTCCAATCCTGATTAGTTTTGCCGTGCATAAAACAGACTTAAAAAAACTAACTCAATCTATCAACCAATCAATATTGACTCTACCAGGAATCGAACCCTCGACGCCTCTTGTTTTACAGAGCAATAACCTTAGCCGCTAAACTTTCGGGGGTAAAGCACCTTCGGCGCCATCTTTAAATCATTTCTTCATGTCTTTGAATCATACGCAATGGTTGCGCGCGCATTTCCTCCACACACACACAAACATACGCACGTGTTAAGTTAGCATACATCAAGAAACAACGTGACAAACCCATTGACCCCCCTCCCCCCACCGCTTCCGATGTCTTCAACGTGATCAGACACGTTCTGCTGACTCAACAATAAAATCACTCGTGGCCCGCTACAACCGGATGTAACTTAACACCAGGCGCATCAAATTTTTGCTGACGCGTAGGAACATAGTGCTGCCATTACTACTAGGACATTTACTCGGAGGTTCGAGCGCAGGGACGTAGCTAGGTTGATCAGTTTGGGGGGGCCCAAACGTAAGATATTTTCTATCAAACTATTATAAATTAACAAACTATTTATACACCATATAGACCTATACTGTATACATAGATTATATATATATATATATATATATATATATATATATATATATATATATACACACACACAGGTAATGGACAAAATAATATGAACACCTTGGTTTGCAAAGGCCTATATACGCCGTCGTGGAAAAGGAACAACACTCAGCAGAGATTTCAACCATCTAGTGGCGATGAAAGCAAACATATCAGTCTATCAGAAGCTGGTGTGAGAGTTGCATGCGAGCAGTCAGCTAGCCGTCAAATGCAGGTATGTCCGACCTTTCAGACTTCAAAAGAGGCATGATCATAGGAGCCCGCCTGGCTGGAGCATCTGTGACAAAAACAGCTACACTTGTTGGTGTAGCACGGAGCACAGTGTCAACTGTTCTGACAGCCTACAGACAACATGGAAAGACAACGTCTGCAAAGGAGAATAGTGGGCGAAAAACAAAATTATCCAACAGGGATCGACGTGTGTTGAAGCGAATAGTGACTCGAAAGCACAAGACAACACTGTCCCAGATAACCGCAGAGATGAACAATCACCTCCAGGACCCTGTATCAACGAAAACCATTCAAAGGGAGCTGCATTCTGTGAACATTCATGGCAGAGTTGCCATCCCCAAACCGTTGGTGACTCCACGTAATGCAGTGACACGAAGAAGGTGGTGCCAAGAGCACAAGAATGGGACACAGCAGCAATGGGAACATGTGATATGGTCAGACGAATCGTCTTTCACATTAATTCAGACCACAGGACGTGTTTATGTGTGGAGAACTCCTGCTTAAGCATTTGATATTGACTGCTTAGTGCCTACCGTGAAACATGGTGGGGGGTCTGTGATGGTTTGGGGGGCTATATCTTGGAATGGTGTTGGCCCACTTGTCGTCCTGCCTGGGAGAATGAACGCAGAGAAGTACTGCACCATCCTGGGTGACCACCTCCATCCCATGGTTCAGACTTTGTTCCCCGATGCATGCCCCATCTTCCAAGATGATAACGCCCCTATTCACACTGCTAGGTGAGTTGATGCATGGTTTGATGAGCACAGTGATGAGGTAGAACATCTCATCTGGTGTCCACAGTCCCCCGATCTTAACATCATTGAGCCTTTATGGGGTATTTTGGAGGCCAAAGTGCGTAATCGGTTTCCACCTCCAATGACACTTTCGGAACTTGAGACAGTTTTGTGCGAGGAGTGGTTACGTATTCCAGTTCACACTTTACAGGACCTTTATTTGTCTATCCCACGTAGGATACAAGCTGTCATTCAGGCAAGGGGGGGGGGGGGGCAACCATCTAAAGGCGAAAAGGTTGGGGGGAGGGGTAAATGCGCTGAAGATGAATTTCTTGGTATATTGCAACTAACCATATACAAGATGTTTAATCCTGTTCATGAAGTAAATTTAATTACTACTACACATTATTAAAATCAGATATTTGTAGGATTTCGGGAAAGGACTGCAGCCCCCGAGCCCCTTCCCTGTGTACGTGCGTGCTTGTATTAGTTCCAAAATTTCTGTGCTGTTCCAACATCGTGAGGACACTTTGGGAAATACTTGAAAGCGATATGGAAGCAAATTCTGCTCTCGAAACCATAGGCGTAGCTAGAACTTTATATTTGGGTGTGACAAAAAAAATGAAATTTTGTACCTTTTTAATAGCATATTTTGCAACACAATCATTTGGCTCTTTAACTGCACTGATGTTTGTAAAGGAATATAAATTCACTAAATGGCAGTGTTGAAAATATCTGAATATATGTAGTAGAAAAAAATTAAATTGCATAGGAATTACACACACACAAAATGTTCATAAATGTTACAAACAAATACATCAAAATACGCGTCATCTATAACAAGAGACGTCTGTCAGAAGGTACAATGTTCATAAACTCATCAATAACTTCATTTATATCAATAGACGAAGCTTTTTCCTGTTCCACAAATAGCAAGAGCAGAGCTTCCAATCTATTCTGCTTCTGAGTTGCTCTTAATTTAGTTTTAATTTGGGTAAGCTTGGAGAAAGCTCTCTCTCACACGTGCAGCTTGTGACAGGTATACAAGAAAAGCGCTGCAGTACAGAGTAGAATGCAGTAAATATCTTCTTTCTCCAATGACATCAAAATGTCGATAAACTATAGACACTCGTTTCATCAGCGATAATGCACACGTTTGTACAAGTAATGACATTTTCAACTTCTTACAAAATGCCGCTTATTTTCTCTCTTATTGAAATATCTGTCTTTAATTCTCTTTGATAAAGCAACCCATTAGGGTGTGCTTAGGCACACCCGGCGCACCCCGTAGCTACGCCTATGCTCGAAACTATGGGACTCCTAGTGATGACCACGCACAACCGAATGAAAGAACTCTTTGCAGGCCTTGTCTTTCAATATTAATTTTACTGAATAATTGTAAGTTTTTCTGGACCTCCTCGATGACGCAGTGGTAGCGTCGCCGCCTTGTAATCAAGAGGTCCCGGGTTCGATACCCAGTGGAGGCACATAGTGGTTCTGATCCCCGATTAGCCTTACTGTGCATGAAGTGGACTTAAAAACACGTACTCGATAATTGGAAGGTTTTAGAAGAACTGAACATGGCTTTTATGCATCGTACAATTTTGCTTCTTTTCGCTACTTTTGCAGTTTTTCTTCCAACGAATTCCACTGACTATGACACGCTACGAAACCAGAGGTCCAAGGTTCGGACCTTTGACAGGTATGCTTGTATCATGTCTGTCCCATCGCCATTCCTTCGGCTCATCATTCATCCTCATCGTCGCATTTAACCCAAGAGGTAGAAAAGCAGCGTAATGTAGATATATATAAATGATTGATTTGGTTTATGTTACTTCGCTTTTATGACACTTTTGGCTAATCGTGAAGATGAAGATGAAAATGAGTGATGTGAAATTGATGAGAGGACCGTCATGAAGAACACACACGCCCAGTCCGGGATTCGAACCCAGGACCCCTGGCATCGTAATGCACATTTTTAACCACAACACAACATTAGAAACAGAAAATGCTTGATAAGTAATTTGCTTCTCCACAACTCATGATTATATTATTTAACTATTATTCGATGTATGACTAGGGATTAATTATATTTGTATATCTAGCCAACCTTGCCACCTAAGCAGCAGCAGCTTCCGCATTCGCAGGTGGAGGCTAAATGAAGAAAAATCACAGAAATTCAGAAAGATATACAAATTTTGTAACAAAATACTTATAGAGCATGCAGACGGCTGTAAATAAAATTGCTACATACCTAGTTCTCTTCCTTAATTGAAACGTGGTATATTCTTCATTATACATGAGATCAACCACACTGGAAGTCGAACCCAGGATCTTGTGTGGTAGTCAGCCTCTTTTAGAACGTCAATATGTTAGACATTTGGTCGATCAGTCGATCCTGATCCATTGTTTCCAGAGGAAGACAATCTGGCAGCTTATCATTCAAAATTTCACTCGCGATGTAGGAAAACGAGATCACAAACACTTCGTGATTCTATCTTCTCGCGTTTACAGAAGTTAACCACCGATCAGACCACAAACCCTACTTCAAACTATGTGACAGGTATCAATTGTCCACGAAATCAACAGATGAACCGACGGCTTCGAAGTTTCTCCGAATTTTCAGAAAGTTTTTTTTTTCTCCTTTGCTGGGCAGATCATTAGCAGGAGGGTTGAGTGCATGTGAGAAGAATCGCTATGTCATTCTTTCCCGCGCTGAAAAAGGAACAATCAATAGAATTATGTTCTTGGAATTTGAAACACATGGGGATATCTTTTCTGAGTCATAAAATAATAATCCCAGAAAGTTCTACCCACCAGCAGCTAAATCTTCCTGTTTGTGTCGTTCTTTCGGCGCCCATGGTGCCACTGCAGGGCCAGATGAAGAGAAAGTGCGTTTTTTGGGGGGATCCTGGATCTGATGTGCAGCAGGTGTCAGACTTCCCTGACCGGGGCGTACCACAAAACCATTAACTGCATCTTCTACCAATACATTTGTTTGTGTTCAACAAGCAAGAAACAGGGAAATAAACAAATGCCTTGCTTTGGTTCGTGCTACTGAAAATTGAAGAAGTGTTTCGAACTGCAAACAAAATTTACTGAAGAATTATTTTGCAATATTTGTCATCAAAGTAAAATTTGCAGCAAATGCGTAACAGTTTCCCGGGGCCACGAAGACGTTTGCCGGGGCCAGTGCCCCCGCGTGCCCCCCTAACGACATCCCTGGTCAAGCGGAAGAAGATGGGAATTCCCCCGCCTCTCTTGTTCGTTCTGTCGTTCTGGATAACCGTATAACCTGGAATGTTAATGTCATTTGTATCGTCTGTATTGCAAAGCCAATTTTCGGTGATGATTATTACGTCATATGGCTTTTCGCGTACCACGTGACTCAATTCGTCGATTTTGGGAACCAAGGACCAGACATTTGCATGAGCTATGCTAAAATGTGGCAACCCTCCCTTGCCAGCTGACTTGTCCGGTGCGGGTGTCGTCGACCCAGTAAGGAGGGTGGAAGCTATTTGTGCCTTAGGCATGTGGGGGGGAGAAGGGCCAGCTTTTACAGACGCTACTATTACCCGTCCTTGGGAGGGAGAAGTCATTTTAACGGTTCTTTTTCACATGGCTTTTTGAGAGGAACTCTTGGCCAGAAATGCCAGCGAACGATTTTAAGAAAAATAATATAACGCTTACCTGACTTCCATGAAAACTAGCAGTGCATACACTCGCAACATCTCACTTGATGTTTAGATATAAACAAGCACACAAAAACTGACACAAAACCACGCACACTAATACACATCCATACTTCAAAAGAAGTAGCAAACACAAAGTATAATGTTTTTTTTTTTTTAAGAATAAAATTGTTCATTGTTGACAATAGAGTTCTTCCCAGTCTCAGTTCACATATTAGTTCATACATAATTTATAATTCCATTTTAAAATTGTCCAATGTTGCACACAAAACATAAGTAATGAAACCAGTTTTTTGCACTATCAGTTTTTCACTGATTTACATTAAAGTACTAACGTACTCTGATGGAATGCAACTGTCTTTCGTTTGTTATTAAGGTTTTTTGCCATTTCTTACAACGACGATTTTCCCATCTTGTATGTAGACGTTTTTTCCTCCAAATTTATCCATGGGTTTCTTCAGAACTTGCAGCCGCTGAAAACATAGATAATCGCGGATGACGATACCAGAGTCTTTTAATCGTATTTTGTTGGGGAACACTTCGGATCTTGACCTACATGTGGCAAATTTCACAATAATTGGCCTCGGTGTACTGGGCTTCTTGGGACCTCTTGACCTCAATAATACAATTTGTGTATTTTCTTTAAGCTGCGGTTCCCTCTTTTCCCGAAAAATAATGCATTAGCCTCATCATTAACTGAACTAATAAAAATGCATCTCTAAATTAATTCATGAAAACTGTTATTACACCAAAACCACTATTTTATCGTAAATGCAAATGAAATATCATCTCACGTAGTGAAAACGATGTGAAAACTGTTTTAATGAGGGATACATATTGTCAAACACATACACGAATAAATATATTATGTTCATGAACTTTAATTGTGACAATTTAATACTAATTTGAAACAATGAGATGCAATTAAAGAAACAATATTTAACCAATGGGACGTTATCTCATTTTTGAAAAACCTACATTGGTTGAACTTCCTGTGAACAAGACCGGGAGTCACGCTTCCTGCTCCTCCTTCACTCTGATTGGAGGATTGTATATTTCACAACACTTCCTTGTTGCAGAGCTGCCAACATAATTTGGATAGACGTTGGACTTGAACAAATTCCATGCGACAATTTTCTGTACCTATCACATGTAAAAATGCCGAGGAGAAAATCTTGAGCTGATTCAAATATTATGTCTAGCTGGGGAAGGTCAACATTCAAGACTACAAGTCATGAGAACCAGAGGAGCTTCACTCCATAAATGCTGTTTTCAGTTTTGTTTAAATAAACTCGTCTCAAGACCTCTATTTGGAGTCAAATTGAAATATTTCCACCTCAAATCCGTAGCAATAAGGTGAGTGATAAATTGCAGTTCCATCCCTCTTGTTCGCAGTGAGTATTATAGCAAGTGAAAAAGTTGAAATTCTTCGCACAGGTGGCAGAATATGCCAGTGCCATCCCGTTCCCTTGTGTACAGTGCTACTGCCAGACGGGAAAATAGCAAACTAGTTACGCTGAAAGCAAGGCCAGTATGACATTAAGAAAAATACTCTTCGTGTCTCAACCATAACATATTCCGAATTTCCATTTCGAACATATGTGATGGATAATTTACCTTTCGCTCAAACACACAAGTGTAAAGCGCATAAACAACTATTTTGAGTTTGGTGCATTATGGTTATCAATTATACTCGATTTTTTTATTTTACTTCATGCTCAGATCTGTGTTCGGAAATTTAAATTTTAAAAGTACTTGAATTACAGTTAGAGTTACTTGATTCAAAAAGTAACTGAGTTACAGTTACAGTTAACCTACTCATTTTTAAAAAGTAACTTAAGTTGCCTACTGAAAATACAGTCTACTGCTTTCAGTAGATCAACAGGTGTTTTGAATCGAATGTTGTTTCCATTTGATGGACTGTATTGCCAACATTGTCTGTCTTTGGTAGTCCAAATGTGCTCACTCTTTTCAGTAGCTGAACTGTACTGCCAATGTTTACATAATTGTACAACTAACGTCTTTTTTTGCCTTCAGTATAGTTCTACAAGAAATCAGTATTATTATCAGTAATGACAAAATTGTATCTACACAACTGAAAATGCAATGGAAAATCGCGTAAAAGGACTAAAATTAATGCAAGGTAAATCATGTGGAATTTTCTAGTCAGGCAGAGTTTCACACAACAAAAAATTCAAATATAGTGAACACGTTTTTAATTGTACAGCTTCATTGTGAGTAACGCACTTATATAAAATTGAAAAACATGCTGTTTTAGTCATAAATTGGCACATCGCTATTCCCATATTTACATGGAAGCAGCAAAACATCAGTTTAAACACAGACCTGGCCCTCAATGCTTGAAAAACCAGCAAGCAAGCACGTTGATCAAAAGAGTGCTCATTTCTGCAATTGCATTACACAGACATAAGAATAACGATGGAAATCCCATGTGGAAAAAATAAAACTAGTGATACGATCATGTATTCAAGCTACTAGCTGCTTTAAGGTTGAGTTATTCCTTAAGAAAGAGTTATATTCACTTACTCATTACGATATATTTGACTTCATTGGTATCCATTAGAATTCAGAAGCTAAATTCATGTACTGTTTTTTCCTAAACACTTCTAATCACTGAAGATTAGGTGTCTAGAATTAAACTATCTATGCTTGGAGCCAATAAAAGATTTTATAACATATTGTAGCAAGTATTGCGCATTATTATTCACATTGTTTGTCAGTACAGTATTCCTACTCTTGAATATACCTCTTCCTCTCAACCAAAATGACACGCTATTAATATCATCATATTTTACTGTATTTTAATGGAAGTTTCAATTTTATGTCAAATATTGAAAAATTGTTCTTCAGTAAATTTTGCTTACAGTTTGAAATACTGCTCCCAAATTTTCCGCTCCATGAACGCCAAGACAAGAGTTGTACTCATTTTTCTACTGCTTGCCTGTCGAAAACAGATGCAACGCAGGAGCTGCCACTAATGATTTTATAGCCCGTCCCGTTAAGGGAATTCGGAGGTCTTTTGAAAATGTACTTTTCCTCCATGCCAGGTCAAAATTCTGGCTGATTGACTGGTAAGCGGTAACAGATGTCCCTCGGGATAGAAATAACTCTTTCCGGAGATCTTTGGAAACAATTTTCATTCTTGTCTCAGATTACGGAGACTCATAGTGTGGTGCGTGTGATAGAAGTTGCAAGACAAAACTTGAGGGGGATTGCCGCTATCACATGGTCATAATGAAGAATACGTCACCCTTCATTTATGGAAGATAACGAGGTATGTACTAAATTATTAACAATGTTCTACACGCTTTAGAAACATTAGCTCTTGAAATTCTAAAGCGCTTTCTGTTATCATTTGTATAATTACTCAAAGAAGATGGGCCTCCCCCATGGCGCAGTGGTAGCGTCATTGCCTTGTAATCAAGGGGTCCCGGGTTCGATACCCGGTGGAGGCACAAGTGGTTCGGATCCCACTTTAAACTGTAGGTCCAGTCCCGATTAGCCTTACTGTGCATAAAGTGGACTTAAAACACCAACTCAAACCAAACTCAAAGAAGATGGCGGAGTAGTTAGCACATCGTGCTACGACGCCAGGGGTCCTGCGTTCAAATCCTGGCCTGAGCATGGATGTTTCTGAGTGTCCATTCATCAATTTCATCATATTATCACTCATCACTCATCTTCGCAAATAAGCCAAAAGTGGCATAAAAAGCGAAGTAAAATAAAACAAGTCAATCAATAATTACTCATAGGAGCGGAAATCTTCTTGCCATGGGGTAGTGTACTCAACTTGTGCAATTTTGAGAGAACGTTTTCTAATTCCATTTCTAGTTTTGTTGCTTTTCGTTAATCGCGGCGGTGAGGATGAACTGAAGAAATGGTGATGGGACAAGCATAGTACCCATGCCTGACCGAGTTAGAGCCTTGGGCATCTGGTTTCATAGCGTATTAATTACGCTTACTATACTACCATACTACCATAAACGTATGTAAAATTTGTTATCCAGCGTCATCATTCTTGAAGTTCACAACCAGCTGGAAAACAGACTGGGTCCTCCCCGAAGGGTAGTGGGTGACACGATCGCCTCGAAATAAAAGGTGCTAGGTTCGATTCCGGTATGAACAATATACATGAGATGCCCAGCAGAGGATTTATTGGAGTTATATTCTCATATTAAAGATCCATCACCTCATTTGAAACCCTAGAATGGAAGTGCCAGGGTGAAAGAAAGAGGGAAGTCTTTAGTTCCCATGTTTCAGTTATTTTGGCGCAAGTACACACCGCTCAAGGTTTATGTCGGCGTCTATGTTGCATTATGAAAACTGATATAACAGACAAGGCAACATCCATTTCTAGTAAACTACTCTCAAAACCAACATCGTTATTAATATTTCGTAATGATCATTTTTGGTTACACGCACACACACACTCGTGGTGTTTACGGAAGGCGCTCAAATATCAACCTTTCTTCCACGTAGTATACCGTGGACTACATTGCTGCATATTAATTAGGGTCCGTATGTGGACCCACAGCCAGTGCAATCCTACGATGGGTTCTGTCTTTCTTGTCAATGTTCCTTCATGATTGTCCTTTCATCTTATCATCATTCATCCTCAACGCCGTGATTAAAGCTAGTTTTGAGAACTAGATATTATCGTAGGAATAAAAGGGGAGGATAACAATGAAGCAAAAGCAGTAAATGTATCCACAATTTCCAAGTTCTTCCCTACAATATGCTCAAATTCACATTTCATCTTCTTCTTCTTTTCTTTGAATAAAGCATTTTCCATATCATCAATTTCATCTAGCTACTATTCATCATATTCGTTGCGATTAACTGAAGTGAAGCAAAAATATGAAAAATCAATAAAATACCAAAACAATCAAGTCAATACTTGTGTCATCAAGTGGCTACGTCTAGTTTCATCATGTTGGGTGCCTATTTGCCTGTCGTTTTAAAAGATTTTAGCGTCTATAAATCTACACCCCTGCTCATTACTCTACGAAACAACAGCACCATTTGCTTTGTACTGAAGTATGAGATACTCGGAAGGCCGTTCCATCTTGACATCAGAGAAACCCTCATGCGGTTGTAAACACAAGACGGCGGAAAAGAGCCCAGTGGACCTTCTGGCCCTAAATGCCGACGGTAGAGAGAATGGGATGTATCCCATTCTGTTTGGCCGACGGTCTGTCCTTTTCCTTTCATCCTTCCGCAATTTGGTCACACTCTAAATGCAAGTGTGCGGCGCAATATACCCTCAAATTTGGCTCTGTCAGCTTGAACACATTATAATTACTTATGTACTCTTTCCAGAAATAGTTTATGACGGGAAATCTGTAGAAACTTTGTTTCGCAAATAAAATAAATACGCCGCTGTTCGGTGTTTATCTGTCAAAGAATTTGGACTGGTAACCTAAGAAAGAAAAAAAAAGTGGCAAATGCAAAGTCCCATTTTCCGCCCCCGTGACGGAGTGGTTAGCACATCGAGCTACGACGGCAGGGGTCCCGGGTTCGAATTCTGGTCTGAGCATGGGTGTTTGATGAATGTCCATTCATAAATTTCATCATATCATTACTCATTCTGATCTTCGCAATTAGCCAAAAGTGGCAGAAAAGCGAAGTAAAATCAATCAAATAAATCAATCAAGCAAACCCCCATTACTGGCCTCGCCGATGGTGCAGTGGTAACGTTGCCGCTTGTAATCAAGGGTTCCCGGTTTAAGATCCCAGCGGAGGCACACAGTGGTTCGGATCCCACTTTAAACTGTAGTAAACTTTAATCCAGTCTCGATTAACCTTCCTGTGCATAAAGTGGGTTTAAAACGCAAGCTCAATCAAGCAAACCCCCATTAAAATTAGCCATGATTATTATTTTTTCTTAGTACAATTTTAACCCCCTAGAGTGTATTACAATTTTACAATTTTACCACCCCCCTTCCCGGCCTGAAAAAACACCCTGCGTACGATGGTGAGTGCCGTGCGTGTGTATATGAGAGTTGATTTTAATTTAACACCGTCTGTCTGTCTCTCATTCTCTCTATCTCACTTTCATCTCATATATGAAGGGCTCGGTGCAAGAAGGAGCTAACCCTCAAAAAGTTGTTTTCGAGATATTAGCATTTGAAAGTTTGAAAAAATCCATAAATCTGAATATTGTTTGTATTGTCGTATAGTTGATTTCAAAAGCATGTCTGAAGTTTTTAGTTTACATGGACACATTCAAATGTGGTACAATTATTGCAAAGATGATTATTTTTTTTTTCAGTTCATTATTTGCCATTGTTGGTTAGATGCTTATTGCATCACAATCTTCGGTGTCAGTTCTGTGGAATAACAACAAGCAGGATTGCATGACCATTATATTGTGAACAAAAAAATATACATAAGAATGAAAAATCGAAGTTAATTTTATAGGGAGAAAAAAATGACATACAAGTTTAATTCATATGCAGTGTCAGCCGAAATATTCTCAGCACTAACACCAAATAGTGGCATATGAATGCAGGTCGCACAAATTATTCTGAATTCAACTGATCCAGGCTCTCCTAATGTATCAGTCATCAAGTCCATCCAGAATTTCTGATCACTCCTCGCCAGCTACTTCCGTTCTTACCAAGGCTGAGATAAAAATTATGGTATATTGGAGGGATCCATTCCAACAGGAACATTATGTCTGAATATTTCCAGACATCTATGGGAATCTGTTCCTTGTACTTGCATGGCAAATCAATTTACGGGTACCTCTGGCAGTGGACGGTCTCTTTTCTTTAGTGTGCACCTAGCCCATACTGGCGCTTCTTTCTGGTATGAATAACTCACATGCAAAATATGGGGAGTAGCGGATTCCATCATGAACAGCCTCTTTAAACTTGAGGGGCTCCTTACCAACTGTGGTGGTTTTCTTGGAAATTGATGCCACAGGTGGTGTGAGATCCTTGAAGTCGGTATGATGCATGCGTGTTACATGAAATTTCTTCTTTCTGTTTGCACTGCTGATCACATCTGCCCATTCATCTGTTGTATACACGATGGGATGATGCCTCCTTGCGTACAGCTCTATGCGGCCTAAATCACGATCACAGGGCAGTTGTGTGTGTCCCACGACTGGGAAATGATGAAAAACTTTCTTAAATCGTCCACAGCTAACCAGGGCATCGTATAAGGCAATCTAGGTCCAATTTTTAAATTGCCCTTTGCAAATTGTCACTAATAATATGAAGTTCTTCACTGTGCACATGATTTCCCATTATGTAGTTCAATAGGCAACTGGAAATCTCTGAGGAACCGCGCTTCGCTGTAATTTCACTCCACAGAAACATGAAGCCAATGTCCGAGCCACAATCATGAACTGCGAAATTGTAACTCCAAGGTTTTCTTTTGTAGAAAGCAGGGCCAACTGTTAATTTTAGAGTTGGGAGGGTCTTTTGTAAATCAACACAGATGACATGATTTTTAGTAGGATTTGAAGAAGCAAGCAGTGAGAGATAAGTGAGTTTTTTCTTAGCGGCTTCTGCCCTAGCAAGGTGTAGTGCTCAACTGGTTTCTAACTGTTTGACTTCATTTTCGTCATGTACAGATTTAGCATGATCCAACTTTATCTTGTTCGAGTCGCAAAAAGAAGAGGTGTCTTAAACCCTATACTAAATTCCCCACAAAACAGGCTTCGGAATCTGTCAGAACTAATGGGCGTTTCCTTCTAAGATGCACCACGGAACATACTTTGTCTCGTACAGTGAATTTATTGTGAGATCGCAGTCCAGGTACTGTTTGTTCGAATTTTGGCTCCGGCTATAGTGACTGACATATTCCGATATAGATGTTATGAACTTCCTTGCAGATTTCAAACTGGCTTGTGTAAAAGTGTTTGGACGGTTGTGATGCTTACCCCTTCCATCGACTTTGACTGTGAGATTCCCATCCTTTATCTGTTTCTGCAGTACATGTATTGGTTTCCTGGAACGTTGAAGGCCGTGAACTGCAAGAAAAGCCTTCTGGCAAATACTAATATCTACGCCATTAATTTTCAAATTATAGGAAAACGTGAATGATCTCCTGGAAGATTGTCCCTTTGTGTAGGAACGTTTCGTATTCTGAATTCTAATATTTTGCATGAGGTATGTGTTCTGTGTTGCATAATCAGCCAAGTCCTAGAATGTGTGAAAAATGAACTCTGCATCCCCCTTAATTTTGTTCCAGCATTTCTTTGGACAAGTACATGGCTCACCTATCTTCCTGGCTGGAAGAACATCCATTGTGTGCCCTGATGTGTACTGCTCCCTTTTATTTCTTCTTCTCTTACGTTTCACTCTTTCCCAGTTATCTTGGTCGCATCGTCTCTTTCTGGCTGGAGGATGTTTCACAGAAGATCGCTCTGTTGTCCTTGTGATGTGAAGGTCATTCTGAAATGGATCCGAGTAACAAATTTAACTAGCACGAAGCAATAACAGTCCAATCCACTCGACAAACAGAAATTTCCGAAACACATCATTTTTGCAAATGACCAAACAATTATGATTATTTTTCTTTACATTATTTCTACAATTCCTTTCCTGTTGATTGATTGATTTGTTGTTTTAAGTCTACTTTATGCACAGTAAGGCGAATCGGGACTGGACCTACAGTTTAAAGTGGTATCCGAACCACTATGTGCCTCCACCGGGAATTGCACCCAGGACCCCTTGATTACAAGGCGACGACGCTACCACTGCGCCATCCGGGAGGCCACCTTTCCTACTATACGATTTATCGCAATGTCCTTGATGGTACGTTGTCAGAATTTATCATTATTAGGGAACCATGTACGTGTGTCATGTCGATTTCTTCGTGATTAATCATTTTAGCAATATGGTGCTAACCTACATTCATTATGTTAGCAGCAGTTGTCATCAGAATAAGTTCATTATTTTATTGTACCAACTTGCAAGAGGCCTGACGAATGCAGAGTGAGCTGATTTGCGCATTAACATGCACATCACGACGGACTCTTACCAACCGTTTTCACCGTGCCCAAGTCTGAGACAATAAGGTGTTAACCAACATTTTCAAAAAAATACCAAAAATAAAAACTTCTTTCTTACATCAGAGTCGGTGCTTTCGCTGCTCGACACTCCGCACACATAGTCTGGGTCATAGTCTGTCACCGCACAGAGGGCCATTTTCCTCATCAGAATCACAAATATATGAGGAGGTGCTCTCCAGACCTTCCTCGTTATCCGACATTTTCCTGTGGCTTGACACCTTGTTGCACAGAACTTTCTGTTCGTACGTTACCTTCGAAGAAGGGTGCCATGTGATTGCGCGCGAATGTGACGCAGCACCATCACCACCTCTTGATGAATGCAGCAGACGTTTATGCCGCACGTACTGCACGGTGTATCTCAATTTTGACAGAAGTGAGGGTTAGCTCCTTATTGCACCGAGCCCTTCAATATATAATATACATACAGGGTATCATTTTAACGGCACCCACGGACAACAGAAATGTATAGAGGACATCAAAACAAACAACATTTCTCTGTAACATTTTTCTCGTTGGTGAGTCGTTTCGGCGCTACAGTCGTTCAAAAGAGTCCGTTTTGCCGCCTGAATGAACTCTGAAACGAACTCCTCATGGAAAAGAGAGTACAGACGGGTGTATATATACGGCAGCAGGAGGCTTCTCAGATCATTCGCTAATAAAATGACGGACAGGAAGGAGCTCAGCCTGTTTGAAAGAGGGATCATAGTAGTCTGCTCCATAGGATGCATGAGTAATAGCATAGCTGATGCCCGACAGGTCCCTAAATCAACTGTAGCCTTTGTCATCAAGAAGTGGAAGGAAAAGGGACACTGGGACAGAAGAGTGCTGAAGAGGGAGATTCTGAAAAACAGGACCCGTCCGATGCATTCGATTGCAGAAGAGTTTCAAAGTGCGACAAATTTGACTGTTTCGACCAAGACACTTCGCAAGGAGGCCCATGCGCTCGGTTATCATGGTCGAGCTGCTGCCCACAAACCCCTCATAAGAAAATACAATAAACGGCAGAGATTACGCTGGTGTAAAGAGCGTTGAAACTGGACGGTGGAGCAATGGCGGAAGGTCCTTTGGAGCGATGAATCACGCTTCACACTGTTTCGATCAGATGGGAGAGTGTGGGTATGGCGATTACCCGGAGAACGTCTGTTACCCGAGTGTGTAGTGCCCACAGTGAAATATGGTGGTGGCGGCATCATGTTCTGGGGTTGTTTCAGCTGACATGGCGTGGTTCTGCTGGTACCGGTGTATGGCCACATGACGTCTGCGTCCTACCGAGATATTCTCGACAACTCCATGCTCCCCATGTTGTGGCGTTTCTATGGAAACGAAGAATGTGTGTTCCAGGACGATAATGTGACTTGTCATATTTCCAGGGCTACCATGGAATGGTATGCAGAAAATAATGTCACCCGACTGAATTGGCCTGCTCAGAACCCTGACCTCAACCCTATCAAACATCTATAGGACGAACTAAAGCGTCGATTGAGGTCGCGATCGCCTCGCTCTTCTACACTTCCAGGGTTGGTGACTGTACTGCAGGAGGAATGGCGGAATATGGCACTCTGTGTACTACACGACCTTGTGGCCAGTTTACCACGACGAATGGCTGCTGTTATCGCTGCCAACCTCCTACTGATTGCAAGAAAACTGATGGTATCCGCTGACATGTGGTGTCCAATGACTTTCTTCCACATAGTGTATATATATCCATACATACTTACATATATACGCACATACATACATAATGTTGGTTGTTGTTAAATTTCTTAATAATTTGATAAAGAAATTTCTGACATTTGCCCCCACCCCCAAACTGATCAACCTAGCTACGTAACTGCTTGGTGGTGCATGAAAAGCTCGATTGTCTCCCGCTATCCTTTCATTAATCTCCTCTTCCATAGTATTGTTCATGTGTACTACGGAACTTAGATATTTAAAACCATGGACATTTTCTAATTTATTTTCTGCGATTGTAACTAATCTTTCGACGGCAGGATATCTTGAGCATTTAATGTATTTTGTTTTATCTTTATTTATTATTAGGCCAGATTTCCTTGAGTCTTTTGCTAATTTTTTGAAGGTATCTTCCATCATTCTGGACAATATTAATATATCATCACAGAGGGTGGGGAAATTTCTCCATATCCCTTTAAATCGCACTCTGCGTTAAAATGAATAGATGTGATTGTTTGCGATTTTCATATTACAAACTTCTGATTCTCCGTTCCAGAAAATTTAAAATAAAACAAGAACGAGGTCTAGAGCTTGGTATGTTTCGGAATTCTTATACGTTTTTCAAACCTGTTTCTTTTTTTAAAATAACCACAGATTCTAAAAAAACAAAGAAATAAAATATTTATCACAACTTTCAAAAACAGAAATTCATGTGTGCTGTTCTAAAATTGAATTATTCATTCTCCCCACACATATTGATTTGTTTTACTTTATTTCGCCTTTTGTGCCACTTTGGCTAATTTGCGAAGATGGGGATGAGTGATGATATGATGAAATTGATGAATTGACACTCACAAAAATCGATGCCCTGGCAGGTATTCGAACCCGGGACCCCTAGCGTCGTAGCACGATGTGCTAACCACTCCGCCATGGCGGCCGGCACACAAACACACACACATACACACACCATCTCATACACACACCCACATACATGTATAATTCCGCATAAAATATTGGAGATTGCAGTATATATTTCTTTTCATCGTTTCTGATTCGTTATGTTACCTACCGGTAGCAGCGATTTGGTACCAAACCTGGGAAGGGTAGTTTACTCTTTCTTTCTTGACAAGGCTTAGCATTAAGATGGTATAGTGCGAGGGCAATTTTTTTTGGGGGGGGGAAGGAACTGCTCCCCCAATCAACGCCACTGATACCAAATAGTTCATATTTCATACGTAAGATCGTTCTTTTGTGCTGTACATGATGCGTTTTATACTAACACTACATATTTGTATGTTTCGTTTTCTGATATTTCATTATAGTTTTCCAGCTTTCAGTTTTTGTTTAAATTCACTTTATGCACAGTAAGGCTAATAGGGACTGGACCTGTAGTTTGTAGTGGGTAACCCTTTATTCCACTACGCCAGGAAGGCTCTTCAGAACATAATTGTCTCTATTTTATTTGTAATACAATGTAACATTTTTTTCTCGTGATATATGTAAAACAGTGTTACTCAACCACCGGGCCCTGGCGTTAATTATACCGGGCCGAGAGTGGTTTTCTAAAGTTGGCGACTTGCAGTCTAAGCTGTAAACCAACGGGAAAGATGGACTCTCGAGGTTCGCAAGCGATAAGTGAAAATCCTTTCTCGCCAGTGACAGTGATCCAGAGTGCCATAAAAGCCGGCAAAAATATAAAATTTTACTTCTCGGTAAGGCAATGAAACATAATCAGTTCTGTAAACAACTAAATGCGACATAGAAGTGCAAGAGTAATTTCTCTCTAAATCCTGTTGGAAGAACGTTGGGTATGAAACCGACGGAAAAATCTCTTCATCCAGCAGTCGTTGGTAGTGGTCGGCATTCAGCGTGCCGAAGATGAAAAATGGGCCAATGATCCTCGTTCCAAAAATACCACATCATACCATAACCTTCTCGGAACCAACGATCCGCGATGCATCAATCCAGTGTGGGTTGTTGTCACTCCAGTAACGGTGATTTTGTTTGTTCACTTCTCCGTTTACATAAGCAAAGTGCCTCATCTGAGAGCAACACCTGCAAGGGGAGATCCGGGTTGATCTCCAGTTCCTCCGTCGCCTATTTGGCAAACTGTACCCGACGGTCAGGATCGTCCTCTGTCAGATGCTGATGCATCTGCATTTTGTATGGGTGCCACTTGTTAACGGCAAATATCCTCCGTATGGACGTTCGGCTAACTCCAGATTCAAGGACGATACGTCTGGTGCTACGTTGGGGGCTTTTGGAGAAGGATACGACGACAGAGACAGTGGTTGCCTCATCTGTTGATGTTTTCGGGCGACCACTGCGTGCTTTATGGGCCACAGATCCCGTATTTCAGAATCTGCTGATGAGTTTGGCCACACCATTGTGGGAAATGGGCCCCCTATCGGGGTGTAATGCATTAAACTCTGCAGCCACCACACGCGTGCTCCGATATCCACACATGAGGATGATCTCCACACGTTCTTCGGTCGTCAGCACCATTATTCAGTCGATGATACCTGCAAAGATAAAACAGGCCATAATTAGGAAAAGGTTCACGATAGGACAAAACTGTTTGCGGAATTGAACTTCTGACGAAAAAACAATTGGAAATCATATGTCACATGCCTATGGTTCCATTTAAGAAACCTAAGTTGCGTTCAAGATTCCAAGATGGCGGCCAGGGTTGTCACATGTGTCCTTGGGTTTGCCCCTCCCCCCAAACATCATATGTGGCCACAGTTGACCTCCAACACACCAGCCTTTCCTATGACAATGCTGTCACCTGACTTTTGGCCCACCCTGTATTGTGAAACCTGCACGGGAGAAAAGTTTTGCTACTTTTTATTACTTTTGGCAAATTTAGCTTCTTTGTGAAAGCGTGCTCCGCCGTTAATGGGTCATCTGGCAACCCTGTATCAAGCGTGAGCACGCGTGTTCGGGCGGTGAATCGGGAGTTACTCAATGTCGCTATCCACTGATGTTAAATACATACCGGGTGGTCCAAAAGTCCCGTCACATATCACATATCGTGAGAAATGCACATCGAACCGGAAAACGAAAAAATACGTGTTTAATAAGTGAAAGAAAGCTATTCAATGATATCACACTTGATTCGCCACCCCCACCCCCTAAGGGTGGGGCGGGGGCAACTGTGAAATTTTAAATGGAAACCCCATTTTGTATTGTAAAATCGAAAAGAGGACTTCATTCCGAGTCGAACGAGCTATCAACCATTCTTCTAGCTCAATTAGAAACGGAGATATGGCGATTTTAAATTTTCGCACACACACACACACACACACACACACACACACACACACCAGAAAAAAAGTGAAAATTTCATAAAACCCCAAAAAATTTCAAAGGGACGCTCTGCCCCTAATTGAGCTAGAGTGAAAGCGATTGCAGATTCGGAATCTGCACGTCAAGACCTTTCAATAGAGTATATGGTAGACCCCCTTCCATATACTCTATACATTAAGAAAGCTAATACCGGACTGGACCTACAGTTTAAAGTGGGACCCGAACTACTTGTGCCTAAACCGGGGATCAAACTTTTTCTCGGAAATTGTTAGCTAGCGTGCGATATTATCAATACTCGGTTCGGGCATGGATGTTTGTTTGTCCATTGAGGATAAAGAGAATATAGAGAAAATTGACATGTGTGACAACTGAGGAAAATGTGAACAATGGTCGATACTGACAAGTAGCCTCTCCTTCGTAGAAGAAATCAACAAATATTCGCAGTTTGTGAGTTGTGTGCTTTCTCCGGAAAAAAAATATAGATATTTTATTTTAGTTTACAATATTAGTTCATCAGACTAACATGTGTTCTTCTCTCTTGTTTATTTAGCTATATTAATAACTAAATTCCTATTATAGTATGAAAATACATTTCACTGTTCATAAGTCATGCATTGTAAACTGTTAAAAAATAATGCATTGTTCTCTGCAGTTTTCAATGCGACATTCAGACTTTCTGATCGTGCATCTACACTTCACATCAGGGTATGATCATTTATAAGTTGATTTAAGCAAAATTTTCCATTTTTATTGTTTCAATATATGATATCAATATCACATTGCAAAAACAGTTATTAATGGTTTCAATGTCATTTGCTGGAAAATAAATTGTATTTCTTTGGATTTGAACATGCAAACGCAAGTATCAAAGTATTGCTTTAGACAGCATTCACGATTTTGAAACGTGGAGAGGTAATCTTTTTAAGGGGAATGTGAAAGTTGTTGTGTGTTGACAGAATGTAGCTACTTCCATATGAGCACTGACAACTAGGAAGCGATCTCAATGATCAAGTGGCTGCAGCTGCATGCTTTTCGCTAATAAATAACTGTGTTTTTCAACACATACACAAATACATCGGAACAACAAATTTTCATCTTTGCTGCTTTCAGATTACCAACATACGAAGTGGAATGTAATTCAAAAGGTTTTGAAGAAAGCTCAGTTTTATAAATAAGGTTGGATGAAATTAGATAAGAAGAAAGTTTGCCTTCCGCTGAGCTCGAACTCAGGTTGCCCGCATGCTAGTCCGGCACGACTAGAGAAACACGAGAAAACGAGAAAACACAAAAAGTTTTTGCAAGTAGTCGACTGAAAAGAAAGTTTATTTTCAGATTGCCAATTCCCAAGGTATAACATGCCTAGGCAGGTGTGTCTTGCATTTTCTCTCTATATCCTCTTGCATGGCCGTACTTAGAGGGGGGTTTAGGGTTGAACTCCCCCCGAAACTTCTGGCATATTGGATTAGTAAAGTTCAGGAACCAAAATTTGTAATTCATTTTCAAAATTTTATTCGAAGCTTTACAAAAATACAACAGGGAGACAATGCTTGGACGATTGAGCAAGAATTTTCAAACATTTGGAATTCCTGAAATTCGAGCAAAAGAGGTTTATCTCTGGGAATCCCACCCCTCGAACCCTCCATTTTCACTTCTCCTGTCCTCTTTCCAGTGTTGTTCCTGAGTCAGACTGAATCTTTAAATTCTCTATTCGGTAACGTTTTAAGTCCCTCTTGATAGGAGTTCGACCCTAGGTTCTCCAGTTTCGTAGCGCGTTACGTTCACTATGCGGTCGATCTAGGACATATACGTAACCTATATGCGGTCCTCAAAAACGCATACATCCGCAGTGCATGGTGGTTGCATATAATGCTGTTTGGTAAGTATAGGAACAATTATGAGTGTCGAGAAGTGGGACTGAATCAGCCCATAGGACCCCCTTCTTTTTAGAATTGGCATCGTTTATTGCAAGTTGCAATATAGCGGAACGTTTGTTATTTTTATTGTTAATTACAGAACTAAAGTTCACCTAGTTAGTATTCGAACAGAATAATCAAAGAAAAACTGCGTTAGTTCGAAAAATTGAGGCCACAGTACAGACACCAGGTTATGTTTTTTTTTCTTTTTAATATTCTGCTATTTAATTCAAAGAACAACTGATTCCACAGTTTTCAAAATTCCAAAAATTAAGTTGTGTGTTACAGGTCAATCAACATTAACTTTATGACTAAAATTTTCCTCTAACTCTGTAAAGCTTTTTCTTGAAGGTATCTAACATTTAATAAAATATATTAAATTCATTTCAGTACACACTCTGTGAAACGTAAAAAAATGATAAATAAAGAAAACCCGTTGTATACATAATAGGGGTGTGCGGGATAGAGAAAAGTCAGAACTGGGATTGGAAAAAAAATTCTCGTCCCCATCCCGACTTCGGGAAATGGATTCCCGACTTTTCGGGATCCCGAGCATTCGGGAATGACCGAATGGTCATTTTAAAAAGTTGTTAATTCACGACGTTTTCTTCTTTGCAACTGTGTGGAACTTTTCGGAAATTGTTTGTTTCTATTCCAGAAATGCAAAAACTATCACTTAAGTTGAAAATGACTTGTAGAATTCGAGATTTTCAGTCCTTCAGGATATTTCGAACATTTTCCGTCCCGAAAATTTCCCGACTTAGCCCGGAAATGGCAAATTTCTCCCGTCCCGACCAAAAAAATTGTCCCGCGCACCCCTAATACATACACTCATCTGATGGATTGAGTAGAAAAGTCTTCTCAACGATATAATAACATCAATAATAATAATAATAATTAGTGGGCCTCCCCGATAGCGTAGTTGTAGCGTCGTTGCCTTGTAATCAAGGGGTCCCGGGTTCGATACCCGTTGGAGGCACATGGCACAGTGGTTCGGATCCCACTTTAAACAGTAGGTCCAGTCCTGATTAGAATTACTGTGCATAAAATGGACTTAAAACACCAACTCAGTAATAATAATAATAATTTGAATTATTATTACATAATAATAATTATTGTTATTATTTATATTATTCTAATTTCTGGCTACGGCCATGTCCTCTTGTGACAGAGAACCTATTAGAAGAATGAAAGGACAGATTAAAATATTAAATTTGATGTGTATCCTAGCGTCAAAATGTCTAGAAAACAATATAACATACTTCTTTACTGCTACAAAATAATAAATAAATTTGCCCATGGTGGAGATCGAACTCAGGCCTCGCTGATGAAAGCTCTGCACCCTAACCAACAGTCTATCAATAAGACCATATTTTCTTTTTCCCAGCCAGTCTGTTTCCTTCCTGAACACCTGCAAGAGCAAATACATGTTAATTTCTCTAATAATTGTTTCATTCTATATTAATAGAAACCAAATATTTAAAAAATAGACGCATTTTTCTGTGAAACATCGCATGTTTCGCACATCATGCTCCTCCGTTTACTGTTATTTGGATATTCACTTGGAAGTCAAAATTTAGCTTTGTTGTTGAATAGGTGTTTTAAGTCCACTTTATGCACAGTAAGGCTAATCGGGACTGGACCTTCAGATTAAAGTGGGATCCGAACCACTTGTGCCTCCACCGGGTATCGAACCCGGGACACCTTGATTACAAGGCGGCGACGCTACCACTGCGCCAGCGGGGAGGCCCTTAAACTTAGCTTTGTGTGTGAGTTTTCAAGTGGATGAATGTGACAAGAGTGGTGTGAACGTGTGTTGGATATGATTCTAGGTATTATTCTCGTTCAAAGCATTAATATAATTGTAAAATATAGAACTTATTGTAATGCAAGGAGTGAAAATATAAACCCAGTTCGTCAGGTTCGTTCCCAAACAACATTAAATAAAGGAACATAACGTGGACCGAGTATTATTCCATGTCGAGAACACGAGACATTACGTATTTCTCTTTGGCATCACTGCTCAATTTACAGAGATTTATACCCGTGACTGGTATACAAGCCGCAGAAGTGCAATGCTGGTTGGGTTGTCTACTCACAAGGTGCTTGGTGGTCCGACATCGAGGGCTTGTTTCAGTGCTTTTTCAATAGGGTCGTTACAACCCAGCAGTGCCCGTTACTGTACACGTTGTACAGTAACTGACAGTTATGGGTTGTAACCATCTCGTTGACTTTCAATGGGATTTGTAGAACTCAGAAGTGTCCGTGATTCTACGTGTATGTATTGTTTATCTCTTAAAGAGTCGAGACGAAAACAAGACAGGATTTACAACTATTGACAAGACTATGACGCTGCCAAGTTTCGCCTCTTTGTCATCCATAAGAAATATCAATACACACAAAAGGGAAAAGGGGAAAGTAGTTGGCAATTTTTATTTATTCCAAGAGGGAAAGTCTAGTGAGTACACTTGACCCTCTGACCCATGACCGCAGCCATTTCGATGACTGTATTAGCAGAGTCTGGATATGCAATGGCTAGTACAAGGTACAAACGATGCGTGTGACTGTGTAATTGTCTAATTGAATGCATTTTCGAAAACTTCCCTCGATCTGTTTACCAACTTCCTACACCCAAGAAAATCCACGAGAGATCTCTGTTCTGGATGGTTGAAGGAGGGGGAGAAAACTTAGCATTTTGCTTATGGGATTATAATTTTACTTCTGCTCTTAGGAATATCAAACTTACGGTGGTTTTGAAAAAAAAACACATGAATGGGAACAGGACAGGTTGAAGATTGTGTTTGTGTTAGGGAAGTCGAAATTTCCATTTGCTTAGCTTCAGTTTGAAGTTGAAATTGTTTGTCCACAGGGAATACATGGGACTCTATAAATAAGTATTCGTCATATGTTTCACAGATCTTATCCCAAGTAACCAAAAGTGGTTGACCCAACTTTGGGTCAACTGTACTGAAAATGGTTGGCCAAACGAAAGAACTTACAGTTGGGCAACATTAATTTTGGCTTTTGTTCTAACATTGGTTCAAACTGTGGTTTTTACGTTGTGCCAGAGTATGTTTTTTATGTTGGGCCAACATGTAGTTTTCTGTAGGGCCAATGCACTGATAACAAAATTATAGATAGGTTTGTGTTTTGATATATACATAGTATAATTTATTGTAAGGCCAAATATATACTCTAACACAAATTATATGCGTAAAATAAAAAAAAATGTACACAGCACTTTCTCATTCATATGGTATTATTGTTTTCAAGGTACCTTCAAGTGACAGCACAAAAAACGTTCTAGAGTTTACTTACCTTCCATGATACGTAGTCTGCACATGACATTGTGTAACCACCTTCACAATAATAACTGTAACAATGTTCTTGTTCTGCTACAGCTAAACAGACAAACAATAAGAAATTCCCATCACATCTTTCATCCATGGTGGCTGACAAAGGACTGGTGAGTGACTGCAAGTAAAAAATAGCTTCTACTTTCAATAAAAATATATTGTATTTCCAGTATGTGCTGTGACTGAAATATTCTAAAAGAAACAATGTTACACATAACTTATTTTGCACTCCAGAATTTACAGCATAATCTTAAAGGTTGTCATAACAAGAGAAATAATTTTTAAAACTCATTTTGACTCACTTTTCCATGGTTGGGCAAATGCTGGCAAGAATTTGTATTTAAATTTGAACATTTCCCACGTAAAAACTGCAGTTGACCCATCGGTTGTGGTTATTTGGGTTCTAGCTTAATAATAAATTTTAGAAACTGCTTCCACTTGCAACATGAGGAGAAATTAATTCTCTCTTGTGCTATTTTTTTCTCAGTAGCAGTTTTCATTCCAATGATATTGAAATAAATGCATACCTGGTGCGAAACTGTCACTCTTTGCCTCAAACGTTCTAATAATTTAAAACGTTACAAAATTATCCTTCATTGTGAGAGAAGGGATTGTGTGAACATGCATTCAAGAAATGATTTGTGTGTGCCATTTGCAGCTGAAGAAAACCCTTCAATGGGCATATCCCAACATAAAATAAGTTGTTGACCCCAGGCAGAAAGTTGTGAGAAACGTTTTTGGTCTTGCTACCCATCCACTACTCCTAACTTGAGTGATCCTGAAGGTATCCAATGATTTGCTAACTCTGTTTTACAGTAGACATGAATGAAAGTGAAACTGCACTTTCAACAATGTAAACATCACAGGTTTGTGTTCTTAGGTGCCTTAGCATTTGCTGAGCTAGGAACAATTGTGCCAAAGTCGGGAGCAGAAAACGCTTATTTCCAAGAATCATTTGGGTCTCTGCACAGATTCTGAGGGCTGCTTCCTAGTTTCATCTGTTCATGGATATATGTCGTTCTGCTGAGACCACCAGAAGTAGCAGTCATCACCCTTACATTTGCAGAATATATCTGCCAACCATTTTCTTATTTCCTTCAATCTTTAGATCCTACCATGGAAGTTTTGCTGAAATGAATGATCGCCATATTAGTCTTGGGTAAGTGATTCCATACTCATAAGATAAACTTGTGTTTAAATTAAGACTGGTTACTACCAGAGTCAAAAGTTAAAATGTATAGCTGGGAGGATACTTGTTCTAGTTTTGGGATAGGTGGAAAATGCTTTATGATTTCATCTTTATCTGGGAGGATAAAATTCCCCCTTCCACCCTCGTGCCACTTAGAGCATTGGTTACATCTTTGATTGAATGGACATCAATACTCTTACCAAGTTCCATATTAATCAACAGGATGACTAGCATCAGTGATGCTGAGTACAAAGATTTCTGGACAGAGGAGATGCAAATAAAATCAGGGGGTTAGTCAACAAATGAGTTAACGTGACTTGCCTCACCTGCACAAATTTATTCTCATTTCTTCGCAGTATTTTTTTCTGTATTTGAATTCCGAAAGGACTGAATATATAGTGTGTCTATATTCAGTTTACTGCAATTATTTACTCATTGTCATAATCACTGTAAACTAAGTGATAGAAAAACAGCTCATAACATATTACCTATTTCTATTTCATTTACTATACATCACTTTTCTACCTCTCACAGTAAATCAAAACAATGAGGATGAATGGAGAATCGACACAGTGATACAGCCACATGATTCAAACATAGGCTTGAAGAAGCAGGCAAAATAATGATAATAATAATAATAATAATAATAAATCAACTGTCCCTAACGCATGAAAAAAACCTTGGTAAAGCCTCTATCTGTGTTAATCATAATCAGATATTTACTACTGAAGATGAAAGTGTGGAAATTACTGAATAAAAGTAATTTATTATTGTACTGTACAATTGCAGCAGTTTACACGTTCTTTTTCTTTGTTTTCAGGTTTAATTACTTCTATAAACATCATGAGCGTCAAACTATATGTAAAGGTACAGTCTCCCTTTACAGTCTGCAAACTTTTGGTATGCTTTATTGTCATAATTGAAGGGATATTTGAACTTTGTAGGGGTAAGTGTTTATGAAAATATATTTTTCTATTGCTTCTACTATTCAGTATTAAAGTTGTTAATATAATATGTTGTTACATATTTACTGGGGAATGTGATGAGTATATTAACTCAGAGTACTTTCCCATTCATTTGAGATAAGATTTTTCAGCGTTCAAACCTAGACCCATATTTCAGCACTACTTGGGAAACCCTGGGGGGTAAAGGCGGTCAGGGGCGTGATGCTGATCACATCACCCCCACTCACGACCGGATCAAGAAAGTGTGGGGCATTACCCCCACAGCCCCTATACGCCTTCATGGCATGGTGCTATGCACAGGGGAGCACTTTACCTTTTTTTTACCTTGGCTGGTGTTTGGTAAGTTACATTTGAGAAAGTAACTTAGTAGCAGTTAACAAGACTTTATGGTTACTCAATTCTCAATAGCAAATTATTTATAATGTTTCATGAATGATTTGCAATTCGTTGTTATTTTTCAGTGTCATCAAAAAAAGTACAATAATTTTCATTAAATTGTAATTATTCTCAATTTTTGAATATAAAAAAATATCAATATAATAAATTTCAAGGTAACCTAATGTGCCTGAAAACTACATATTACCATTTTTTCCCAAGTCACTAAACACAGAGTTGTGGCATGGCAAATATGATGGTTGTTGGAGGAGTAATGTTTTAAAATAAGCATACTTAATGTAGAATGTGAAGAAAATTTGTTACACACAAATGCATGAAGAAAAGTAACTGTAAAAGTAATGTTTCATTTGGAAAAAGTAACTTAGTTACAGATATCTTAAAAAAATAACTGGCATTGCAAGTAACTTGTTACTTCCAAACAATGCATCAGTCACCAAAAGGTGACTCAAAAATGTAGTATATTGGGGAAACTTTGTTTCTGCAATTTTGAGGACCATACAACATGGAATGAAATTAACAAACAATCTGAATTTATTTAAAATATTCCTTTGTTCTTAAATTGGAACATATTTTTGAAGGTGCAACCTTCTGGTTAGTATGGTTCAACTTTAGCATATAGGTCAACCAGTATTTCTTGCAAATATTCATCATGCGTGATTCTTTTTTTACTCCAGATTTGGAATTCGAGGGTGGCAAGCAGTTTCATCCATGACATTTTAATCTTATTAATAGAAAGGAGCGATAGAATGGGTAACTTTAATTGTAATTTGACATTAGGATCAATATTCTACATCTATAAGTTAATAGTGACACAATAATAAATTATGATCACGTGAAAATGTGAGTTGTGCACTCAACTTACGTGGTTACAGACACAACCCTGTTTATTGCACCATGTCATGAAGGCACAATGTGTGTGTGAAGGTAGCGTCACACTTATTCTCAATTACAGCCATAATAGAGAAAAAAGAGGTGTGGTCAGCACCATGCACCTCCATGTGGTTGCCTCCATGTATCCATTGATAGAGCCTGTTTATGGAGTGACATCCTTGGAAAAATTTACACTTCGCAATCACCCACCCAGGAATATACTATGGGTATAATGTACTGCAGACAAACACCCTACAACTTAATAAACAGATGAGCTAACCATAAGTAATAATAGCTGTCTACTCCATTACTGCACTACACATGATAACTAAATCAAAACAGGAAAGAAAAATAATAAATCTACACTGAATCTACACTTGCAGTCTGGCCACACTGTTGCCCTGTGTTTTTCCTTTTCATGGATTCTTTTCTCTCCATTTCAGGAAACACTTCAAATCTTGCCACTGGATTTAACCAGTTTTGAAGTAAGAGATATGACACTTGCATTCTACAGCGGACTTTGGGCTTGCGATGGATGGTAAGTTACAGCATTGGATGATCTCATTTTACAAGCAAGATAAACACACACTTTTTGATAGATAATATGCATTATTGTAGTTAAGTTAAAGTAACATTAAAGCATTAAGTCTGCCAATGATATTTTAGAATATTGATTTTGCTTGTTCAAGAAAGAAAAGGGGACATTTACAGTAAAATTAATGCTTTATAAGAGTTTAATCTCTTTATATCAAATGTACTCTATAATTTTTTTCTCACATTTTAGGTCAACTGTTACTATTGTCACTGAAAAAATAAAACAGCCTGATATGTAAATTCCTTTTATATCTTATTAATTTACACAATTATGATTTACTTTGAATTATTTAAGTGCAGCAGAGGCAAACTTAATACTTGATGTTATATTAGAAAAGTACACCTATTAGTGTTCTGGCAGTATGTAAATCCAGGAGGAAAAGCAGTTAAAAAAGTCCTTGAGTTAAATGGCTAAATTAAATAAATATGGATATTGGGACTGAGCTGATACCACTTACAACCAATGTTGGGTTGTCTTCCCCCCCCCATCCCCCACCCTAATATCCACCACTAAGCATTCTTCTAATCACAAACAAAATATTAGAATTTTTACAAAATCAAGTTTGAGACAGGTAAGGGGACATTTTAAGTTGATCTTTTCCCACACAGTTGCACTTAATACTGTGCCATAGTCTTCAAAACTGTATATTTGATAAACCAAAATATGACATGCATGAAACAGTGCATAAAGTGATCACAATCAAATTTCTTGGAAGTGCTGATGCAATAAATAGGACTGAAGAACAGACTAGTTGAATAAATTACATAGGAAAAGAATGTACTTTTCACACTGCTACCAATAACAGGCCTCGCTGCAAGAGAACCTAAACCATTTCAAAGCATACTGATTCCTGGCAATACTGACATCTGAACTACTACTTCAGACCTTAGATCTCACTAGGAAAATCCATAATTAAGGGAAGAAAGAAACAATATAGTTTCCAGAATAATTATGAATTTTGTTCTGAAATTTCTCTATTTTAAATATACCGGGTGGTAAATGGAATCAGGTGGCAAATTCTGTATTTGAGATCCATCAGATTCAGATCAGTCTGCACATGCCTCATTTAAACCAATAATGACCTATCTGCCCACTTCTACATAGTTTTACCTAATCAGTAGGCAATTTTAAACAAAAACATCCAAGTCTAACTTTTATTTTTTCTTTTTCTTCAGAAACATCCTGAGAAGCATACTGATTGCAGTTCCTCTTGTGTCACTGGTACATGTGATGATGAACATGACTTACATGGCTGTGCTCACTGTGCCAGAGATGGTACAAGCACCAGCTGTTGCTGTGGTAAGAATGAGCTTTCTTTTAAATTTTCAATTGCATATGGGAGATAATGACTTCATAATAAACTGCTACCTTGGTTATTATACACTGACTTTCCTTTGGTTTTCATGCTGTAAAATTTGTTTGATTTGGTTTATTTTACATTCTGCTCTTTTGTAAAGATTAGGATGAGTGATGGATAAAATGAAATTGATGAAGGGACCAATCACAAAAATACCCATGTCCAGACTGGGATTTGAACCCTAGACTACCCTTCATCATGGTGCACTGTGCTAACCACTTTGCCACAGAGGTCTGCTCATACTGTAAAGCTTGGATCTCTACACTGTAATGTGTGTAAATAGCCTACATACTGATCCACTCATAAATCCACTAGTGTCAAAAGCAGTGAGAGATAATTTTTCCTGCAATAATATTGCCAGTATGCCATAGAATACAGTTTTTTGCAGTCAACTCTGCTAGTGAGGACTAATGATATAAATAATTATGGATAAGAAAAATTCACATTTGTCCTTGAAGCAGAGACAAGTAAAAATTTCTTATAATACATTCAATGTGTTGAACAAATATGGTGTCTTTTTTAATAGATATAAGGTACCCAATATGGCCTACCTAAGGTTTGAGATTGTTTCTAATGTTGTACGAAGTCAGAAAGGTAAAACTAATGGCAAGATTCAAAAAGGGGAACGTTTCTGGATGTTTACTGAAAATTGGAGTCAGTCCCAAATAATAACATAGTAAATATTTTTTTAAAATTAATGTTTAGGCCATATTGGGTACATATGTACTGAACATGGCTTAGTAATATATCTTGTTCTTTCACATAACAAAATGCAACAGAAATTGTAAAGAATTACCCGAATGATATTTTTATAGGTAGATAAGTATATTAATACACTAATATTTTATTTATAAATGAGATTATACAAAGAAATAACATCGTTTACACACCGATAAATGTGGAAGTGACGTGTCATAACTTGTCACCAGAAGACCATGGATTACACATCACAGTCTGCGCAAATGAAAAGTCCTTCATCAATAGTGACTCCCAGACACTCTACGTGAACATAAGAGTAACAAATGTCACATTCGCACATGTTCTTTAAGATATATTCCTATGTAAGCCATATTGATTCAAACTTACATCGTGTTAGTTTCTCGTTCATTTTAAACAGGACTTTAGATTAAAGTCTAAATTAAGCATTTTTGTAAAGTACAAATTATTAGCCACCATAATATGGACTAGAGATATAAACACATATCAATTGTAAGATGTAGTAAATAAAAACTTACCTATGCAATATTAGATCATGTAGAAAACAGTCACAAGGTCTAGCTATTTTGCTTCTTTGTCCTCATGTTACAGCACTATAGGTACAATCAACAGGTTCAATCATGTCATTTGGACATTCTAAATTACATACTAACGTTATCTGTTGAATTCACCATGTAGCTACTTGGAAACAGCAAATAGGACATGTTGGGTACTAGGCCATATTGGATTCAGATACCATATATGTACTACAAATGTTAGATAATTTTGAAGATGTTGGGAAATTTCTCACCTCCCAAAAAATATCCATTAGTTCATGGACAGAACTTCTATTCATTAGCTCTTTTTTTCCCAGTTGTTTGGAGACAAAATATTTGGGGATGCAAGCTTTATCATTCCTCTTGGAGTAGCATTATCAACATTTGGTTGTGCTCTAGGAATTCAGTTCAGTGTAACCAGGTATGGTACTCTAAATACTACATAAATAGAATCTGATAGCCTTTTTCAAAAAGTTTCTGTTTTTCTGAACCAAAATGAACATACAACTGCAATGATACGTTATTTTGGATTTGTCAATTTATTTCATTTCGCTTTTCTGCCAATTTTGAATAATCACGAAGAATATGTTTGATTGATTTGGTGTTTTTGGTCCACTTTATGCACAGTAAGGCTAATCGAGACTGGACCTACTGTTTAAAGTGGGATCCAAACCACTGTGCAATGTGCCTCCACCGGGTATCGAACCCAGGACTCCTTGATTACAAGGCGATGACACCACCACTGTGCCATCAGGGAAACCCTCACCAAGACTAGGATGAACGGTAATAGACAATAAGAAATGCACATGGACCAGTGTTTGGAAAGTTACTTCTTAAAAGTAAATGAGTTGCAGTTATTTGCTTCAAAAAGTAACAGAGTTAGTTGCTCATTTAAAAAAAGTAATTAAATTACAGTTAACTGTAGTTTAAAAGCAACTAATTTACTTATACAGTTACATTCTACTGGAAATTTTCTTATACATTCCACACAATCAACAATCATTGATTGCAATAAAATAATATCTGAAGACTTACATATAATTTATTTATGTTTCTTGTACGTACATATCTGGTTTTTTTATTATACATTTATATATCTGTGTTGTATTTAACTGTATGGAAACAGCATGAGCATAGGCGGAGTTTCGTCTGTCCACTTTGGGGGCGGGGGTGGGGTAACATTATTCATGGTTTCATTCATTACGAAAATCATCATGGGTTCCTTCATTTTGCTCTTCTGCATAAATTCTTAAAAAATTCTTTGTCGGTCTACTACCCTTTCCTTTTATATGTTCAACAGTGCCAAGAAAGAAAATCTGTCTTGCCCCATGGTTGACCTTAAACATGTTTTGATACGTCTCGTTGTAGACGCTGTACAATGTTCAGCAGTTTGTTTAGGTTAGGGAATATTCTCTTGTGTAGGTCTCTTCGTCAATTGTAAATGAGTACAAACCCAGGGTTCAATTTGTGATTATATCATAGGGTTTACTATCTCTATAATCCTATAGATGTTTCCCAAGAGGTCCCGATAATATTATTTAGTAATTGGTGTCTATTAATTTAAACCATGCATGCAGATCTTATACATGTTTATAATTCAACGTTATTGTTTAATATCTATTTTTTATATAAAATGGAACAGAAATAAAGACCATCTTAAGTTATGTTTCTTCAGACTTTAATCCAGTACTGTTTGTTGGAAAATTAGAAACAAAATAGGAATGAACAGGAATCTATCAGTTTTCCCAGCATAAATGTTGATGAGCAGCCAGTAGCAGCTTCTGCCTATTCGCACGTGCACACCCAAAAAAATCTGCAATGCAATTAATTTTTATTAAACTCATTCACTGGAAAGTATCTCCTTCAAAACATCAAACGTTCCGAACTCCAATCACCCCGTCGGCTTCACATTACCAGCGCCTGCCGCTGAGATACTTTCACTCGGAACACAAGTCACCCTGTACTTGTTTGCCGCTGTATGCAGCACGCAAGGAAAGAGATTCCTTCTTCAAGATCGCGGTATTATGGGCTCCACACACACTGCTAGCGTTGTGTTCGCGATTCAGCAATGTTGCAATCCCGTTCCATTCAAGATTGTGTAGCGGAGTAGAGGAAACCCACACATCGTCGTAAATCGAGGGATTTTTTGGAAAGGGAATTTCTATGATATCTTCGCCCACACTGTTCCAAGCATAACAGGGTCAAGAAAGAAGGTAAGATGGAAGGTGTGGGGGACAACTCAAAGCGAAACGTGTGCTTTAAACATTGTATTGCATTGTCTTTGCTAAGTGCAGCTTGGTCAAAATAAACTGTCCTTGTGGTTCTGTAGTCGAATTATCAACCCGCGCAAGGGAACCGTGGATCAGTCAGCTGTGTCTGCTCGTGTGTTGCACTGTCAAAAGATCGTTCCTGTTTCATAATGAAAGAAAAAACTGTACATGGAGAAAGCAGAGAAGTAACATTTAACGTTGTTGAATTTTTGGAAGGAAGTTAGCCACAAAGTGTGCAGGAACTGCAGTAATAGTACGGATATAGCGGAAGGGAAAGAAAAAGTTTGATGTATGAAGAGGGCAGTGTGGAGTGGACTGAGTAAGTTCTGTTATTTTCTTTAATATTTATTATTCTCTTGATTTCGCTTGCTTCTGTCGGTCATTAGAAGTAAACAACTGCTAGATAGATTACAACTGATTTTCTGCATGTGGTCGTTGGATCTACTACCTTGTTTGCAGATGTGGCTAGAGATAAAATTTTCACCCGAGCGAGGTGGAATTTTGGCGCTCCCTACTTTCCACCTTCCTCCAATATAAATCATAACCATGTTATATATTTACGGTTTTAATGACGAAAAATCATAGCCATATTTTAAAAGTACTTTAATACGTTGAAGAACACGTTTATTATAGGTATGTGTTTAATTAATACCTCCATTGCTTCATAATTTTTCAATATACTTATTAAGTTATTCATCAGTAACTTCAATTAATTCTTGTCAACAATAAATCCAACTCTTTTTTTAAACAAATAGCCATGGACATGGTGGAGACACATAGTGGTTCGGATCCCACTTTAAATTGGAGGTCTTTTCTATTTGCTTTTCTGTGCGTTAAGTGGAGCTAAAAAATAAACTCGAACAAAGAAACAAATAGGCAGGGTTAGGATTTGCCTCTAATGAAGGAAGATACTTGGTTTGGCGCCCCGGATAATCGTCTGGTCCTGCTTGTTTGATGTATGCAAATATTATTATTATTATTCACTATTATCAGTGGAGCGAAGGAGAAAATTTTTACTAAATATTTTGAAAGGTATTGGGTGGGTTCGTCAAAAATAGTGAATTAGGGAAGTCGTGACTGAGGCCGTTAGATCAAAATAAAGACAAATACCTGAAACCCCAATATTTTACAAAAGTATTAATTTTGAAGAGCTTGACGTGTTGTTCACATCGCCTCAGTCTCTCGCGAGAACCAAACTTGCAAACGTTTACTACAATGTCCGATAACACTAAACGATGCATAGACGAATCTATGACAAATTCACTTGTTTCCGCCGAATTAGGAGTCAGACTTATATCGATAAGTATCTCAAAATGAGCACAAACTTACAAGTGTAGATCGCTACAGCAGTTGCCTAGAAACAATAATCCCCTTTACAGTATTTAACCTCTCCATTTATTTTGTATGTGTTCTTTTATAATCAGTTATTCAAGGAACATATTTAGCAACACTGGAAAAAATACAGTTTATGATTATTTATTTCTTATACCTAGATGGCAAATTGCAGGTTAAATATGAAAGGCAATATTCGTAATGGTGACCGTTGGTCTAATTTATTGTAACAACCTTCACGACGTAATTGGCTGTTAATCTCATTCAACAAATACAATAGAGAAATTCAACACTGTAACAATAAATAATAGACGTGCCAGCGTCCTTTGTTTTCTTGCAAATCCTTCACAATTATTTTGATTATACAATTCCAATCAACAACAAACAATGTTTATTGTCTCGAGGAAAAACAACATTCCTCCAATTCAATTATTCCTTTAAAATTTAATCTATAAATTTTCAATATTATGCGTTCTACATGGATATTTGCCCTAACCTCAATCATTAGTGATTTAGTGAATATCAACATAAGTCAAAATTTGGTGCTCTTACAATAAAAGAGAGAATTGTCACGCTCGAATACAACAGACAATAATAAACTCGCGACGATCGTGTCTACTAGTGTCAATAATCCGAAAGAGAAGGTCACTTTTAGAAAACGTCGCAATTCGACACCTTTCATTAATCGCGACGCTCGACTTATACTGGGTGAGTCTGTTAAAAGAAGCCCCGTGGAAAATGTGCCCCTTGCATGTAGGCAACCCTGGTGCACCGAAGAGAAGAGCGGGGTAGCGAACAGTCCAGGATATCGGTGCCAAGCAGTTTAGACAACTTGACATAAACGTAAATGAATGAAACATCTCTTCTGTAAATACAGTACAGTGTGACAAAAACCTACCTAGAGTAGGTGCTGGAAATGTTCTCCGTTGACCTCGAGGGATGTGTGCAGACGATACCACATGTTCTGAAAAGCAGGGGCGAGGACATCCTGCGGGATGGCCTGGATAGCTGTGATAATGTTGTTCTGGCGTTCTTCGAGTGTGTGAGGGTTGTTGCTATACACCTGTCCCTTTAGAGCTCGCCAAAAGAAGAAATCACAGGGTGATAAATCTAGAGAAAGAGGTGGCCAAGGTTGGTTCGTGCCACGGCTGATGACGCGATCAGGCGGGAACACTGACTCAATGCTCGTGATCGTTGCACCTGCTGTATGCGCCGTGGCTCCATCCTGCTGAAAGTAATCGTTCCTTCGCTCATCCTCAGTCAGTTTTCAACAAACACGTTGAATAAGTTACTGATGTAACGACCCGAGTTCACAGTCTCATGTAAAAACACGGGAATGATGCGGCGTGACGACACGGCACACTAGACACCAAGTTTCTGGGCGTGCAGTGGAACCTCCATGAACACTTGTGGATTGTCACCTGACCAGTGTCGCGTGTTCTGGAAGTTTATGTAGCCTGACAGATGGAACCATGCTTCATCGGAAATGAACAAGTAACCATCCTGCAGCACCTTTGGAGCAATATTGGACAGAAACCACTCCCAAAACTGCACGCGAGCTGCCTTGTCCACATCCCGCATCTGATGCATCACGGTAACTTTGATAGCGTGCAAGTTAAAGTCCTGCTTCAGGATCCGCATAGCGGTAGATTGGGACACCTGCAACTGTTGTGCCAAACGCGGAGATGATTTTCGTGGACTTCGTATCATTAGCTGCACTGCGTAGCCCACCTTTGCCTCAGAACGGGCAGTCTTTGTACGCACTTTTGGCCTATTCAGCACGGTCCGGCTTCCCGCCATTTTGCAATCAGTTTTTGCATTACTGATTTGGTTGGGGCCTTCTCTGGAACTCCATTCACCGCGAACTCCGTCGTAAACAAATCTGCACACTGTTTCCAAGAATCGAAGCGTGCATACATCTCGATAACAAAGATACGCTCCTGCACCAGTAACACCATGCTGACCCACCGAAGCACACACACAACTTTCCTCGCCGCTCAACTGCCTCAAGGTTACTACTAGACACTTTATTTTCAATCCCGCTCTATGTCATGTTGTCGAAACTGCTTGGCACCGATATCCTGGACTGTTCTCTTCGGTGTACCAGGGTTGCCTACATGCAAGGAGTACATTTTCCACGGGGCCTCTTTTAACAGACTCACCCAGTATAACAACAACCTATTTTCACGAAGAGATTCAAGAGCGGTGTCTTTAGAGTAGCAATCGAAACACATATCACCTATATATTGTCATCTCTTCCAAAATAACTTCACTATGCCAATTTCACTTCACACAAATTACCAAACAAGGTTCGTACCACAAACAAGTGGTCGTTTCTAAGTCTCCGAATGGAATATCAATTCTGGGACAGCAAAACACATGCATTCCTTTCGTCAGTGTATTCTTCTTGAAACCCTTCCTTCTTGCTGACTGGATAGTTCTATCTGGTTCTGATAAATTGGGTCACCAAACTCCCAAAACTGGGAGTTCCAACAACGGCTACTCAAGTTGATACCGATGTGACGTATCTCAACCAACATGTTCTCCGATTCCGAAACTTCACAGGTAGTCTATTGTCTTCCCGTGCAGCATTCAAACGTTCGTTCTTGTAAAATTGGGTCACCACAGAAGATGCTTTTAATTCTTCGCAGCAGCAATAGTAGTATCGGAACGCGATAAGGCCGGTCGCTATTTAATATTCGCAATTCATTTGCACGGGTGTTAATTAATTTGCATGTATTTAGAACTAATTTGCATGTATTTAGAATTCATTTGCACGTAGTTAGAATACTTTACATTTATGTATTTGCATGTTTATAACATTTTATCAATATATATTTATTTATTTTATGAAAAATATGTATATAAAAGGTAATTAGAGGTACTAAACGCTATGCATATGGTTTTATATTCATTACTGCAAAGTATGTAATGTATGATTCGATAATATTAATGTTTATAATATTGAAAATAAGTTTTCTATGGTTTATGAACCGCTATGAACGGTGTTAATGGGTGTAGGTACAGGTCCAATTACGAAAGAAGACGGTCCTGGTATTCGAACCCGCGATATGTAATATTATTAATTAGTACTATGTTTTAATGTTATATGTTATGAAACACGATGATCTCAGACGCTAGACAGAATACTGTCTCAGAATCTGAACTCCGCGCAGGTAGACGAGAAAGGAATTTGGGGAGTCTGCGTTCAAGGTCAAATGACGTCAGAACGTCAGAACAAAGAAGGAATCTGAATCACCAATCAGAGAACGCGTCGGTAGATTTTCAGAACCGGTTTTTTCAAGGTTAACCAGTACGCAAGAACAGGGGAAAGCTATGCAATGCCGTAGGGCAGGGGAGGGATTGAACCAGACAACAAAGGATGTCTGAGAATGCGCAGCAATGGTCAAATCTCTGAAGCTATGCGGTTTCCGCCGCCAATTAATATTCCGCTCAGGTTTGCCTCCAAGGCACAGGACGCTTTAGCGCAGGGTTTTTTTTATCTGTACTATGAAGAAGGGAGAGCTATTAGGGACGGGGCCTACAGTTTTCACCATTAGCTTTTATCACGGGGTAACGAACCTAGGACCCTTTGATTATTGATTTAGGTAGTAAATGTATGTTACTGTGTGCTATTTAACTTAATTTTGAGTTTATTTTTTACCAAACTTTGACTTTGTCAAACATTTTCACAGCTTATCCTTATTTTTACCAAAATAACACTATTTGTACTATTCAAGCAATATTTTTTATTAAATTTTGCACTCACAAAAAACATTTTTTCAATTTTTAACTTATTATTTTACAATTTTATGTTAATTTTTTTACCAAAATAACACTATTTGTACTATTCAGGCAACATTTTTTATTAAATTTTGGACTCGCAAAGACATTTTTTCAACTTTTAACTTATTATTTTACAACTTTAAGTTAATTTTTTACCAAAATAACACTATTTGTACTATTCAAGCAACATTTTTTATTAAATTTTGCACTCACAAAAAACATTTTTTCAATTTTTAACTTAATATTTTACAATTTTATGTTAATTTTTTTACCAAAATAACACTATTTGTACTATTCAGGCAACATTTTTTATTAAATTTTGGACTCGCAAAGACATTTTTTCAACTTTTAACTTATTATTTTACAACTTTAAGTTAATTTTTTACCAAAATAACACTATTTGTACTATTCAAGCAACATTTTTTATTAAATTTTGCACTCATAAAAAACATTTTTTCAATTTTTAACTTATGATTTTACAATTTTATGTTAATTTTTTTACCAAAATAACACTATTTGTACTATTCAGGCAACATTTTTTATTAAATTTTGGACTCACAAAGACAGTTTTTACAACTTTTTAACTTATTATTTACAATTTTGTACCTATTTTTAACCTAAATAACACTATTTATACTATTAAGGAAAGACTTTTAGTTATATTTTCGACACACAAAGTGTGTGTACTCAACTTCTATCTGTTTATTTCACAAGTTTAGGCTTATTATTATTCAAATAACACAATTCAATCTGTTCAGGAAAGACTTTTAGTTACATTTTCGACACACTAAGTGTGTGTTCTCAACTTCTATCTGTTTATTAGGCTTATTATTACTCAAATAACATTATTTATACTATTCAGGCAACATTTTTATAATGGCGGCTGGTCGCTAGTGCGTAACGTTTGTGCTCCCGAAATAACGTAAACAACTGCAGTAAATTAACATTCTAATAGTCAAACTATTATTTTAAGGTGAGATTAATATCTGAGAAGTGCATTTGCAAATAACACGCCTTCGGTTTATTACTTTGTGCCTTGTATTGTACTATTTTCTAATTCACCGTTCAGTATGGCACCGAAAAAATCTGGAAAGAACCAGGGATCACCGAACAGCGTAAGCAGTGTTTCCAACTTCAACAACGTAGAATTTGTGAAACGTGTTTGTGAAGAAGTGAAGATTGCTGTGCAGGCACCTGAAATGATGAAAATTATGGTGGACTCGATAGTCGGGGCAGTGACAAAATCAGTGCTTCAAAGTCTGGAGGAAACACTAAACTTTAACGTTGAAGAAATGCACAGCATGAAGGATGAACTGAAGAAGAAGGATGAGGAACTCCGAGGGCTCAGGGACAAATTGGACGACTTAGAGCAATACCAGAGGAGGAACTCCATCCGGATATTCGGTATTCCCGAAACTTCCAACGAGAATACCGATAACAAAGCAACCGCCTTGTTTGAAGAGCAACTGGGCATCAAAATCCAGCATGGAGATATTTGCAGAAGCCACAGGGTAGGAGGGCAGAAGAACGGAGGTAAGCCAAGAGCCATTCTTGTTAAATTTACTAGTTACCGTGCGAGAGCAAGTGTGTTTCGAAATAAACGGAAACTGAAGGGTTCTAATATCACCATCACAGAAGATCTCTGCCGCGCACGTCTCGAGCTTCTGAAACTGGCGACGAGCAAATACAATTACAAGAACTGTTGGACCCAAGATGGGAATATCGTAATAAACATTGGAAACGTGAAGCACTTCATCACTTGCAGAAAGCAATTAGATGAACTTTGAACGCTTACCGGGACGATGTGAGTGATCTGTAAACTTTATCATTTTTTAAAATCTCTTTTACCTTTCATAACATAAAATTTAAATTTCACATTACTCTTATAATTTTTATTTATCGGGAACACATTTAGTCTTAAGTTGTAGCTTCTAAATGTTTGAGTTCCTCTTTTCTTTGATATATACGTGTTTTGCTTCTTTTATTATTGTTTACTACTTTCAATATTTTAATCGCAACTGCATAATTTTACAGTTTAGTTTCGTAAATGTGAGATACGTTCTTGTACATAAGCAAAGTTTAATTGTTAGTAAATCAAAAAAACATATTCATAAGTTTCTAATGATCAAAAGTACCGTAAAAAGCAGAAAACTTTTATTTGTATTTGTATTTGTGTACTTTATGCATCTGCGGATAAATGTAGTGAGTTTGCAACCTCTCTCTGCTCTGCAACCCTCCAGAAGTTACTTCTACCGTTATGCCTCCAACAGAACCTACCACCCCCCTTGAAATGAACTCCACTGCTCTAGGGCATGTCCTCCGTCACCCTCTCGCCGATGACAAAAGAACCGGCTGCTCCCTGGGTCTCAAAATAGCAAATGTAAACGTCAGGTCATTATTCCCCAAACTTCAGGAAATATGCATCGAAATTACAGAGAAACAGATTGACATTCTTGTTATAACAGAAACGTGGTTAACTTGCAATATAACGAATAATGCATTGAAAATTCCAGGTTATGACTTAATACGCTCTGATCGTCATTACAGCATGGGTGGGGGTGTCTGCATATACGCACGGGAGGGACTAAAACTGCATCCGTTGTCTTTCGAAATTGAAGGAGAGTTTGACGTTGAGTACCTTGCAGCTACGGTTGAAATAAAAAAGGAACGTCTCGGTATTTGTGCCGTATACAGGCCTAAGCGTATTCCATATACACAGTTGTCAATTTTAGAAGATATATTGACCGAAATGTATCCCTTAGTTAATGACCTTATTATAGCTGGAGATTTCAACATTAATTTCTTACATCCAGACTGTGCTGACGTCATTTACATTCAAAATTTGTTTAATCAATTTCAATTAACGCAAATAATCAATAAACCAACCAGAATAACCTCCACGACTAAGTCATTAATTGATCTGACGTTTGTCAGCAACATGCAAAATATAATCCAACATAGTGTCGGTGAGCCAGTCAGCAACAGCGATCATAGAATGACCCACGTTGTACTTGCGTATACCAAACCAGAAAGCGTGAACAGAATTATATACCACTGAAAATACGGTGATATTGATTATGATAAATTCGTGAAGGACTCAGAAAAAATTAACTGGGGAAAAATATATAACACCGATAACTTGGATATGAAAGTAGAGTATTTCAATGTCAACTTACTTGATCTCTTTGACAAGCACGCGCCAGTTCGTAAAACACGAGTTCGTAACAAACGTATGCCGTGGATTACATCGAATGTGAAGCTGTTGATAAAACTAAGGGACAATGCGTTTCGTAAATTCAAGCGAATCGGAACTGAATCTGCATGGAAAGAATACAAAGAATTGAGAAATTTCACGACATCTGTTATTCGGCAAGAAAAAAAGTGTTATTTTGAGCATAACATCAATAAAACACCAAGACAACCAAAGCATTTATGGAAGCAGCTGAAATCTGTAGGCATTGGCTCAAATAAAAATGATCTCCCCTCCACGTTTGACAATGCGAACGAGATAAATGAACACTTTATTAATTCAATTGATAGTCTAAATATCGACCAACGTCTGATATCTCAAGAATGTTTAAAATTTAGTAACCAAAAGTTTAATAATATGCTTCCCGAATTTGCTCTTAAAAAAGTGGATGGCTATACTGTAAGAAAATGTTTGTACGAAATCAAGTCTACTGCTATTGGTGCAGATGGAATATCAACTACAATGCTGAAGTTATCGCTACCTTTTATTTTGCCTATTATCACACATATTATTAACTTTTCGCTCGAGAAATCCGTATTTCCCAGGAAATGGAAAGAAGCTTTGATAACACCACTCCCTAAGGCGACCCGACCAACTAATGTAAACGACCTTCGACCTATTAGTGTTCTGCCCGTGTGTTCAAAACTACTAGAAAAAATAATCTATAAACAGACATTTAGCTTCGTTGCCCAAAACAATATTCTTCCACCCTCACAGTCAGGATTTCGGCCGGCACACAGCACTGCTACGGCTTTGCTGAAAGTCACAAATGACATCCTCCAGGCTATGGATAAGAAATTCTTCACTGCATTAATATTATTGGACCTGTCCAAAGCATTTGATACGGTACAACATAAATTACTGCTCAGTAAACTGAAATATTACAGTTTTTCACAATCTACCCTTAAATGGTATTTTTCATATCTAAGTAACCGAAATCAACGTGTAAAACAGTCGCCTACATTATTATCTAATAATTTATATATTTCATCTGGTGTTCCACAAGGATCTATACTAGGTCCCTTATTGTTTACGATTTATATTGCAGACCTACCCTCAGTTGTCAAATACTGTAACGTACATTCATATGCTGATGACACTCAACTAACCAAATCATTCAATCCAACAGAAATTGCCATAAGTATTGAATACATAAGTAATGATTTGGGTGCGATAAAAACATGGTGTGATGCAAATGGCCTTAAAATTAATGCTAATAAGTCATGTTATACATTTATTGGAACTCGAAATGCTATTGGTTCGGTCGAGCACACTAATACAACAATTAAAATAAATGATGATGTCATACCTAGAGCTCAAGTAGTTAAAAGTCTTGGACTGATATTTGACACTCGTCTATCATGGAATGAGCATATTAGCCGCCAAATCAATAAATCATTTGGAACACTTAGATTCTTGTTTAAATTTAACAAACTATTATCTTCAGAAGTCAAGCAGCGATTAGTTGAAACACTTATATATCCATTTCTCGACTATTGTGACGTAGTGTACTCTGGTAGAATAAATAAAACTTTACAAGCAAAGATTCAAAAATGCCAAAATGCGTGCATGCGGTTCATATTTTGCATCCCGAGACGTGAACATATTTTACCTTCCATAAATAATAAGAATATCCTCAATATGTACCGTAGGCGGCTACTGCATACATATTGCCTTATACATAAAATTATTACATCTGGCAAGCCGTCGTATCTGGCAGACATGTTGATCCCTCGCACCAGTATTCACAGCCACCATACAAGAAATAATTTCAAATTTAACCTTCCACTCTGCGACACACAGGCATATCAGTCGTCGTTTTCATATTCTGCTGCAAAAATATGGAGTGCCCTACCTAAGACCATGTCGAGCATATCTAAAATAGAATCTTTCCGAAACGAAGTAAAGAATTTTCTTTTGGCAGAGCAGAGATTGTGTTCAAATACTATGATGTAACTTGTATGTTTATGTTATGTATTTTGTCTACATGTTATTATTTTTACTTATTTTTCATTCATTTTATTTTATTTTTATGTAGTTATCTTTCACAATTTTTGTATCATTTTATTCATACAATTATTACTATTATTTTATCAATAGATTTTGTAACTAAATCATACAGTTTATTGTACACTGTATTAATACTGTAACGTATGTATAAGAAATGTAAATTTAAATGTAATCGATGACACGGGTTAGGTGGCAGAACAGCCTCAGGCTGAACCTCGCCCACGTAAATAAAGAATTTGAATTTGAATTTGAATTTGAAATTTTGGACTCAGAAAGATATTTTTACAACTTTTTAACTTATTATTTTACAAGTTTATACCTATTTTTAACCTAAATAACACTATTTACACTATTCAGGAAAGACTTTTAGTTACATTTTCGGCACACAAAGTGTGTGTTCTCAACTTTTATTTGTTTATTTCTCAAGTTTAGCCTAATATTTACTCAAATAGCACGATTTGATCGTGTCTTTTATTACATTTTGGACACACACACACACACACACACACACACACACACACAGAGAGAGAGAGAGAGAGAGAGAGAGAGAGAGAGAGAGAGAGAGATTTCCAAGTTTACAGGATTACTCTCCAAGTTTACTCAAATAACACAATTTAAATGTGTTGTGAATTAGATTTTGTACACACGACGTGTGTTTTGTCAACTTTAACCCTTTCATTTTTAAGTTTATTTTACCAAAGTAAGACGGCTTAGTCTATTCAAGAAAGTTTTCAATTATATTTTGGATGCAAAAGTATATTTTGTCAAGTTCTACCCTTTTATTTTACAAGTTTAGGCTTATTTTTACTCAAATAACACAGTTTCATCTATTTAGGCAACATTTTGTTTCTTATATTTTACTCACAAAGACATTTTTTCAATTTTTAATGTATTATTTCACAAGTTTATGTAATTTTTTATTCTAATAACACAATTTTAACTATTCAGGCAACATTTTTTATTGCGATTTGGATTTACAAAGAGATTTTTTTAAAATTTTTGTATTAAATTTTCTATTTATTGTATTTCACATTCACTAATTTTTAAAGTTTTACTTTTTATTTTTATCTAAAAACTAAAGAAAAAAGTATTTTTAACTAAAAGTTATTTTATAGTTTTCGGTTTTCAGATTTCCACAATGCTATTTTTGGTTCTGTATTTCTATATTAGGATATTACAGTTCTAAGGTGTGTATAATATTTCAAAGTATTTTCAGGGTGTATTTGTTAATGCATTTGGATGATAACTATTAGGTTTTTGGACGAACAAATGTTAAGAATATTTCAACCAATCAGAAAACGCGTCGGTTTTATTTCAACCAATCAGAGAAGGCGTCAGTTTGCTTATGAGGTATAAAAACTGCGTAAAAGCAAGCAGAAGCTATTTTGAGAAGTATTTCTGAAGCATTGCGTCAGAGAAGACATCAAGTTGTGATTATTGTCTGAGATTTGAAGACAAAGAACTCAAAAGAAGCTATAATTAAGGTAAGTGAATTGTTACATATATGTATGGTGCTTTTAAATAATGCGTAAATGCAAATATTGAAACGAAGAAAACGTCAATGCAAACCAAAAAGAATATGCGTAATGTGAACAAGTACTACAACTATTTTTCTATTTTTCAGGTGCTTCTAATTTTGTATGTGTGACTGAAAGGGACCATTAGTAAAAGATGGCGTCTTCAACCTCCACAAACAAGGCTAACCACACTGCGGTGAGTACCTCGCAAGAGATTTTACCACTGGAATGTATATTTCTCCACTAGTTTTTGAAATAATATATAAATCCAGAAAACAAAGAAACGAAAAAAGTAAATACAGAAATGAATATGCGTAATATAAACAAGTACTACAACTGTGTTTCTATTTTTCAGGTGTTCTTATTTGTGTACCTGTGAGTGGAAGGATCTATTACTGGAAATAACGTCAACGAAGTAACCGACAAGGGCATGAGTAACATGATTTCAGATGTTATCCATAAGGATTCTGTGTTGGAGATTTTGAAGAGGTATACACCTAGCAAGTATATTATATGCAGGGGTTGTTATCTAAATGTAGGCAACCATTTTTATGAGTGCGAGTGCGTATGCTGTAAAGATGAATTTCTGATTTCCGAATGTTTTTCTATTTGCCAAGGGGAAAGCCGTTTGTATGAATGCCAGCATTGTGTTGAGTGGATGTGCGAGAGAATCCAGTGTTATTTGCAGGAGCAGGACAATATAAAACATATTTTTGATTTTTATATTACTAACCATGAGGATGTTGCGGATGCTTTGACGGCACACGAGGTACAGACAGAATACAAAGCTTTTTATAGTGTGTTATGTGAAATTTCAAACAATATCGAACTAGTGAAAACTCTTATAGATTCTATACGCTCAGCAGAGCTTACTTATGGTAGCACAGGATTTTTGTGAGAGTTGAATAAAGAGAGACTGACTAATAACAGCGAAAATGGTGCAATACATTATTGATGTACAAGGATTTATTTATAACAGAAAATTTATATTGCGTGAGATTTGTGTGAGTTCTACAAATTTGGACACTGTGTACTATGCGCTTGTGAGTGTTCCCGATTATTTCAAAGAGAACAAAGAATCGCGCTGGGTTAAAGACAATCTCCATGCATTAATGTATGATATTCCTTGTGGATGTGAAATATACTATGTCCGGAGGGCAGTTAGGAACTTGAACTGTCAAGGTGGTACATTTTTCTGCAAAGGAAAATCCCAAATTATCAAAGATTTGTTTAATATTGATAACATTGTTGATTTACAAACTGTAACCTGTCCATCCCTTAAGAATTTGTATATGTTTCAAGGAGGATTGTGCAAGTATCATTCTGATACTTCTCCCCCAGCTGAACAAGGTTGCGCATTCAGAAATGTTCAAAGACTTGTATGTTGGTACAATAATAAAAATATTAAGGTGTAATGTATTTTAGTGCAAATAATAAAGATTTGTGAAAAAGAAATGTTTTCTATGTTGTTATTTAGTTTTAAAGCCTGCATTCAAGGTATTTTCAAGTATTACCGTTTTTTTTTTTGAGTGATTGACTTAATACCAGGAGTTATACGAGCCGTATTTTAACTACAATCACTATATGTCTATGAGGACTAAAATCCACTGATTGAACCTTAAAGCTTAGGCTTACTATGTATATTGATTACTCACAGGACAACACGAATCTTACAGAGGATTGTAGGAGGCATAGGCCCACACGCCAAAGCCTTATTAGCCTGCAAGAACAACTTATATGTTGAATTGTGACTGTTTAGAAATAATATTTATAAAGTTTAAATCATTTTCATTAGATTACATATATATTTTGGATTCAAATAAAACACTCAAGTTAAGTTTTTTAAGTTTATTTTTATTTAATATACAAATATAGAATATATCAAATTTACATATATGAAAAATACTCTACCAAAGAGCAAAAGTCACATAGGGATTACGATTTAGCCGATGCTGAAATTCTTCCATGAGGGATTTGTAGTAAGAGAGAAATTTTTGCCATTGGTTAAAGTTGAGGGTGACTCCACCAGAGATGTTGGTGATTTCCACTTTTATGTTTTCTCCACTGCCCTCGAAGGTGAAGTAAAGTTCTTCTATAATGTTTATAGATCTGAACCTGTCTTCTTGTGTGGGGAATCTGTTTTTGTAAGTGTCGAAGATCGCATCTGATTTGTACACGCATGATGGGTACTCTTCTCTATTTAGGACAATGTAATTTTTTCATGTTTCAAAATCAATTCAGTGTTTGTGAAAGTACCTCGAATAATGATATCCATGTTGACAACGATGATGAATCTGGTTTCTGGTTTTATGTTGTTCATTTGGTGGGTACCTCGGATAGACTGCATTTTGGTTTGCTATCAATAAAAAGTTTTAAAAATATGCAACTAGTGCTACAAAAGGAACGGAAATTATCGACAATTTCTGGATTATAACTAAAATTCAGTTTGCCTTTTACATATCCAATATTTACAGACCAACACTAACTAGACTTCGATTTATATAAATGTAGCAGGAACTATATTTCTGAGAATCAAACTATATTAGGATTATATGTTAAACTTATACAAAACCAGATTATTCTATGTAAGTATATTTATATTGACTGGATTATTTAACAGATCAAACAGAAAGAAGGCAAATTCCACTAAACGTAGGTGATTGCATGAAAATAACTAGGTCAAGGAGTGACCAACAGTGAGCTGAGGTTATATATAGAGGGTCGCTCTTCATAATTCTTACCTTCGCTGGATCGGCGAAGGAACGCACTTGTGGGCGGTAGAACCTGAATGGGCTCCACCAAGACATCGGAGACTCGAAGCAGATGTCTTGGTGGATGAACCCAAGTAGGGTCATAGGCGCTAGGGTCAATTTGGTCATTTCTTTTTGTATGAGGAACCAATTTGGCCAACTCCCAAATTAACTTACATTGCTTATAACTAATTAAATTTGAAGAAAAATTATAATCTTTTAGACTGTAAACATATTTTATATTTAGGCTGCACAAGATCCAATGATAAAATTAAAAAATGGTAACCGCCCAGACAGGGACTCAAACCCTGGACAGATAGGTTAAAACCCTAATGCTATACCAAGTAAGCTATCCGAGCACAAGGTATTCTTTTTTTGAAAAGTTAGTTATGTTAAGAAATATCGTTTGAGAACACTTTTGGTCTGGGTCGACAGAGAAGGAGACAGCATTTCCAAAATTTTACAGACTGGATGTATTTTACCACCACTATAGAGGTCTTTACTATATGTAATTCGAAACGCTAGAGTTCAGTTAGCTTTCAAAATTGAGGTTACATAGTACAATATGTTGAAGATTTTGTGTTTGTCACGCATAACAAGTTACACTATATCTAATTACGGACATATAATACTAAAACTTTGCTAGTAGTTGATGAGTTGACAGTAAATTTGAGAGTTTTAGCATCATTTGTCCTGAAATGGATATAAGTGTAACTTGTTATGCGTGACAAACACAAAATCTTCAACATATTGTACTATGTAACCTCAATTTTGAAAGCTAACTGAACTCTAGCGTTTCGAATTACATATAGTAAAGACCTCTATAGTGGTGGTAAAATACATCCAGTCTGTAAAATTTTGGAAATGCTGTCTCCTTCTCTGTCGACCCAGACCAAAAGGGTTCTCAAACGATATTTCTTAACATAACTAACTTTTCAAAAAAAGAATACCTTGTGCTCGGATAGCTTACTTGGTATAGCATTAGGGTTTTAACCTATCTGTCCAGGGTTCGAGTCCCTGTCTGGGCGGTTACCATTTTTTAATTTTATCATTGGATCTTGTGCAGCCTAAATATAAAATATGTTTACAGTCTAAGAGATTATAATTTTTCTTCAAATTTAATTAGTTATAAGCAATGTAAGTTAATTTGGGAGTTGGCCAAATTGGTTCCTCATACAAGAAGAAATGACCAAATTGACCCTAGCGCCTATGACCCTACTTGGGTTCATCCACCAAGACATCTGCTTCGAGTCTCCGATGTCTTGGTGGAGCCCATTCAGGTTCTACCGCCCACAAGTGCGTTCCTTCGCCGATCCAGCGAAGGTAAGAATTATGAAGAGCGACCCTCTATATATAACCTCAGCTCACTGTTGGTCACTCCTTGACCTAGTTATTTTCATGCAATCACCTACGTTTAGTGAATTTTGCCTTCTTTCTGTTTGATCTGTTAAATAATCCAGTCAATATAAATATACTTACATAGAATAATCTGGTTTTGTATAAGTTTAACATATAATCCTAATATAGTTTGATTCTCAGAAATATAGTTCCCGCTACATTTATATAAATCGAAGTCTAGTTAGTGTTGGTCTGTAAATATTGGATATGTAAAAGGCAAACTGAATTTTAGTTATAATCCAGAAATTGTCGATAATTTCCGTTCCTTTTGTAGCACTAGTTGCATATTTTTAAAACTTTTTATTGATAGCAAACCAAAATGCAGTCTATCCGAGGTACCCACCAAATGAACAACATAAAACCAGAAACCAGATTCATCATCGTTGTCAACATGGATATCATTATTCGAGGTACTTTCACAAACACTGAATTGATTTTGAAACATGAAAAAATTACATTGTCCTAAATAGAGAAGAGTACCCATCATGCGTGTACAAATCAGATGCGATCTTCGACACTTACAAAAACAGATTCCCCACACAAGAAGACAGGTTCAGATCTATAAACATTATAGAAGAACTTTACTTCACCTTCGAGGGCAGTGGAGAAAACATAAAAGTGGAAATCACCAACATCTCTGGTGGAGTCACCCTCAACTTTAACCAATGGCAAAAATTTCTCTCTTACTACAAATCCCTCATGGAAGAATTTCAGCATCGGCTAAATCGTAATCCCTATGTGACTTTTGCTCTTTGGTAGAGTATTTTTCATATATGTAAATTTGATATATTCTATATTTGTATATTAAATAAAAATAAACTTAAAAAACTTAACTTGAGTGTTTTATTTGAATCCAAAATATATATGTAATCTAATGAAAATGATTTAAACTTTATAAATATTATTTCTAAACAGTCACAATTCAACATATAAGTTGTTCTTGCAGGCTAATAAGGCTTTGGCGTGTGGGCCTATGCCTCCTACAATCCTCTGTAAGATTCGTGTTGTCCTGTGAGTAATCAATATACATAGTAAGCCTAAGCTTTAAGGTTCAATCAGTGGATTTTAGTCCTCATAGACATATAGTGATTGTAGTTAAAATACGGCTCGTATAACTCCTGGTATTAAGTCAATCACTCAAAAAAAAAAACGGTAATACTTGAAAATACCTTGAATGCAGGCTTTAAAACTAAATAACAACATAGAAAACATTTCTTTTTCACAAATCTTTATTATTTGCACTAAAATACATTACACCTTAATATTTTTATTATTGTACCAACATACAAGTCTTTGAACATTTCTGAATGCGCAACCTTGTTCAGCTGGGGGAGAAGTATCAGAATGATACTTGCACAATCCTCCTTGAAACATATACAAATTCTTAAGGGATGGACAGGTTACAGTTTGTAAATCAACAATGTTATCAATATTAAACAAATCTTTGATAATTTGGGATTTTCCTTTGCAGAAAAATGTACCACCTTGACAGTTCAAGTTCCTAACTGCCCTCCGGACATAGTATATTTCACATCCACAAGGAATATCATACATTAATGCATGGAGATTGTCTTTAACCCAGCGCGATTCTTTGTTCTCTTTGAAATAATCGGGAACACTCACAAGCGCATAGTACACAGTGTCCAAATTTGTAGAACTCACACAAATCTCACGCAATATAAATTTTCTGTTATAAATAAATCCTTGTACATCAATAATGTATTGCACCATTTTCGCTGTTATTAGTCAGTCTCTCTTTATTCAACTCTCACAAAAATCCTGTGCTACCATAAGTAAGCTCTGCTGAGCGTATAGAATCTATAAGAGTTTTCACTAGTTCGATATTGTTTGAAATTTCACATAACACACTATAAAAAGCTTTGTATTCTGTCTGTACCTCGTGTGCCGTCAAAGCATCCGCAACATCCTCATGGTTAGTAATATAAAAATCAAAAATATGTTTTATATTGTCCTGCTCCTGCAAATAACACTGGATTCTCTCGCACATCCACTCAACACAATGCTGGCATTCATACAAACGGCTTTCCCCTTGGCAAATAGAAAAACATTCGGAAATCAGAAATTCATCTTTACAGCATACGCACTCGCACTCATAAAAATGGTTGCCTACATTTAGATAACAACCCCTGCATATAATATACTTGCTAGGTGTATACCTCTTCAAAATCTCCAACACAGAATCCTTATGGATAACATCTGAAATCATGTTACTCATGCCCTTGTCGGTTACTTCGTTGACGTTATTTCCAGTAATAGATCCTTCCACTCACAGGTACACAAATAAGAACACCTGAAAAATAGAAACACAGTTGTAGTACTTGTTTATATTACGCATATTCATTTCTGTATTTACTTTTTTCGTTTCTTTGTTTTCTGGATTTATATATTATTTCAAAAACTAGTGGAGAAATATACATTCCAGTGGTAAAATCTCTTGCGAGGTACTCACCGCAGTGTGGTTAGCCTTGTTTGTGGAGGTTGAAGACGCCATCTTTTACTAATGGTCCCTTTCAGTCACACATACAAAATTAGAAGCACCTGAAAAATAGAAAAATAGTTGTAGTACTTGTTCACATTACGCATATTCTTTTTGGTTTGCATTGACGTTTTCTTCGTTTCAATATTTGCATTTACGCATTATTTAAAAGCACCATACATATATGTAACAATTCACTTACCTTAATTATAGCTTCTTTTGAGTTCTTTGTCTTCAAATCTCAGACAATAATCACAACTTGATGTCTTCTCTGACGCAATGCTTCAGAAATACTTCTCAAAATAGCTTCTGCTTGCTTTTACGCAGTTTTTATACCTCATAAGCAAACTGACGCCTTCTCTGATTGGTTGAAATAAAACCGACGCGTTTTCTGATTGGTTGAAATATTCTTAACATTAGTTCGTCCAAAAACCTAATAGTTATCATCCAAATGCATTAACAAATACACCCTGAAAATACTTTGAAATATTATACACACCTTAGAACTGTAATATCCTAATATAGAAATACAGAACCAAAAATAGCATTGTGGAAATCTGAAAACCGAAAACTATAAAATAACTTTTAGTTAAAAATACTTTTTTCGACAAAATATACTTTTGCATCCAAAATATAATTGAAAACTTTCTTGAATAGACTAAGCCGTCTTACTTTGGTAAAATAAACTTAAAAATGAAAGGGTTAAAGTTGACAAAACACACGTCGTGTGTACAAAATCTAATTCACAACACATTTAAATTGTGTTATTTGAGTAAACTTGGAGAGCAATCCTGTAAACTTGGAAATCTCTCTCTCTCTCTCTCTCTCTCTCTCTCTCTCTCTCTCTCTCTCTCTCTCTCTCTCTCTCTCTGTGTGTGTGTGTGTGTGTGTGTGTGTGTGTGTGTGTGTGTCCAAAATGTAATAAAAGACACGATCAAATCGTGCTATTTGAGTAAATATTAGGTTAAACTTGAGAAATAAACAAATAAAAGTTGAGAACACACACTTTGTGTGCCGAAAATGTAACTAAAAGTCTTTCCTGAGTAGTGTAAATAGTGTTATTTAGGTTAAAATTAGGTATAAACTTGTAAAATAATAAGTTAAAAAGTTGTAAAAATATCTTTCTGAGTCCAAAATTTAATAAAAAAATGTTGCCTGAATAGTATAAATAATGTTATTTGAGTAATAATAAGCCTAATAAACAGATAGAAGTTGAGAACACACACTTAGTGTGTCGAAAATGTAACTAAAAGTCTTTCCTGAACAGATTGAATTGTGTTATTTGAATAATAATAAGCCTAAACTTGTGAAATAAACAGATAGAAGTTGAGAACACACACTTTGTGTGTCGAAAATATAACTAAAAGTCTTTCCTTAATAGTATAAATAGTGTTATTTAGGTTTAAAATAGGTACAAATTTTAAATAATAAGTTAAAAAGTTGTAAAACATGTCTTTGTGAGTCCAAAATTTATTAAAAAATGTTGCCTGAATAGTACAAATAGTGTTATTTTGGTAAAAAAATTAACATAAAATTGTAAAATAATAAGTTAAAAATTGAAAAAATGTTTTTTATGAGTGCAAAATTTAATAAAAAATGTTGCTTGAATAGTACAAATAGTGTTAGTTTGGTAAAAAATTAACTTAAAGTTGTAAAATAATAAGTTAAAAGTTGAAAAAATGTCTTTGCGAGTCCAAAATTTAATAAAAAATGTTGCCTGAATAGTACAAATAGTGTTATTTTGGTAAAAAAATTAACATAAAATTGTAAAATATTAAGTTAAAAATTGAAAAAATGTTTTTTGTGAGTGCAAAATTTAATAAAAAATGTTGCTTGAATAGTACAAATAGTGTTATTTTGGTAAAAAATTAACTTAAAGTTGTAAAATAATAAGTTAAAAGTTGAAAAAATGTCTTTGCGAGTCCAAAATTTAATAAAAAATGTTGCCTGAATAGTACAAATAGTGTTATTTTGGTAAAAATAAGGATAAGCTGTGAAAATGTTTGACATAAAGTCAAAGTTTGGTAAAAAATAAACTCAAAATTAAGTTAAATAGCACACAGTAACATACATTTACTACCTAAATCAATAATCAAAGGGTCCTAGGTTCGTTACCCCGTGATAAAAGCAAATGGTGAAAACTGTAGGCCCCGTCCCTAATAGCTCTCCCTTCTTCATAGTACAGATAAAAAAAAACCTGCGCTAAAGCGTCCTGTGCCTTGGAGGCAAACCTGAGCGGAATATTAATTGGCGGCGGAAACCGCATAGCTTCAGAGATTTGACCATTGCTGCGCATTCTCAGACATCCTTTGTTGTCTGGTTCAATCCCTCCCCTGCCCTACGGCATTGCATAGCTTTCCCCTGTTCTTGCGTACTGGTTAACCTTGAAAAAACCGGTTCTGAAAATCTACCGACGCGTTCTCTGATTGGTGATTCAGATTCCTTCTTTGTTCTGACGTTCTGACGTCATTTGACCTTGAACGCAGACTCCCCAAATTCCTTTCTCGTCTACCTGCGCGGAGTTCAGATTCTGAGACAGTATTCTGTCTAGCGTCTGAGATCATCGTGTTTCATAACATATAACATTAAAACATAGTACTAATTAATAATATTACATATCGCGGGTTCGAATACCAGGACCGTCTTCTTTCGTAATTGGACCTGTACCTACACCCATTAACACCGTTCATAGCGGTTCATAAACCATAGAAAACTTATTTTCAATACTATAAACATTAATATTAACATTTTATACATTACATACTTTACAGTAATGAATATAAAACCATATGCATAGCGTTTAGTACCTCTAATTACCTGCTATATACATATTTTTCATAAAATAAATAATTATATATTCATAAAAAGTTATAAACATGCAAATACATAAATGTAAAGTATTCTAAGTACATGCAAATGAATTCTAAGTACATGGGAATTAATTAAAACCCGTGCAAATTAGTTCTAAGTACGTGCAAATGAATTGCGAATATTAAATAGCGACCGGCCTTATCGCGTTCCGATACTACTAGCAATCGTCATTGCCATCTGTAGTTACTTCTCTCCTAAAGTTCCTTTACGAAACGAGAACATCATAACTTCAGGCAGCAGTTTCATCCAATTCGAATGGGTCAAGTCAAACACATCGCTAGGCGTGATTTTTACAAACAGTATTTTTTTTCCTTCGGACTATCGGTATCTGTCGTAATAGTACATTCACTCAAAATATCACAAAGTAGAAATTCCTTCCTTTCTTAACACAGCCGAAAACTTCATGCTGATCGTAGAAACTAAAACTGTAACTTGCGAAAAGGGAAAGTTCGTCCAAGTCATGGTCAGGCAGCGTAAATAGACACGTACTAGGTCACGAATACGAAGCGATGGTCTAACCGTGTCTGAAGCGTCCTGTGACTCGAATCATTGTGAGTGCAAGCTTGCTTGCTTGCTTGCTTTATCGTGGCTCACACCGCCTATCCTTTGCGGTTTCTAGCCATCGGGCCCGCTTGATTTGATCCGACTTCTTCTTGTCTCCTGTCGTTGTTCCTTATGGCACCTGCACAATACACTTTCACTTTCACTCTTGATTTTCACTATGGGAGGGTATCCTGTTAGGTATGTTACACTGTGATCTTCCTTATTGTTTTTGTTTACATTGAGATGTTGTGTTTTCGTGCGAAGCTATATAGCGTCCACATGATGGGAGCTCGAGGCTGACTTATCAGGGTTGGGATTGACGCCGGAAATGGAACAGCTAGTCGAAGTAGGGTTTGATACAACTGTTCCCGATGGGCTTGTCGTAAGGGGCATTGGAAAAACAGATGAGTTATTGTTTGGCTGGGTTCTCCGCATTGACAGGAAGTTATAGGTACCGCATTTATCCTTGCGAAATGTTGATTCACCAGAACGTGACCCGTGCGCATTCTCAAGGTGAACACAATCACGGCCCGAGGCATTTTCAAGGATTGATACCAAGGTTGTTTTGTGCCGATGTGCGTGTTCCACTTATAGGTGGTCGTGTTTTGTAATTCGTGTGCACACCATTCATCCCATTCGTGTTGGATTTTCATTTTTACGCGAGGGAGCAAGTCTGTGTAAGGCAAGCGTAAGGGGGTTACGTGTTCGAGTGTCCGAGCTTGCTTTGCGTAGATGTCTACGAAGTCGTGAGATTTGTTTTGATTGGAATGTGCCTTGATGTAGGTAAAGGTCACTTCTTGTCCCCGTTTTCGGAGCCGTAACGCTGCACTTTGAATAAGATATGGGAAAATCGTAAGTTTATAGGCTGCAGTGCCTGCTCTTGACAACGTTTGGAGCACGCTCAAGGCGTCGGTCAGTATAAGACATTGTGGCAGGCCCGACGCGAGGATGTGAAGTAATGCTCTATATATTGCATAGCATTCCGCCGAAAAAATTGACGCGTCGGGAGGTAATTTAAATTGTCTAATTATGTTCTGGGACGGGATATAAAATGCAGAACCTACTGCGGTATCATCTTTTGATCCATCCGTGTATATTAATGTCGACTCCGGCCATCGTTCTTGATATTTTCCATGTTCACCACGGTCGGCGTAATGAATATCTAGATTTGGCTCTATGGGGATATTTAATTGATATATGAGTGGGTGGTCGTGGGTAAATGACAGCTGATAGGCCTCTGTGTCTATGAAATAGCAGTATAGGAAATAATATCGGGGGGTTGAGTGATCTATACGCTTTATTATCTCCCATTGTCTTTGGATGGCAAATTCTCTATTGAAAGGGTGGGGGTGTATAGCCCATGTTTTGAGTAAAAATTGTACCGTGAGTTTTTTTCGTCTGTGAGTAAGTGATTGTTCATTACTCTCGAGATAGACACTCACGTTTGGGCTGGAAGGCATTAGGCCGAGGCACGTTCGTATAGCCTGTCGTTGTAAGATATCTAACGAGTTTAGGGTTTTTGTGTTTGCCCCACCGTATACTGGGGCTGCGTAATCGTATAATGATCGAAAGCAATTTTTATAAAATAAGAGCATAATGTATGGATGACTCCCCCACTTAGTGGTGGATATGCTTCGTAATATGTTAATAATTTTTTTTCCTTTTACTTTGAGGTATTCAATGTGGGGTCTCCACGTTAGTTTTCTGTCAAAAAAAACTCCGAGATATTTATAGGAGTCTACCAGAGGTATATTTTGGATACTTGGTATATTGTTTGGATAAGTTAAAGGTTGTCGGTGATTGAAAATTAGGATTTTTGATTTGGAGGGTGAGAAGGTTAGTCCTATACTCCAGAGGTTATCCCGAAGTACTGTAATAGCCCTTTTTAGAGCAAGTATGCCTTGAGTGGCATCAGAAGTTTGTTTATAACAACATAAATCGTCGGCGTATTGTAATACTTTAAAGTCAGCGAGATCTAATTGGTGGATGTGGTGGGTATATATATTGAATAGTAGGGGGCTGAGGGGGGACCCCTGTGGTATTCCGGTTCGTACTTTTCTGGCCCCGTCCACTCGATCATCGAACCAAAAGACAAGATTTCGTTCATTATATAAATTCCAGATAATATTAGCAACGGAAGGGTGTATTGATAATTTGTCTAATACATTGCATAGTATTGGGACGTAAACCGAATCATAGGCTTTCTCAATGTCTGTAAACAGGCTAAAACAATAGTCCTTAGTTATCTGACTATTTTGTATTGCTACTGTGAGAGTGGATACGGCATCTTGGCTGCCGTGATTGAGCCTGAATCCCATTTGTGTTGGGGGGAAAAATTGTTGCTTTTCCAGGGTCCAGTTTATTCGACGTTGTAATGTTTTTTCAAAAAGTTTGGTGAGTACCGGAATTAATACTATGGGTCGATACGATTGTGCGTTGTTGCGAGGTTTGGATGGTTTGAGGATAGGAATTACGACATGATTGTTCCAGGTTATGGGGATAATACCGGTGCGATATATTTCATTGTAAATTTGTACAATGAGGTGGATACCTTCGTCCGGCAAATGGCGAAGTACGTCATATGTAATGCCGTCATATCCTGGTGCGGTATTTTTGAGGGAGTCCAAGGTATTTGTGAGTTCTAATGCGGTCACCGCGGGAAAGTCATCTGTGAATGTTGCGTTTAATCTTTCGTCGTGTTTATAACCCGAGCTAACCGAGGGGGGTGTTAATAAAGATATGAAGTCGTTTTCCCAGGTTCGGTCTAGCGTTTTCACCTTACTTTGGGTGGGTTTGCAAATGGAGTTAAATTTGTGCCAAATGGAGCTTATGCTATCGCTGCGATCTAATGTATTGCAAAAGTTTTGCCATGCTGCTCTCTTCGCCTGGAGGTAAGTTTTTTTCGCTTTCGCTTGTAGGCGTTTTAGTTCAATCAAATTTTCTCGGAGGTGGCGTCGTTCATATTTTCGGAGTTGTTGTCGTTTTCTGATTTTAATGGTTTCGCAATCTCTCGTCCACCAACTTATGGATGGATATCTGGCCGGGATACTAAAGCGGGTACGAGTAGCACTGTGGTCCATAGCGACCGTAATCATTTCGATGAGATTGGAGTAAACTAGGTTGATATTTCGGAATGATAAAATTGGCATGTAAATCCGTGAGAACGTGGCTTTGAACGCATCCCAGTTAATGGAGGCTTTATTCCATCGCCGTACTGGGGGTGTCTGGCTGTTCGCTAAGCCTGGGGGTCGGAGATTGTGACGACGTCTGATCAAGAGAATGGGTGTGTGATCGCTTCCCCGTAAGTCTGCGTCTTTATACCACGCGAACTGAGGGAAAATTTCCGGAGACGTTATCGTCAGGTCGATGCAGGATGGGTTATTTCCGTTCAGAGGGTAATGGGTGGGGGTGCCATCGTTACAGAGAATGAGGTTATTCTCAGTGATCCATGTGTCTATTGCGTTACCTAGTCTGTCGTTATGTTTGTCCCCCCACGTTGAGTGGTGTCCATTAAAGTCACCTAAAAGGGCAATAGGTCCGGGAACGTGTTGTATCATTTCTTGAAGGTCTCGTGCTCGTATGCGTTGGGAGTTAGTATTGGAAGGGATGTATATCGATATGACTGTGAATGTTCGTAGGAAGATAGAAACGCGGATAGCTACTATTTCTGCTTGGAAATCTTGTTTTAATCTTATGTCATGCGGAATCCGGACTTCTGTATGTTGAATTTTTTCGTGTACGAATATTACCGTTCCCCTATTAGTTGTTGGTGTACCGTATAGATTATAATGCGCAAGACGATATTTTTCGCGTTTGGTACCTTTAACTTCCTGTAAACAGAGAATTTGGGGTTGATATTCGGCAATTAAGTCTAGTAATTCAAGTTTTCTCGCGGAGAAGCTATTAACATTCCATTGTACTATTGTTTCCATTTCCGGTATCCATCGGAAACCTTGCTCTGTCAATGTGTGGATTCTATGATAGCCAGGAGATTAGATGTTAAAGATTGGATTTGTTTGATGAGTTGAATGCGACGATTTTTGTTTTCTGTTTCCCGCACCGCGTCCCATAAATTGGGAATCATGTCTAGAATCGAGTTGTAGATAAGGTTGTGCTCTATTGGTATATGCTCTGGGGTTGAGTTATTCGAGAACACATTTGTTGGTGGCCGAACAGGATTCACTCTATCTATCTCCCTCTTACTTGTCAAAGCAGCGGGCCGGGCATTTTGTCCTATCGGTTTGGAATAATTACTTTCTGTGTCGGAGGTGGGACTGGAGGTCATGATTAACCCTTCATCATCATCATACCAGTTCTTGCTATTGTACGTTTTGCGGGGTTGATGGTCGTCTTTTCTTTTTGTTTTGGATGTTTTGGGTCGCCTTGACGGTTTAATGGCATCAGGAGGGGAAGTATTTTCTAATACTGGTTCTTCCCTTGTGAGCACCGATTGCGTATGATTCAATATCTGATAGTTATTGACCGTTTGTGTAGAATGGGGCAAGTCAAGTCTAGTGTTGTCCACCGAACGTTCCGACCTTGGAAGACGTAATGGGGGGAAATTAGCACCCGTGAATCTTGGGCGGAGAACTTCCTCCCTGGTGGGGCTGGGAATAAAAATCCCTTGTAGTTTGTTTTTTGCCTCGTGGTATGAAATGTTTTCTTCAGCCATTTTGTTTTGTATGGCTGATTCAAGTCTACGTCGGGGGCAATTTTTTGATAAAGAAGAATGGGGTTCTTTGCAGTTAATACACAAGGGTGAACTGTCGCACTGGTCTTCATGTTTATCTTTGGCACAATTGGCACACACGGGTTTCGAACGGCACTGTTTGTGGTGGTGCGAATAACGCCAACATTGGGAACATTGCAAAACTGCTCTTGTTCGAGGTGTTACTTCGTGTATTTGGCTATTAATGATGATTTTATCAGGTATTTGGTTCCCGCGGAAGGTAACACAGAAAGGTTTTGTTGGAACGAGGTCGAAAGTCCCATCTTCTCGCCAGATCTTTTTCGGCAAGCGTTTGACTGTAAGAACCCTGATGGGGCTTTCTATACCTTCCAATACATCTTGTTCGGAGGTATCATGTTCAATACCAAATACCAGACCCTCCCTTTGAACTAATGAAAGTGGCACCCGCGATTGAACCAGCATTTCCCGATGCAAAGCAGTCTGCAGCATGAAATTATTAGCAGCCCTTGCTGTTTTGAATGTTACCCGGACCCGATTGATACCACATTGTTCTACCAAGTTCACGGTCACATTTTTTTTCCTGAGAATGTTTCCGACGCTACCTGCGGCAAGTCTTTTCGCGTTTTTCTCAATGCCGTCCAGAAGGACGACATATGGTCCCGGCATGTCTTTGTCGTACCAGTATTCGGGAAGAGTGGGTTGAATTTCGGAAATAGTGTCTCCGCGGGGAACTTTGTCGGGCTGGATCGATTCCTCCATTCATCCCGGTGACGTTTTTGGGTGTTTTTGTCCGCACTTATCTGAGAGGGTGTTATGTGGTTAGTCTTGGGTGGCGATGAGGGTTGATCTATATGGTCCATGTCGGTGTCCGGGGATTCGTTCCCGTCCATGGCCGTTCGGGTCGGCTACCCGGTTGAAGGTATGCGTATCACTGTTCTATTAAACCACGCGGTATGTGTTCCTATACAATACCTGTTCACTACACTATCACTTGGTAGCAAAATCGCGAGAACTAGTTGAACGTGTAACCACTGCACGAAGATCTGCGTACGTACGTCTTGATCCTGTCAAGGTTCCAGTTGAACTCGTGAGTGCAAGCAATTCACGTAAGTGAGGAAGAGAGTTCGAGACCTCTAGCGGCGACTGCAGTAACCAATATACCAAAACAAAGACATGACGCATTAACGTACTGAAGAGATGAGGAAATATTGTGAAATTTTTATGAGAATTTATGCGCGTAAGAAAAATGTCACAAAATCGACAATAATATTGTATATCGCTATTTATATGGTTATAGTGATTTTGTCAGGTTATCGAATGTTGAATTATCTATACCCAATAACATCGCTCTTCTCGTGATCGACAGAAAATTCACCGAAGTATGTTCAATTTATATACATTAATATATTTTTATATATTTTTCATGAAATAAAATTCTCTCATAGCTTCATTTTCAGTAAAAGGTGGTCATAACTTGGGTTGCCAATACATTTAGCATCATTATGTACGCAAAAACGGGTGCGAGTGTTTGAGAGCGTTGATAACACTTCTTCTGGACACGAGTCTGAAGTGCACACCCATAAAGTCAGACCACGAGCATCCATGTATCTAAGAAAAATTGCTTAACGATATAATGCATATTTTATATATAGGGAGCCAGCTCTAATGGTTAACACAGTGTGCTGCGACGCCAGGGGTCCCAGGTTCGAATCCCGGCCTGGGTATGGATGTCTGCGAGTGTCCAATCATCAATTTCATCACATCATCACTCATCCCCATCTTCACAAATTAGCCAAAAGTGGTACAAAAAGGGAATTAAAGTAAAACAAAGTAATCAATCAATCAATTATATGTAGGTATAGAGCGCTAAACTTAACTGAACTGTGTTGAAGATCTGTAAGTATTGTAATGTTTTTGGATCTTCATAAAATGTCCATTGAAGAAATTAATTAAGGACAAAGAATAATGGACTATTACAAACTTGAGAACTTTGTAAATTATTGCATTTCTCGCAAAAGGTGCTCAATTCTGTCTCTATGTAAGCTTAAGGATAAATTCAACTCTTCATTAAAAGAATTGTCATACAGACCTAAAAAGAAGGTCTAATTAAACAAAATGTAAAATAGAACATACTAATTTAAAACACTCACTAATAAATAGAGCCCGGAAGTTTGGCAAAATGCCTCTTTTTATATACTGCATATATTTATAATTTTTTTCCGGATATACGTGTTTTATGTTGTTTCGAATGTTTTAGAAGCCTTTTCATTTTGCCTATTTTGCCTATGTGGGACCCCACTGCCTATTTTTAATTATAGTAGGTGGAATGCTTCGTTCTGGAAGTACCCTTTGACCTACTTTTTATTTTACGACGTTTTACGCACTAAACTAACCTACAATGAGAGAAAAATGGACAGAAAAATCTCTGGCATCACTTTTTAAGCTATTTTTTACCTCCTGCAAATTTTGCTCTGATGCTAACTCGCCCTTTGACCTACTTTTGAAATGACTTACGACATTTTCCTATAAGGCTGCCTCCTCATACTGTAAGGTCCCCCTCAGTGTAATCTACTACGACCTGCTAATAGGCTTCTGCTCTCAGCGTAATCCGTTTTTTACGCACTAAACTAACCTACAATGAGATAAAAATGGAGAGAAGAAGCTCTGGCATCACTTTTTTTAAGCTATTTTTTACTTCCTGCAAAATTTTGCTCTCGCCCTTTGACCTACTTTTGAAATGACTTACGACATTTTCCTATAAGGCTGCTGTCTCCTCTTACTGTAAGCTCCCTCAGTGTAATCTACCACGACCTTGCTCTCAGCGTAATCTGCCACGATGTTTTTGTTTTTTAAAACTCATGTGTGATCTTCTACGATGTGTGTGTGTGTGTGTGATAATCAAAATTATTTTTGTTAAGGAAATCCCTGGCCCCCCAAAAAAAGAAAATATCCCGCCAGGGGTGCGTGGTGCCCAACACAGTTCTAATGGCCACGGCTAACAAAGCCATGCCTCTGTAGAGTTTCATGGGTTCTTTTTTTTTAAACCCCCCCATGACTTCCTACAGAGGACCTCCGTGTGTAATGTGTGTGTTTTATGATTGAAGAGAAGAAAAATTTTTGGTTAACCCTCCGGTACTCGCGCGGGTGACCATTGTCACCCAGCCCCTTTGTTTTCGTTACCGCCAAGCAGTGTGGTTGAGGGGAGTGGTAGGGGCTTCAGTACCTTCCACCTACATTTCCAGCTACCTGATTAATGTGCGTTTGTATGTTGTAGTTAGGAGTGGCCAGTGTTATTGCGCTTGAAAGTCAGTTGGGTGACACTTGTCCCCCGCGGGATTAATGGTGTTATGAATGCACCAAAGAGTCCACGACTCTGTAATAACTCCCTTATTTTGGACGTATTGCTTGGTGAGAGTTCCGATGAGGACGATGTTGTGGAGAATGATAGTGACGATGGTGGAGATGACCATTTAGATGTCCAGGACGATCTCTGACACCGAAGAAGCAGATGAGCCACAAAAGGACCAAGTGAAAAATGCCGGAAATGACCTGGCACCAAATGCGGAAGAAGGATCCAGTGATGAAGAGAACATCCCATTTGCAAATTTATACATGGTAAGAGACCAGTTTAAAAATGTAATGAAGTGGAAAAACTATCCCCTCAGCCCAGAAATGTACGAACCAACGCTGACAACATTATTTTGCGGCTGCCAGGACCAACTAGACAGGGTAGGGAAGCACGCAGTGCACTTGATTGCTTTGTACTTTTTAACGTTATTGGAACTATAGTTACATCAACCAACATTTATATTCACCATATAAAGGAGCATTTTAGCCGAGACAGGGACGCCAAACACACTAATGTTGTTGAAATTCGTGCTTTCATAGGCATTTTGCTACTAACCGGCTGTTTTGGCAGTAACAGGAAAAAAACTAAGCAGGTGTGGGACACCTCTGCAGGGACTGGTGTGGAAGTCTGTTATCTTGCCATGAGTGAGAATGGATTTCATTTTTTCATGCGATGTTTTCGTTTTGATGACATCAGAGATCGTCAGCAGCGAAGAGAAATTCATCGGCTTGCGCCTATCAGAGAAGTCCTAGAACTTGTGGGGCAAAACTTGTGGTCAACGCCTCAATCACTTACAAGTTCAACAATGCTGCAGCTAAACCACCCGAAAGACGAGAATTCCTGAAAAGTTTGGCATTGGAACTCATAGTAAAACCTCTGATTGAGAGTCTAATCCAGCTTCCTTTCATCCTTGTGCATCTTCTTGTAAACGAAGAAACTCCTCAGGCTGAGCGCAGACAACACGGTAACAGTAGAGGTCGCTGCTATCTGTGTGGGAGGGCGAGAGACAAAACAACCAGAAAATATTGCGAAAAATTTGGACGTCATATCTGTAGTGATCAGTCATAAATTGTTTGTACTGAATTCTTGGAATGGGACTAAGGTAATACAACCATTACAACTGTAAAATATTGCTGACTTCTTAGTATACTTATGTACATATGTATTTCTCTACTTTAACATTCATTTCAATCTTGATATACAAAATGTGAAACAAAATAAGGACATTATGGGCCTAGTTATTACATTGAAATTTTCAACCTACAATATGCGTAAAAAACTAGTACGAGTAACAAACGTTGTTGTGACTATACTCTTTCTATATGTAAAATGCAGGGTACGTTTTAGTGATTTGTTTTGCCTTGTAATAAAGGCCAAAATATGTTAATATATATGTTTATGGATTCTCAATAAAGCTGTCTTTCAGATGAGCAAGGAGCTTTACAATGTTACCCTGCATTAAAAAAAAGTTATGGTAGCCTAAAGTTTAAGATATTTTTTCCATGCAAAATTTTGTTAAATAACGATTTGGTAATTTTTTCTTTACAACACCTGTTTGATACAAAAATAATTCAAAAAATACTTTAAGTGTCACTAGAATAGATTGTAAATATAACAAAATAAAAAAATCCACCATACTATAATTAGTATTTTTGAAATAAATAAAATACCTTATGGGTGACAACTGTCACCCGCGCGAGTATCCGTGTTACGGGATGCAGCGCGAGTACTCGAGGGTTAAGAATGGAATGTGTAAGAACTAAAAAAGTTTCCGTGGGGGGTGCAGCATCTGAAAAAAATATAAAAATATACTCAAATAGTGTACATAATATGATAGAAAAATATAATAAAAAAGAGTGTGAATGCAAAAATTAGTGTGAATGATTGTTGTTTTTTTTTAAAAAAAAAAAGTGGTGCAAAGAAATAATACGTACTTTTTTTATGCAGAAGTCTAATGGTGCGAGCAGATTTCTTCCTCGTCATGGTATCCCCATTCTCGGGTGTGGATGTTGCAGTCCAGTAGCCTCAATTTGGTGTCGTGGGGATCAAGCGCCACTTTGTTGATCGTGGATGTATGCAACTGGTCGATGGTGCTCGTGATCCGATGTTCGGTCATGCGTTTGATTTCTTTGATGAACAAGCATGACTTGTAATCTTCTACGGTTAGTTTCTTTGTGCTCGAACGCCCCACCCCCTTTGCCTTCTTTATTTCGGTCTCATCCTGAACTTTGATGGCGTACATTTTCGCTCGAAGACCAGCAAACTCTGTGATGATGCGGCCGTTGACTTCATCCTTCATCTTCCCGATCGTCATTTTCTGGCTGTCGTCGAAGAGAGCGTGATCTTTCGGATAATTGGAGAAATCGAAATGCTGGCTCATGCTTTTGAGATCTTCGTATAGATCATCGGTGCGGATGTTGTACACGAAGCTGTCCGTGTCGGTGTACGCCACCTCGATCGCCTCTCCATAGCGTGGTTTCATGATGTCGTAGTGAAACTTGTACATGGCCAGCTTCGACAACTCGAGGATCGCGACTCCCACGGCGATTGGTTTGTCGAATGTTATGTGGCGGAGAGCACGTTCGATCAATACCAGCGTGTCGCTCAGTATCGTGAAGTTCTTGTACGTGGGCTGAGCGACGAGCTTGTTTATTTTCTTCGGGTCGGAGACCAAGTTGATATTTTTTCTTTTCCTCGCATCTTCCATGCTCTTGCCGTAGATGCTGTTGTTCATCAATTTGTATAGGTCTTTGTCTGCGGAAGAAGAAGCTGATGCTCGACGTTGAGTGTTGTCGTCGATATAGGGTGCTAGCCACCTGCTCTGTCTAAACTTCAATCCCGAGTGCACACGCTTCAAAACCAATCCATGCTGGAGGTAGAATTGTAGGAGACGATAATGCACCACGTAATTCTCTTTGCTCTTGAAGGTGAGCATCAGCTTCTTCTCCGGAGCCGATTCCATTACAGGTGCCATCGCAAATCCATGGTGTTCTTGATGAAGCGATGCAGGATATTCCAAATCTACTTTCAGGAAACATCCATTTTCATGATCTTCGCTCCACTCCAAACAATCTTGAAGTTCCTGCTCGCTCATCCATTCGTATTCTCCGATGGGCAGATGCTCGGACATGGCATAACCATACAGGTTGTTCATGTCCCAGTATGCCAAGAAGTTTGTCGGTTTCCCTGCATCGAAATCGGCAACATATGGATTGTTGGCCTTGACGTATCGAAGGGGACACTGGACGATTCCACCACGTTTTGCCTCTTCGACAAACAAAAGTTGATTGACGTCTTTGATGAGTTCTATCTTCACCTTCGTGGATTTTAACATCGCCTGCCAAGAATAACCCGGTGTGGTGTAGCTGAAAGCGGGGTCCAAACCATATGCTGCCATTCCTCTCGAGCGATGGAGATGAAAACGGTCGCTCAATAGCGTAACATCTAGTTTTAAATACAGATCATGATAGTCGGCCATGGTTTGACAAGAGAATGTAGACCAGACAAGCTGAGCATGATGGTAGTCCTCTTCGGTGCAACAGGTGTCGCTAAGACGACTGTAGAATGCTTCTCTCGGTGGTAACGATGTTTCTGAGAATTTGGAAGCATCCGTCATGTATCCTTGCGTCTCAACAGTGCTAAATGTTGGTCGCCGAAACATTTCCTGGTGGCGACCAAATCATCGTCGGTGAGTTGAGACGCAAGTGTCGCCAAACTCGAAGACAGAAAGTTGTAGGACTCCAAGAAGCGAATTTCTACGTGATTGCCATTTCCAACGTCCACCTTCTTGCTGAATGAAATGAATTTCTCATTGGTGCGAGCTATGACGCTAATGGGTTGAGCGTCGCATCCCATCTCCTTTATGAAGATTTTGGCGTCGTAGCCCTCCAAATTGTGAATGAATACAGGAATAAAATTTGGTTTTTTGATTTGAAGATTACAGTTGTTACACACGGGGGCCACATATTTTCCCGTGTGATGATTATGGTGGCGAACTTTGACATTTTCGAGGGTGAAGTTACTTTCGCACACACCACACTGAGAGGCAAGGTCGTATGCTTCCTTCTCTTCCTGGGTAAGAGGCTCCATTGCTTTGTCTTCTCTTAGTAGAGGAGCGAATTGTATGGCCATCTGTTTCAAGGTTTGAACGAATTTTTGTGGAGCATCATTGCCACGATGTAAAATAACATTGCCTGTGTTGTTAACCATCAATCCAAAAGCGCAGGCTTCGTGATGTAGAATTTCGGTAGTGCTCGATACGCTGGGATTCGGTTCGCATATGGCGAGTGGAAGTTGGAAACTTTCAAAGTCGGCGCATATCACCACGGGATGCCAGAGTAATGCCTTGTAGTTGGAAAATGTCATGTCTCGAGAAGGCATTTTGATAGCCGTAGCCGGATGTTTACTACACATTTCATGATGATCTCTGAGTTCTTCATCAACATTCTTTTTTCCTCGACCGTAGAATATACTCAGGCATCTGTCGCATACTCGAATTTTATGATGATCTGTGGTAATTTGACTTCTTGTTAATTTTGGAAGATTCTGGATTAGACAATAATGATAATTATCATCATCTTCGATCAGGAGTAATCTGATGACATGATTACTTTTAATGTTGCTATGTCTGAGAACGTAGATGGTGTTGTTTTTGTCTAATCCGAATATGTGTACTGCTATACTTTCGTTTTTATCTGTCTTGTACTGTGTCTCAAATTTACTAATGTCTCGTAGATTTACAGGGTAATTAATGCCAGCCATAGGTTTTTCAAATTCTGAGAGATATTCTGGCTTGTTGTAGTGGTATAAACAATGTTTATTATTATTGGCTGGGTGATGATCGGCAATGATGCACCACAAAATGCATCTGTTATCTTCATTTTGAATGTTGATGATGGCTTTCTTACTGGCTATTTCCGGAGTCAAATTGATGTAGCTGGATGCTCCCATCGGGTTGTATCGTGCCACCTTCAAAGTTAAAGTGTGAGGCGAACCGCAAAGTGTCCAACCCGATCCACGTTTTTGGAAAGTCTCGTGCTTGTTCAACAAAGCGTCAAATATCTGGTAGCAAATGGCATCCACCTCATCGACGTCAGCGGCGTGGAGACTCTTTACACCAGTGTAATGATGGAAAGTTTCTCGCTCTTTTTTTACGTTTTCATAAATGACGGAAACGATGAGGTGGATTTTCAATGAGCATTGCAACAAAGCTTCGGTGATAGACGAAATTAAGTTGCTTTTGACCATGCGAAAAAAGTTGTTTAGATCAGATGTTTCTTCAGATCGGAAAGTCTCCTCGGTTAAAATATTTCGAATACTTTCGCCGGCACTCTTCTGCTTCTTTCGTGGCGCTTGATCGTCAACATCGAGCTTTCTCTTACTTGATCCTTCCCCATGCACATTCTTCCGATGTCTACTCAAGTGAGAAATGGATATATATTTCCCACAGTGGTCACATGCACGTTTCGCTTGCTTCTTCTCCATTTTTTTGCTAAGAAAAAAAAAGATGAAGTTACTAAAAATTTCACATTTTTTTGTGGTGTTATTTATATTAGACCCCCAAGCATAAATGATCTACCATAGATGAAGTTACTATTTGTGGTGTTATTTATATTAGAGCCAAGCATAAACGATCTACCATAGATGAAGTTACTAATTTGTGGTGTTGTTTATATTAGATACGATCTCAATTTTTTCTTAAATAACCAGCATGAATCTTTTTGGTTTCCGGAAACAAACCAATATGGAAATTGTACACCGCACGATGACAGATCTACCTTCCGTGTTAACTAAACTCAACGCCCTGTTGATCGTTCACCTTAACAGCATATGGACGAAATTGGATGACGAGGTGGGCAAGATGTTTTACGTCTTCAATAACAATTTACATTTTTACGAAATTCCGATCGACGGGAAACTTCAAATCACCGTGAATCCGGAGAACGAAGGGCGAAATATTAAAATTTCTAGCGGCAAGAACATTTTTCGAATGAAGCACGACAAGGTGCTTTCTAACATGGCGTACGACGTTTCAGCAGGAGATTTACTTTACGTGGAACTCCTAGGAGATTACGACAAACTCGTTCCTCTCTTCGTATAATTACGAATCGTCTATCCTATTATAAACAACCGTTAACCAAAATGCCTAACGACATTTTCGGCAACACCAAGCGTGTGGACCACGCAGAAGGGATTCTCATGTTGGATATTCGTGTTAAGAAGTTGAGGAGCGATTTGATCGCTTTGCAGGAGACCTTAAACAAAAGTTTAGAGTCGGAGATCGCTACGCTCCAAACGCAATGTCTCGACCCCATTCTGAAAATCGATTCCGAACTGAAAACGCTCATAAAAAATTATGTCGACGTACCTTCTTACGACAACGTTCAAAATATACAGTTGAGCGTGGATTCGCTTCAAAATGATTTGGCCAAATTACAGCAATTTCAATCGAAAAATGAAGATCTGGAAAAATTGAAACTCGAAATCGAAGAACGAACTTCCGCAATCGAAAAGAATTTCTCTGAACTTCAAACCGTCGTGAACGATATTGATGTGGAACGCTTGCATGTCGTCGTTTCCAAATTACAAGAAGAATTCGCCAGCACGTTGGAAGAAATTAAATCCAAGTTGCAGACTTTGGAAGATACCATGACGAACCTACCATCGTCAGACGAACTGAAGGTCATCGGTAAAAGCGTCGCGAACATAAAAATTCAATTAGAGGCTTATCGAGATTTCGAACACATTCAAACCACCATCGCTACGCTTCAGGCGTCTTTGGAGTTGATCAACGAAGAAATTAAAAATATTCACGCTGAAGCAAGTGCGTTGACGAGCATTCAAGACACGTTAAGCACGGTTCAGCATAAAATCGACTACCTGGAAAATTTGAACGTCGAAACGAATCTTGCTCATTTTCATCACGTACTGGACAACATACAGGGTGACTTGGAATCGTTACGGACGAGCGTGCCTTCGAGCGAAGATTTGGAAAAATTGAAAACGGCGGTGACGGCACTATCCGATTCGAGCGACGTCAAAAGTTCATTGAGCGATCTCGAGAGTAGGGTGGCCAATCTCCCCACCTCCAAAGAATTGCACGCTTTGAAAAGGAACATATCTCGAATGCTGAAACGACTGGAAACGGAAACGGCGAACGTGGAACAGATTCGAGACGAACTTGCTTCGCTGGTGTCGACGTTACTCACTTCGCAGAGCGTCGCGGATCTTCACACGCAGTTTACCGAGATGCGAAGCATCGTGAACGATCTTACCGAGAAAAGTTCGATATTGAATCAAGTCGAGAACCTTCAGAACATTGTCGTCAACATCAGAGATCAAGTTGGAGTGCTGGAATCCACGCAGGAATCGACGCTGGCCTCTTTCGGTGCCAAGTTGCAAGAACTCAACGAAAACTACAAGCAGTTGAACGTGGAAGTGAAAATCAAACCGTCGTTTTCTGCCGTAACGGATACCATAATCGAGCATTTGTTGCCCATCGAAAATAAACTTGGACACGTTCACAGTAATCTGCTCGGCGTCGATACTAAATTCGCCAAATTGTTCACCTTGCAAGCCATCGAAATCAACAGCGTTCCCAATCAACAGAGAATCTCCACGTTCGTCGAAGGTAACAAACTGTACATGTTACATCCTTATCATCCGTACTACAAGTTTCTCCTCGATGGCACGATTCAGGTAAACGAATTTTCGTACTGGTCTCACGGCAGAAAAGCTAGCGTTCCCACCATGACCTTGATATCGAATCGTGGTGTCCAGAAAGCAGGAAACATTCCTCTGGCACGTTGGAACGAAACGCGCAACATATATGAAATACACGAAGACGAAGATCTTACCGTTTTCGACGTGAGTGCCGGCGATAAGCTGATCGTTCAAAACACGAGCGAGTTGCCACCCTCTTTGAATCCCATCACGCTGGTGCTTCTCTTCAAACGTAATCTCTAAAAAAAAATGTCTAGGCAAGCCATCGTCGAAGAATTGCATAAACCTGCACGCCGCAACTACGGACGTTTGGCGGTGGTAACCAAGGGCATCGATGACCTCTGGGAAAGCGACCTCGTCGAGATGAGCAGCGGCAAGTTAAAAAACGTACATAAATTGAACAAGGGCAACAAGTACCTTCTCACCGTCATAGACACGTTTTCGAAATTCGCATGGGCTCTACCTTTGAAGGCGAAAACAGGAACGTGCGTCACGGACGGCGGCAGACGACCTCGGTTTCTGCACACGGGCAAGGGGAAGGAATTTTACAATGCCATATTCCAAAAGTTTATTCGGAAACACGACGTTCGACATTACTCGACCTTCAGTGACGTCAAGGCCAGCATCGTGGAAAGATTCAATCGCACTCTGAAATCGCGCATGTGGTCACGCTTCACGCTTCAGGGAAGCTACAAGTGGGTCACCATTCTTCCGGAACTCGTTAACGACTATAATCACACGGTACACAGAACGATAGGCATGAAGCCAGCTGACGTTACCAAGTCCGACGAGCAGCGTTTAATTTCTACAGTTTACTGTCCAAAGTACACTCCCACGACAAAAAAAATCTAAATACAAAATTGGAGACCAAGTGAGGGTCAGTAAATTGAAGCGAACGTTCGACAGGGGTTTCACACGAAACTGGAGCACGGAACTTTTTACCGTGGTTCGAGTTTTACCCGGAAACCGACACACGTATATAATAAAGGATAGTAGCGGCGAGATTTTGAAAGGAAGATTTTACGAAGAGGAACTCTCTAAAACGAAACACCCCGACACGTACCTCATCGAGAAAGTATTGCGTAGGAAAGGTGACAAACTGTTTGTCAAATGGCTGGGACTTCCGGAAAAAAGTTGGATCGACGCGAACGAAGTGATCTTGTGAGTACGTGGAACGTGGTGAAGCGTCTACCGGATTCGGAAAGTCAAACGATAAAAAAGAACGGCGAGTTGCTTCCCGACAGCATCCGCTGTCTAATCGTAGGTCCTTCGGGGTGTGGGAAAACAACACTGCTCGTGGACAATTTTCTCCTCGCACCGAATTGGTTAAATTGGAAGAACAGGCACCTGTACGTGTTCTCGAAAAGTTTGGAGCAATCCAAATACCAGCAACTGATGAAACTGTACGATGGTCTGGACATTGCAACGTTCGCTTCGGAAATAAAACCACTCGACGATTGTCGTGAAAATTCAGTCGTTGTGTTCGACGACGTCATCCTGGAAAATCAAAATGAAATTCGCAACTTTTTCACGCAAGGTCGTCACAAAGGAATGGATTGCTTCTACCTAGCTCAAACGTTTTCCAAAATTCCAAAACAGTTACTACGCGACAACGCTAATTTCATATGTTTGTTTCGTCAAGATCACACCAACCTCAAGCACGCGTACGATGACTACGTAGGCGGAGACATGAACTACAATCAATTTTCGGAACGCTGCTGCTGTTCTTGCTGGAACAGTGACGATTTCGGATTCGCGACGATCGACATGACGAGGAAACCCAACGACGGAAAATACAGAAACAAAATCAACGTCTTTCTAAACGTTGCAACGTTGTGAGAAACGACGTGTATAAAATAACGTTATGACGAAACTAAAAATCGAAGACGAAAATCTTAAGCTTCGCGATTACCTCGCGAAACGCTTCAAAGGTTGGAAATCCGAGAATCGCGCATTCTACGAAGAGAAGAAACGTCAGGATCAACCTGTGATCGATGCCATCAGCGATCTAGGTAAAGAAATGAAAGGCGTCACGGAACAAAATAAAAATTTGATCAACGAACTCGTACCGCTTGCAGCTAAAAGCTACGCTGTACCCACGCCCATTTCGAGCATTCCTTCGACGCCGTTCGAACTGAAGGACGTACCGGCACGACGTCGAGCCATAGGTAGCACGTCTTCGGATAAGATCGAGTTGGGACCTTTGGCACGAGACTACCTGAGCACGGGGAAGTTCGACAAGGATGAGGTGTTCGGATTGTATCCGAGCATGGAAACCAACGAGGGTGGCGTCGTGTGGAAGATTGGGAAATCGAAAGTCACCTTCGAAGGCAACGACATTAAAGTTAATTTAGGCGAGAAGGATAGTTGGACCAGGTATCCGGGTACGGTGGGACTGTGGGAACTCGTTGCCAAAAAGCAGCCTAAAGATTACACCGACGAAGATTACCAGAGTTACAGGGAAATTCTGATCATGACGGATGCCATGTACCAGAACAACGATGCCTCGCAGAATAGGGTGAAATCGAGCAGCGGCGAGAAGTACAGGAATCTCATCAAACCGATTTGGAACGAGGTGAAGAGTGGAAGCGGCGTCAAACGCTACAACACGTTACCCAAAGAATTCGTTTGGGTGGACGACGTGAGGAAGCTCGTGGACCGATTGTTGGTGATAGCCGGCGAAGAGAATGCAGGCAATCGTAATTTCTACAACGAGAAGGTTGGCATCGTGGACATGATCAGCACGAAACTTTCCAACTTCATCGTGAACAACGACAAGGGCATAGGTTACCTCATTAAAATCATCAACACGCTGTCTCCGAGATTCTGGAACGTGGCCGAAGGAAAGGGACTCGTGAACGACATCATCAACAAGTTACCTTTCGAGATGCATCTACCTGGCTACCAGTACTGCGGACCGGGTACCAAACTCGAGAAAAGATTGGAGAGAGGAGACAAGGGTGTGAGTCCGTTGGACGCCGCATGCAAAGATCACGACATCGCCTACAACACCACGCAGACGGATCTGGATGCACGTCACGAAGCAGACAGGAAATTGGAACATGCCGCTTTCGAAAGATTCGTCAGCAGAGACGCATCGTTGGGTGAACGGGTCGCCGCACTGGGCACCACCATCGCCATGAACACGAAACAAAAACTTGGGTGGGGTATATAAATAACATAGAGTAAAAAATAAATAAATAATAACAACATGTCTCGTATAACTGATTTGTCGCCCGAGCTACTATGTAAAATATTGAAACACGCAGTAAACGGAGATTGTGAGGATGTACATAAACTTGTAATCATAGCAAGAACGACGCCGGAATTTCGCATCCCTTGTGAAATGGTTCTCAAGGACCATCTTCGGGAGATCAGCGGCCTGAGGTGCGGCGATCTCGACACTCTTCTTTCGGCTGCAGGGAAAAAAATAAACGAAAGGATGGACACGGATGATTGGTGCAAGTCTGAACAGAAGATGGCAGATATTATAACGCACATCATCTCGTTTTCCGAAGCACGAGTTTTCTTCCTCTTACACACACTGTGAAAAAAATAATAATATACGTGTCAAAAAAAATGTACGTGTCAAAAAAAATATGAGACAAAAAAAATATACGTCAAAAAAATGTACGTCCAAAAAAAAAAATTGCCATGGAAAAAATTTTTATCGTCAAAAAAAATTGTCTCGTCAAAAAAAAAGGTTGACGTGGACATCGTCAGAAAAAAAAGTTGCCTTATCTTAAAAATTTGTTATCGTCAAAAAAATGTCTCGTCAAAAAAAATTGACGTGGAAAAATTATTACCGTCAGAAAAAAAAGTTGCCTTATCGTAAAAAATTTTTATCGTCAAAAAAAATTTGTCTCGTCAAAAAAGTTGACGTGGAAAAATTATTACCGTCAGAAAAAAAGTTGCCTTATCGTAAAAATTTTTTATCGTAAAAAAAAATTGTCTCATCAAAAAAAGTTGACGTGGAAAAATTATTACCGTCAGAAAAAAAGTCGCCTTATCGTAAAAATTTTTTATCGTCAAAAAAATTTCTCATCCAAAAACTAGACGTGGAAAAATTATTACCGTCAGAAAAAAAAGTTGCCTTATCGTAAAAAATTTTTATCGTCAAAAAAAAAAGTTGACGTGGAAAAATTATTACCGTCAGAAAAAAAAAGTTGTCAAAAAAAATGTAGAAGTAAAAAAAAAAACTTGATATATAAATAACACACATCGTGAAAAAAAAATCTCCGAGATCTAAAAAAAAAATTCTTCGGTATATATAAATAACACACATTGTGAAAAATTAAAATTCTCTAACACCCTGAAATTTCTCTTCGATATGACGACTGAAAAAATGAGTGATCTTCAAGCATTAAAACAAATGCTAAATTTGTCAGTCGAGTATGTAAAAATTCAGGAATTGGAAGTCGACAAACCTTACACGATAACTTCCGGTTCAATCGTTTCTACCCAGTATGGTCCCAAGGTGCGTCTGTTGCTCAACGGACAATACAGTCTATTTTTACCAGATCGATACGCTATCATGTTATCCGACGAGAAGCTAGCTATTTTAATCGAGAACAAAACTCGAATCGTGTACAAGGGGACAAAGGAACTTCTTGGTAAGAAAACGAAGCACGTAATAGAATTTGTTTAATCACGGACACCCCAACCCCCGGAATATATATATAAATAACATACCATGAAAAAATGTCAACTTGTATAAGTCAACTTCCTCCCGAAGTGTTGCACAAAATATTTACGTTCACGTTCGACGGGGATGTAACTAAACTCATAGACTTGTGTAAAGTAACGCCAGAATTTCGTTCACCGTGCAAAATGATTTTCATGGATCACTTCCGAGAAATAAGCGGAATGAAAAATATGTTCCGATCCCCAGAGACTCTCTTTCGAGCCGCAAACAAAAAAATTGAGTAGCTGCACGAGTGGAGGCAGGGGAGAAGAAGATTTACCGAAGACTGGTACGCGTCGAACATTGAAACTGTCGATCTTGTAAACCACATGATAGCATTAGGCGAAGCAAAAACTTTTTTCTTTCCCAGAATACATATATATAAATAACACATCGCCACAGTTGTTTTGAGTGAGACGATATAAATAACACACATCGTAAACCTAACGGAAAAAAAAGTTGTTCTCTTTCCCAGATAACATATAGCATCAAAAAAACATGAAGCCCAAAGGTGTCGTGTACCAAATACCATATTCGAATCTTAAAAATCTAGGTGCCCTCGATGGGTTACTCACCAAGAAACAACGCGAGAAGAAACGTTCTTGCTTGACCAAAGGACACGGAATGAAATTGCTTCTCAGCACTCCACAATTGAGACGGTTGCAGCGTTCGCGGAAACAGCAAAAGATCGGAGGTTTCATATTCAGCATCCCGGCCATCCTGGCAGCATTGGGGGCCGTTGGAAGTTTGGCCGGCGGAAGCGCCGCCATCGCGAAAACCGTCATCGACTCGAAGAAGAACAAGGCGGAATTGGAAGAACAGAAACGTCACAACCTGGCCATGGAGAAGAAAGGGGGCAAGGGGGTGGGCGTAATGAAAAAGTTTAAAAAAAAGAAACAGCACTCACCAACCGAGACATTGAATCTCTGATCGAACCATTACGAATCAAACACTTCAGAGGAGTTTTCATGTCTGACTCGTTACCTTCAAGCGTTAAAAAAAGAGAATGCGGAGTAGTCAACTTGGACGGTCAAGAAAATCCAGGCACGCATTGGATATGTTACCACAAAAACGACAACAACAAAGCATTCGTTTTCGATTCTTTCGGAGGCGTTCCACCTACAAATTTAGTCCATTATCTGAAAACGAACAAAACCTCTATATACTACAACGACGAACGCATTCAAAATTTCGGAGACTTGAACTGCGGTCATCTCTGTCTCTCCATGCTCGCGTTTCTCTCTAAAATAAATAAGCCGCAGGTGGAAGATTTCCAGAAAGCATTGTGGAACCTTAAACACGATGGGCGTGTTCCATCTCACGAGCGAATCTTCGATCTTGAAACTCACGCTGCACGACGACATCGTCTATCCTAAATCCGTAGCTCTGCGTGCATTCTACAGCATGTACCTCATACCTAACGTCACGCAGCACAACAACAAAATTAGCGTCGGAAGCGAACACATCGTCGTCACGCCAGGTCAATATAATCTTTCCACTTTGCAAGCTCAGTTACCCAAAGGCACGTACCTTTCTCAAAATTCGGTCACGCACAGAGTGGAAATCGTGTCGGCTACGGACACCGTGGACCTGGGCACGATGGGAGAACTTTTAGGTTTCGAAAACGACACAAAACTCGAAGCTGGCATCAAGCACGTAGCAACCAACATTCCAAAATTCTTGGCCATAGAGACTCTGAACGTACACTGCAACGTGGCGGAAGGAATGATCACGAAATCTTCGGACGGGGGGTTGCTGGGAAGTCACAAGCAGACGGGAATCATAGCCACTTTCAAACCAAGTTCCGAGTTCATGGAACCGATCATCTACACACCTTCTTCGCCGATCTATTTTCCAGTATGTCGCAACCGCATAGACGACATAGAGTTGGTGGTGACGAACGAGAAAGGAGACGTGGTGGATTTCGCAGGTGCCACTACGACGGCCATCGTGGAGATCAACGTATAATAAATAACACACATAGTGAAAATGGAGCAAATCGAAAGTTACGAATTGCAATCTTTTCCTCCCAACCGTCGCACGTTCGCAAATTTGAACGAAGCGAACAGGGAGATCGAATACGACGTGGACGTAGGCGACGGGTTCGTTCATCCTCACAGAGCGGACCTCTACCTTCAATTCGACGTGGTGAAAAAGGAAAGCGGAGACGCGTTTCCGCCCAATGCAAATTTGATACTCGTGGACAACTTCGTGCCTCACCTGTTCTCGCAGGTGGAGGTGAGGAAACACAACACCGTCATCGACAGAATAGATTATCCAGGCATCACGTCGACGGCAGTGGGAACATTGAAATTATCCAAAACGGACGCGGCATACTACCAGGCGGGAGGATTCGAAGCGGGGACCAAAATATCGACGAGAAGTCACACGGTGCTCTTTCCCATGCGTCTTCTTCCGGGATTCTTCTCGGACTACAAGGAGATCATGTGGAAGGGAGGACTGAGGATCACGTTTCGAAGAGCGGCCAACGACAACGACGCACTGATGCGATACACCAACTTGAACGCCGACGGCACGCCGATAGCCAACACTTTACCCGAAGCAGCCAAGTGCGTCATCCGGAGCATGGAGTTGAGAATGCCGATCGTGGAATACGAAACGAACTACGCCCTCAAGTACAAAGCCGAGATATTGAAGAGTCCGCAGGTGCCGATTCACTTTCACGGTTACCAGTGCGTGCAGAAGTTGGCGTCGGGAAGTCACATGGAATTCGACGTGACGACGCAGTTCAACAACATACAGTTCGACATGCCAGATTTCGTCGTAGTGCTCTTTCAGACCGGGAGGGACAAGAATCAGGAAAAAGATTCCAGCAAATTCGACGACTGCAAGATCAAGAACGTTTATCTGAAGAATGGTAGGAACGAAGTGTTCCCGCGCGAGAATTACAACCTCGACATGACCAAAGACGATTACCTCAAACTTTACGAAGCGTTCTCGGCTTACAAACGCGTGACCGAGGGAAGCGTGGACATGTATTACACGCCCAGCGAATTCAAAGCACAGAGACCCATGACCGTCATCAACACATCTAAGAGAAAGCAGGTCGTGGTCAACGATCGCACCAACATCAAGGTCGTCTGCGAGTTCCACGATGCCTTGCCCGAGGACACCGTGTGTAGCGTCATCCTGATTGCAGAGAAGTCTTTCGCGTACGACGTGAAGAACGAGAGGGTCACAGAGCAGTTTTAAATATCGCCTTCGTCGAGCAAGAATAGCTTTTCTACAATCCCTATTACAAAATTGTTAATCTAAAAACGTCCAAAGCACTCCATTAGGATGCAGGAACAAAACTCGAATTTCGTAAAAAAAAAAACTTGAGGGGGCGCTTGCTTGTAGTCGAGTAGTTATCATCAAAACCTATCCAACAAACCCACAATCATCATCCTAGCTCAATTAGGAGCCGAGAAAATCAATATCTTGGAAAACGTCTTAAGATATTTGTCTTAAGAAAATTTTCTTGACAGACCGGAAGTAACATCTTGACAGACCGGAAGTCGACTTTCTTAAAGATTAAGATATTTGTCTTAAGACGTTTTCCAAGACATTGATTTTCTCGGCTCCTATGGGACCTACAACAATGTAACTTTTTGGTCTAGTGCCTTCACGGATCTCCCCTAACTCTATCGCCTTTGGATTCAGAACAACTCGCATATGTGATGTGGTCAGCACCACGCAACCGGTTATTTTTTGTTTGCGAGACACAGCGGACAGAAACAACCCCCCCCTCCCACTGCAATCATAGTCAGCCTTGAGCTGAAAATTCACATTCATAAAAAAATCTATAGTCAGCACAGTCGACCGTTTTGTGATTTACGTAGTACCACAAGCCATAAGCTGAGCAGGAATAGACCTACAGTTTTTTTTCTGAGTATAAAAAGTTAAAACAGTTAAGATCCGAACCACACTTTCCACTTGATATCAAACGCAATAAAGAAATGGCCTAATAATGTGTCCCGCACACACATTTTTTCCTATCAACAACAGTACACAAACAAAAAAAATGCATGCTAAAATGTATGTGTAGTTCTGCGAGTGTATTTTCTTCCACAATACGTTAAGGGCTGTTTGGCTTGTTTCATGGGAGTCCCATCCACAATCCCTTTCACGTCTGTTTGGCTAGTTTCAAGAATCAACTCGCAAAACAAAACACCATCATGCAAGCTACAAACTTTTTATCTGGCAACAAAAAGAGAGAGAGGAGAGAAAGAAAGAGAGAGAGAGAGAGAAGAGAGAGAGCCAAGAAAAAAAAACTTTTATACTTTGTGTTCTGCGAGTGTATTTTCTTCCACAATACGTTAAGGGCTGTTTGGCTTGTTTCATGGGAGTCCCATCCACCATCCCTTTCACGTCTGTTTGGCTAGTTTCAAGAATCAACTCGCAAAACAAAACACCATAAGTAAACATATCATGCAAGGTACTTACTTTTCTCTGGAACACACACTCAACAGGAAAAAAAAAACTTTTATACTTTGTGTTCTGCGAGTGTATTTTCTTCCACAATACGTTAAGGGCTGTTTGGCTTGTTTCATGGGAGTCCCATCCACAATCCCTTTCACGTCTGTTTGGCTAGTTTCAAGAATCAACTCGCAAGAACAGTCGCTCTAGATGATATGGAAGTTTCCATGGCAGAGCTTCGGATTATAAGGGGATGCGAGGAGTGATATGTTGAGCAAAGTGGCGTAATCCGCATCAGAAAATAGTCCCTCAATTCCATTGTCTGAACTGAACATCATCACCCCACGTTTTCGATGAAAATCCAGGAAGTACTCTTCCGGTCTCCTATTGTTCAGTGAACATGAAGAGATTTTTCCCCTTCACACAGCACAGTCGATTTCAAATACCGCTACAATACCAATTTTTGCATCATGAGGAGCAATTTACAGAAAAAACATCGTAGCAGGGGCCCAAAACATCGTAGGAGAGGTCCCCGTTAGGTCGTAGCAGGGGCCAGGGATTTCCTTAACAAAAATAATTTTGATTATCACACACACATACACACATCGTAGAAGATCACACATGAGTTTTAAAAAACAAAAACATCGTGGCAGATTACGCTGAGAGCAAAGTCGTGGTAGATTACACTGAGGGAGCTTACAGTAAGAGGAGACAGCAGCCTTATAGGAAAATGTCGTAAGTCATTTCAAAAGTAGGTCAAAGGGCGAGAGCAAAATTTTGCAGGAAGTAAAAAATAGCTTAAAAAAAGTGATGCCAGAGCTTCTTCTCTCCATTTTTATCTCATTGTAGGTTAGTTTAGTGCGTAAAAAACGGATTACGCTGAGAGCAGAAGCCTATTAGCAGGTCGTAGTAGATTACACTGAGGTGGACCTTACAGTATGAGGAGGCAGCCTTATAGGAAAATGTCGTAAGTCATTTCAAAAGTAGGTCAAAGGGCGAGTTAGCATAAGAGCAAAATTTGCAGGAGGTAAAAAATAGCTTAATGCCAGAGCTTTTTCTGTCCATTTTTCTCTCATTGTAGGTTAGTTTAGTGCGTAAAATGTCGTAAAATAAAAAGTAGGTCAAAGGGTACTTCCAGAACGAAGCATTCCACCTACTAATTATAATGCCTTTTTTGCCTTTTTCAATGAAATTTGACCATTTTATATAAAAAAATGTGTATATAAATTATTTTTTCTCCCAAAAAACGTTGTTGGCATTTATTTTTCTTCCGTTTATTATGTGAATAATTTTCAGCTTATTTAAGTAATATTGAACTCACGAATGTTTCAACATTGCTGAAGGAGAAAAGTGTGAGAAAAATGTATTTCATGCTGAGTTAGGATATTGCCTTTCGGTTAACATTCCCTTGTGCATGATTGACTGCTGAAAACCTATTGAAGAACACCTGCACAATTACGTCATCACGTCCAGCGTCCGTGTCAGGAGGTTATTGACAAGAAACAGCACTAATGACCAAGAGCCTTTGCATGGATTCCAAAATGAAGTTCTCTATTTTTGGAGGGAAAAGATCGTCTAGTTGTCATCATACCGAAATTTAGAGTGGCATTAAGTGGTAAGTTACATGGTTACGTGCGTGAATTTGGTGAAAGCACATTTTCGACAGACGGTACTATTCTTCTCTGCAAGATATGTGAAAAAACAATCAACCATGAGAAAAAATACTTTATATCTCAGCATGTGTCAACAGCAAAACATAAATCTGCAGCTGCTAAAATGATCGAACAGAAGAAGATATCCCTAATTTCAACAGTGGGCACTTCATCCAACAAGCAATCTCAGTTTTCTCTTGAACTGTGCAAAGCTTTCATGGAAGCAGGATTACCTTTCTGGAAAGTGGAAAACAAGTCACTGAGGAAATTCCTTGAGAAATTCACTAAAGAAACGGTGCCGTCTGAATCTATGCTGCGGATAACATATTTAAGCGTCTGCTACGAAGAAGCTCTGCAAAAAATTCGTGCTGAAGTTGGTGGAAAGAAGATCTGGATTTCAATAGATGAAAGTACCGACGCTATGGGACGCTACATAGCCAATGCCATCATAGGAACTATGAAACCAACATGCAGAGAATCCTCATCATTTCTTCTCACGTCAGAACAACTAGAGAGAGCCAATGGTTCGTCATTAGCTCATTTATTCTCAAATTCCCTAAATCTGCTCTGGCCAGATGGTGTACATCATGATGACTTGTTACTTTTTATCAATGATGCAGCTCCCTATATGAAGAAGGCTGCCATAGCATTGAAAATTCTCTTCCCGAACACCGAACATGCTTCATATCACATGTGTAGTCCACGCAATGCACAGAATCGCTGAAGAAGTTAGTGTTGCACCCAGAAGTGGACAGGTTGATTTCGAAAGAAGATATTTCTGAAATCTCCCTCTCGAACCCGAAAATTTCAGCAAGTTGGGCCTCAGCTTAGTTTACCTCTGCAACCAGTCTTGACGAGATGGGGAACCTGGATATCAGCAGCTATATATTGACGAGATGGGGAACCTGGATATCAGCAGCTATATATTATGCTAACAACCTTGAAAAAATCAGTGAGGTGATCGATGCTCTTCCAGAAAATGAAGCGGCTTCAATTCGTGAAGTGAAAAAACTCTTGTGCTATTCAGAACTGAAGAATGAACTGTCGTTTATTTTTGCACGAGACAATTTCAAAGCTAGAGAAAAGTGGCGAGACTCTTATAGCATCCATGAAAATATTCGAGGAATCTATGCAGCAGATGATGGAACTGCCAGGAGAAAAGGGGTCAGCTGTTGTGGAAAAGTGCAAACGGGTAGTGAGTGCAAATGAGGACCTGAAACAATTGAAAACAATTTGTGATATTCTAAAAGGTGAAAATGCTGTTACCGAAATGAGTCCAGCTACATTAGCTTGTTTTATGTATACTCCAATAACTTCTGTCGAAGTAGAAAGATCATTTTCTATTATGAAAAACATTCTCTCTGACAGACGACTATCAATGAATGTTGAGAACTTAAAAAACACCTTGTAGTTATGTGAAATCAAGGTGGAGAAAATTGAAATGCTCTTCCCAATGTAGATTTTAACATTTTGCCAGAAATTATAGTTAAAAGTAAGTGACTTCCAAAAGTGCCTTTTTTCGGTTATTTTGCCTTTTTTTCATTTTAGTGCCTATTTTCCACATTATAAATGCCTTTTTGCCTGCCTATTTTAACGAAGATAAATGGCTGAACTTCTGGGCTCTACTAATAAATAATCACATGATGAATGTATAAATTCTCAATTTAGGTGAGAGATTATTTAATTTTCCTGAAAAAGAGATTTTTAAATATGGATTCTCGACCAAAACACTTTTACATAACCCTGGTTAGGTTGCTTGAAAAGGATACCAACTATGACATTCAAAGATGTTTTCTATGATCATTTTGTCTATGCTTTTTTCCTTTCTCAAATTTAATAGTCTCAGTACGTTTGCTCGATGCCCAACTCTGAAACATTGTGTGGAATATATGGTTTCCATAAAATACACATGCACTTTAACTTTACAGAGAACTAAAGAAAATATTATAAAAGAAATGTCCAATAGTTCATCTGCAAAAAGGGATGTTAAATAATTACAAAACATATTGTGATTTGAACAACATGCAGTGTTGGTGATAGAATGATATATTATATAATATTGTTTACATACTCAGTGAGTGGGAAATAAGTATCCCTGGTTGGGATATCATTCGTAACCAGATAGTGGAATAATTGAGGACTGTGGGGGGAGGTGTCTCCCATACAGATCAACCCCTGGACCTATCTTCTCTTGTATTCTGAATCAAAGCATGATTTGAACTTGTCTCCTTAAATGTTACTGTCACACCACAACAGTAACACATGAAATTGTTAATTCTCAGATGTAAAGTTTCGTTATGAATTCTTCATTTTTATGGCAGTTTCTCTTTCCTTAATTATTTTATGCATATGTCTCATGCATTTGAGGGGCCTAATGTCTGGTTCAGGGGGGACTTAGCCTCCCCAGCCCATACCTAACTAAGTCTATGAGCATGAGATAATGATTTATATCACCTAATATCTCTTTCTCTCTCTCTCTCTCTCTCTCTCTCTCGTGTGTGTGTGCATATGTGTGTGTGTGTGTGTGTGTGCATATGTGTGTGTATGTGTGCCTGTTATGGTGTATGTGTGTGTGTGTGTGTGTGTGTGTGTGTGTGTGTGTGTGTGTACACATAACTGAATTAGGTTATTTCATGTAGCTTTTCTGCAATTTTTGGGTAATCACGATGATGAGACTGAGTAAGATATGATAAATTTGATGAAGGGTCACTCACAAAGAACACCAATGACAAGGCAGGATTTGAACCCAGGACCCCTGGTTCTGTGTTAAACACTCTGCCCCAGAGGTTGTTTCTGCACACGCACACGAGTGTATGTTTCTTTATGCTCGTTAGAGGTTACCTCAAATATTTAGAATTGGAAATGGGTTCGAACCACACTTCTCCTTTGTGTTTCACTTAAATATAAAAAAAAAACTTTGTACAACACATTTTTTAAAAATTTGTCATCCTAGTTTTAAAAGCTGCCGAAAATTACCAATTAAAATTTGTATCTTAACAAAATAAGTTTGGTCCCATGTTTGATACCCGGTGGAGGCACATAGTGGTTCAGATCCCACTTTAAACTGCATATCCAGTCCCGATTAGCCTTACTGTGCATAAACTGGACTTAAAACATCAACTCAACAAAATAAAGTTCATTGTCACTTTATGATCAGAACAACTGATTAGGACTGGGCTTACAGTTTGAAGTGAGATTTGACACCCCCACCAGAAATCTAGTCTGGGACTTATTGAATATAAGACTATAGATATTTCAATATGTCTGAGGCCCATTACTGTGTACATATATTAATTCATTTTTGTTTTGGAACTGATCAAGTGAATGAGTTCAATATCGATACTTCAATGTTGTGATGTTTGTTTGCTAATGCTTTTACAAATGTATTACTTGTTGAAAAAATAACATTCCTACCTACTTGAGAACGCTGAAACCTAAAATTATTTCCAACAAAAAAATTCCACCTCTTACTAAGTTACATAGGACAGTGTACCTGTCACTAGTTACTTTCAAACACTGACATGGAGAGCCCACAACACAAATCCCACAGAGGATTATAGTGGCTGAGAGTCCAGCCACTAGAGCAATGTTAGTCTGCAAAGTACAGTCCAGGGTACTACATGAAAGGGAGGTTGACACTTGAGGGCTTCCTGAAAAAGTCTCTATGATGGTAAACCAGGTGCTATGTCATATAGAAGATTCGTAGATGTATATTACAGACACTGTTCAACCTACTGTGATTTAGGAAAATTTAGAACACCACAAAATTTATTACTTTCTTATATTTCGGTATTTTCAACTTGAAATGTACGTACGAGATAATATGTTCATTGATGGAGAAAGGATAAAACAATGAGATTAGTAAATGTATTTATTCAAATAGAATATTTCCATCTAAAAATGTCATGATGAATATATAAAGGTAAAACATAAAAAGAATGCAATTTTTGAGGTTTATGATGAAATTGCAAAAATGTTTTTGAATGATTCAGTAAACATCTGATTTAGCATAACATCAATAACATAATAACTTACACATTAATTATTCAATATTATGTAAAATGCTGCACAAATCTGTTTATGACAATTTCAAAAATGGAGTGATTTTTTAGTCACTGTGCTGACTTGTTGAGGTCAGTATGATTTGTGTATACTGTGCCACTGAGACCCAATCCCTACAAAACTGAAAAATCCTGCAATTTGTCAGAAATGAGGACACCTCCTGCAAAATTACCTTTTTTCTACATGACAATGCTCGTTCCCATATGACTGCTATGCAGTAGTGGCAATTGGGTTCCAAAACTGGCGGTGCAAGATGCTAAAATTGGAGGGCAAAGACAGTTCACTTTTCCTTGGTAGATAAGTAGATAGCATTGTACAGGGGCAAAAGTGGAAAAAAGTGTAGTGCAACTGCCCCCATTCCCCCAGTAAATGCTGCCACTGCTGCTATGGTAAGCACTTTTGTCCTGAAATGGGATCGGGAGATCCTTGATAACTGGTTTAATTCACGTGACTTGTTCAGAAGCTTTGGCACAGACAAGAGATGTCAGTCCACCTACAATAGAGTGGTCCATTCATTCTAACTGTGAAATATTACATTGCTGATGGTGACTGATGCCTGTGCCAGATAATATGTGGAGGGCCTTCACTAGTTGTTTTTTGTTGCATACTGATCAATAATTATGGCATGACCTCGTATATCCACTAGCATTCAAACCTGTGTGACAAGGATGCAGGCTCAATACACTTCTCGAAAACCTTGAATAAAGAGTTGCGAAATTACTGATCTCATAACAAGTGTAGGTGAGTCCACAAACAACCCCACTTCTCTGCTTGTTCATGTAATTGTTTCAGTTGGCTACTTAATTTATCATATGTGCATGTGCCATTACCCAAATCATTCAACTATGGCAAAGTATTAATTTGACTTAATAAATAAACATGGAAATATTTTTGCAGGTTATGCTTTGTAGCTGCCAGAGAAGGACACATGATCAAGGCTTTCTCATACGTTCAAGTAAGGTGGTTAACATCTGCTCCAGCTGTTATACTGCAGGTAAATATTCATTTGGAATTACAGTATGAAAAAGACATTTAAAATATATTTGAAGTATATTGAAATTTTCATTGATATCAATAAGAACTGATATTGATAATTTATATAGTGTGACAAGCACTTCATGATTAACTAAATGATTAAGTCATCTTCATAACTAATGAATGTGAGTTCTCTCGCATTACAAAATTGATCCAGAGGAATATCCAGGTATTCTCCCAAAAATTGTAATCAAGAAGAATGTCAGACCTGATCACCTTGTGTCCTCTTCACATCCACAAAGACTTTCATATGTTTCTTGGTAATTAACATGCCCCCCACTTCCCCAAATGACATGCAAATAATTTTGTTAGTAGTCATTGTACTGTAACAACTAGACATGGTGTTTTCTCTTGTTCTGCTTGTTTCAGTGACAGTGGTGGGGGACCCAGAGCAAGAACCAAGTAGCGAGCCAAATTATATATTTGTGTCACTCAATCCAGAGAACTGACAGCCCATAAAGTGTAGATTAATCTGTTCCAAACTTAATTTTTAAGAAATGCAGCACATGACTCAAACATTTTGTACACATTTAAATGTTTGATAAATTCTGTTTTGCCATTATTTATGAATAAATTGAAAATTTTGGGCACACCTTCTTTTCCCACCAGTCTGATCATCATCAGGGAACTGTAATAATTGAATGAAGTGTATTAAAAACCTGGCACCCATTCCTTTGCATGTTATCCCATAAAATTCCTGGCAAGGAGGCTGGAATTGATGGAAAGAAGTGAAAATCTAATTGCAATTAATATTCCAGTGTATTCATGAATTTTAACACTTTACCTCCCTTACAGAAATTGTGTATAAAACATTATAGGTACTGGCTCTCTGTGTAACAGGTTGGCACAGGTGGGCCCAGCACAGATTCCCTGATTCTTTTTTTCCAGAAAAACCCACCTTGAAAACCCCCACCAAAAAAGAACAGTCAAAAAGTGTTTCCCATTGTTTCTTTAAGAAAATGTAAATAACTGCTTTAAATACTTTAGAAAATCTACAATCGTCAAAAATATTTGGAAAACTTGAAAATAAATGCTTAGCAGAGCTTATAATACTAAAAATAGTGAATGTAGTACAAGTCACAGTGTTTTTTTTAGACTATTTTCCTCAAATCATACTAGAAAAGAACTTTTAAGAGAAATAAAAATAATTATATATCCAAAAAACAAAAGAGAAAAAGTATTAGAAATTTTTAGATAAAATGTTTGCATTAATTGATGCAACATAGTTGAACAAAGCTTATAACTTTGAAATATGTTAGCACTTTGTCTTATCAGTCACTTCCTTATGTGTGGGGAAACCGTAGTAGCACATCATCGTTTCACCTGTGATGATCAACTGATACAATAAATGTTTGGATGTTTAAAGCATTTCAAGGGCAAATTGAGTACACTTTCTTGAAATATCGTTAATTTTGGCATAATTAAATCACAACGCTCTTTACATGACTTTTTAAATTTCTCATCGGAACGGGCTGCTTGCCTATGCAGGATGAAGGGTCTGAATCCCAGCATGGGCACGGATGTTTGCGAGTGTCCATCCATCAATTTCATCATGTCATCACTCATCCCAATCTTCGCAAATTAGCCACAAGAGGCTTAACACAATAAGTGAAGTAAAATAAAGCAAAATTAAACAAAAGCCTATGCAGGATGAGCTCTATGCCCATGTAAGTCGTGCACTGTCATAATCTACCACAATATCAGTATTTTCTTCTTTTTTTAAGGATGTGGCTTTTGCAAGTAAATACAGTATACATGTAAACTTTCATATGTATATCATTTTTGACATTTTCAAACCGTTGCACAGACTACAGTTTTGAGCTTTGTGCAAAATATTGCAGGAACATTTTGTACTTGCAATATAATTTGACAATGAAATTATCAAAATATGATTTAGGAGGAGCCTGAGTTGGAGTGTATGTCATCTGTTTAATGGCCATGATAACTGCTGTAAATTTAGAATCATTTAGGTAAAATTATTTCTGCAGCTAGAAAACTGGTGAGCAAATTGTGCAATGTGTTTCTAGATAGTGGATGAAAAATTGATTTTCCGCTTGTTGCTTTATGCAATGCTCTACATTGTTTTTAATTTTTTTTTTTCTTTTTCAAAACTGTCTAGATTACATTTTAGGAGTATAAGGAATTAAACTCAGTCATATTGGAGATTTCATTGGTCATTTTATTTGCAGTAAACTTTTAAAATTATATCTCGTAGGTTAGGAGAGGAGTGGTGGTAAAATAAAAAATGTTGTATTTATGATAACTGCCATAAATTTAAAGCTTTTAAATTGCAATTTTTACGGTTTTAAGATAACTTGAAGGACAGGTCTCACATTGTATTTGAGAGAAATTAGTCACCAAGATAGTGGATGACAGACCGATATAACATGTCTTGCAAGAGCTTTAAAATATGCTCATATTTAACTAGGTTACATTTTCGTAGATTAAGAAACACAAGTCTCAGCAATGTCACTTGAGCTTTAAGTTTGTAATAAAAACTTTGTAATATAGTGTGTGTTTCAGGAAGGGTGGGGGTAAGTCACCAATTTTGATACCACGATATATGCAGCAACTTAAGAGGTTTTTAGCTGTAATTAATCACAACTTGACACACTTCGAGAATTGAATTTGAATTTGTTCAAAGCATTTCAAGATTGTGGATGAAAAATGGATTTTTCATGTGCTGAGGTAGATTCCACATTCTGATGACACTTTCAAATCCCTGCTTAACTACATTTTTGGAGATTAAGAAAAGAGACTCTGTTTAGAATTTTAGGACATTACTTGAGCTATAGATTGACAATAAATGTTTTAAAATGCAGTGCATGTTTGGCAAGCATAGGGTACCAAATCAGGGGTCACTAATGTTATAACTGTGGGAATTGCCATTTTCATAGCAGTTAGATATTTTTGAGGATGGCTCTAAGGTATTCCAAATGGCTAAAATCAGCCAGACATTGGCAGACTTATAATTTGGCATGGTTAATACACGCAGGAAGTTTTTATGCTTGAAACATCCACAAACATAATGAGAAAACACAACCAAAAGAAATGTAAACAAACTGTATTGAAGCAGATTTAAAAATCTTGTGTTTGTACAGTATTTTTAGATTATTTAATGGTCTATGACAGCTTATAAGGAAATGAAATAAATTAGATAAAAAATGTGTTTGTAGCTGTAGCATAATTCATTCCAACATGGGCACAACACTGCACTCACAAAGTAATTTGTTTCTTAAACTGAAGTTCAGAATGGAATATTCACTAAAAATGTGCTCCATCTTGAAAAATATATACTTTAACATGCTTAAATTTGTGTATCATTGCAGGGGGAGAAGGTAACAAACCTGATTGGAAAATAAAAAGTTTCACTGTAAAAAAGATAGTTCTTGCTTTTTTTCTGTGAAAAAAGGTCCTGGCACTAGTCAAGTTGATTTGTTATGTTACTGTGTTATTTGGTAATGTGTTCATCATAACAACTACTCAAAATTGTGTTCATAAATGATGATGCATCCAAGTACAACACACATACACACGCACATGCATATCTCTTGTTGAAATCAAATCTTATTAGTCCTCACCTATAATAAGGTACAACCCAGATAGCACATAAGCTTGTGGCAAGCTTGCGATAGCTTCCTTTTAGCTTGTCAAAGCAAACTTGACATGGCAAGCTGGACGTAAGTTTGATGCATGTGATAACTAGCGTCATAAGATGCATTTTTTAAAAAATAAAACAATACAGACACCCATTTAATATAACAATAGAGATACTTACTAAACATAAACAATAGTGACAAAATAAAATAAAACCGAAATACAGTGGAATGAATTCCAGTGTGAATAATGCACCAAAGTTTTTATTTCATGCTGCTTGCACTAGATGGCAGTGCGAATCAAATGTAAAACAAACATAAGTTTTAGTAACATAAATAAGGATAACTTTGATTGTAGTTACTGAAAAAATGTGTTTTATTATTCTTCAAAAGATGTGTGAATATTGAAGTTGCAACGAAGATCAGTAAATAAAATGTGGTGAATAAAAGTGAAACTCCCATGATAAATATTTTCATCCCAGACTATATAAACAGGAGCTAAGTACTGCAAGACATTGGATCATATAAACAACTCACGGTTGTGGTCTTCTGATATGCATCATGGTCTTCCTGCAACGCTGCTACGACAGCGAGAAGGGGTGAAAACCTTCACCGGAGGTACTAAACGGACGGACGGTCCAAACTCCGAGACGAGGCTAGATTCACGAAGTACCAATGATCCAATGCAAACGTCCAGCTATTCCACAAAACACCGACGTCGCAATTCCTACGAAGGATTACCTCTACCTCAACGTCAACGATCTAGATCACCAATTAAACGAGATACAGGAAATACAGCTCATGCAACCCAACTAAAATCCAAACAACAGGAAACCAGCTTATATAACTTCCTGCTCACCAACTACGACACCAAATTCAGCACAGCAAAACATGTGTTCCAACAAACATCTAAGTATGTGCCAAGGGCACAAATTCCACAAATACTGTTCACCCGTAATGGCATCATATTGAAATCACCAGATCCAGACTTTGCAAAACTAATTAGAAACAAAGCTTCTTTTGAAATCTATGGAGCCAAAGCAAACATCCAAACACTAAATGCTTCCATTCAAAAACAACCACCACCACCACATAAATCCCCACTACTATCAGTTTTCATCAGGGGTGTAGAACCTAGTCTAACAGACGAAGAGATTTTTGAGGAACTGGAATGCGAAGGTGTACAAATCCGCAAATGTATCCGTATTCGCAATAACAACGGACCCACATACATGGTGCGGGTCCTAACAGACTCACAAAATGCTGTAGACACCCTACTACACAGTGGAGCATACATATACAGACGCAGGTACAAAGTTGAACCATCCCGTTCTCAACAACCTCTTCCATTGCGGTGCGAAAAATGCCAACAGTATAACAAGCACACTACTGCTGCATGTCCAAACCGAGATAAATGCGGATACTGTTCAGGACCCCATTCAACCAGAGAATGTCAAAACCAAACTGCTGCACCAAAATGTGTCACATGTACGGAAAACCATCCTACATACAGTTACAAATGCAAAGCCAAGCCAGATGCAATACCTGAACACCCTGATCTAACAGTTCCCCTGCGCACCAATGACACTGCTACAGAACCTGACAATTCACTACGACATCCAGTAACAGTGGAAGATCTAATACGTTTCTTCACCCTGACTCTCCAAAATGTGCACCCATTTTTAAGAACGCACATATTAACCCAAGTAACGGCATCTGCAAAAACAATTTTCAACTTGCAACTCCATGCAACATACTCTGGTCCTCATGTGCATTTCCACATATCCCACTTGGAAACTGCGGTTTAAGGTTTTGAATATGGCAGTACGGAATATGTATAATTTTCTATTTTTAAATATCCGATCTGTTTCTAAACGAAAAGCTTTATTGCAACACCTGCTTTTGGAAGAATCTGTTCACTGCTTTGCGCTAAACGAAACCTATCTTGCTCCAAAAATGATCTGTCATATTCCACCATACAACATCTTACGCCACGATGGTCCGCCGGGCTTAAGAGTAAACGGCGGCACAGCAATTGGAGTAGATAGAAAATTACCATATCGAACAGTTACCTTCCCACCACACTTCCACTTGCCAGAACATACTGCTAGTACCATCTACTTTCCATCCCGGGTCGTTACATTTGCTACCATCTATGTAAGACCAGGGGAAACTATTCCATACCAATTCTTTCAACATATCCAAACCCTTAGCAAACATTATATCATAGCAGCGGACATCAATTATCATAGTCGAACCATGCAAGACAAAACAAACTTTTTACAATTTCTGGACCAAAACACTACAGCAGAATTCCATGTACTGCCCAGAGCCACACGTCCCATAAGTAACACTACCCCTGACGTTGTTATAACATCAACATCTCTAAGTGCCTGCTTGAACATATCTGTGCTGGATTCCATCGGCAGTGACCATGACCCAGTGAAAATTACCTTAAATCTTAGTAACCGCAATACGAGCAGTACAATACAACCTCGAAAAATCTGGTGTTACAACAAAGCGAACTGGGAGGCATATAGTGAAAAGCTACAGAATGCTTTTTCTCACCCGCATCCAGAACCAAACAATTCAGAGGAACTCGATACGGCGGTGGAACATCTTACTGCTCAGATTACCAGTGCGGCAACCACTAACATACCTACGACGACTCTCAATAGTTACAAACCAAAGCTACCTCCGCAATATCTTCACCTAATCACAGCATCACGACGAGCATACAGGGACTACCTCCAGACCAGAAATCCCGAATCCCTTAACTTACACCGTCAATGGCTGCGTACAGTTCATAACTATATAAAAGCTTATAAACAACGTCGATGGATTGAAACGTGCAACCAATTGAGTGACGAAAGCCATCCCACAAAATACTGGAAACGTTTCAAGGTGCTCACTGGACAATCCAGTAGTACTCCTTATCCGATAACAATCAAGGACGCAGCTCTAAACACAGACACTGAAAAAGCTTATGCCTTCGCAAATGTCTTGCAAGACACTTTCACTCCAACACCACAACTAGCTCCAAATCTCCGCCTCCAGACCAAAATTGACAGAGTCACAAACCCCAATAACAGGCAACTGCAACCCAGTAATACGCACACTATTGATCCTACAAATTCTCTAACTGTTCCTATCACAACAGACGATATTATCAATACTGTGCGTAGGAAGAGAAACACTGCTCCCGGATTGGACAATATCACATACGTATTGATTGAACAGGCCCCGCTTGCATTGCTGTCCTTTCTGGCCATTATCTACAATTTTATCCTCCGCACAGGACACTACCCGACAGACTGGAAGATTTCAAAGGTTCTAATGTTCCCAAAACCAAACAAAGATAGTACCAACCCAACAAACTATCGACCTATTCAGCTCACATCAACCTTTAGCAAAATATTCGAACGCATCATTGTTCGACGCATACACATGCACTTACAAGCACACAGTTTACTTCCGTCGCACCAATCAGGCTTTAGACCTCAACACAGTGTCCTTGATAATTTATTAAAACTAACGACTCGCATCACAAATCATTTCAACACATCCAAACCATCCTGTCTAGTACTATTCGACCTGGAGAAAGCATTTGACAAAGTATGGCATACTGGGCTCATCTACAAGCTCCATAAATTCCAACTACCGCTTTGCTATGTCAGATTAGTACACAGCTTTCTAACAAATAGGGTCGCTTATGTCACTGTAAATGGAGCGATGTCATACCCCATTTTCCCTTACTCTGGCGTTCCACAGGGTGCTGCTTTATCACCATTACTCTACATACTATACGTTGCCGATATGCCAAAACCCCCACAAGTTTCTATCTACCAATTCGCTGACGACACCGCATTTCTCGCCTGTTGTTCAACCATCCAAGCTATAAACAAAACTCTCCAACCAGCTATAAACACCTTCCAAAGATGGTGTGACACATGGCGTCTCACAATAAATGCTCTCAAAACACAAGCATTGGTGTTTCTACAGACAGGCTGTCGCTCGAAGATCCAAAGGAACCCAACATTATTAAACATCAAAATACGGGGAACGCCAATTCTGCCTGCCACCACTGCAAAATACCTAGGAGTCATATTTGACTCCAAGCTAACATGGAAACCTCAATTGCTCAACATCGTCCAAAAAGCTACAAATCGTCTGAGCTTGCTCAAACGGCTAATTGGAACATCCTGGGGACTCAACTCCCAGGTTGTCCTACATACCTACAAGGCCTTCCTTCGACCAGCAATAATTTACGGCCACACTGCATGGATATCAGCGCCAGACTCATTCTATCACAAACTACAAGTTCTGGAAAGACATGCTCTTCGTTTGGCCTTCAGAGTAGTCCTACCAAGTCCTACACGACTACTGTACGAGCGAATAACCTTCCCGGAAATCACAACCCACATCGAAGCCATCCGTCACAAATATATAACTGGTCGAATGAACTCGCACCATCCACAACTTCTCAGCACAATGTACGAAGATGCTCTACACGACTGCCTTCCTACTTACCACTGCACACCATTACAGCATCTCTTAACCATGTATACCTTCCTGATAGATCCACAGCATCCTGATTATCAGCTATATATAATCCATCATCCTCCGGAACTACGGCACGTGATATATCCAACACATGCCGCACCATAGCAAATTATTACTTTCCTAACAAGTAATTTTCCCACTACTGCATAAATAACATCTAAGTGAACTACCCCCAGAATAAGTAAATTTGTCCCACTTCAATACTGAAAACACACTTAGACCATCACCTTGCAAGGGAAAACATTTATAAAAACAATTCACTTACCAAAGAGAAGGTGTAGCCTTCTAAATGGAAAACGAGGACAAAAAAAAACAAAAAAAAAAAACAAAAAAACTGCAAGACATCTCTCTCGGTTGGTCCCCCTTTACACATTCACTGTGGGTTTGGTTTCAGCATGTTTGGAACGGACGGCTGTAGGAAACTGAATCCTATACAGTGGTTTGGTGTGTTCGAGGTGCCTTCGGCAGAACGCCTTGCTGTGAAGGGACATACAACCATTACTGCTTACTTTGGAGCAACTGTTTGCTAATCACGTTTGCAAACACTGGTAAGAACTCTGCTTATTTAGAAGCAAACTGTGCTACAATTCTCGTTTGCAGCACTTTGTACTCTGCTTAATTAAAAGCAAACTGTGCTACAATTCTCGTTTGCAGCACTTTGTACTCTGCTTAACTAGAAGCGAACTGTGCTACAATCCACGTTTGCAGCACCTTGTACTTTGCTTATTTTGCAACACCTGAAATAACTTTGTCTCCTAATTGTTTCATCTTCGAAAAGGATTACTAGGTTGCCTCCCTTCGCTCACCATGCATAAAGGGCTCCCCCAACAAGTTGGGGGTGCAAACTCTCGAGACAGGATAATCCAAACACAAGACCGAGGCAACTCAAGAAGCACTTCAGCCGATTCAAAAACATCCAGGGATCGCTCTCGATCTCCTCTTCAACTACAAAAGAAACAAAAATATCAAGAACAAACACGCATATCAAAGTTCAATTCCAGAGATACTGCACAAACCGATGGTCGCATTGAAGTAAATTCCACTGTCTACAACTTCCTACTGCAACACTACGACCCCAAGTATAGAACTTCTAAGCTACTTCTTCAACAGTTGCAAAAATACCTCCCCCGAGCACAAGTAGAACAAATTATATTCACCAGAAATGGCATCATTATAAAATCAAAAGATCCACAATTTCTCTCCACTCTGAGAAACAAAGTTTCGTTTGAAATTTTTGGACCACAGGCTGCTCTTTCCCAACTGACACCCAAAACCACCAAACAACCACCACCTCCAAACAAACCACCACACATGTCAGTGGTTATCAGAGGCGTAGATCCAGAACTCGCTGATCAAGAAGTATTAGAAGAACTGCGTTTGGAAGGCCATGAAGTCATAAAATGCGTTCGAATACAGAACAATAATGGTCCAACTTTCCTGATGCGAGTCATAACAGATTGTTCCAACATGATCGATCGCTTACTTCATGAAGGGGCTTATATATATCGCCAAAGACACAGGGTTGAACCTTCACATTCAAAAGCACCCCTTCCATTACGATGCGAACGCTGCCAGAAATACAACTCCCACACTACGGCAAATTGCCCCGAAACACCTATTTGTGGCTATTGCTCTGGCCAACACGCAACTAAAGATTGCACGAATCTAAATGCACCACCCAAGTGTAACACGTGCAAACAGGCTCATCCCTCATATAGCTACCGCTGTGCTGCACGCCCAAACCCCGAAGCCTCACGTCCTGACCTAACTGTACCATTAAGAACTATGGACTCTACAACTCCACCACAGAACTCTCGGAAACAACCAGTGACTGTTGAAGATCTACTTAGATTTCAAACATTAACCCTACAAAATATCCACCCATTTCTACGCCAACATATATTACAACAGATAGTACAGACAGCTAAGACTGTTTTTCGTGTCCACCTGTTCGCTACATATTCTGGTCCACATGTACATTTTCAAATTGTACCTCTGGAAACTGAAGTTTAGAAACCTAACTGTTATTTATATAATTATGGCGGGCTATATACAATATAATTTCCTATTTATGAACATCCGTTCTCTACCGAAACATAAAGCTATATTCCAGGAACTTCTCCTGGAAGAAGACATTCATTTCTTTGCACTGAATGAAACCCGTATCCCCAAAGCCACACTCCTTTACATACCCATGTATTCCTTGCTACATACACCTGGTCCTACAACGGCGCAACGATTATGTGGTGGAGTAGCCCTAGGGATCAAGCCAAAATTTCCCTATAGAACAAATATATTACCACCTCAATTTCCATACCAAGAATATTCTATTGCCACACTTTATCTCAAAAGCATAAATGTGACATTGGCTACTGTATACATACGACCTACTAGCCCTCTACCTACAGACTTCTTTCTTTATATCGCTTCTACATACCGTCATTACTTCATACTAGCTGATATTAATATACATAGTCGAACAAATGCAGAACAAACAGCTTTCCATACTACCATCGATAACAATACTACAGGTATATTTCAAGATTTACCATCTGCAACTCGTCCAGAGAGCAACACAACCCCCGATGTAGTTTTTGTATCACCTTCCTTAGCTGACAAAATTAACATAGAAGTCCTTGCAATGATAGGAAGTGATCATGCACCAATTAAAATAACTCTGCCAGTGCACCACTATACTCAACACAAACAGGTTCCTCCAAAGCGGATCTACGATTATAACAGAGCAAATTGGGAAGGTTATCGAGAAGATCTCTCCACTATCTTTCAAAATCTCACCCCTCCAACGAACTCTGACGAATTAGATAAGGCTGTAGAAAACATCACGTCAGAAGTCAAACAAGCAGCAAGCATACATATACCACAGATAACTGTGAACAGTTTTAAACCTAAACTACCACCTAAATACCTTCATCTAGTGACTGCATCACGTCGTGCCTATCGGGAATACGTACAAACAAGGAACGCTGAATGTCTGCGAGTTCACCGCCAATGGATAAGAACTGTCCATTACTACATAAAGGCACACAAACAGAGTCAGTGGATCGACACTTGCAATCACCTTGATGCTGAAAGCCATCCTAGTAAATTCTGGAAACGATTTCATATGCTTACAGGAAAACATTCAAGTACTACGTATCCTCTTCTTTCACAACAACAAGCTCTTACAAATGATTACGAAAAGGCAAATGAATTTGCACAGATTCTCCAAGACACATTTACTCCTCTGCTTCCGCTTGCCCCTAATAGCAGATTAGAATCTCAAATAACAAGGAAGGTACATCCTGAAAATAGACAACTGCAACCCAGTCCTCTTCATACTATCAACGCAAATCACCCTCTTACTACATTAATCACCACAGATGATATAACAAACGCAGTCCGCAACAAAAGAAACACTGCCCCAGGGTTTGATTCCATCACATATGTCTTGATAAAGAAAGCTCCACTAGCAATGTTGTCATTTCTCGCCGTGATATACAACTTAATCCTTCGCACTGGATATTACCCTGTCGAATGGAAAGTGTCGAAAGTACTCATGTTTCCGAAGCCTGATAAAGATCGTACAGACCCAAAATGCTATAGACCTATACAACTAACGTCAACACTCAGCAAAATCCTTGAAAAAATTTTAGTCCGCCGATTACATTCTCACTTATTGTCAAATAATTATCTCCCGATACACCAAGCCGGATTTAGGCCACACTTTAGCGTCTTGGATAACCTACTAAGACTCTCAAATCGAATCTACAACCAGTACAATACATCTAAACCCTCTTGTTTAATACTATTCGATCTTGAAAAGGCATTCGATAAAGTGTGGCACACCGGCCTCATATATAAACTGATTAAGTTTCGCCTTCCTTTCTGTTACATTCCATTAATTTTCAACTTTCTTACCAACCGAATGGCATATGTAACAATAAATAACAATCTGTCTCACCCTATCTTCCTGAACGCCGGAGTACCGCAAGGATCGGTATTATCTCCATTGCTCTACTTACTTTATGTCGCAGATATGCCAACATTCTCTCAGGTGTCAACATACCAATACGCAGATGATACAGCTCTACTGGCTTGTGGTGCTACAATTCAAGCAATAAATCGCCTTATGCAACCAGCTATTAATGTATTTCAACGATGGTGCGACACTTGGAGACTCACCATCAATAGTGCAAAAACTCAAGCCATAATATTTCTTCCTACTGGATGTCGTTCAAGGGTACAAAGAAATCCAAGTATGTTAGATCTTAAGATCCGTGGCACACGCATAATTCCTACCAACAGCGTCAAATATCTCGGTGTCATATTTGACACAAAACTAACATGGACACCACACTTGCAGAACATCAAAAAGAAAGCCAAAAACAGACTATAGCTGATGAAGAGACTTGTCGGCACGAATTGGGGACTTCGAGCAAACATCCTCCTAAATACCTATATGGCCTTTCTTCGGCCCGTACTTACGTATGGACATACAGCATGGCTCTCAGCAGGGGACTCGTTCTATGAACGACTACAAATCATAGAGAGACATGCATGTCGACTGGCATACAGAATCAAACTACCAAGTCCAACTTGACTCTTATACACACGAATAAGTTTTCCACATATAACACTTCACCTAGAGGCATTGCGAAAAGAATATATAAATAACAAGATGGACAAAGAACACCCACCGTTGGTTCACACAATCCGTGAAGATGCAATACACGACTGTTACCCATACAGATTGTATACTCCATTACAACATCTTTTAACTCTGTATACTCTGACCATCGGGCCCAGACATCCCAATTATGAACTATACACCATTCATCATCCACCACAATTACGACCACATTTATACCCTTCATATTGCAACTAATAATCAAATTACAAGAAAGGGTATTTATTTACTAACATAAGAATGAAAGTAGGGTGTAATATAATATAGCAATAAAAATCCAAGGACATTTCAAGACTAGGTTAATGTTCATTTCATAATCCCAAAAATAGAAAAAAGTGCACTTAGCCTATCTATTACTATCATTATATATTTAAAGTATCTAGCACGTACCGAAGAGAGGGACATAACCCTCTAAACGGATGACCAGGAAAAAAAAAAAACCTGGAAGTAGGATCTCGAGTTTTCACTGAATCTCTAACCTTGCTTTGCAACGCAACGAACTGTGTAGCATACGCACAGGGAACACCGCACGTTCATAGGCATTCAGCGGCAGACAGTTATCATCACGGCACTGGAGGAGATTCAGCTCTTTCTAATTTTTTGGTGATTGCTGCTAAATAGCAGTCAATCCTTTCTTTCTCTCTTTCATTGGCTCTGGTTTCTGTTCTCGTTTCTCACTGGCTGTTTGGTTCCAAAATCTTGTTTGGTAAGTGTCTGTTCCGAGACTTTGACTCTGACTCTCCTTCACGTGCAAAGTGCAGCTTCCACACTCACTCGCCGATTGCAAAGTAGTGCAAGGGAAGTGATGCATAAAGGGCTGTCCCTAGAGATGTCAGAGCCAGAGGCCGGAACAAGCTTGAAAACCCAAATTCCCGAAGCTCTTCCATGGATTCCCGCGATCGATCTAGGTCACCACTTGCCAACAAAAAGCAGAAACTTCCAGAGCGAACAGACTCCAGACAGAACAAGACCGAAGTAAACACACAGACACCAGTGCTGTACAATTTCCTTCTTTCGAACTATGACACCAAATACAAGATGCCAAAACATATCCTAAATCAAATCCTAAAATATGTGCCAAGAGCTTCAGTTAATGAAATAGTCTTCACCAGGAACGGAATACTTATAAAATCTACTGACCCACATTTCTCCACCATTATCAGAGACAAGGCCTCCTACCAAATTTTTGGTACAAATGCCAATATGAAGCCACTAACCTCTACACGTCCAAAGCAACCTCCTCCGCCTAAACGAGCACCAATGCTATCAGTGGTGATTCGGGGTGTTCCCCCTGAATACACCGACACAGAAATCGCTGAAGAAATTCAGGCAGAAGGTCACACCATCCACAAGTGCATGAGAATTCGAAATGACAACGGACCAACCTATATGGTTCGAATACTGACAGTAGATAAAGATACCGTGGATGAACTATTGCACAATGGAGCCTATATATATTGTCGAAAGCACAGAGTCGAACCTTCCAGGACGTCAACACCACTGCCAGTGTGTTGTGAATGTTGTCAAACATACAATCAGCACACTACAACCAACTGTCCGAATTCATCCATCTGTGGATACTGTTCTGGGCCACATTCTACCAACACTTGTACAAACATCCAAAACTCGCCTAAATGCAACACATGATCTGAAAAACATCCTACTTACAGCTATAAATGCCAAGCCAGACCTAACCCAGAACCAAATCACCCTGAGCTTGTTGTTCCTATCCGAACTATAGATAGCTCAACCAAACCGGCAAATTCACTAATGGACCCAATCACTGTGGAAGATCTGCTACGATTCTTTACTATTACAACTCAAAACATCCAGCCATTTCTACGCACACATATTCTGGACCAAGTCATACTCGCTGCAAAAACACTTTTCAAACTGCAGTTACACGCTACGTATACGGGACCACATATCCATTTCAATATCAACCCTCTTGAAAACACAAGTACATCCTAAAACAGTTTTCAGACTCTTCTTAACAATCATGGGTTATTCTTTTCTCTTTTTAAATATTCGCTCATTAACAAAACACAAAAGCTTATTTGAGACTGTCTTGCAGGAAAAGAATATATCAGCTTTTGCCCTCAACGAAACATTCCTAACACCAAAATTCAAACCCAAGATCAGCGGATATACTATGATTCGACATGATGAGCCAACAGAAGCTCAACGTGCAAATGGAGGGACTGCAATTGGCTTTCGAAAATCATATCCACATAGAGAACACACATTACCACCACATTTCAACCTGCCAGAATACAGCATACCAACAATATATCTGAGGCACAGAAGCATTACCCTAGCAACCATCTATGTTCGGCCTGGACATCCTATACCATACAACTTTATCAATTACATTGAAAACAGCTACAAGCATTACATAATCATGGCTGACATAAATCTCCATAGTCGACCACAAGCCGAAAAGCGTCAATTTCACCAAACTATAGTCAGCTGCCAAAATTGCCATTTCCACCAACTTCCGAAACCATCTAGACCAATCAGCAGTACTTCTCCAGATGTTGTACTTACATCGACTTCCCTCCTTACAAATAGCAACGTGGATGTACTTGAACCCATTGGTAGTGATCACGCACCTATAATCTTTACAGTTGACGCACCTGCACCAACTCCTCACAAACCCTTTCTCATAACAATTTACTCCTACGATCAAGCAGACTGGGAAAAATATCGTAATACCATCGAAAATGCTGTGCAAATCGCAGATACGCCAACAAACGATAGGGATCTGGATGATGTAGTCTCATTACTCACTTCTGCCTTAACTGAAGCTGCGAAAAGTACCATCCCACTTCAAACCATCAATCTATATAAACCAAAATTACCGCCGAACTATCTAAAACTGATTTCAGCCTCCAGGCGTGCCTTCCGAGAGTATGTTGTAGCAAGAAATCCTGAAGCGTTATGGTATCATAGACAACTCCTCCGCACGGTACAAAACTATATCATTGCATATAAAAGAAGGAATTGGATAAAAACGTGCAATACATGGGCTGAAACATCCCATCCATCCAAATACTGGCAGCAATTTAACAAACTCACAGGGAAAAGGTCAAGAACTACATATCCCATTATAGTCGATGGAAAATCCGTAGACGACGACCAAGAGAAAGCCAACGCCTTTGCACACCACTTCCAAGATATCTTCACACCACAAACTGAACCATTACACAAAACAACCCAATCACGTACAGTACAACGTGTCTCAAACCCACATAACCGAGCTCTCAAACCTAACAATGACCATATTATGGATGAAAACGAACCTCTAACCTCCCCTATAACACCAGAAGACATCGCATGCGCCATATCTCGGAAAAGAAACACTGCTCCAGGCTTCGACTCGGTAACCTACCGACTCATCAGAGAGGCTCCAAGAACCTTTCTGCTAATCCTAGCCACCATATATACCTATATACTACGAACAGGCTACTTCCTGACAGAATTGAAAGTTTCCAAAATGCTGCTCTTCGCCAAACCCGGGAAACCTGTTCATGAAGTATCCTCTTACACACCAACACAGCTCACATCGACCCTCAGCAAAATCTTTGAAAAAATACTTATACGCAGATTGCACCAACACCTTTCATCCAAGAAGCTCCTACCTGCACATCAAGCAGGCTTCCGACCATCCATCAGCCTCATCGACCAACATCTGAGATTGATAACAACTATACCAAACCGCTATAACAAGTCCTTGCCATCGTGTCTTCTTTTATTCGATCTCGAAAAGGCGTTTGACAAAGTATAGCATTCGGGATTAATATATAAACTCCACAAATTCCAACTTCCTCAATGCTACATTCGAATTATCCATTCGTTCCTGGCAGGCCGCATGGCATACATCTCTCTGAACTAGGCAACATCCTATCCCATCTTCTTGCACACAGGAGTCCCGCAGGGGTCTGTTTTGTCACCGCTGTTATATTTAATGTATGTAACAGATATGCCGACCATGGATAACAGCACGCACGTATTCCAATTTGCAGATGACACTGCTTTCCTAACTCTTGGGAAAACAGTTCAATCCATTAATAAAACACTCCGAAAGGCCGTAGACTCCTTTATTTGCTGGTGCAACCAATGGAAACTATCAATAAACTCTTCAAAAACTCAGGCAGTAGTTTTCCTACCTCCCCACTGTCGCTCCAAAGTACACCGAAACCCCAAACTCTTGGAGATTAAAATAGAGGGGAGACGCATCTTACCTTCAAATCACGTAACATACCTTGGGGTTACCATAGATGAAAAACTGACCTGGAGTCCACACTTAGAAAGGATAAAGAAGAAGGTAAAGAACCGCCTAAACCTATTATGGAAACTGGTGGGTACATCTTGGGGATTACACCCGACAACAGTCCTAACCACCTACAAAATGTTCTTGCGTCCAGCCATCACTCACGGGCATATTGCTTGGATTGACGCTTCTGCCTCCTTCTATGACCAACTGGAAATCTTTGAACGGCACGCATTTAGATTGGCTTTCCGGATTAAATTACCTTATCCCACAGCACTACTGTATGACAGAATTTCCGTTTCCTTCCCGACTATTTTGTATCACGTCGAGAGCCTTCGCCAACGATACATAAACAAAGCCATGATATCCGAAAACCCGGTATTCTGGAATACCATTCATCTTGATATCCGACATGATGCAGCACCTACACATATTTATACGCCATTACAACACCTGCTCACCATGTATTCATGTTATCTAGATGATCTAGACCCACAGAAACACGAGTACGATATATATCATCCTTCACAGTTATCACGCCATATTTATCCCACCACTACAGCCTAAGCAGTACCAACAATACTCCGACTCCAAATATCGAAATCCATATTTACAATCTTCTCAACCATGCCCAAAAGTAAGTTAACACATACGAATCACCAATCTTAATAAGAAAAAATATTCTGCAATATAAAAAAGCACTTAGACCATCCAAAATGATGAAGGATACATAACTTACAATGAAATCACTTACCTAAGTGAGGGCATAACCCTCTCAACGGGTTAACACTAGAAAAAAAAAAAGAAAAAAACTGCAAATAAAAATTGATTACCAGTGTAAAGTCTGAGATTGATTAGTTCATGGAACTCTTCAGCCTAACTATTGCCTATTTTGGGGGAGCATGAACAGTTTTTATAAGCTGCAAAGAGAAACTGTGATATTACAAACATGGGTGTTTGTTGTTAACCCAGATATGCCTGAAAAAAAAATTCTTTAATTTTTCTTGTTTTTTGTGTTTAATGCATTAAGAAAAATCAGATTAATGTAAAAATAGTGTTTATTTTGAAATATCTAGTTTCAACAATGCTCTAGAGGGCGTCTTTTTAAAAGGACAGTAGGCATTAAGGGCAGCGGCGTATACTCTGGGTCATCTAGGTAATCGCAGATGACCCGGCTGTATTTCTTTTTTTTAAAATATATATATATATATATATATACATACACACATACATACATTTCTTCGCAATATTCTTCCAAACCAATTTCGATGCATACATTTCTTTGCTTCCAGCACGCAAATGCTTCCAACCGTTTGCTGCTGAATGTCCGGGTACCTTTCTCCAGCCGGTGGAATGACTTCAGGGAATCTCACCCTGACATCATTCCTCCCTCTTCCCTTACAACCCTTGGCGAGGAGGGAGGAGAGAGGAAAGAGGGGGAGGAAACACTGCTTCTCAGGCACGGTGATTCCGTGCCCAGGGTAACCTCCTTCTTGTGAGAGTCCACCGGTCGCACTCTCAACCTTCAGAGCCTTACCCGTTCCCTCCGCTGAACTAGGGAAAACATACCCGGTAGAGTGCGAAGAACAGGAACATTTAATAACATGGGCAAACCAATTCTACGCTAATTTTCACTTTACATTTGCATCTGTCTTGCTGATTTCTGTTACTTGAACATATATTTATCAAAAGGAAAAACTTAAATATTGAAGACGAAGCAAACTAAATTAAAATTCAAAGCTTAAGCAATTAAAGTACCTATATGCTGACTCCCCCATCCTTGTATTTACAAAAATAGTGATTGTTTCTCCTCTCTAATCTTCAAAAGCAGCGAGAATACTTCTTTCATGGAACTGAATATTTTTTAAAAGGAAAGATATCAAAAAGAAATTATATATATATATATATACTGCTGGACAAAAAAAACCCGGACACTTGCATTTTTTGTGATAATGCATAAATTCTGATTCGAAGGTTAACTAAAGGTTGCAGAAATTATTGGAAATAAGAAAACCTGAATATATTCAACAGAAGGCAAATTAAAATGTATTGTTAATAAGATAAATTAGAACAAAAACGAAAGTTGCAGAAAACTACCAAAGAAAAAAGAAAAAAGGAAATCTTACCAATATTTTTTTTCATATTGTTAACTGGTACTGTTGGGGTATATAAGCTGTCTAGTAGCGGGTGTTACCTCCCCTGGCATCAATTACAGCTTGTAACCACCGTGGCATACTTCGAATAAGGTTGGCAATCACTTCTTGGTCCAATTGCTCCCATTCTTCTTGAATAGCACGTCTTAGCTCTTCAATTGTTTCTGGAACTATTGCGCGGTTTCTGATATGTCATTTCAGTTCATCCCAGATGTGCTCTATCGGATTTAGGTTCGGACTTTGTGGTGGCTATTCTAATCGCGTAATCGCAACTTCGTCCAAGTACTCCGTGACAATATTCACAATGTGAGGACGCGCATTGTCATGCATTAAAACAAAGTCCAGGCCTATGTATGGATGGTGCATATGGTACTACATGATCTGCCACACATTGATTTTAAGCCTACTAGGTGTTCCAAATAAGTAAATACAAGTAAATAAATAAATAAATAGATAAATAATAAACGGAAAAACTATGGAAAATGTTCAATAATGAATGTTCAATTGTTCAATACTTAACTGAGAGCGTAATTCATAAGTAATTGCAATTCAGATGTCAAATATTAAGGTGTCCGGTTTTTTTTGTCCAGCAGTATATATATTAGTTAATTTAAGTTGTTATATTCCGCCTCTTTAGATTAATAGTGATGAAGATGAACGAATTAAACATAAAACGAAAAAAAACACATCAGGCACGTAGCCAGGTGGAGGACTCGGGGGGCTGAAACCCCCCCTCCCCGAAATCCTACGAATATCTAATTTAAAAAGTGTATAGTGGTAATTAGTTTTACTTCATTAGCAGGATTAAACACCTTGCATAATACGTTGTAATAATCTGAGATTCATCTTCAGGACTTCTAACCCCACTGTTTCAACTTTATGTGGCGGCTGCTAATAAGGGATGATCCCCATCCCGAAATAAAATTCTGGCTCTGGCCTGCAATGATTTGAACTTTTAAAACCTGTCATTTCGAGCTCGGAAAGGGATTTTTTTTTTATCATTCATAGGGAATTTCATTCTGAGCCAGGAACACAACAACAGAAATTTGGCGCGTGAAACTGAATGCGTGTAGTCATTGGCTTCGTGCTGTGCTTCGTGTTTATTATTTATTTAGGTGTTAGTGTTTGTCGTAATAGTGCTGTGTTAAAGGGTAATGGATGTGATACAAGATTTGCTGGTGAAACCTTTTGGAACAAGATCTTTTCAGGAGAAGCTGCAAATTGTTAATACAGGTAGGCCAGTGTCATCGCTTGAACTTATTTCTACACACAAAGACAAAAATCGGGAATATGTGAGGCATTTTCGCAAGCAAATTATGACAAAACACCATGGTTGACAGGAAGTATAAGTGTTAATAAGCTTTGCTTTCTTGTTGGCCGTGCTTACTTTTCGGGGCTGAAAATAATGTATGGACGTGTGGCGAATACTGTAATCTTTGCAACGCTTGTGTCAAAAATGAAAAATCCAAAAGTCACATAACTTCCTTTGTTAAGCTGCAATCTTTCGCACAGACACGTATTGACGTGCAACTGGACAAACAGCGTGCTTTGGATGTGGTACAGCACAAGAAATCGGGTCCTGGAGTAAGTTGAATTTTGCACTTAAATTAATATTGCGGGTTTTTATTTCACTAGTGCACGTCTTTCATTTTATATTTCACAGGTTGTTTTTTTTTTATAGCTTTATAATACTGTCTTGTTTTATTATTTGAAATTCTACACGTATATTAAACTGCAATAACGAGAATTAATTGATTGTGGTCGTAGCAATAAGACAAACATTCCGACACAATATTCCTAAATCCAATATGGATCCTGACATAAATTGCACAGAAACTTTTGGAGTTTGAGGATCAAGGGTCGGAGATTACCCACTCTTTAGTTCCAGCATACGCCACTGATTAAGGGGTACATTATGTTAGTGCAACGAAATAATGCACATTTTTCTTCAGCGAAAGAAATGTTATTTAACATGAAACAAATACATAAGAACATATTCTAATTGTTTGTGTGGTAGCTTACAACCACGCAGACTCTGTTCGGTAAGAAGAGGAATTGTGGTAAAAAGATTATCAAAGAAGATATGATAAGGGTGAGACCCAATAGATTGTAAAACATCAGTGTACATGAGCACCACGGATGGGCCAAGACCAAGTAGCCTACTTTGTATTCATCAGGTAGTTTCGTTTTTGCACCCTGATATGGCTCCACCCAAACAACATACCCATTACAAGTAGCACTAACCCACAGCTTGTAGCCGTACCTGTTTGGTTTGCCGTGAATAATTTGATTGCATCCGTGGCGACCATAATAGGGCACCATTGACTCATCAGCACAGTGATATTCGAAGTGTGGTGCCATTTCCCGACATTTCTTATTCAATATGTTGTAAAGAGGTCTCGCTTTTGCAAGACGATTACTTGTGTCCAAATGCTCATTATCGCAACAATGCAGATTTGACATAATAAATTCGAATCTGTCTCTAGACATAGTATTCACAACTGCACCATTGCTTGTATCTTTACATTGTTCCCAATAAAGATGCCTTCTAGGAACCTGGTTGTATCCACTCAACAAAATAATTCCTAAAAAGCACTTCATTTCATCTTCACTGACATTTCCTGATTTGTTCTTTCTCGCTGCATATCTGTTAGTTTGTTCTACCAACAATTCAATAGCATCAAAGAAATGCAAAAACATTTTGAGTGGTGACTCTTCATTGAATACTTCCTGAATTGTTGGCTAGTCACTAAATGACACCTTCAGTTTTCCTTTAGTCCACTTATATTATTTTCACTAGATGACACTGATGGAGAATCTTGATTGTTGTTTCGGGAAACAGTTTCATCCAAATTGCTAATTATCTCATCGTTGTTGGAAGTAAAGAGTTCTGCTTCAGCATTCAACTTAGATCCTGGTAGGTTATTGGGTGAAACTGAATCATCTTGGACATTTACAAACAACCATGCAGGCGCGGGATCCGAACCCGGGACCCCTAAGCATCGCAGCGCGATGTGCTAACCACTCGGTCATGGGGTCCGGCATATATATTAATGTATTAAATAATAATAATTAATTAATATATTAAATATACATTAATATATAAATGTATATAAATGAATGAAGGTAAACACAAAGAACCCTCAAGTGCCTACTGTCCTTCTAAAAGGACACCTAACTTTACATAATTTTTGCACCTCTGTGTATTAAAATTTTGAACATTATTTGGTTTTAGCCAAACACATATGAACCTAGCAAACGTGTACTGCTCATAAACTAACTGAAACATTTATAAAAGATAACAAAATTTACCTGTCCGTTCTGCAGTGTGAAGAAAATGATATGGGCTTCACAGACTCATAAACACAAATAAGGAAAAATAACATAACAATAGCCGGAACTTGTATGCATTTTGTTACGCTTTCTTCTAAGAACAATGCAGTGCTGCAAAATCGACAAAACTAGCCTCGCGCAGGGTTTAGGACCCCTCCAGAGGGATTTAGATTCAAACAGGCAAAGTGTCCTTTTAGAAGGACAGTAGGCATATCTGGGGGTTCATGAGGCCCAATTGTTTGTAGTTTTGCTGCTATGCATATGTATATGTGTATACAATGTACATTACAGCCATGTTTATATATACAGGGTGTATAAAAAAAATCATCCGATTTAAAAATGCTATATTTAGGAAACCAATGGACATAGAACCTTGCAGTAAGTTGTAGAATACATGCTGGAATATAAAGTTTTGCTTGCAATAAGGTTTACTTTGTTGCAGGTAGGTGCCACTGGTGCAGCTCACTCTTTAGTCCGCGTCAGGATGGCAACCCAGCAACAGGCAGCATTCTGCGTGCAACGTCGAATACTGTGAGCAGTAGGTGGTGCAGCACCGTATTTACGACGAAACTCACGCTGCACAACTGTAACGGACCACATTTGTTGAAGTGGAGAACGCAGAAAGCTTTCGGTTGTTGGGATGCCATCTTGAAGCGGACTAAAGAGTGAGCAGCACCAGGCGCCCGTTCCGAAAGTCGCACGAGTTCAACGCGTTAAACGAGTTATGGTAAATGGCCGTCGTATAAGTGCTCTCGTGCGTTTCGTTATGCTGTCCCAAAAGTCGCTTTCCGTGCTTCTCGTGCAAGAACGAGATTCACCAAACGCTCGGGCCAGGGGACTGGTTTGTTCGGTGAGCAACATGCGTAAGACGAGTGTGCCTCAACTGTTCTTACAATGTGATTAAAATGAGTAACAATGCCCACAGTAGAGTTTATTTCTGCCATAAGGAGATGCCTTCCGTTCGACGCCACGAGGACGCTGTGCCTGCGCTTTCGTCCAGAGCATCCCATAAGTCTGGAAAATAACTCGTTTCACTAGGTTGAGGAGCCCAGTTACCTTCGTTAAATTCGTTTCGTTAAGATTTTCGGAACGTACCTACCTGCAACAACGTAAAACGTATTGTAAGTGAAACTTCATATTCCAACATGTATTTTACAACTTACTGCAAGGTTCTATGTCCATTGGTTTCCTAAATATAGAACTTTTAAATCGGATGATTCTTTTTGATACACGGTGTATATATATATATATATATATATATATATATATATATATATATATATATATATATATATATATATATATATATATATATATATATAAAAATTTAGCTTAAAGATACACATTATGGCTTACTTCGAGCATTGCATTCTGTAAGCTTACAGCTAGTTATGAAAAGCTTGCTGCAACTTCCAATTGTGGTAACTAGATTGCTTAATGCAAGCTTGCATCCAGCTAATACTTGCCATGGCAAGCTTGCTGCTAGCTACTTAGCTTGCCATGGTAAGCTTGCTTCATGCTTGCAGCAAGCTGTCTGTGCTATCTGGGAAGAATGGAGTATCATTGTGTTCTGCAAAAAAAAGCACTTGTTATAACATATTTTGTACCCCCCATCCCCATAGTCTGATTGTTGGGTACACCAAAGTATGTGCCTCCTCAGAAAATGCAACCCCTAGAACTGATCAAGAAACAACAGAATTAACTATTACACCATCCAGGAAGAGTATAATCAAACTGTTATAAAAATATTTTAGAACAGAATATGTTAACAGAAATATTTAATATTTTTCTATTCAGTCAAATAAAACAATAAAATTTAATGTTACGATACATTACTACCAGAAGAAAAATTTATTTAATTTTTAAAATATATATTTTTATACATAACCTTAAAAAACCAGTTTTGCCAAGTTTTTTTATGTTTTATCTTAGAAAAAAACACCCAGGTTGTTTTAATTTTCTTCGAAAAAAACCAGGCAAAATGCCAAACCTGGGTATCAGCTGACATGAGTAGTATCATTAGCAGCAAGTATCAGTTCTATGCATATTTCAGTGAATGAAAAGACGGTATGCTGCTTCAAAGTGCAGCATATTTAATTGTTAGATAAAGTTATGAAGGCAGATCAATTAAAGTGTTGAGCAAAGCTAAGAAAATAACTTTCAGCAATAGCAGTAGACCCTTTTTGTTTTTAACTGTAATTACTTTAGTTTTCCACATTTTGATATGAAAATTTAACAAAAAAATACAATACACATTCTTTTTTAAAAAACACTCTCAGAATATTTGAAATAATTAATGTGCTTTTGAAGAAAAGAACATTATTGAATAAAGTGCTAAATGTAAACTAAATGAAAGTAGGGGGTAATGTGGAATACAGTATAATACAGTATTCCATATTACCCTTATAATTGGATAGTCTTGGACCCCTACAGCCACCATGAATAGACTATCAATAATGTTTATATTAACAGCACAATCGTAATTTATCTAGAATTAAAGGCTGAGCAATGTATCTTATGCATTTAAACGAAGCTGTTCTTTAGTTCATTGAAGCATAATTTCATAATTTTTCAATGGGCAGGTGAATGTTAAACACCAGTATTTATGTCACACGCAGGGCAAATATAACCTATAAATATACCTTTTATTTCTCATAGACTAATAGACCATCCTAGCACATCTTGTTACAAGATTATAATTTTAAAAATGAAATCAGAAGGAATACTTTAGGTCTATGCAAGGAAAAACATTTACTCACACATACACACACACACACACACACACACCATGGTTTGCAGGGATATCAATGTGGGGAACCTATCGGAAAACCTCGTTGTGGGGACCATCAAAATTTGATATCTTACTATGATATTTGACATCCTTGAGGTCGAATTGATACTTCAAATTTTAAAATATGAATGAAAAATGTCATTTTCACGAGAAATCAAGAACTGTTTTTAAACCAGTGTACTGGGGAACTTACAAGCTTAAAACCTATCCAATGGGGAACTATGATGATGAGTGTAATTAATGAGGTTCATTTCCACCAAGAGGGGAACTTTCTGTCAAACGGGGAACTGTGTCTTTTTAAACATCTAAAGTGGGGAACTTTAGAAGTCCAACTGGGGAATTTGTGTGATTTTCATATGTGTATTCAATGTGGTGAGAATCCATTAACCAGGGAACTTCTTCTTGTGTGGGGAACTGTGTGACAAACATTTAAATTGGGGAACTTGTTGTTATTTAATAAGTATATCCATGGACGTCCGCAGGATTTTTTCCAGGGAGGGGCAAGGAAGGTATTTTTTTCCAGGGGTGGGGGGCAAACAAGGCACATTTTCCCCAAAAATAGTGTTGTCCCCTAAAAAAACATTGCTTAATTTTGAATTTATGGTGTTCATGCAATAATTAACATATATTATTGTGGCTAGAATGCAATTATATGTGTGAGATACAAAATTTTTGGTTGACTTTCATTTTCCAGGGGGGGGAGACAACGGCCCCCATTGTCCCCCTTCCGGACGCCCATGAGTATATCCAATGTGCTTACACTACATTAACAGGTGGATTTTGAACTCTGTGTGAGCTAAGTCAAACAGCTAAGTGGGGAATATGTATGTCATATTATGATAGCAGCATTCTTGAGTTATTTGCATTAGGGTTTTTGCCATAAGTGAAAAGTATTTACATCAATGTGGCAAGGAAACCACAAGATTCTGGAGCTGAAAATCCTTTTCTTAAGAGATAAACATATACAATATAGATAAATGTGCATTTAGATATGCCAGCCGTGATACAGGAACAGGGGTCTAGTGTATAATTCTAAATTTTTGGAAGGGGCAACAGTACCCCGCAAATCATTTGATCCAAATTGTTCCCTTGTATTCACCTAACACTAGTTCAGAGTACTAGTCTATTACAACTGAAATACTAGAAGAAATTAAGTAAGTTACAAGTAGAATGTTGTTTACTTTTACATATGCATCACTGTTAACACTAGATAGTTTAGGGAAAGAGTGCATACCATGATGAAAGAGATAAAATGCTATCCATCTGTACTCAACCTGAAGTTTTCAGAAATTTTGTTTCAGAATTTTTTAGCTGTTCAACGACTAAACATTCATTTTAATGGTACAGGATTTGTTGAAAAAACAAAAGTAGTTTAAGCAATATTCCAATTGTTGTCAGTGATACTTATGTTTGAAGGAAACATAATCTACAATGATGATCACGTCTCCCAAACCATAAAGAACATCTGTCGATTGTCATTAATATGATGAAAAATCATCAGTCAATTTGAGTTTGTTGTATTTTTGCAACATACTACAGGTGACAAAATATTCATCACAGATTTGAGCATTGAGAAATTTATGAAGTATTCCTTGGTTCAAATTCCTTCTTGTTCATCCTCACTTGGACTTACATTTGGGAAGTTGGAATTCAAAATCGATTTGCAGCCATCTAGCCATCTAGATGAGATTTTACCAATGTTTTCGTCGGTTAACAGACACAAAATGCTGGAAAACATTTAATGATAGCCATGTACACTTCTTTGTCCAATTCCTTCAATCATGATCTCAAGTGTCTCAGTTAAGCTAATGGTACAAGAAATGTTGGTTAAATTACGAACCAACCAACTTTTAGTCATGTGCATATATAATACACGCACATTACAACAAATATTATTATTAATTTGCCTCATGTATGCTAAATATTATAAAAAGGATTACCTGTAAGTTCAAATCAAATTCTACATTAAGAATCATTTTTTATTCCAGTAAGTTGGTAATAATTTTACAAGTTTTATTAAAGAAAAAAAAGCATCGTGATCAGAAGATGGAAACATGAAAATTGTGATAATGTAAATAATAGTGGCATACTTTGCTAGATAAAATGATTTACAAACTCAGTCCTTTAAAGATCTGAATACAGAGAGTAAATTGTAATTGCACATGCACTGAGTGTCTTCTTCATACACTGAAACACCTGATCTCAGCTAACACAAAATCATGATATTCACCATGCTGAAGTTTGGAGAATGAGGAATCAAAACTGCAAGAACTGCAATTTGCTTTGTGCACTATCAGGAAAGAACTTAATAATTTTCTTTCTCTTTGAACTTGTATGCATTCTCATCTACCTGCTTTCCAGTAGATGGAAATTCTGGAGCAGAAAGTCCATTCCGACAAGAATTTCCTGCGTTAACTTCACTCACATTGTTATCATTTACTAAAATTAAACCACTAAAAGTACTATTATATATGAAAAGGAATTTTATTGGTTTTGGTTATGTATTTAGTATATATAAATTAGTTTGTTATAGATTATTAGTACAGTGTTGGGATTTATTAAATATATGAAATATTGATTTTTATTATAGGAGACGTTAATAATCGTACCTTTTATATCAGGGAGGATTACATTTTAATTGAATATTCTGTCTTCTCGAAAGGTGAGGAGTCACCTGGAACATAACCATCTTCTTTCTGGTCAAGTGTGTCCATTATGTTTGGGTTCCCTGCAGCAAGATCCACTTCTTCCTTAGCTACAATGTAATAAAAATATATAAATAATAAAAGACGTTTATTACCATGTGAGAAATTTTAACAAGCAAACATTTGCATCTAAATTAATATTGGGATTATTCCTTGAAATGGCATGGATTCTAAGTTTAGGTTTTTAGAAAATTCTAACTACAATTGAAAACTTTTCCTAAATTGATGTATTTAATGCTGTAAAATCATTTATATTTTTTGTGTTTATTCACACAACATGATGGAATTTGGCATTCACATAATAAGGAATAGTTGTTTCTACTAATGGCTGATTATGATAAATAATAAAATTATTCCAGTGCCTGAAGTTTAATCCAAAGGCGGGGGTTCTCAAACTTTTTTGCTTCATGACACCCTTAGTGTTTCAGAATTTTTTCACGGTGCCAAAGTCAAAATGTAGCCCTATCTAACACTTGCCTGAAGTTAAAAAATAAACATATATTTTAAATTCAGTAAGATTTTATGTGTAAAAAGTATTAAATAAGCACATATTTGGAACAATCATATATCATTTCAGTGAAAATATTGGAATATTTTGGAATGGTGCCACTGTGGCCACAGCCACCCAGGGCACGGTGCAACACACTTTGGAAACCACTGTCCTAAGGGATAAAGTTAACTGGAGCATGGTAATGATTACACACTCTGTAATCACAAAAAATATAATTCTACACAACTGTAAGCAATTTCTTGAAACACATCCACTGAAACCAAGTATGGTCTTCTATGTTCTTCTTGCTGCAGTGCTCTAAGTGAGAGGGGATGTGGAGGCAGGGATGTTATCTACTCAGCTATCAAAATTTTCACAAAGCATAACCCAGACTGCCTCACTGTCACCATGATAAACCTTAGAAGAATCCCCTCAGTTAGATACAGAGCTCAATAAATCAACGTCAAGTGCTGCTTGCTGATATCATGCTTCAGTGGTTACCACATTGAACTATGATGGAAGAATTTTTAGTTCCAAGTCTTTATAAAAAATGTAGACATTTCTTTTTATTTCTCCAGTTCTCCTTTCATTACAGAGAACAAAGTACCTAGATAGTGACATATACACAGCTTTCATGTGCATGTACAGATCATTTGTGTGCTAAAACAAATTTATGTAGGTACCTATGAGGAAAGCATACTTATATCAGTAGATTTCACAAAAGTCTAGCACTGAAATGTTTTTTTTTAAGTCAATGTAAATGGTCATTTGATAATAATGGAATATAAACATTGTTCTAAACAACATGACTAGGCACATAAACTTATACAACATGTACAAGATGGCAATTTTCATTATGTGATCTTCTTAATGGATATTAAATATATACCATGTTTCTTCCTGCTGCAGGATTTTTAAATTTTTTTTATCATCAAGTTACTTACATCCAACCATTGAAATCTTTGCTGGGTATTTTCTTCCGTCTCGCCATTTTATCAATTTTGTTAATCGTGGCTTATATTCATCTATACAGTCTTTTTCCAAGTCTATGGGACACATTTGTAGAATGTTATCTTCTGAGTACTGGACTAAAGTCCAGCAATCTGTAAGAGATAAAAATGAAATTTCATATTAACATAAGACAGTCTGCTTTTTAAACGATTCATGATTCACATGCACATCCCACATATAATATGGCAGGGTGGTCAAAGAAATGTTCAATTTGCCAAATATTGTCCCATATTTCCTTATTTATGGAGGCGTATGACCTTCCTGAGTAAGATGGCAAAGTAATACGAAGTGTATCCTGCTATACTGAAACAAGTAGGATGTTACAACATGTTGCAATCCTCAACCAAAAGCAAAACAATGTGCTTAGTATTGTGAATAAAAACTTTCATACTAAGCATTTTGTATTGCATTTAGAATTAAGGAAAATGCACTCTTCAAAATAATTAATTAAAAATAAGTAAGCGTGCTATCATTGATGGTAAATAAAATATCACAAAATCCTACTGATAACAGAAAACATTAACTTTGTCCTTTATTTTCAACAATGTTTGTGCAAAAATAAATGATATGTATTTTGTAAATGCCTATATTCTGTGTGACATACTTATATTCTTCCTTCAAAAACAAGAGCAATTTTTAAATATACAGTATTTAATATTTGTTAATACATACATCACATGATAATATAAATGTAACAATCATAACTGATTGAGCATTTTCCATTGTGGGGGCAGAAACTCTGCTTTTCAAAGCTGACATATTGCAGAGCGAACATATTTATCTCCTGGTATGAACAGAAAGAGGCTTGCTTGTGCAGGGTGCTAGTTGCAACTGTCTGCTTATAAGGATTTTGAATGTGTGAATGTAAGAATGACAACATGACAACTAGATGCAAGATACACAGCTCTGAACAAGTCTTTACGTAACAGCATATATTTGAATATGTTCCACAACACAACAAAATCTGTAATAGAATTTAGTGAAATCTACCAGTTTAATGGGATACATGCATTCCAGTGTTTGCCTGGCATAAGGGAAAATCGTAAGTATAGTATTTGCGAAGGAAGACTAATCCTACAATTGAACACAGCACGCATCGAAACAAATAGCAATTATGAGAAAGATGTAAGCCGTTAAAATTATGTGTTGTTTACACTTTACTAACTTTAACACATAAAGGATAACAGTTCCGAATGCCTAATCATTTTTTTTTTTTTTTTGCAATTTTTATAGGAGCATTATTAAGTGCTTTAGAATACTAGAAATGATTGTGGGAGCAAGTTCGAAGCTTGGGCAAATTAATTAGCAAAATTAAAAGCTTCGCTAAGTATTATTTGCTGGAGAAATTATGATTGAAATGTAACTTGTGCGAGCAGAAGTTCTTGGTTTCTGGTCGAGTCAGACAATTATTTTTTTTTTATTTTGCTGAAGTTTGGTGCCAATAGTTATTATAAACGTGTTCTTTCGCTATTTGAGTGTGCATACAAAGGGTTTTAATAATAAAAAGTGGTGAAAGCACTAGGTTTTTGCTTACGCGGGTCATACTTTGTGATCAAATATCTCTGTTATTTGTGCTGGAACTAATTTTATATTACATAAGAACATCAAAATCTTTCGATTAATACAAATTTCAACGTAATTCTCGAGGGGGTACGGTGGGTAAACAGCCTGAAATTTCGTTTCTTTTTCAATGTTCACATCGTGTGTTTGCTTACAATATTGAGAAAGCAAATAATTTTACTGGAATTTTCATCCATGAGCACGAATTATATATTTTAACGTGATTTGTTTAAGTTACCTTGTAATCTGTATTGCTGAAGAACAAATGTTTTTCTCTAAATTAACATCCGCTGTAAAAAATGTGCCACCCGTGAGTGTTAAACCGTATTATTAAAATTGTATATTCCAACACATGTGCACGGCATACAAAAATTTATGAACGTTTGTAATTTTTTTTTACTTGTTTTCAGTCTTGTCGAACAAATCAAGTTCAGCTGCACTAAAATGTAAAGACACAGGTGACCAAATGTTAATAGAACAAACCTAAATTAATAAAGAAAACTTACCTTCTTTTCTTCTTCTTTTCTTCGATCTCTTGTCCATTTTTAAGAAAAGCAATCCAACTGCTTAACTACGCGGCATGAGCAAAGCAGATGAAGTGACAACCACAAAATCCCACACAAAATTCGAAAAAAATCCTCAATTTGAAGCATTTTAAAATCGTCTGGATCGCCAGGACATTCACAGATATAGCTGTAATGAAGCGAATAGCATCTCAAATGTTGCAGAGCAGAATTTTGAAGAATATTACTTCCTTTCACACTGTTTCATTGCCCCTTCAAGTTTCTTCCATCCGGAAATAAAATCTCTCCAACAAGGGAAATTCCCTCTATCCATCATCTGCGGACACTGACCTGGCCATGCTGCGGAGCGAAACACATCTGATACCGAGACACATGCCAAGCAGCATTTCCAGAGACCTCTGGATAGCAGAATATGAACTAAAAGTTACACACGGTTAACACAGGCAACTCGTTGAAAATCGATTTTCTGGGGAACATCAAATATTCATGTAAAACTTCTCCCACGGTATTATAACGTTATTTTCCAATGGTTTTTGGGCATTTTTTTTTTGCAGGGAACCGCAGTCAGTTCCCCAGAAACGATTTGGTTCCCCATAAAAAAGATGTGTAAACACATGCAGTTCCCCGTGTCGACCAATCTGCAAACGCGCACACACACACACACACACACACACACACACTCACCTGACAACTTGATGATAAACATTCTCTGCCATTTAGTGGTACCATATAACTGCATGCAGGAAGTCATAAAACTATAAAAATGTGATTTTAACAAAATGTATCAAGGCCTGAAAAATAGAGGGTAATGTGGAATAGCATTCCACATTAACCACGCTCACCTATTCTACATTACCCACAAACTATTTTTTTCTTTTTTTTATCTCATATGAGATAGGAACGGAAACTTCCAGGACACCTAATAATTGATAATGGTTATTTAGCTATGACATTGGTGAAGAATGATACAGAGAGCACTTGCAGAAATCTTACCTTGTGTTTGCTTTGTGTGTACAAAACGACAGTAACAAAAAAAGTCCTTTCCCTCCAAGACAGCTTTATGTGCTCTGTCTTCAAAAATTCACAGTGGACAGCATGAGTTGCATCAATGCTGCCATTTGTGCACACAGTCTGATATTTCTAAACTACCCTGAAAGATGGTAGACGTATGTTGTTGTAAAAATCATGGTATTCCATTTTGGCCGAACATTCCACATTTGCCGCCTCTACTCTAATGTTCAAGTATTGTTACTGGTATCAGCAGAAATTGATAAGTGGTATCACCTTGTTCCTATACAAAAATGAGTAAAGCAAACCACATTTCTGAAAGAAAATTCGTAGGTTAAATGTAAGCATGGTGAGGCACATGGTGTGGGCAACAGAAGAAAAAATTAGCATGTTCTTATTTTTTCTAGAAATTTGTTAGCAATTATTTTTCAACTTTTGTTCTGATAAAAATATTATTTTTCTTTGCAGGGATTGTTAACACTCATACTGATATTGTCAGGAAACATAACCATGCTAATTGACTTTGCCAGTTTCCTCATATGAATCTTCTATGGAGTGGCCATGGTATCCTTGATTATTATGAGAAGGACAAAGAAAGATGTCAAGAGACCATACAAGTAAGTTCTGTGCATACAAAACTCACTATCGGAAAGATAATAAGCCCTTTTTCACTGCTATTGTTGGAGAATGGTATTACAATTTCACTCGTGAGTTCATACAAAAGAATAAAGTGATTATAATTAATGGGAAGTTATTATTTCTTGTAACAATGAAGATATTTTTTTTCATTTTTCAAAATCTTCTTTTAATTTAATTTTTTTTTAAAGGTCTTGAATACTAAATTCAAAACTATATCCATAAATTTGAGCATCTCGAAGAGACCACATCTACCCAATTGTATATAATATTCTTTGCAGAAAGTAGTTTTTCAAATAAAGCACACTGTTTTGATACTCAGATGGGTATGAGCAACATATCTACAGTTTGCCAGTACTGCTATTTACTAACACCTTTTAAAACTTCTAACTGCCATTATTAGCTGCCCATAACTGTTACTTTTCCTTGTGTGTGTGTAGTGTATGAATATGTCTGATTTTTATCCTTATTCTATGTTCCTATCGTAATTCCAATTTTAATCATGATGGTGGCAGTATTCCTGACATTTGTTCCTATTGTCACAGATCCAACAATGGAATATCTATTTACAATCACATTCATAGTTGCTGGAATTTTAGTCTACATAGCTCTCGTGTACTATGAGAAGAGGCCAAAATGGATGGGTACAGGCATGTATCCAGAAATTCTTTTCGGGGGGGCGGGGGGGATAAACATCATTTTTATACAGGAGTATAGATAGAACCTCACAAGGTTTAAGGTCGATGGTGGCGATTCAGTTCCAAAACGGTGGGGGGTGGGTGGAGGGGACATGAAAAGTTTACTTTCTCTTGGTAGACAAAGGCATTTAAAAGCCATAGTAACTGTCTCCTAAATCTGCCACTGTTTAAGTTGCTGTTTTATTTTTAATTTTTTTTCTATTTTTATTTCTTATTATTATTTTTTTGGCAGAACGTGATATCGGGACATTTTTTATCACTCGACTCCTCTGTTTCAATGTACGAATGTTGTGTCTGTGCCGAAACCATCTCAGTATATGTGTGTCCATTTCACGAAGCTGTTATGCAATGGACAATTCATTCGTATGTGTTCTCCCAGGTTTGGATATGATCCTTTATGGTGTTGTTGCCTGCCTTTGAAACGTAACCTTAAAAAAAATCCTAATTTTCCATCCTTGTGACTTGGATCTTCAAGATTTAGGAAGAATTCAAACCGAAGGCACACACGTCATTTGCAATGAGTGACCCAATCAACAGAAACTTTTCACACCATAGCGGCACGACAGGCTGCACAAGCCTGTGTTCGATTTGTGAAATCCTCAAGCGACACCTATAGCACGTAGCTTTGGTGTGAAACCTGGTGAGTCAATCTCATTGTCACCTTGAAATGGCAGCTAGTGTTGACCACAGAAGAAAAATATCTTGTCAACCAGTGGGAATGTCCCTTAGTTTTATTCTATTTCCTTTTTCTGTGCTTGTTAATTAAACAGGCAACATCTTACGGTTGGGCACACACAAGAGATGTGCTATGCAGAAATCTTAGCGGAAAATGCAGGCTCGTGCCATTGCTCTACAGCGACAGCAAAAGATCAAGCAAAGCCAAGGGTGACTCGGTAGCTCACTTGGTAGAACAAAGAATGCCACGGTATATGCCAGAGATCCTGGTCTTCAAATCATGATTGAGCTTGCTTTTTCAGCTAAAATTTCCACATATGCAACATCTTCTTGCTTTCTCTTCTCGACATTCATAAAATTTTCGGCCTTCATGGCTGCCCCTTTGTCGTAGATATTGTTTGAGTGTTTTTCCAAAACAGTTGACTTAAAAGTCCTTTTTTAACCCACAAAACTCTTGGACTGCATACACGAAACTTGATTCGGTCACTAATAAATCGTCACTCAAAACTTAGATTTTCAGTCGATCTGTGCAGCTTATTTATTTTTCTTTTTTTTTCTTTTTTTTAAATGATGCTCCAATGCCCATTACTGCTGAAATATTTACTTTAGAGACCTTCAATCTCTTCGGCTCATGACCCGAAACTAGCACTACACTGTCGGCAATGTCTTCAGCTTTGGACCCGAACTTGTACTAGTGGTAGACTTCAGCACTTTCCAGGAAAATGTATCACTAGTCCTCTCCCCCCCCCTTTCCAACCTGAATCTCTACATCTTATAAAACTTTCAATGAACACTGACTCATCACTAATCGACTGTCACACTTCCTCCTGAAGTCTTATTGAATTATTCTGTTGTACAGACCAACTGTGAAATTGAATTCTCGTATTTATATTCATATTATATTCTGGAATGTTACGCACATAAAATGTTTTGTTAATACTGACAGTAGTTCGACTTCACCTCCTATTTAAGAACGTTCCCTCTCAAGCTTTTCAGAGAATTAGTAATGCAACGAATTGCCCGACTCATGGTGCTACCTTCATCAGTGCTTTGTTGTGCAACTTCCAAATGCTGACAAATCTTTAAATAATGCTCAAGTTCGTTGCGACAACACTGAAAGAACAAGAAAAGTTTACATACAATATTATCAATAACAGGGTTATCCCTCAGGGTTCTAGAACATTCTCCGCCTTTCCTCAATAATTATATCTCTCCTTAAATTATAATCACAATATATTATTTCACACACACAAGCCAAAAACATCATTTTATCAAGCGTAAATCAAAAAGTTTCTGAGGGAGCTCAAGACCCCTGAGCCCCTCCTCTGGATACGTGCCTGGATGGGTAAGAATATTATATTTAGAAAATTAAATGCTATTTTAATAATAAAAATTAGCAGGGACGTCGTTAGGAGGTGGCAGGGGGCACTGGCCCCCCGAAACGTTCACGTGGCCCCGGCAAACTGTTCTACATTTGCTGAAAATTTTACTTTAATGACAAATATTGCAAAATAGTTTTTCAGTAATTTTTTCTTTCAGTTAGAAACACTGTTCTTAATTTGAGTGGCACGAACCCAAAAGCACATTACCTTCTCGTTTTCCAGGTTTTAGCTATAGTGGATGTTAGTCTAGGAACCTAGATCTTCGTTGTTTCTCGAAATTTTGAGGGAACGGTCTTTCCACCCCTAGCAGTCACCGGTCAACAACAGGCAGGGTTGGGTGTTGAGTGTTGCCGTTGCGTCCAAACAATGTTTTGAGCTTGAATAGATTGAAGAACGACCGCTTGTGCAGAGGTAGACCACATATATGCAAGCAGTTACAACTGGTCCCGAATCAGAGCGCAATACATGCTAAATAAGTATAATGGTGGCAGGATGCCTCATATCTGCGGGTAAGTAGTATTATTCGCACCAAATATCTATTCTACTATTGAAACAGTCTAAAACACGCAACGTGTTAAAAGTAATTATCTTCACAAACTTTACGATTTCTCGAGTCGCATATTTTCCTCGATATCGTGAAGACCAATTTTGAGAATCCTCCTTAACAAACGATGCCTCCCCGATTGTGCAGCGATAGTGTTGTTGCCTTGTAATCGAGGGGTCCCGGGTTTGATACATGGGGGGAGGTACACAATGGTCCGGATCTTACTTTAAACTGTAGGTCCAGTCCCGATTAGCCTTAATGTGCATAAAGTGGGCTAAAAAACATTTAAGAAAGAACAAGTAAATACATTTTTGTAATGTTGAAGTAAAAAGTAAAGTAAAGTGTTCCCCTGTGCATAGCACCACACCATGAAGGCGTATAGGGGGTGTGGGGGTAACGCCCCACACTTTCTTGATCCGGTCGTGAATGGGGGTGATGTGATCAGCATCACGCCCCTGACCGCCTTTATCCCCCAGGGTTTCCCCCAGGTACCCATGTTATTCGACGCTGGGTGGGCGCCGGGGCCGCTTCCAACGTTAGAAAAGTTCCGGTAAGTAAATTATTATTATTATTATTGTTATTATTTTGGGTATTCTTGGTTCGTATGAATCTGCCTCACACAGTAAGCTTATTTTTTTGAGTCAAGTACAATAACAAACCCTTGCAACATGTCACTGGAAAGACATGTGAGGTTGCACATATATTTAAGCATCTATAAATATATAATAACCCGTGGTATGACAGCCCTGGAAGGGCATTGGTCTATCTCCCGACTGCCAGTCGTTCCCACAATCCTACCTAAAAATTTAGAGGTGTGGAGATCTTTAACCAGTAATGGGGGGACGTGGGGTCAGCACGTCGAACCCCCAACCGTTATAGGGGATATCCGTAAATAATAATTATATTTTTGTAGTAAGGAGTCGTTGTCATTTAACAAACTTTATTGATTCATTCCATAAGCATTATTTAAAATGTAGTGCCATACTGAACTTACCAACTTAACAAAGGCACATTGATTGCTAAATTAGGCATTTTCCTTGTGTTGCAGAGCAGGTTCAGTTTTTGTAGTATTGCAATGTTTTACACAGTCCGTTCGACGAATTTTGAGAATATTGATGTTTTGTCAAAGGGACCACCCCCGAATAAATATCTGTGGATGATATACAGGTTTCATCGTTTTTCCGGTGCAACTTTTCTCCGTACAACATGTCTTTTGCCACTCAAGCTGAAGAGCCGATTCAATGGTGCAACGACCTTGGTAGAAAGAAACTCTGGTACCATGTTGACAAAAGACTCAAGAAGTCCCGCAACCAACAGAACTCGAAGCGCTCGGATCCTACGGTGACATACACTTTGGTTGAACACAAACGGATGCATTGGTAGGCGGTCCCTTTCTGGGAAGTCGGGGACCTTTTGAAAACACACTTTTCCTTCAAGCACACCAGGGGGCCTAAGCCAGGTCACCCTTTCCCACAAAATCTTCTTTTCATCTGGCTCTGGTTATCGGCCACGCCGAAACGCACTGCAGGTAGCTAGGACGTTCTGGGTTAATTACTTTATGGTTCAGCATGGACATAGGTTTTCAAATTGCAACAGACAAAATTCTACTGTTTGTCCCTTTTCTGGCGGAAGATGAATGACAAAGATGTCGCGGTTCCTTCAGGTTCCCACACTCAACCCTTGTGCTCATAACCTGCAATGAAGGGAAAGGCCATAATAAGCCTTTGTAATGTAACCAACTTTATATAATTCCTTGGTAACTTTCCACTCATTTTCAAGAAACATCTGCTTCTTTTTGCCCTACTGTGTTGATTGGTCGACAATTGATGACTGTCAGCTAGTTCTAAGTACAGTTTGATCCAAGAAGTGGTTTCATAGTTAGCTTCTGTAAACGTGAGATTCCGGTAGGCTTGAGATCTCATTTTCATGTATTGCGAGTGAAGTTTCGATCGATTTGGTTCATTTTACTTTGCTCTTCTGCCACATTTGACTAATTGCGAAGATGGGGATGAGTGATGATATGATTAAATTGATCAATGGACACAACAAACACCCATGCTCAGTCCGGAATTCAAACCCGGCACACCTGGCATCGTAGCACGATGTGCTAACCACTCCGCCACGGGGGTAGGCGAAGTGAAATTTCGAGTGTGAAGCTGCCAGCTTGTTTTCCTCTCAAAAAACTTGAAGTATGTATGATCGACTGATCGACCAAATGCCCAACACATTGACTTTCTAAATTGGTGTCCGACTACCACACAGGAGACCGGGTTTGACTCCTAGGGTGGTTGATCTCACATGTGATGAAGAATAAGTCACATTTCAATTAAGGAAGGAAACGAGGTATGTAGTCAACATTTTATAGTAGTGTGCATGCTCTAGAAATAATACGTTTCAAAATTCTGCATATTTTGTGATTTTTCTTTATTTAGCCTCCACCAGGGTTGTCAAAGGTCCATCTACCCATAAGTTCTATGGGTTTTATTGAGTTCCGTTGCAGGACCGGAACCTTTCTTCTCGCACAATTTAAATTCGGTCCTAGTAGTGTATTGTTCCATTACAAAAAGGTTAACTAACTAACTCCCTAGCCTTCTTAAACCCGAAGGTTCATGGCTGCAGCAACACAGGCCTTCCATCTTTCCCTATCTTGAGCAAGTTCTATATACTCTTTTTCATCCCTACCAATTTCCCTTAGGTCCATCTCAACGTTGTCCCTCCATCTTCATCTTGGTCTTCCTACAGGTCTCTTGCCATCAGGTTTCCCAACAAGAATCCTGTAAACTCCTCTTTCTTCTCCCATTCGTGCCACATGGCCTGCCCACCTAAGTCTTCTTGATTTAATTATTCTAATAATATCTGGACATGAATACAAATTATGTAGTTCTAAATTATGTAACCTTCTCCGCTCACCTGTCTCCTCATCCCTTTTAGGTCCAAAGATTTTCCTAAGAATCTTATTTTCAAATACTCTCAACTTATGTTCTTCTTTCAATGTAAGGGACCAAGTTTCACATCCATATAATACTACAGGCAACATTACTGTTTTGTATATTTTAACTTTTAGTTTCTTAGATATTAAATGAGAAGACAAAAGTTTATGAAGAGAGAAGTAACATGCATTTCCTGAATTAAGCTTACTTTTTATTTCCTCTTTAATATAATTTTCATTTGTTAATATTAAAAAAAGGTTACTCGATCGTATTTAAATTGATCCGGAAAAAAATTCCTGCACCGAATTTTAATTGATCCTGGAAAAAGGATTCTTGGACAGTGTTTAAATTCAGATGCAAAACAAGGTTCCTGGACCGTATTTAAATTTTACCGAAAAATGAGTTCCTGCACCGTATTTAAATTCATACGGAAAAAAGGTTACTGTACCAAATTGAGGCCTAGAACCCATTTACACTTGCTGATTTTCTCCCCCAGATGTGAAATGAATTTATTTACAATAACTGGACCATTTACAACCCTGGGATTGTTAAAGATTAGGGAACGCATACATTCTATTTTTTTCTATAGGATTCCATTATAGGACCGGAACCTTTTCTCTCGCACAATCTAAATTCATACCAAGTTGCGAATTGTTCCATTTCAATATGGAACTTTGACCGTATTTAAACTGATCCGGAAAAAAATTTTCGTTGACAGTATTTAAATTCTTCAGGAAGTAAGGTTACTGAACCGAAATTAAATTCATCTGGAAAAAAATTCATGGACCGAATTGACAATGTTACCGATGAAGAGGTTCCTTACGGTCCAGAACCCATTTACGCTTGCTAATTTTCTCTCCTGGATGGGAATTGAATGTATTTAAAATTCCTGGACCTTTAACAACTCTCGCCTCCACCCGCAAATGCAGATGCTGTGGCTGCTGCTTAGGCGGGAAAGTTGACTAGACATACAAATAAAATTAATCCAAAGTTGTATAGCGAATAATAGTTACTTACATACTTACTTACATGAAATACGGAGAGCCAAATTACTTATCAAGCATTTTCTGTTATTTGTCCATCGTAGTGGGAGCGATAACTTTTGCCCTTGCTGGTGAACTCGGTTCCTGCAAATTCAAGATGGCATTTTCTAATTTTCATTTCTATTTGGGCTGACAACTCCGTGGTGGAGTGGTTAGCAGGTTATGCTACGAAGCAGAATGTCCAGTGTTCGAATCCCGGCCTGAGAATGTGTCTTTTTTGTGATGGTCCTTTCATCAAGTTAATCTTAACTCATTCTCATCTTCACAATTAGCCAAAAAGTGTCAGATAAGTGAAGTAAAATGAACCAAGTCAATCAATAATTTCTTTTTCGTTATTTTACGCCGCTTTTCTACCTCTTGTGTTAAATGCGACGAAGAGACTGAAGGAATAGCAATGCGAGACATGATCCAACCACACCTGTCCAAGGTCCGAACCTTGGACCTCTGGTTTCGTAGTGCGTCATGCTCATGCATTGGGAGTGGAATTCTTTGAATGAAAACTATAAAAGTAGGGTGAAAGAAAACAACATTGTACTGTGCAAAAAAGCCATGTTTAGGTCCTCTAAAGAAAAGTACAGTTATTCAGTAAAATTAATTTTGAAGGACAAAGCCTCCTAAGTGTTTTTCCATTCGGTCATCGCATTGAGTCCCATCTAGTTTTGAGAGTGGAATTCGCTTACATATCGATTTCAAGTAGCTTCTCAATTGTCCTCACGATGTTAGGCCATCACAGAAATTTTGGAGTTTCTACCAGGGATCGAAGCTTGAAAGACTAGAGCGCAATAATTTGAGCGCGCGGGAATTTTGTTGTTTCTATTGCCATCGTATATTCAGTTTTGCACGTGCAAAGAAGATTACTTTTAAGAAACTAGATGTGTGCATAAAATTTCATATATATCGTCAACATTCTCCAATGTGTACAGTACGACGCCACAGAAGACTCGTGCATGTCCCATAGAATAGTGGTTAAGGGTGTCGCCTTGCACTATAGGCCGCCGGATTCGATTCTGGTATAAACAATATACATGGGATTCCTACCTTGAACTCATTACTTCATTTTCGCACCATTGTCATACTTGTACGTACACCTAATACCAGCACCCTTTTATATCTAAACCCACGGAAGAGGGTTTTCTCTACTTCTTAATTTTCTTCGAGCAAATTTACAAATCTAAGGAGTAAGGACTAATGACATTGTTTTTGGTGTCTCAAAAATCTAACATAAGAGAAAATACATGGATTTTTAAAGACTGTCTAGATGCCATTAAGTTAATAAGTTCATTCTGCATTTAGATTCCCGAATAATGGCCGTGGATTTCGCGAGTCTATATCCGTAAATTTTTGGGGGCTACAGCAGAAAATAATGTTCTCATCCAACAAGATTATACACACACACACACACACACACACACACACATACTGTACATATACTTGTGTAGGCCTATATGGTATATTAATAGTTTTTTAGTTTTTAATGGTTTGATAGAAAAAATATCTTATGTTTTGGGCCCCCCCGAACTGATCAACCTAACTACGTCCCTGAAAATTAGTATTAGTAGATCAGTATTAATAACAATTATTATCAACTAGGGACTTCTGACGGGTTGTGCAAATATTTTATGTTTGTAATATGTACGATTACTTCTGAAACAGACACTGAGAACTTTAAGACTGAAGCGACAAGGAACATGAAACAGCACATATTGCATTAAGAGCCATTATTTTGAAATTTGAAAAATAAAGAGATATTTGGATAGTTGTACTTTTTGATTGACTTCATTTTTTATATGTTGAAGTAGGTCATGAGAAATTAATATTATGCAATTTTGAGACCATGAAAAATGTCCTTCCCCCTCGGGCTTGTTTTTTGCGAATGTCCATTCATCAATTTCATCACTCATCCCCATCTTCACAAATTAGCCAAGAGGCACAAAACGCGAAGTAAAATAAACTAAATCAATCAATCAATCTTTCGTGCACTTGTTTGGCTGTGAACTGGGATGTCCACCCCCTGTGCCCCACTATGATGCCATCTCTGGTTCCGACCCACATAGACCACCTTTCGTCATAATTATACATTTTGCACGTGACATGATATTCTTATATTGGCTGCGTCGCGCCATTCTCTCTTATCTCCCCAGCTACTTCTTTATAGTGCAATGCTAGACGTGAAATTGACATAATATTGTCGTCAGGGAATTCTATACTTTCGATTTCATACCACCATCAGTGGATTATTGAGATGGGCGATGCCGCAGGATCTAGATGTTGAAAACTAAGAATAAATTGTCATCAATTTAGAGTTAACGATAATAGCAGTGCCCCACCCCTTTGACAACTAACATTACCCTAGAAGGCACTTTATCCAGCCATCGTAAATCTAGCTCCATGAGAGTCAGTTTTAACTCCATTTAAGGTGAAATTTAGTTCTTTTATGCCCATCAGGTTTGGCAACACTGCCAGGAGGCAAGGGAAAAACAAGCATTGATCATATGGGAGTATGATTTGATTCATTCTTTTGTGAATATAAAACTTCCGATGGAATAGAAAGAGATGTCAACAGGAAGAGGGCAGTTTGAAGATGAATTTCACCAGCGGAAAAGTCGAAACTTCCATTTGATTAGCCGTAACTTGATGTTGAAGTTGATTCCCCATAAGGAATACATGGGATTCCGAAAATTATTATTCATCATATTTTTCAATCATCGTGTCCAGCTTAATAATCAACATAACAAAATGTTTGCACTTGCAATATGGAGAGAAATTCATACTCTTGGATACAACCAGGGTTTGTTTTAGTAGCAGTGCCCATTCGGGCGATACTAAAATAAATGCACAATTGGTGCGTAATTGTATCACCTCGCCTTAATATCTTGGTTAAGCAACAGTACCCCAAAGATTTGTTTACTGGGCATTGAAGCTCACTATTAGGACAAGCTATCTGATATAGCACATTACTGGGATACTGATGCTGTTAGCAGATATACAGATCCTTTGAATACTCAAAATTTGCGAAATCCACATCATTAGAATTAGGCCTATCTCAAAACAGCATCAACGTAAAAATACACTAAGTATGCCAACTTGTAGGTGAATATATGTACTAACACCAGGAAGTGAAAAAGCTTTGGGGCCTTGTCCCATTTTTGAGAAAATAATTTTTAAAATATTAGGAAATGTCAATGTAAATTATCACACTTCCTCCCATATCAGGAAGTTTAACAGACCTTTCTCCTCCTTTTCTTTGTTCCATGTCTTGACAAGTTGTGGGAAAGTTTTAGTTTTTCTTTCTTTGATGGATAGCATAGTAGCGTCGCATACATGTAATCAAGGGGTCCCGTGTTTGATGCAAGGTTGAGATACAAGTTGTTCTGATCCCACTTTAAACTGCAAGTCCCCAGACCCAATTAGCTTTCCTGTGAATAAAGTGGACTTAAAAACAAAGCTCTATATACAGTGGCGTACCAAGGCAGCCATCTATTTGCCAACTTTTCCTACCTTTGACATTCTTTTTACTGGGACAAAGGGGAATTATTATCCCCCACCCTTTATGCACGCCACTGTCTATATTGCAATAAGTAGAGGCATATATTTTTTGTAAATAAAAAGCAAAATTTCGGTACAAAAACAGAGTCAATTTCAGGTTCAATAAAATAAAATAAAATTTCACTGTTATAGTGGTGAAAAAGCTGTATATAAAATGACATTTTGGTTTTAAAAAATGTGAATATAATCCCAAATTTGATTTACAGACTGCATTTGCTACACAAAATAAACATATCCCTTCTAATAGCACATTTATGTCATTACCAGAATATTAAGTTTATTCCTGTATAAAGGGGTCCAATTTTTGCTTCTCAAATATTTACAGCAGAATTAATCAATTTTCCGTGAATTGCATAACTCACAGGATAATTTTCACTTCAGAAAGTATCGTGTCAGTAAATAAACTCTAAATTTCGTGTTTGAGAGTCGATTTCGCATTTTGCACTTCATTTCGCATTATTTCGTGGCAAAACAGGGTAGGAAAATGCACCTCACACCTTTCAGAAACATGAAAAATTAACATTCCAATGTGTTATTTCACATTTCGTGTTTTCGTCAATACCGAAATATGCATGCCTCTAGCAATAAGAGTATGTTTGTAAACGATTCTGTATTATTGTACCAAATAAAACATAACTTTCTTGTTATACATAACTTGTGATTCCCAGAATGAACCAATTTCAGTTCATGTAGGTGTGATGGAGTGGTTACCACAGCAATCCACGACGCCAGGGGTCCCTGGTTTGAATCCCGGTCTGGGGATGTTTGAATGTTCTTTGTGAGTGTCACTTCATCGATTTCATAATATCATCACTCAGCCTCTTTGCCATGATTAGTACAAATCGACAGAAAGGCGACGTAAACTAACCCAATATCAGGCAATCAATCTCAAATAAGCTTAGGAAAAGTAGGCTTAGGATATTTCCGTCACCTTTAATATTGTTACTGCAAATAACCAACATGTTTTTTTTATCATTATGGCAATTCTTTTAAAGAAATTTTAAAACATCAGACACAAATTTATATTTTTGGGTGCCTCACCTTTCAAGCATAATGGGGTACTCTAGATTTGCTTGTTTTTTCTATAAATTGTGGTGTGGACAAGCCTTCAAAAACTGATCAGTTCTAACTTCTGACAGAACTAGATGACGAAACGTACAACAAGTATTCCACAAAAGGTGAAGCCATTAGGGCCATATAGGTTAAATTAAATTGTTGCAATGTAATGTAATATTTTCTACCCACCTGGCAAAATGTTTGCTCGTAAGTAAATCATGCAGCCATTCGTAACATTGTGACGTTCTGCTCCTGCATTTAACTGGGCCCTAGAAGCTTTCCATGGATAAGAACAAATGCAATTATGGAACTCACAAAATTTGTTGGTTGAGGTATGCACACCAAGGTTATGGTGCACCTGAAGTCTTTGACTAACCTCCTTGTTAAGCAATTCCAAGAATGGATCAACTAAGGTTCGCATAAATATCTTTCATATACATAAGATACATCAGAAACAATTACGATGTTTACGTTTCACTGGCGAGAAGCGCACCAACACTACTTATATTTAAGACCTAACTACAGTACTACTAATTCTACTAGTATTGGAAATTGCGTCATTCATCTTGGCTTCTCATCAGATCTTTACCACTTAGTTTTATTTTTCTTTTTTTTTTATTCTGAAATATAATTGTTTCAAATAACGTTTCAACAAGAATTTAATATTCAACAACCATTTTTATTTACTCTAAAATCAACCAGACATTGCGTAGTGACAATCTTAAACATACTGTTTTACACATTTTTTATCTCCAGTTTTGTGAATGGGCACAATGTTGGCCCGTTTGAAGTTTTTCGGAAACACACCCTCAGAGAAGCATTTGTTGAGTAAGGCAAACAGGGAAAGAGCCAAGGAGTTGGCAGTTTTACGCAGGAATATTGTCTGGATTTCACCTGGACCTAGGGACCGGTGAAGGGACAATGAACTGAGAAGGTATTTTATTTCCTTGGAGGATGTTTTGATTGAAGATGGTGTGTGAGGACAGACAGCATTTATGTGGGGGAGAGGGTCGGAATCTGAGAGAAGGGAGAAGTTCTCATGAAAAAAATCATTGAAAAGTTTGGCTCTTTCTTCTCCACTAGCAATATCAGTATTATGAACAATTTATTTAGGTATATGTGGGCTTTGTATTCTTGAATTTAGTAATGTGAAGAATCTCTTGGGGTTTTTAGTACATTTGGTTGTTATGTTATTTACAATGTTCACTATATTTTTTTTAGTAGGAATTTTGAGTGACGTCTGATGTCACAATAGGTACCATGTGTGTGAACATTAGGGTGCTGCTTCCATAGATACCAAGCCTGTTTTCTTTTATTTTTTAACACAAAGAGAACTTCTCTGTTGAACCAGATGGGGTATTCGGTAGTTCTCGGTCTTGCAGTGGGCACGAAGTATTTTATCGTGGTATGCAGAATTTCAACAAAGTTCTCAACAGCTTTCTCTTTCTCACTTTCTCTTCCATCAACAAAAACCAAGGGTAGGCATTGAGTGCATGCTGGATGACATTCCATGGAGCTTTACACCATAGGTGTTGGTGGTGGGGGGGATGGTTCAGCTTGGCAGATTCCTTGTCTTTCTTCATGGTAGGCAGGTGTGTTGTGATGTCGAGTGAGTCATGATCGGAGGTTAGAAGATTGTTTTCCTGGAGTTATCTGCATATCAGGCAGGGTTGCCAGTACATAGTCAAGGTTGCTGTCACCACACGTTTTATGCATGTTGAATTCCAATTCCATGAATGAACGTATCAATGAAATACTGATCATTTTGACAGTTTATAGTTCCCGTATTTTTGCTTTCCCAATTGATGGACAGCTTGAAATCACCAAATAACATAATATCACCACTTGTCATTGCTGCTAATATGGAATCCCTGCAGGCTTCGTGGATGGAAATGGGAGAGTTCTTATGTGGGAGATAATACTATCCAATGGGCAGTTTTTTTAATTTTTTTGAATATTGAGTTCTGTCCAAATAATTTCACAGTCCTGGATTAGGTCTCCTCGTATTTTGAAATTCCATTTAACATTAACGCAGATCATCACTCCTCCACCACGACTACTTGCATGGTCATTTCTAAATACATTGAAATGATTTAAAAATGGAAATTCACTATCCATCACTGTGTGAAGACTCTGTGAAAACTAAACAGTCATATTGTAATAGCTCGCTTAAGTGAATGTCACAGTCAGAAAATGTGTGTTTTATACTTTGCACATTCCCGTTAATACACGGAAAAAAACAGTATCGTTTCCTTGGGAGGGTCCTGGGTTGACATGGATATTGCTGCACAAGAGCACAAGTCACAAGAGGTGAAAGTAACCAATAGTGGATGGCGTTCATATTTCCATCATGGCTGTGGTCAGGCCAGTAGAAGTTCCAGTGGCCGGAAAACGAAAGTTCCTATTTCCTATTTTCCACGTCACAAACAATGAGCCACCATTGATCAAAGTTACTTCAGAGATCTGCTTCACATGTGCATGGTATTGAAAAACACAAATGAAAGACAACGACAAAAAAGAAAATTTGGTCACTTGTGCCAATTTATTCACGGTTTAGTGTGGTAAAAGCTAAGGAGTTTCTAACATATTTTGTCAAAATCAGTTTTTGTGAGCTAGCCAGCATGAATGTACACCTGGATAGCAATCAGCCTTGTACTTGGTTCCACCACCTTATGAAACTGATGAATTCTGCATTCTTCTACATGTTTGTGTCGCATTTCATTTAACCCCAAGATAAAATTCACCTTAGAGAAAGAAAAAATGGCTACCTCAAAATCTGACACTATCAAGACAAGTTCATCAATTGTGTGTGCATGAAACTGGACTCGGGACCCCCAGTATACCCAGAACAGAAAGCAAGAGTATCGCTCAACTTTTACAGGAGAGCATTCCATGGGAGATAATCTCCAAGATGGGCCTGAGTACCAGATGCATAGAGACTGACAGTTCCATCACCCATGATCCACATGTGACCAAGAACCCAAACCTATATGGACTTAATTCCTCACTTCACAACATCAGGCACACTGTCAAAGGCACTAAAATACTCTCATGAAATGCCCTAAATCCAGGTTCAATTCCTAATTAAGCCTTAAATTTTCTAATTAGCTATGTTTCAGAAAGTGAAATCAACTAGCTGATTATTTCTTTTTAAACAACCAGTATTTTTTAAAATAAAAGTGAAGTAATGAGCAAGTTAATTCGAGTCAATGAGGAAGAAGTTATAATTAAAGTGTTTAAGAACAACATATATAAATAAGCTAATGTTTACCATCTACTTCCCATTGCATCACTTTCAGACAATTTCACGTACTTCGTCCTAGTGCTGATGGAAGTAGTGCCTCCAGAGAACAGCACAGACTGAAACCAGGAACATCTCTTCAATCCGATGAGACTGACAAACCATTCCTCAAAACCAACGCTCACCATTATTAAGTTAAAATGTCTTTCTTGTTGCAATAAGGTAACGAGAATGTAAAAAAATGAATTGTATTTTTAAAAAAATATATTTTAATGTATGTACATTAATGTCCATATGTTTTGAGCCCTTATTTCTTTTAAGAAATTCTCTGTACATCGTGCAAGAAAGCCAGGTGAGCATATCTTTAAATCTAGTTTCCATAAATTTTACAACCTTGTAAAAAAAATTATATAATAAATGTATTTACTGTTGTCCTGTGTTATTTCCTCTAACATATAAGATGGAAGGGCAATGTGGATATGGCCCTGAAAGCAATTAGGAAGGATGTTAAGGCTGAATTCATCTTGTCTGGGATAGGCACAGGAAAAGGTTTGTGCTGCTTCAACAATTTCTTTTGGATTTTGGAATGGCAGAAAGCTAACCAGATAAGAATTGCTAATTTCTAAAAAATTACAAATTTAAGAGAAAGAGAGACTCTATTCAAAGATTAATTCAACAAACCATAAACGGCATTAAACTTTGTGCTGCACAGTGAAAGGAAGCTGTCATTTTAGTTCATATGTGTGGTCATGTGGTGCATGCTTCCCATACTTAGCAATTATTTTCTCTTTTGTCAGTACTGATAAAACTTGGACCGTTCCTTCACGGTAGAAATTACAATCATTATTCTACAATTATCGATTTAGGAGATATTATCACCCTACTGAAAATTCTGTCTACTCTTTTCAGTAGATTAATAGGTGATTTAGACATAAATTGACATACTGTTCTTCCTATATTCACACAAGAACAGCAAGAAATTAGTTCAAACCAAGACCTGGCCCTCAATGCTTGAAAAACCAACAAGCAAACACTGTCGACTATGTCGATAAAAAGATTGCTCATTTCTGCAATTGCATTACACAAAAATAATATTAACCATGTAACTTCCATGCTGAAGAAAACAACTTGATTTATCATGTATTCAAACAACTAGCTGCTTTAATATTGAATTACTTCTTAAGAAAGAGTTCTATTAACTTATTCATTAATATATATCTGACTTCAGTAATATTCATTAGAAAAACAGTAGAAATTCAGTTCATATATTGTTTTTCCAATGCACATTCTAAATCATTGAAAATGTTGTGTCAAGAATTAAACTATCTATTCCTGAAGTCAATTTTATAACTTTTTATAGCAAATATGCCTTCATGGCATGGTGCTAAGCACAGGGGAACACTTTTCTTTACTTTTCTTTATTATGCATCATTATTCACATTGTTGTTTCAGTACAGTATCTCTACTGTTGAAGTACAGTAGCTGTACAGAAGACCAACATTTGTTTTTCAGTACATTTCATAGTAAACAGTAGAATGCATTTGAAAACAGTAGAATTTGTCTACTGTAAACAGTAGAAATTTTCAGCAGTTACAATTGTTAGTGGTAGTAATTCTACCACACATAAAAATATTTTTATGTGAAATATTCCCTCCAAGAAACCACCCAGTTTGAAGGAATGTGGAATGAGGATTTTTTTAAAGAGTGAAGGCTTCAGACAGACTTCTCAATGATGTTTTCACTCCTAGGTTGATCATCCTGACTTTTCCAGTTCAGAACTAATGGTTTGGTTTGATTTGGTGTTTTAAGTCCACTTTATGCGCATTAAGGCTAATCGGGACTGGACCTACAGTTTAAAAGTTCAGAACTAATGCACATTGGAAAATGTGTATAGTTCTGCACTCTTTACAATTACACAAGGAGAATAAAATTAATAAAATCTCCATTCATTAAACACATGATTATGAATTTACCACTGTTGATGAAGCAGAATTCAGTAAATTTTCAATCTGTAATCTTCGCAACATCTTAATTGACCGCCCTGAAAAAATTCAAAGTCCTGAATTCGTAAATTTTGCAACATAGCGCTTCAGAGTCCACAAATAGTATCCAACTTAGCTACAGTTTTTCGTTCTAAACGAAAACGCTCTTGTGAATTTCTTTCATTCATTCACATTCCATGAAGTTAGAAACCCTAAACCAGTAATATAATTAAACAAAAATCGTAAATTAGAAATAGAAATGTTGAATTTTTTTTTAAGACTAATCATTCTGAAATAGAAAATAGGGGAATTTATGTGCAGTTGGAAACACTGAACTCGTTCTCCACCACCTGGAGAGAATTGTAATCACATATCAATGCAATGAAACAAATTTCTCTCGATTTTAGGCAAAATTACAGTAATGATAAATTGCTCAATACCAGACGATTCTACAAAGTGCGTCTTTTCCCTGATCTGTGGCAAAACATGATTCGGAACTCCGGAAAAATGTTATTTCAACTTATATCAACTTGTTTCACAGGCTTTCACGTTAGCAATCCCCTGGAGCAGTTGATTAAGCAGTCGTTTTGTTTTGCTTTTTCGTCAAGAACAAAACAACGTAGGTTCAAATCTCACTGACTCCTGATTCTTTCTTTCTTTATTGTTATTTACATAGTACAAAGTGTTGTAATAATGTAATATAAGATTACATTAAATCACTGTAAATATTTATGCGATGCATACTTCGGAAATGTTTCTACTAATCTTCTTGATTTTTCAGTGATTGGCAGGATTTTTGGCAAGACCTTTCTTTTCATTTAGCTGTCAAAAGCTATGTTAACACACATTAAGAATTAATATATCATAAATACATGTTCTTAAACAGCATGTTGTAATCAAGGTGTTCCCATTTTAATATCAGGTGGAGGCTCATTGCACAGTGGTTCGGATCCCACTTTAAATTGTAGGTCCAGTCCCGATTAGCTTTACTGTGCATAAAGTTGACTTAAAACACCAAATCAACCAATACATCTCCTTTCAGAGTGGGACTTCTACGATACTGTAGTCGGCCAGCATCCGAAAATAGAGTTCTGCTTCGCGTACACTAGAGAATAATTTCATTTAATATTGTGACTAATTTTACTTTAAAACCACAGATTAAAGCGATAATAGTGTCCAGAAAAAGAACCTCAAAGTAGTCTTCACACAAACTATTTTAATCCATTGCCAAACATTTCAGTTAAGAATGATATTATGCTTTTCCATTGACCATATTTTTGATTCATAGTAAATTTGCTAAAAGGACCATGTCAAGAAATCTAAATATGTAAGTTTTACTAGTAAATGCATTTAAAATGCACGAAACAACAGGGGAGGAGAAAAAGAAACCTCAAAAATAAGTAAAAAATGCAACAAAAACTGTTAAGAATACTGACAAATAAACTAGAAGCCAAAGAAGGCTGAAAAATGCAAAAGAAATATAAAATAGAAAGTATTTTCAGGCCCTAACTGTAGGGAAACGGACATGATATCAGGTTTGGCATTGTTTTTAAGGTTCAGAAAAAAGTTGATTTTTCCTCAACTTCCAGACCCTAATTACTAATTATGACCATTGAAAAAGTTGGAGTGAAGGAGTCGGCTTACTTAATTTTTTCTTGCTGAGGGATCTTATCATCCCATATCTCCACTTTCTAATAAAGAAAAAATCAAGTTCATATTTCGAAAATGACTTGCAGTTTTCCACCACGAAAATATGTTTTCATAGTTTGAAGTTCGTTATTATTATCTTGCAGGGTTTCCATTGTTTTATTTTCACACATATTTTATTTTTCATACATTGAATATCCCTTTTCTCTCTCTTTTCATACAGTCTTTGGAAAAAAGCTGAAGTTTCTTGGCAACCGGGTTCTGGTTCAAATTACTCCTTTTCGCTCTCCTGTTCCTACCTTAAACAAATAACAAAAGACTCCGTGACTAAACAATTGCTTGTTCAAGACACGGAATTTTTACTCAATTTACAAAATATGACAAAACACCAATAGACATGTTCATCATTTTTCCATTTCATCTTTTCTCGATTTTTTCTGAATTCCTTTCCTCATGAAAATTGCCATGAATTGTGAATTGGTTTCTTCAAACTGGTAGCTAATCATAACATGACCTACCTGGAGGAAAGGTAGCATGCTTGATTCTCACGAGGGAAGTCGTAGGTTCGATTCTACACCTAGGCAGGATTTTTATCAGGAGTTTATCGTTGGATGTAAAGTTTATCCACCATGCTAAGAAGTTAACATTGGTCTCTGTATTTCACGAGGTGAAAGGAAATAGTAAGAGAAAGTTGTTTCGATGATAGGAGGAAATCACATGCCATCTGGAATGCACAGAATCAAGTTACGCAGAGCTAAGTCTGTGATGATGGTATCGAATATTGCAAAGTTAGTGGGGAAAGTTTGTTATATCTGATACTCGTACTTTCTGTTCAAAGAAGACAAACATTTTACATACAAAGGCAGATTAACGATCATTATGAGGTTTTGAATTTTTTGTTTGTCACTCACTATATAAATACTTATTAGTAGTTTCTTATCGAATCGGCATCCGTCGCAATAACCATTTACTTATGTTAATTGGCGATTTACTATTATTTTTAGACGCATGGTAAGATGGTGGTGAGGGGATTGACAACAGTCGTTACGAAAGAACGGACATAAAATTACCAATCTTAGCAATTTGAACTCATTAAATGCTCTACTTCATTACAGTAATGAACTACATCACTTCTTAACATAACTGTATATGTTTGTTTTAGCATATCGAAAACAAATAATCAATATTTTAGGTGTCAGTAAAGAACAAACAATGCATAACTTAAATAACATTACATTTTTCATCCTGAAAACATATATGTGATTTGTGAATTAATCATGATATGTGTGTTAACATAACACATGAACAATAACTAAAAAAAGTTTTAACTTTAAAAACTGGAAATCTGCAACTTCTAAGGGGAAATATGCGCAGAAGGGGGACGTCCCTCAAGTGCGCATTGGATTCATTTTTTAAATATTCTAATATCAACGGTCTCTGTTCAGCAAAAAAAAAAATTATATATAAGGAGAGGGTGGGATTTGAACTTGAGACCTTTCAAGCTTGATGAAAATAAGGAAAACAGGGTATAACCAACTGCTCTAAGTTAACTTTATGATGTAATACCCTTAAAAACATGTTGACGTTTATGAAGACTCCCACCTTCCTGTGTTTCAAGCATATTTTCTCGACAAGTCGTGTAAAATATATGTTTTTGAGAACTGTTCAATATTATGCAAGGTATTGTAAATAAAATGTCGCATAAACTCCTCACAAATTTGCTTCTTTCTGCACAAACTTGATGGTGATTTCCTCCAGATAGAGAGAAACTCTATTGAGTGTTTCAAATCCCTCTAATTTCAAGTCGATCAAGCAGAATCGTAAAAATTCCTCAAGGTTATTATTTCTGTTTGATTGTATATTATAATAGCGGTTTAGAGTTTCTAAGTTCATGGAAAGTGCAAAATTGAAAACATCTCACCGCAGCATTTTTCGTCCAGTGGAAGGACCAACTCAAAGTTGGCCACTCTCACTTTGAGCCGAAGTGCAATGTTGCTAAGTTTACGAATTTGGGACTTAGAATTCTTTCAGCTCAGTCAAATAAGATGTTGTGAAGTGTACATTCAAGGTCAAAAATAAGTGTACCCAAATTGTCTGTTACAATGCTGTTAAATTTGTTTTGCACAGTGTGAGTTCCACACTTTGAAGAAAATCATCAACATAGCAGGGTTTGTATGTTTGTTCACTTTTTACTCATTAAGACATTGTTTTATTTGAATGCCTTCTCTAAAAATGCCATATTCTGTCCTGTATTTATGCAGCGCACATGGGATGCAAATTTCTTTTTCTGTTGCATTTCTTTTTCTGTTGCATACTTAGAAAACTGTCAGTGGCAACAATGAATATTTGCTGCATGGCTGCATAAATACAGGCTAGAAAATATTTCTTGAGGATTAACACACTGTTGCAATAAAATGTGTAGTGAACGTTAGGGAGAATTCACACCGAGGAGACACACAACATGAGACACAAGAGTTTCACACTGAAGAGACATGACACATGCAACATGCGACATGCGACATGGAACACAAGACATCAGAGTTTCACACAGAAGAGCAGAGTTGTCATGTTTAAAACAAAAGTGTTTTAATCAACTTGTTTTAAATGTTTAAAACAAAGTGTTTTAAACCTGTTTTCTCAGACTTGTTTAGAACACATTTTGATACTTGGTCAAACTTCAAGTTTGTGGTTATTTGTGTGTTTTGTAACAATGCCTTTCATTCAGTTATTCTTTTTATTGTGTATAGAAATCTGTTCAGTGGCTGAAAATGTATATTAAATTAACAAAGAAACATATCTTGATGAATAGCGTGAGCAGGGGTGGTGCCAGGGGAGCACGAGGGGGTGCTTGCACACCCCTTGATTTTCTTCTGCACCCCCTTCAGCATCCCCTATCCAAAACCTATATTCTACCAAAAATATTACCTCTTACAGTGTCATGTCATTGTCATATTGAGAGCAGAATGTTAGGTACTGAAGTGAGACTGCTGTTATTATTTACAACAGGCAAGCATTTATCCTATTCTCAGAGAGATTCCGCATATATTTTCCTGTACTGTAAGTTCAGCAGCCTTTGTCTTTATTTATTCAGATTTGTTGTTTGTGTTTGTCTATAAATGTATATAGCCTAGTCAGGCTCACTGTCAGTTGTATGTTCTCCTTTGCACTGTTGATACAAGGTTGTGTTGTCCGCATTTCCTCAAGTCGCATTGGTAAAAAATTTAGTTTGCTTTCAAGTATCATCAGGTCATTCTCGGAAAATTATTTAATGGGAGCTTTATCATTTTGGTAGTTTCCTTGTTAATTCTTTCTATTTGTTATAGAAATGTACCATTTCAGACTTTTATGAAGGGGCCAAAAAATCAAGAAGATTTGTTATAGTTTGTTATTGGGGACAGTGCTGCCCAAGGGATATTAACTAAGAAGTTGCTGTGCACCTATAGTTTTGTCCTGACAAAATGTACCATTTCAGACTTTTACGAAGAGGCCAAAAAATCAAGAAGATTTGTTATAGTTCGTTATTGGGGACAGTGCTGCCCAAGGGATTTTAATTAAGAAGTTGTTGGGCACCTATAGTTTTCTTCTGACACCACAGTATCTGGGCAGATGAGAGCCAGCCTATGCATTATATAAAATAAAAAGAGGGGTAACAAAGCAATGGAACATTTTCAGAAAAGTAAAGCAGTAAAAAAAAAAGTGAATTGATAATTACATAAAAGTGACTACATGATTTCATATTTATTGTGTTTTCTTTTTCAAATTGCAGAACTTTAGGTTGTATAGTACCGATTTATTTTCTTTACCCAAAGCATGCAAACTGAACACTCAGCAGTTATTTTTAATTATACGACATATTTAACATTTGATTAGTAACTGAATTGCGTACCTCAACTGCTTGAGCCTTGTAATCAAGTGATCCTGGGTTCGATACCCGGTGGAGGCACATAGTGGTTCGGATCCCATTTCAAACTGTAGCCCCAGTTCCGATTAGTCTATCAAGTGGACTTAAAACAATGGATGTCAATCTCAAGTGTATATTTCAGTTACGGTCATTTATGTTAATTATTATAATGAGCATTGCAGGAACATGGTAACTTGAAACTGAAGATTTTTTTTTTTAGAGAGAGTGAGCAACGCTATTAGGGGGAGAAAATAATCCTCTCTGTGGAAAAATGCCTTGCTTTGCTTGTCTCTCTATTGAAAAGAATCCTCCAGTCCTCCATACATGCCATTGACCTTCCTTCAACAAGGTGTTCTTTTCAAATTTACAAACATCATTGTTGTGCTAAAATCAGGCAGAAATGAAGCAAGTCATTAGTATTCTTTAGTTTAATTAGCATATTATTATCGATGCCTACTAAATATTGATTAGTATTTGATTTAGGGACAAAAACATGCATGCATATTTTATGTTTACTTTATTTTCAACGTCGCACCTCCTAAATTTCATTCCTCACCCTCTCAGCATTCCCAGGTGCCGCTGGTGCTGCCGGTGCCGCCGCTGACCGTGGGTCACGTTTTTAACACCTGGGTGTTTTTTTACAGGATTTTAAAGTATTTTAAAAATTTAATACTACATGAATGAAACCGTTTTATTCCACACTTAACACACTCCAAAATGTGCACTTTGTGGATAATGTCAGTTGCATTCACGATAAAATATATTAAAAAACAAAACAAAAAAAGGCAGAGTAACTACCATGTAGACTTAGTGAATCTGGCAACTGTAGATTAGTTGAAGCTTCTCGAACAGCTTACATGCGAGATTTAAGACTAAAATACATGTGTATTTTAAGATGTTAGTCAAGTATTTACTTTATAATAGGAACACAGTCCATCCTTGGAGGATTAACAGATTCCATATTAATCATTATTCTTAGAAAATAAGTCTTCTTGGCATTATGTTTTAAACGTTTTATTTGTTTAAAACATGTTTTTTTCCGGTTCTTGTTTGAAATACTGTTTAAAACAAAAATACATATAAAACATGTTCAAAACAAAAATAATGTTTGTTTTAACAAAACCACCAATTTTGCCAACCCTGGTGAAGACATATGATGCATGCAACATCAGTTCTCATGATGATGCCGATATAATTGCATTAATCAGTTTATTAATCACCCGGAAAAAAAAACATAACAAGAGACATTGTTACATCTAAATCACATTGTAAAATTTGTGCAAGTTATTGAAACTTGGGAGAGGCATGTTGTGCATGAGAAAATTGAGATATAATATGCACTGACATCAAACTGTATATGATAGACTTTCCAGCCTGGATAAAGCGAATACCTAAACACTAGAGAAATTGTTCTCAATCTTTATGAAACCATGTCCTGGTATTTTTTTAAGTCAATGCCCTTAGCCCAAGAAATTTCCTTGTAAATACCTTTCCAATATTTAAGATTTTATGCATGAATTAACATGTACCTATGAAATTGAATATTGATAAATAAATTCTAGCATAATCATAAAGAGTAATAATAGTTTCATTATGTGTGGAGGATTGATGACAAATATAATAATATGGATGATGAAGTGGTAACGTCGTCTACTTGTAATTAAGTGATCCCGGGTTTGATAACTGGTGGAGTCACATTGTGGCGCGGGTCCCACTTTAAACTGTAGGTTGAGTCCTGATAAGTGTATTTGTGCATAATATGGACTTAAAGAACAAAAACTCACAACTCAATATGATATTGGGATTATGGTAGTTGTCAACCACTTTCAGCAGAACCTTTCGCAGCTCAGTATAGTTGATATGAGGGCACGGTATCGGGTTGCATCCTGGCGGTTGAGAAACAATGCACTAGATTACCTTACCATGTTGACTGATCTATTTTGGACTAAAGTGCCTCCATATGCTGGCTTTTTCAAACAAAAACAGTCACGTCGTAAATGGTGAAAACATGGGCTCTTAACCCAATGTTGAAGGCAAATTACAGACAATAACTACATCAAAAAGCTTGATAAAGTAAAAAGAACGTTGTGTTTAAATCTTAAAACATTGTTCATATCAATAATTTATTATATCAACAAATTTGAGCTTGAAATACATTGTAAGGCTTCCGCTTGGGCTCTCTTCTAAAGTCTAAATATATGTAGGTCATTGGGGTGAAGCATTCACTGCACATACGCGAACAACAAACTGAAGCGACACAATGCACGATATTGAGAAAATGGCACAGTCCGAGACACACGTAAGCAACATGCGACACATGCATCTTGCCATATCTCTTCGGTTCGAAAGGTTACATTGATTACTGAGGGTTCGCTTCCAAGCAACACATGTCTCGTGTTCCATGTTGCGTGTCTCGTCGGTGTGAATTCTCCCTTACTTGGTGCTTTATGGCAACACTCTCTATGTATTTGCATATGGGGGGGGGGGGTTGTGCTTGTACTTCTTCTCCAGAGTCTGTGGAGCAATGCCACGTGTAATGGCAGAGAAGAAGATGAAGCAAGTGGTACTGCTGCAAAGAGTTGCGAGCTGCAGTCACATTCTCTCCATTCAATCCCTTTTCCCTCACACATTCATTGGTTGAGCATGCTACGTGCAGATATGACTTGTTTTCTTTTGCTTGCTACAGAGACTCCTGGAACAGAATATACAATTGGACACTTCTGCTTTAGTCCTATGTTTCAGACTGTTTCCAGGTCGTTCGTCAAGAAACTCAACCAAACTTTCTTATTAGGGCTGAGCCAATGCCAATACCCTTACAGATTCCCACCAACATATGCTTGAAAATTTTAACAACTGAAAGTAGTTTAGAATACTTTTAATTTTAATATGTAAGTTTTCCATTGAAGCAATATGTCAGAGATTTGCTTCAAAACATTCATAATTTCACATAAATAAATATTTAATCATAAAATCCATTTTTGCCACCAAAAAAATGTTGTGTGGCATTTTTGCAAAGTCAGTGACACACGTGAACTGTGGAAAGTAGTGGCTGGTAAATGCATTCCAACCAATACCTTCCAATACCAATGGCACTATATTGGTATCGGCTCTTTGATTAAGGTAAACATTGTTCACTTTTTAATTTATGGGACCCCTGAGGAAGAATCAAGAAATATGTCTAAAATGTTGAACTGAAACAGAAGCATCCACTTGGAAGTACATTTATTTTTTTTTTGTTTTTCAAATTACTTAAACTAGTAATGTGAGCATTGAAGAAAGGAACGAGATGGAGATGGTACAAAACCACAAACCCCACAGAACATTAAACTGGTTATGGGTTCAAGAGCCTGTAATAATTGATGTACTATCTGTACTACCTGGACCAGACGTTGATTTTTTATTTACTCTTACAAGGAGAAAAGAAAAGCAGAGTTTAAGGAATGTAGAACAAAAGTGAACGAAAATAGTGACAGACAATTTGTATTCATGTATCTTGGGGCTTTGATGTACAAACTGTACATGGTACTCACCAAAAATTGTTTCTAATATGATGTTCTTTACCTGGGCATGAAATTTGTATCTAAATGGTTGTAACCACCATACGATTGAGATGAGAGTCTTGGACACAGATGCCGTTCCTCTCATCTTCTGAAGTGGCAGAAATTGTGCACTAGGCAGTGCAGCTGAGGGGTGTCTAGTTGGCTGATGATGCAGTCACTTTAGTAGTCAACACAAAGGCTTGAAGGGCAATCTTCACAAAGCCACCTGGTGCCTATTATGAACTCTTCTTCACAGGAACCACAGTGAAGGAAAATACAAAAGGAAAAATATATTAAATATGCACTTGAAATTAACACATGTAGTATTAAATATAATAGACTGTTATACTCTCTTGGATTCATGTAGAACAGGGGTTTCCAACATGCGGCCCGCGATGCCCTTTTTTGCGGCCCACGAAGTCAGTTTGCAAAATACATTAATTTTATGTATTTTTATTAAAATACGTTCTATTTTTACTGAAGGAACGGAAGCTCTGTGAAGAAAGACAATATCACAGGTAGAATTTATTTTGCAGTCAATAATGATCATCAGAAGAATCTAAAGTGAAGTAACTTTCTCTTCACATCATACATTTCACCCCTTCACTATGCGGAATGAACTCGCCCGCTTCTGTGAAGGCTTCATTCACTCTGTGTGTTTAGAAACAAACTGCAGAGCGGCGCTAAAGAGATCTGTTTTACTATGCACGAAGTACGAAGTGAGTTCCAGTGTTCCAATTCGGATTGTACTGTAACTAATTGTTAAAGTTTGTGCAAATATCGAAATGAGCAATATCTCAAAAAAACGTAAGATTGAAAATGAAAATAGAACCTACCAAGAACGTTGGGAAAAAGACTACCTCATTACAAACAACAATGGAAAGCTGCAGTGTTTGGTGTGTTTGTAAATTATATCAGTGCTCAAGGAATATAACGTGAAGAGACATTATAGAACTAAGCATGAAGTAAGATACGGAATATTTGAAGGAGAGTCTAGGGATTTGCTAATTGTGGACCTGAAGAAGAAAGTCAAACAGCAGACAGGTATGTTTAGCATTATTACAAAGGGGCAGACATCAGCTCTGCATGCTTCTTATGCAGTTTCACTTGAACTTGCTAAGGCAAAGAAACCTTTTTCTGATGGAAACATAGTGAAAATGTGCGCCATTGAAATGGCAAAGGCTTTCGGGGACTCTAGCGTTGCTAGCAAATGTGAATCAGTGTCACTATCTAACCAGACTGTACAAAGACGGGTTATGGATATGGGAGAACAAGTAACAGAAAAAAATTATAACATGGTTAAAAGTAGTTCCTATTTTTCATTGTGACTCGATGAAAGTACAGATCAGACAGATGTGAGTCAGCTCTTGATATTTATACGTATAACAAAACGATTTTTCAACAAACGAAGAATTATTTGACCTCTGCTCTCTTCACGGAACCACTAAAGGGAAGGACATATATGATGCGATAAAAATGTCGGTAGATAAGATCGGAGGTTTTGATAAGTGTTCATGCATTGTAACAGATGAGCAAAATCGATGACAGGAGAAAAATCTGGATTTGGAGGAATGCTTAAGGAAAGTGGAGTAAATTGTCCAGCGTTGCATTGAATTCTTCATCAAATGGCTCTGTGTGGGAAATCAGTGAAACTAAATGAAGTATTTAAAACAGTTATACAAATAATAAACAAGATTCGAGGGGGAAACAGAGCCCATCTACATAGAAAGTTACGAGAGTTTTTGGAGGATAAGGAGGCAGAATATGAGGACTTACTTCTTTTTAACCATGTGAGGTGGTTGAGTGCAGGAAAGTGCCTTCAGAGATTTTTTGCAATAAGTTTGCCTCATCGGACGCAAGACAACTGAAACAGTTTCAGAGTATGGACTTCCTTAAACAACTGGCGTTTCAATATAATTTTGGTGCTCGGACCTTTTGAAGTTGGAAACCACTGATGTAGAATACTTCGTTATTTATGCTACAAAATTCTAGAAATTAGAAATAGTCTACCATAGTTTTATTGTGTGAAACATTTTGCCTTAGAGAAGCTGCATATTGTTTTCTATCTTCAATAAAACCAGACAACATGAATTATACCCTAGAGCCATGTGCACATGGTCAATAAAACAATGAAATGGCATGTTGGTAACAGAAGATACAGCTAACAGACAGCACTGTGTTTCTTAAAACAGGCAGTAAACAAGGAACTTTTATGTGATTGCTCTTCACTGTTTGTATTATAAGCAGGGATAGACATATGCAGAGTGCCTGGTCACCATTGCACCTGAATATTCAAATCGAGTTCTATTTTTTTTTATTCAAGTTCACTTGTGGAAATTTCCACATACAAGAAAAAAATATCAAGTGCAGCATAATATTTTCATTTACACTGTGTTTCTGTGGCATGTGTATCACTAAATCAGAAAAATAAACCCACTAAATAAGAATAATAAACCTGCAGTTGGTAGCCAAATTTTAAAATCTGCAGCAATATGATAATTGTATAGATATTTATGATGTTACCGGTAGAGCCGTCTTTAGGATGGCTGCTCTTGCGCAATAATTAATTACTTATAATCTTTTGTTAATTAATAAATGTTTTAAGGTTACATTTCATAGTGTGTAGCTTTTGAGGGAAGGGGTGGGGAAACTGGCTCCAGTAAAAAGGGGGCAAGTGCCTGAATTATTTTTAGTTTTGTCTACCTCTGTAAGCAGGGCTGGATTAAGACGAAATTGGGCCTGATGCTGAAACAATGAAATACTGTCTATCTTTTTCTGTACAACTAACTTTCAAGGTGAAAAATTTACTACGTCGCACTTACCGAACAATAATAAAGCGACAACAGTCGCCAAGATATTGCGAAAAAAGCAGCTAAATTACTAAGTAAACTGTTTAACGTAAAATTGATAGCATTAACTTGACAATAGATTAACGGTAAACAATAGACACAACGACATTATAGTTACATCACAGTGCAAAGAATAATAGTAACTGTATAATAAGTAAAGCTGTGTCTAGGCATCTGAAATTGGGGTTCCAAATTTCATTCTAAGATTTATTTTCAGGTTAATATCAGTTTTCGGAAAATTCTCGTTTGTTTTCATCAATAGCATACTCCTTAATCTGGCCCTGTCTGTAAGAGTGTCATATAAATCCACATATGCTTCTACATATTACTGAAGAATGAAATCTCATAATTCTTTTGTGCATTTGAAGTTATGTAAGGGCATATTTTGTTGGCTTTAATAATGTTTAGTTGTTTGTCGTTCATATCACCTTTGTTATTATTTCTAAATGTTCCCTCAAGATGTTGATAAACCTGCCCTCTGCAACTTTCTATTTCTATCACACATTTCATTCTTTTAAACTTTTATGTTCACTCACACAAGTTTTTGATCAACCTTCTCAGATAATCCAATATTTATAGAGTGCAAATCCTGCCACTCATTCACCAACATAAACGTTCTCTATTAAGGAAGTTCCAGAGGCAAAAATGCCCCATTACGACTCCTTCCCTCTCCCCATGAAATTGTCTCAAAACACTGAGAAAATTTAAAAATCACCAATTTACCTGCTTTTTAATGGTGAAAATGCCCTTTTCATATGTCCCTAGCAACCTCCATTTCCATGTGTTAAAAATCCGACATTTTCATCATGGCTTTTATAACTTCTACATAAAATAATTAAATTTCAAATTGACATAACTTCTTTAAATGTTTTTGTAATGCCAGAAAAATAAAGACAACTGAAATCAGATATTCAAATCAATATGAATGAAATTTATAAATGTTGTTTAGAGAGATTATTCTTACTTAGAGTAAAACATGTAGATGACTAAATGCGATTTGCGAATATTTAAATTATTAGACTTTGAATATGAAAAAGTGGAAATTCTACTTAATATTACCATTTTTCATCAAGAAACGTAGATTTTATTCAAGTGGTAGTGAAAGATTAAATCTTGAGTATTCCCCAAGTAACCAAAATTGGTTGTCACAATGCTGGCCCAACCGTATGGAAAATGGTTGACCAAATGTAAGAACATACTGCTGGGCAATGGTAATTTTGTCCTTGGTTCCAATGTTGGCCCAACGCATGGTTTTTACGTTGGTCCAATATACTGGAAACTAAAGTATAAATAGGTTTGTGTTCTGATCCCCCCTCCAATGCCAATCCCTCAGACATACATCCTAGTCTCCTTCAGTTCTGTCCCCTCCCCCCATGATCCCCACTCCCTTCCCAACAAACACCCTCTCGAAAGATACATCACCTCTGTTGTCAACAACGTTTCTGGCAGTTCATACCTCCATAACTCCTCTTGCAACCACAATCTAACCCCAGCCCAGCACCAAGCCCTCTGATCGCTCTGCAACTACCCGGACATCAAAATCCTCCCAACCGACAAAGGGTCCACCACGGTTGTCATGAACTGACTATGTGCTGGAAGCCTCCTGCCAACTCTCTGATTCATCCACCAAACACCTGAACAAAATCCATGATTTTGTCCTCTCCCCCTGACCCCGTGAAGGCCTATCCAACTCCACCATCTCCTCACTCATACCTGACAACACCCGCACACCCACTTTCTACCTCCTCCCCAAAATTCACAAACTGAGCAATCCCAGGAGACCCATTGTGTCCAGCTACAATTCACCCAATGAACGAATATCAGCCTTTCTAGACTCTCACCTCCAACCCCTCATCCAAGCCCTGCCCTCCTACCTCCTTGACATCATCCACAACTTACAACCTCTACCACCAAACACTATCCTCACCACAGTTGATGTCACATCCTTCTACACCAACATCCCCCATGCCCATGGCCTCCGTTTAAGGGAATTATTCCTTAACAGCCGACACAAATGCCACAATCCCAGCACTCACTTCCTGATACAATTAGCCAACCTGGTCCTTACCTGTAAAAACTTCTGCTTCGGAGACCAGCATTACCTAGATATGTGGCACAGCTATGGGCACCTGAATGGCTCCCTCTTATGCCAACCTGCTCATGGGCAGGCTGGAACAGGAATTGAATTCCTTGACTCCCAACAACTGAAACCACTCCTCTGGCATTTTCCTTCTCTGGACACATGGCGAACCCTCACTCACGACATTCCTAAACCAACAGAATGACTACACCACACTCAAATTCACCTGGTTACACTCCAAAGACCAAGTGACCTTCCTAGATGTGGACATCCACATCGTGGGAGACCACTTGGAAGCATTAATACACATCAAACCGACCAACCACATCCAGTATCTCCACTATTCCAGCTCACACCCCTACCACACCAAAAAAGCCATCCCATTTTCCCTAGCTCTCAGAGGCCAATGCCTCAACTCATCCCCCTCATCCTGCCAAAACTACAACATATGACTGCACCAAGCCCTAACCAACCATCGCTACCCCTCCACCCTCATCAACAAACAAATCAAAAGAGCCATCTCCCACAACTGCACCAAACAACCCAAAACCAACCCTCCTGCTCGGATCACCAAATACCAACCCCACATTATGAAAAACAGACATACCCTCCACTCCCTCCTTCCCCTCCTCCACATTGATCCTGACACCAGGGACATCTTTCGGGATAATCCTAGGGTCATCTTCCGTTGCCTCATCCAACCTAATTTACACCCTCATCTGCCAAATCTACGGCAACTTCTACTTAGGTGAAACCTCCACCCCCTTGAACCTAAGGATCAATAATCACCCTTCATCCACCCAACACTCCGATTTCACAGTTCCCATCCACACCAAAAGCCATAACACCACCTTCAATAACTGCTTCCGTGTTGCCATCATCCATCTTTTACCCCCCCCCCCCCACTCTGACACATCTTTCCGTCAGCGATGGGAAAGGGCCTATATAGCAGGCATGCACGCCACTATGCCCCCCGGACTCAACCTAGCCAACCAGTAACCCTTTCCTCTCCTCCCCGAAACTACCCACCCACCTTACAGTAAACACTGGTTAAAGTACTTTTTGTTATCTATCAACTGTTTCTGGCAACACTGTTCATAGAGACGCTACGTTCAGTATTCTGTGCCTCTACTCCATGTGACGCCGATCTTTCTTTCTTCTACCTTGAAAATGTGACTCAGATCATGAAATATAGAATTATTTATCTTTGTGTGGTAAGTGTTTCCTGTCTCCTTCATCATTTGTATTTATCAGCCCTTCTGGCACCTTTTCTGATCCTATTCCTGTGTGTGTGTGTGTGTGTGTATGTATATATATATATATATAGGATAAAAGGAAGGAGGGCCACAAGGGCTAAATAAAAAGTGAAAGAAGAGAGAGGAAAGACTCACCGGACACAGAAAAAAATCAAATTTTCGTGATGGTATGTCACATCTTCAGGCTACTCTCCTCTTTCACTTTTTATATATATATATATATATATAACAAAAATGTTGTAGGAGACAACAGTAAACACTTACCACGATTGAAGAAAAGCTTGATATTTCGAGGTTATGTCGTCATTGTCACAATAGGTAGAAAGTATGGAGTACAAAAGCGTATAGGCACAGAATACTGATGCCAGCATCCGTCTGCACAGTGGTGTCAGAAACAAGTGATAGAACTCATTCACAAGGTATTGTTGTTTTCAAGGTACCTTCAAGTGGTAGCACAAACAACTTTCTGGTGTTTACTTATTTTTCCACCTTTCATGGAATTTAGTCGGCACATAACATTATTTAACCACTTTCACAAGAATACCTGTAATAATGTCCTTGTTCTGCTATAGCTAAACAGACAATGAAAAATCTGAAAAGTTTGTTTTATACGTTTTTTACTTTTGTGACACCTACACAGCCTAGATTGCAACTGACTCGAACGGTCCTTTGTGGCTTTGTTCACTTTGTCTCTACTTCAGCCATCTGCCGGCGTTCATGTGAATTAAAACAAACCCACAATCGCGACTGTTACAATTGACCCGTGTTACATTTGGCCCCGGTCTCCCCTACATAAAGAAACCTTGATGACCGGGTGCTATGAGTGAACAACTCATGTTCTCCCACCAGAATATTCTGGATTCCAGTCCTAGGTTGGGTATAAGTTTTCCTTTCATCAATTTAATTTTATTCTCGTTCATCCTCATGATTAATTAAACAAGGTAGAAGAATGATGTGAAATGAGAAAGTAAAAATAAATAACATACAATTGGTTTTTCTCACTTGCTACATTGTCAATAATCAGGAAGTGATGAAATATTAAATTAATTGAAGACTGTCATTAAACTCAAATAACATACATAAACACATAATTAAAATTTTCAAATTTGTTCCAGAAAAATTGTGATGTACACTTTTAGCTTGCCTCAGGGCACATATTCTTTATTTATTTGACTAACTGCCTCAGTGAGTGTGGAATATTCATAACACTACCCTGCAAAATTCGGGTCACTAAGAAGTGTTTGGAATCTGATGGCTGATTCTTACGTTTTCTGATACGCTGATTCCAAATATGACCTCCATTGTTCTCTATCACGTAAGAATTATCCACAAAAGTGAATCACAGCTGCAGGGAAAGTGGCCATTTTTCTTAAACATAAATCATGAAATAAATGTAATAGAAAATTCAAAATGACTACAAAATATTTTTTTAAAAGATTGCCTCTTCTCTAAAAGATAGTTATTTTTATTTATTATTACAATATTACATAATTATTTATAATAATAATTGAATATTATTGCCAACAATTACATGCATTTACAGGTCCTAATGCTGCTTTTTCTTTTCCCGTAGAAACGCCTTCTTCCACTTTGTCTCTTGAGGGTGGCTTGTGAAAGATCTCTGTGCAGCATCCAACAGTATTCTGCTAATATGTTTGTGTTCCACCTACTCTACTACCTATGTCCCATCTCCTTCATATTTTGATGAAATTTCTCCTACGGAACCCAGATTCTCGGGAAAGTAGTCCAACAACAAAATCATGGAGCAACCCAAATCTCTGCATTTTATCAACATGTTTTTCACAATATACTTGAATTCGGGATATTTTAAAGTTTCCAATAAATTTCTGCACAACTTCTTTAAAAAACATTCCAGGCCTCTTTTTCAACTGTGTTCATCATAATTTCAAAATCATTGTCCTTTATCAGTTCCTTAATATCTGGCCCATAAAATACACCTTATTTTAATTTCGCTTCTGAAAGTCAAAGAAATTTTCTCCCCTGGTACTTAAAACATTCTCGCTCTTTTGTCAAAGCTTTGACAAACTGTTTCATTACACCAAGCTTAATATGAAATGGAGAAAGCAGGACTTTCCTAGGATCAAGTAGACAGGATTAAATGAAGGTAAATTCTGTGTCTATGTATATTGGGGGGGGGGGGTTTGTCAGTCATTAAGTTATATAAAATTTAGAAATATCATAGAAATATTACATTTTTCTACTTACTGCACACTCCATACTACTTTTGATGATACAGATATTTATATCACACAAGAAAGAAGGGAAATATTTAATCATAGTGCCTACCCTACATTCCATCCCCAGTCGAAGCAATGAAACTCCCATTTGTTCCCAAAACGTGGGAGCTGTTGACATTGGATGCAGATGTGGAATGAATGTGGATGATGATGTCAAAGTCGCAGATTTATGTCTAAACAGGAGGCTGCAACAGAGGCAGCGAAGGTACAGATAAAGAAGCTCCCATGAAAAGATATTTCTATAGTCTAGAGAATCTTCTAAATACCTGCTGCTACTAACACTTCTGATCATAAACAAGTTAAACAAATGTAATAACTGCTGCTCATGTTCTGTGAAATTATCCTTCGCCACAGCTGTGAGCAAAATATTATCTGCTGTCTACATTTTCACTCTTCACTGCAAACAAATTATATTAAATAGTTTTATCTAATGTCAAGGGGGCTAACGGCAGTGCCAAAGGGTGACTGACGGCAGTTCCAGGGGGGGCTACAAGCCAAACTTCATGTAATCTGCCTGTTGTCCCAGAATCATTGAAATCATTTTTAGATCACCACATATCGCCCATCCATGATCATTGTATTTCAGTTTTGTGAGAATTACAGTTAGGTTCTCGTATCTTTTTTCCAGATATACAGAATGACCAACTGGAATGGATGCATACATACTACTATTATGGATAAGCACTGCTTTGAAGCTCCTCCTGGAGGATTCAATGAATAGTCTCCAATCCTTAACCTCATACTCTATATCTATCCAAAAATCCAGGGACATTGCAACAGGATACTAGGCATCCTTCTTCGGAAAAGTCTAGAATGAAATCAGCTTCTTCCTTTCTATATCATGAGGAAAAGGTATCCAGTGCCAGTAGATTATTTTCCTTTAGTCAAGGACATAGGGGATTTCACCCCTATCAATTTGAATAAAACAGTTTTGATGTTGTGGTCTGTACTTTGACTAGGTTAGAGGGGTATGGCTGGTTTACAGTTATATGTAGAATATAAATTAATTGAAACCAGGTTTATGTAGTTTGAATCAATTGTTTTTAATATAAAATATTTTCAATAAAAACACAGAAAATTCATTACAGTTATTCTACAGTACAACTGCAAATGAAAGCTAAGTAATTGTACCATTTATCATCATTTCAACAAAGTGCTGGAACTCCTTGCACACAAATATAATATCAACTTACGTATCATGCAATACTATACACAAATCTCTGAACCTCAAACAAAAAACTATTTTTTTGATTCAACATTTTTTTTGTATGAAAAACTTCTTAAAGCATTTACATCAGGTCCCAGGAAAAAAGAATAAAACATTAAACCTTTTTTTGCATGAAAGATTTCTTAAAGCATTTATATCAGGTCACAAGATATTAAAGGATGAAACTGATTTTGTGGATTTAAATACACAACTGAAAAAAAAAACTTTTATGGAATGAAATCACACACAATATAAAATCTTCTATTAGATGAATCTGGATGGATGATAGGAACTAATCACTGACTAGAGCAAATCTTATACAAATGAATGCCATGAGATCAACTGACATCTTGCATTAACAGTTAGAACACAATGGCTTTTGATTACCTGTGTCTCAAGGCTGTTATTTCATGAACCAGTCTAAATGTGATGATTAAACATGAACAATTTCCTTATATATAAAGAGTGATATTGTTTTAACTCTTATTTTCCAATTTATTCAAAGTGGAAATGCAAAAACTGATGATATCATATTTAAGATATCATTAATCACAGCAATTTCTTCATAATAAAGAAAGAACCCTCCCATCCCTAAATAACTCATATTACTTCTCTAGGAATATTTTCAAATACAAATAATTTACTTTGAAGTTGTTTATAAATTTTCATAAATGAGGTAGGAAATTTCTTACAGTTATTCTAATTTTGTACAACTGCAAATCCAAGCTGAGTAATTGTACTATTTATCATCATTTCAACAAAGAGCTGGAACTCCTTGCACACAAATATAATATCATCTTACGTATCATGTAATACGTAATCTCTCAACCTCAAACAAAAAAATAATTTTTTTGATTAAACATTTTTTGTATGAAATACTTCTTAAAGCATTTACATCAGGACACAAGAAAAGAACGGATGAAACTGATTTTGTGGATTTAAATACACAACTGAAAAAAAAAACACTTTTATGGAATGAAATCACACACACGATAAAATCTTCTATAAGATGAGTCTGGAATCACTGACCAGAGCAAATCACATACAAATGAATGTCATGAGATCAACTTACATCTTGTGTTAACAGTTAGAACATAATGGCTTTTGATTACCTGTATCTCATGGCTGTTATTTCATGAACCAGTCTAAATGTGATGATTAAACATGAACAATTGCTTTATATATAATTAGTGATATCGATTTAACTCTTATTTTCCAATTTATTCAAAGTGGAAATGCAAAAACTGATGATATCATTTTCAAGATATCATTAATCACAGCAATTTCTTCTTAATAAAGAAAGATCCCTCCCATCCCTTAATAACTAATGTTACATCGCTAGGAAAATTTTCAAATACAAATAATTCACTTTGAATGTGTTTATAAATTTTCATAAATGAGGTAGGAAATTCCTTACAGTTATTCTAATTTTGTACAACTGCAAATGCAAGCTAAGTAATTGTATTATTTATCATCATTTCAACAAAGTGCTGGAACTCCTTGCACACAAATATAATATCATCTTACGTATCATGTAATACTATACACAAACCTCTGAACCCCACACAAAAAACTATTTTATTATATAAACATTTTTTTGTATGAAAAATTTCTTAAAGCATTTACATCAGGTACCAGGAAAAAAGGATAAAACATTAAACCTTTTTTTGCATGAAAGACTTTTTAAAGCATTTACATCAGGTCACAAGAAAAGAAAGGATGAAACTGATTTTTGTGGATTTAATACACAACTGAAAAAATAAAACTTTTATGGAATGAAATCACACACACGATAAAATCTTCTATAAGATGAGTCTGGATGAATGATAGGAACTAATCACTGACCAGAGCAAATCACATACAAATGAATGCCATGAGATCACCTGACATCTTGTATTAACAATTAGAACACAATGGATTTTGATTACCTGTATCTCAAGGCTCTTATTTCATCAACCAGTCTAAATGTGATGATTAAAAATGAACAATTTCCTTATATATAATTAGTGATAAGCTTTAACTCATATTTTCCAATTTATTCAAAGTGGAAATGCAAAAACTGATGATATCATATTCAAGATATCATTTATCACAGCAATTTCTTCACAATAAAGAAAGATTCCTCTCATCCCTAAATAACTCATATTACTTCTCTAGGAACATTTTCAAATAAAAATAATTTACTTTAAAGTTGTTTATAAATTTTCATAAATGAGGTAGGAAATTTCTTACAGTTATTCTAATTTCGTACAACTACAAATGCAAGCTAAGTAATTGTACTATTTATCATCATTTCAACAAAGTGCTGGAACTCCTTGCACACAAATATAATATCATCTTACGTATCATGTAATACTATACACAAACCTCTGAACCTCAAACAAAAATCTATTTTTCTATTTAAACATTTTTTGTATGAAAAACTTCTTAAATCATTTACATCTGGTCACAAGAAACTAAAGGATGAAACTGATTTTGTGGATTTAAATACAGAACTGGAAAAAAAAATATGGAATGAAATCACACACACGATAAAATCTTCTATAAGATGAGTCCGGAACCACTGACCAGAGCAAATCACATACAAATGAATGTCATGAGATCAACTTACATCTTGTGTTAACAGTTAGAACATAATGGCTTTTGATTGCCTGTATCTCATGGCTGTTATTTCATGAACCAGTCTAAATGTGATGATTAAACATGAACAATTGCTTTATATATAATTAGTGATATCGATTTAACTCTTATTTTCCAATTTATTCAAAGTGGAAATGCAAAAACTGATGATATCATTTTCAAGATATCATTAATCACAGCAATTTCTTCTTAATAAAGAAAGATCCCTCCCATCCCTTAATAACTAATGTTACATCGTTAGGAAAATTTTCAAATACAAATAATTCACTTTGAATGTGTTTATAAATTTTCATAAATGAGGTAGGAAATTCCTTACAGTTATTCTAATTTTGTACAACTGCAAATGCAAGCTAAGTAATTGTACTATTTATCATCATTTCAACAAAGTGCTGGAACTCCTTGCACACAAATATAATATCATCTTACATATCATGTAATACTATACACAAACCTCTGAACCCCACACAAAAAACTATTTTATTATATAAACATTTTTTTGTATGAAAAATTTCTTAAAGCATTTACATCAGGTACCAGGAAAAAAGGATAAAACATTAAACCTTTTTTTGCATGAAAGACTTTTTAAAGCATTTACATCAGGTCACAAGAAAAGAAAGGATGAAACTGATTTTTGTGGATTTAATACACAACTGAAAAAATAAAACTTTTATGGAATGAAATCACACACACGATAAAATCTTCTATAAGATGAGTCTGGATGAATGATAGGAACTAATCACTGACCAGAGCAAATCACATACAAATGAATGCCATGAGATCACCTGACATCTTGTATTAACAATTAGAACACAATGGATTTTGATTACCTGTATCTCAAGGCTCTTATTTCATCAACCAGTCTAAATGTGATGATTAAAAATGAACAATTTCCTTATATATAATTAGTGATAAGCTTTAACTCATATTTTCCAATTTATTCAAAGTGGAAATGCAAAAACTGATGATTTCATATTCAAGATATCAAAATCAAAGCAATTTCTTCGTAATAAAGAAAGATCCCTCAAATCCCTCAATAACTAATGGTACTTCTCTAGGAATATTTTCAAATGCAAATAATTCACTTTGAAGTTATTTATAGATTTTCATAAATGAGGTAGGAAATTTCTTACAGTTATTCTAATTTTGTACAACTGCAAATGCAAGCTAAGTAATTGTACTATTTATCATCATTTCAACAAAGTGCTGGAACTCCTTGCACACAAATATAATATCATCTTACATATCATGTAATACTATACACAAACCTCTGAACCCCAAACAAAAATCTATTTTTTTATTTAAACATTTTTTGTATGAAAGACTTCTTAAAGCATTTACATCAGGTCCCAGGATAAAACATTAAACCTTTTTTTTTGCATGAAAGTCTTCTTAAAGCATTTACATTGGGTCACACAAAATGAAAAGATGAAACTTATTTTTGTGGATTTAGATATACAACTGAAAGAATAACTTTTATGGAATGAAATCACACACATGATAAAATCTTCTGTTAGATGAGTCTGGATGGATGATAGGAACTAATCTCTGACCAGAGCAAATTACACACAAATGAATGCTATGAGATCACTTGACATCTTGTATTAACAATTAGAACACAATGGTTTTTCATTACCTATGTCTCAAGGCTCTTCTTTCATCAATCAGTCCAAATGTGTTTATTAAACACAAAGTATATGCTTATATAAAAACAGTGATATATATTTTAACTCTTATGTTTCCATTTATTCAAAGTAGAAATGGAAACACTAATGATATCTTTTTCAAAATATCATTAATCACAACAATTTCTTCATAATAAAGATCCCTCCCATCCCTAAATAACTAAGTGTTACTTCTCTAGGAACATCCTGAAATACTAATAATTTGCTTTGATTTTTTTAGTAAATATTCTTAAATGAGGTAGGTAACAAATATAATTTTCTTTTCCACTGTGCCAAAAAAGAAAACTCAAAAACAGCTTCAGTCTTGACAATTGTCTTCATTGTCCTTCTGGCATGTATGTTGGTGTGAAGCATCCCAATGTTCATTCTGCAATACAAAAGAGAACACGATAATTAGTAGACAAACCCTGGCTAGTTTCCAAGGTTTTCACATTTTTGTGTGCAGTGACGTGTTAGCGGCCAAGTGAATATATCACTTGAATGTGAAGCGACAGAACACAGCCATTGCAATATGCAGATATTAAACACCAGAACAAGAGCAATCTCTAGGTGAGAATATTTAGTTACAAAGTCATGAGTGGCTAGCAACAACTATAGCAGCTTGGAGATATATGCTAACAGCACCAATCCTGGCCTGCCTAACCATTTCATGTATGCATTCAACAGCAGGAATAAACAAGTGAATAGGTTATTCAAGTTAAGTTTTGTTTATTTATGCTATTTGATGTTAGATATGCCAGGTTTAGTGCTGTGAGCATACATCTTCCAAGTTGCTATAACTGTCTCTAGATGCTCATTACAAAGCGTTGGACTAATACTAGGGCTGAGCCGATACCACTTTGAACTAATATCAATACTGATGCTGATACTCTCACCAATACTGATGCAGATACCAATACTTGTATAATTCCAATTTAAAATAACAGAGGATATATTATATATAAGCATATACATACATACATATACCTAGGTATTTTATCATGCCAAAGGCGTGGAAGGGCTGGGAAGAGCTTCTTACAGCACATAACACTGGCAATCTTCAGTGGATCTTGAAAAATCCGCTAACACAAATCCTACCGAAAAATGTATGAAAAATAAAGTAAACTCAGCCTTATGATAAAAATGCTGTTAACGGCAGATGGAGACTCATCAATGGTTTTAACGATCGGAAATTTGAATCACTGATAAATATTTGTATAGAACATTTCTCAGTCCAGTTGAACTCAGAAATTTATCGCATGAACAGTTGTTGCCTCCGATTTATCTGATTATCAATTGTTACGTAAAGAGTTACCATGGGAGTTGCACTACCGAAAGAAGTGACACCATCAACTATACAGTACACCAGAGGTAAACGAACATTTGTTTGTCCCCTTTCTATTATTTTCCCAACCCCGCCAGACCAGTCAACACCGAAGTGTTAATATTGAATGTTTAAATGTTGTTCTTATTTCACAGCAGCGAGCCCCATTTGCTTTTATACATATTACCATTGTTTCTCCTGGGTATAACCCCAAGCTATAAGTGTACCTGTTGCATCCAATACCTCTCGCAAACCCAGTGGCTGGCATAGCCTAAGTCCGATTCCAAAAACCTAAGTTTGGTTGGTAGATTTGGTGTTTTAAGTCCACCTTATGCACAGTAAGGCTAATCAAGACTGGACCTACAGTTTTAAGTGGGATCCAAACCACTTGTGCCTCCACCGGGTATCGAACCTGGGACTCCTTGATTACACCAAAAACCTAAGGTTTTATACAGTATATATATATATATATATATATATATATATATATATATATATATATATATATATATATATATATACACACATATATATACACACACACACACATACATGCATATATATATATATACACACACATACACATACATACATGCATATATATATACTAGGGCTACCATATTTTGAAATTCTAAAAAGAGGACATTTTCTTCGAAAGCCACACACACCATCAATTTATTCACAAACACCAAAACATTACATAAATCACACAATTTATCACCATTAAATAAAATATTATTCTCCATGATATTATACTGCCACTAACCTAACCTGACTTTATAGTATGTCCACCCTGTTATATTGAACTAACCTATTCTTATGATTGTGTATTCTGGATTAGTCTTTTTATATATAGAAACACAGTACCTCGTTATTTGTTTCCTACCAACTGCTCCTTGTTCACAGTAGCCCAAGCATACTTTTCTGTAGAACTTATCTTTTTCAACAATTATTTTTCATTCATCAGGTAGGCATGGAATTCTTTACAGCTGATGTCCTTGTAATTGTACTGCACTTGCAAAATTCCTCAAAGAGACTCCACAGACAAACTGTTTCTTTCTTTCATTTGTCCACTGACTCTGCATTTGCATTGTGGGATGGAATGGCAAAGAAAAACTGAGCAATTTTCAGCAGTTCCGAATGGCAGGAAGAATGTTTTGACTTCTCAAAATACACAGTCCACTTTTTATGAGCTTGGAGGTTAAGAAAATCATGGCCATGTTCAAGTTGCTCGCTCACAAATTTCTTGAAGTTGCATACTTGATCAAAACATTTTTCATCATCTATAGGTACACCTCTATCCAAAAGGTATTTAATAGTTGATTCCACATCCTTCCACTCAGGTGATTTTTCAAGAGACATCCACAAGAAACCAGTCAACTCTTGCATGGGTGCCATCCATTTTTCCGGATATTCTATGCAGCCGTCATCATCTCTACCACGTCTAAAACATGAATACTTTTCTTGTAACTCATTAGTAAACTTGCACTTTCTTTTAGGCATATTAGTAGCTTACACCATGTTCGCAAACTCTAACTTCCACTTCGAAACACAAACAAACGAATGGTATGGAAATCACATCGACCGGAACTTGAAACTGTAACAACAAATGACTAACGCTTAGCGCATCGTCCAGTACTGCTAACATCCAACGTTTAATGATTCGAAAAGTTGTAACTTCGTGATCTCTGACCTATGATGATTGGATAAAAGTAAAAACCCGGACATTTTAACAGAAAGTAAAAACCTGTCCAGACACAAATTTCAGGGTCCGAAAAGAGGACATGTCCGGGAAAACCAGGATGTATGGTAGCTCTATATATACGTGTATACACACACACACACACACACACACACACACACACACACACACACACACACACACACACACACACACACACACACACACACACACACACACATACATGCATACATGTGTGTGTGTGTGTGTGTGTAATTATTATTATTGCATTTTATATGTACATTTTCGCTGACGTGGGGCGATGAATAAAATTAACCCACAAAACGATGCTCTGTTGCAAGGATGCATCTCAAATTTAGTATTTTTTAGATAAGTGACAATCGATCAGATGATTCAAATAGTAGAGAAATATTAATAGAAGCTAAGAGCAGGGCAATCATGTTGTTGTCATCCACTTCTCCCCAAACTTGAAATATGAGATCATGCCTCTTCAACCTTCTTTAAAACTAAGGGATTACTCTTCCAAAATTAACATTAAATCATCCGTGAACACAAGAATAATCGGCGATTTACCAGCTCTGGACTGGACACAATGTCTAAAAGTAACAGTAAAGCTGTAATGTAAAACCAATCTCATCTCCTTTTCGTACATTAACAAAGAGAATAGAAATTAGTAAACAAAATGTAAAGAGAGAATGAAAACTTACAAGTCTGTTGCTTCTATATCATGCGAATGACTTCAGTACAGTTATATTCCGATATGACTTTGCTTTCAATATACTAGGGACATTCCGAAAGTAAGTTTCTTCATTTTTTTCACAGGGAAGCTGTAGAGTGAGAAAACACATTGCCATAACAAAAGACAATCTTTTCTGAATTCACGACGGGAGAAGCGATGGTGCATGTGCAGAGTGCCGAAGAACAGAGATAAGCAGCAGAACGATGTGCCCGAGCTCATTGGAGTGCAAACCAGTATGGCAGAAAGACATGTGCTGGAAACATGGTCACAATTGGAAGTGCATGCTGTCGTGCACTGGGTGCATGTGACTAGTGTTTCAGATATTTATCGACGCCTAGAGCATCTATGGAGATGACATCATGTCCCATCGGATGGTTGGGTGCTGGTGTTCAATGTTCAATGAAGGAAGGCAGAGTGTGGAATATGAAGATCGATCTGGTGCCCCTCCACGTCCACAACTGCAACAAATGTTGACAGAGTACAAGAAATGGTGTTAGCCAACAGGCACGTAACTGTGTCTGAAGTCGCATCCAACTTGCATGTTAGACGTGCTGAAGCCCACCATATGATTCACGACTTGTTGGGATATCGGAAGGTGTTGGCAAGATGGGTGCCGAGAAACCTCACCCCTGAGCACAAGACTGCAAGAATGACCATAAGCCTCGAACACTTGATGTAGTACGAGCATGAGGGCAATTACTTCCTGTTCAGGATCATCACAGCCAATGAGATATGGGTGCACAACTTTACCCCAGAGACCAAGTCTGCCTCAATGACATGGAAACATCCCAGCTCACCCGTCCCGAAAACAATTCAAAGTGTCGAACTCCGCAGGGAAGATTATGCTGACAGTGTTCTGGGACGCGAAGGATGTCATTTTGTTTGATTACCTCACTACAGTGACTGTCAATGTGGCATGCTATTGCCACACACTAAGCAAACTGAAGTTCGCCATTCGATGCAAGAGATCAGGGCTCTTGAGTTGGGACAGTTTTGTTCTTGGACGACAATGCAAGACCCCACACAGCAAGGGTCACTGCAGGACACATTCGTCGTCTGGGATGGGAGAGATTTAATCACCCGGCCTACAGCCCTGATCTTGCTCCATCAGACTTCCACCTTTTTCCTGTGTTGAAGTCAGCACTATCGGGACATCACTTCAGAAGCAATGAAGAGGTGCAACAGACTGTGAAGAACTTCCTTAAATTGCTGGGCACCAATTTTTACCAGGAGGGTTTCTTGAAATTGATTTCAGAGTACAACAAATGTATCCATGTCAGTGGCGACTATGTGGAAAAATAGCCAAAAGATTGTATTTCGTTATGACATTGTATTCTTCTGTTTGTAATAAAGCTTCCCTCTGAAAAAAATGACGAAATTTACTTTCGGAACATTCCTCGTATATACTGCCAGCAAATGATGGAGCATGGAGGTAAATCCAAACCCATCACTACACTTTCCAGAAAGTAAGTGCCATCAACTGTCATTCAAAGAAAATTATTCCCTTGCTGCATTCCTTGTGCTGAAACATTAATTTTATTTTGCATGTAAAGAGCAGAATTACAAAATGGTTTGTATAGCTATTCAAAGACGAGTCTCGTCAACTGACCTGCAGCTACCACCCACCAAGTAGATCAAAATGAAGATCACTGAACCACTCTTAATGCGTAGTCGGGGAGATGAATGTGTCTTTCTGGCAACAAGTTACACTTGAGGTAAAAATTCTTTTAACACTAGAAGGACGGACCCATCATTTTGATGGTTAACACCTATTTATGTTATAATTTTGAAAATGTTAAGTTTACTCCACAGCTTCCATCTTCCGTGACTTTTAATAAATATTTGTGCTCTACACGTCTAGAAAAGGTTAAACTTTAATATCACCCCTGAAGGGTACTACAATGGATTACTACTACAAGTATGATCACCTGTCATTTGGATGGGTACAGTTTTTAGTACGTAGATACATCTGTAAGCAATAATGAATTCAAAGTGCAAGTGAACCTTTGTACATCTTTGCTCATTGTTGTTCATCTAAGGGGTGTATCTTCAAGTTGAATGTTAGTTCAGATTGGTCAATGAATTATCTAGAGTAAAACACTGGTGGCCTACTGTATTCTATTTGCCTACTGTATTTGGCTCTACTGTTTTGGCTCCAATATGTTGCCCGAACGTGACTTACCAGATTGTGATGTACCTCATTATCTTAGTGATTTTTCAGAGGTTGAATCTGAGGGAGAGGACAATATTTATGATGATGAGGAGTTCAGAGCAGATAGTGACAATGGGAGGAATGGATGTTGATTTTATACCACCTACAAACTTGTCTACAAATTCTTCTTCAGATGAAGATGTGAAAGATGATGACAATATATATGAGTGTTAGCGGATTTATGTTTCCTTCCTTTCAAGTGAGTTCTAGTGTATTTCAAATTTTTCTGATAGTATAAGGAAATTATATTTTTCGAAGATTCCCACCAATGGTAGAAGCCTACATAATCTAAATGGTCAGGGAAAAGTATTAAGAGATGTATTTATATAATAATTTTGACAATGTTAAATTTACTCCATGGCTTCCATGATATAACTGAATATGAATAACACAGTCTTTCTGACCTATTTGTTTCTAATGTGCCCGTCAAAATGACAGGTCAATCAAAATTGGTAGCTAGGATATCACAATCCTCCTAGTGTCAAAAAGTTTCTCCTTCAATGCTGGGAAAGAGGTATGGAAAGGAAAGAGGAGTAACCCATTTCCACTCCTCTCTTCTGGCATCCTCACAGCTGATATGGATACTTGAAGCAGGGTTGTTAAAAGTCCAATAAATTCAATTTCTTGTCCAAATGAGATAATCAGTAAGTGTAAATACGAGGGCAATTCGGAAAAAAACCTCCGTTTGCCCATGCGCGAGAAATGTCTGGGAAGAGCGACGTCAGTCCTGTGGCAGTATGTGCAGTAGTCCTGTAGTCCAGTAGACAGTGAGCAGTGGAAGGAGAAGGTTGTGTTGCAGTTCACTCGTCCGTTACAACAATTGAAAATGAACGTTCCAATAGCAAAGCCCGCCAAATGTGAAGTGCGTGCCGTAATTCGATTTCTGTGTGCGAAAAATCTTTCGGCGGCTGCGATTCATCGCAAACTGTGTGATGTTTACGGACCAAACGTGATGAGTGACAGTGTCGTATGTGAATGGTGTCGTATGTTTAAAGATGGACAAACCGACGTGCACGATGCGGCAAGAAGTGGGCGCCCATCTGTAGTCAGCAACGAACTCATGGAGGAAATTGACAAAACTGTCCGTGAAACCCGTCGGTTCATGATATCGGAACTTTCTCTGCACTTTCCCCAACTTTCTCGGACTGTTTTGTATGAGGTGGTGACAGAAAAGTTGGGGTACCACAAGTTCTGTGCTCGTTGGGTTCCAAAACTCCTTTCGGAGGAGCTCTGCTTTGGACTTTCTGTCGCATTATGCCGAAGAAGGAGAACAATTCCTTAACAGAATTGTGACTGGCTATGAGACCTGGGTGTCGTACGTGAACTCTGAAACCAAACAGCAATCAATGGAGTGGGGACATACACACTCACCAAAGAAACCCAAAAAGGCTCGGCGAACATTGTCTGCCAGAAAGGTTATGGCAACAGTCTTCTGGGATGTGAAAGGTGTACTATTAGTGAAGTTCATGGAGCATGGATCGACCATCACTTCAGAAGTCTACTGTGAAACATTACGACAACTCAGACGAGCCATCCAGAACAAGCGTCGGGGCATGCTGACTTCTGGTGTGGTGTTGGTTCACGATAACGCTCGCCCGCACACTGCTGGACGTACTCAAGAACTTTTGGAGCAGTTCCACTGGGATGTTTTTGCTTATCATCCTACCTATAGCCCAGATTTGGCACCGAGCGTCTACCACCTCTTCAGGCACATGAAACAGTGGCTTGCATCGCACTGCTTCGACAATGACAATGTGCTTCACGATGCTGTTAGCAGGTTGCTTCATTCCCAGGCGGCAGATTTTTTTGCAGAAGGAATTTCAAACCTTGTAAAACGTTATGACAAGTGCCTCAATTTGAATGGTGATTATGTTGAAAAGTAATGTCATGTTGTAAGTTTCAAATGTATATAATACAAGTTCTGTATCTACGAATGTATGTCATTGATAACCAAACGGAGGTTTTTTTCTGAATTGCCCTCGTAGGTTCTGGACCAAAAAGAACCTTTTTATCTTTAAAGTATATAAATTTGGACCAGGAAACTTTTTATAAAGTATATAAATTCAGATCAGGTAACTCTTTTCCAGATGAATTTAAATACAGTCAAGGAAACTTTTCTCTGGATCAACTTCAATACTAGTGGGGTTGGATTGCTGGGAAATATTTAACTTCCAGCGGAGAACATGCCTTTTGGAGTGTGGATACTACATTCATTCCTGAACCTAAAACGCCACAGACTCCAAGTATTTAAGTCCTCATTTGTGTGTAATGATGTCATCAAAATGGTGGTCATTTCGAAAAGTCTATTCCTGAAACCTGTTACTTCATTGCAATCATTTATCACTCATGGGATCTTATTTTTACATGATTTGCAATTTATAACTGTATTATGATAATACGAAATTAAGAAGATCCACTTTATCACATAATATTAGATTTGGCAACCAATTTGGTTGCAAAAAGTCTAAAAATAACCCTTTCAGCTAGGTGATCATGTTTGGGATCAAACCCTATGATTTGAAGGTTCCAGAACTCAAAAGTGGCATCATAAATAGGGTCAGACTAAGCCCATGAAATAATAATAGTTCACTTTTTGACAATCTGTAAATATACAGGGTGATTCAAAAGTCTGACACCAAAGGACAACTGTGCTATCAGTGCAGATGGCGAAAAATAGAAAGAGCGCAAAGTTGTTGGAAATGTGAGGTTTTAAATATCATGTGCTTGAATTTCTAATGGAGCATGCACCATTCAGGCTGTACACTGGTATGAGTTTTAATGAGAACCAGAATTGCCTTGTTGCCATGTCCTTAAAGGGACATTTATTTTGTCACAATGCCATACTGTAGTAGTAAATTGAGAAAGATGGCACATAATTAGAGGCAAAATAAGAAGTCTGTCTCCGTGTGTGTCTGTGTACAGAAACACACACACACACACATGACACACAACTACAAAACATGTACTTGTAGCTAATGTTTTCTGATATAGAGGTTCTGCATTAGTGCATAATGATATGAACAAAGTATAAAATTTCGAAGTGAAAGGGGGTAAGACCCCAGGGTCTTATCCTTTCCATCAGGGTAGATCACCACAAAATTATGTTTGCACTCAGACAACATCTTCTGTTGGTGGAAACCGGAAATACCAAATATATTGATGATTTGAAGGGTATTCCTTCATCACCTTTCACACCCTAGCTTGCCATATCGAGTAATTTGCTTGTCCCAATGAGTAAGATAAGACATCTGGTACCGTTCGTCAAAAGGAATGAGGCAGCAGGGCCAAAACCTTCAGAAAAAGTATAAAAATATGATGTTTCGGGGGTTACGTGATGCCTGTCTTCCATCATTACAATGCTTCTCCTCCAGACGCGTCTCGCACACAGCCAAAGGATTACATTGAAATGAAACAACACAACTTGGGCTTAATTTAAATCGTGCAAGAGAAAAGGTTCTGGTTCTGTTGCGGAACCTAATATAATCCATTAGTATTTAGGGGTTCCTGAGCCTTTAACAACCCTTACAAGAAGTGTTATTTATCTACTAGAAAACCTTACTTTTTAACCTGTTTTACGGGGAGGTAAGAAACACTTATTTCACTGTATATTTCTCCAATTATTACCTGACCGCCCTGAAATATTTCTAAGTTCAGAAATCGTTAATATGGCAACATAGCTCTTGAGCACCAGCAGAGAGTAGCCAACTTTATCATACATCTCTTTACTGGACGAAAAACACTGAGGTAAAAGATTTACATGCTAGGATTAACACGATGTTGGAAATTATATTCACCCATCATATTAATAAAGAACAAAATGGAAAACTTATGTGTGACGAATAATTTTAGAGGATACTTGTGATTTGGCATGCTAAAATTGGAATCAAAGAAAAACTCTTGTAAGGTTGGAAACACTGAACTCGCTAGTGGTCCACCTGGAGGAAATCGCTGTCAAATTTGAACACAAAGGAATATTGCAAAGTACTACATAATGAGAGAAAATTAATAATTTTCAAAATTTGCAGCAAAAATGTGTTCATCACACGGAAAAGTGGTAGCTTGCAAAACCATAAATGCATTTCAAGACATTTGCTACCAACCATGTTGTAGAGCATTTGGTAAAGTACTCACGTCAGAGCTCTCTACTTTTATAGGAATTAAGAGTCATGGGTTCAAATCCAAATCTCTCCATTTTTTTTTTTTTTTTTTTTTTTTTTGTTGAATGAATGACATTGAGATTCCAGATAAGAATTAAGATGTTTCCATTTGCTCAACATATTTGTTTTTATCTTTCTTTCTGACACTAAGATATACAATTCAGAGATGAGATTTATTTCAAAGCACTAACTTTCCACTCCTGGTCATGAGAAACCTACAACAACGACATTGCACAAATATTATTTTTATGTGAAATGTTTGGCAATACATTAAATAATTTATTGTTGTAAATTAATTGTCCCTGTAGCAAACTTGAAATACTTTGTGTGAAACCTACTTTGAGGTTCCCTTGCTGACCTCTATTATCCCTTCCATCTGTGCTTTTAAAATAAAATTAGTCACAATACAAAAAAGATATGTAATATTATGTATGCGGAACACAACAGTATTTTTAGATGCTGGCCATCTGCTGTATTGCGGAAGGTCCATTCTGAAATGAAGTGCATAACAAAAAAAAATAAAACTTTGCAGGGTACTTTACGTAACCTTAACATAACATTTAGAAAAAACTAAATTAGCACTTAATTGCTTTTATTTCTTTTCTTCAATAGTATGGCAATTTAAATCACCAAAAAGCGGGTTTCAACGAATTATTCAATGAGACTCTTTTAATTCATTAAAAAAATCAAGCTTTCATTTTCAGAGTGAAAATTATATTAGGCAGTGACCGAATTGGGAATAAATTACTGCCGGTATACCCTGTCTTTTGATACAATCCTCTTTTTTGTGATTTCTTAAATATTGTCTGGATTCTCATTCTCTCCCTTATATTACCACAAGTTGTGTTCTTTTTTTTTTGTGCCACACATGAATTGGAATAACTATTAAAGTAATAAATGACCGGCTACTGCAGAAGTTCCCAAGACAAGCTATGGTACGTCATGTGGTAAATCTGCAACTGTCGTCCTTTCTTACCAATATTATATACAATTCTGAACACTTCACTGGTTGATTCTGTGTCTTTTTGATTGAGTATATTAATTGATTCCCCTCCAGGGAATGCCACCTTAGAGTAGCACTGACTGTGCGGGCGAAGGGGTTTGCATGCTTTGTTGGGCCTGAGAACTATGCCAGCGGTAGATTTTCTACCAGCAGGGTCAGTGGTAACCCATGCTGGACATGTCTCAGAAGAGAAGCCAGACTAAGGCATTCTGCAACATCCCATCTTACCTATTATATCCTATCCTAATATTACTACCCAGTCCCAAACAGACAAATGCAAACATCTGCATCTGTGTCCCATATTGTGGAGTGGCAAGTGCCAAGACCTAAAGATGGGAGCCCCATCATGGCACTCTGGGTCAGAGGGCCAATAACCCACTACCCTTAAATGTGGCTTATTAAAGCCGGACGGACAAACTGTTGATGATCTTTGGACTAAAAAGAAAACTTTAGTGGGGTTTTGGAATGTTACATGAGGCAGGATAATTGCAACAAAGAGAGGCAGAAATGGTGAAATATAAGTTGGACATCCTGGGAATGAGCAAAGTGCGTTGGAATGAATTTGAAGAGATAAAAACATCCAGTGGTATGACATTTCTTCTATTCAGGCATTCCAAATGAGGATGATGAACACCGAAATGGAGTAGGCATACTCCTAAGCAAGAAGAGTGCTCGAAGTATATTGGACTGGAATCCTGTATCTGAACAAATAATTATGGTCACATTTCAGTCAAAGGTTTGAAATGTTAGCATCATACATTGCTATGCACCTACAAACCAAGCAGGAATAGAAGAAAAACAAGGGTTCTACAAAGAATTACAAACACTATAAATAAGGTCAAGAAGAAAGATGTTATTATAGTAATGGGCGATTTAAATGCCAAAATTCGCTCAGAAAATATTTGGCTGGAGCAAGTGATTGGTAAACATGGTCTAGGTGATAGAAATGAAAATGGGGAACTATTTGTAGATTGGTGTGCCTCAAATGAAATGACTATTGGTGGTACACAATTTGCACATAAAAATATACAGGGTCATCCGTTTGAGATGTCAGAAAAGTAAACCTTTATACACAAGAGGTTAAAGTACGTATCTGTGAGCAGCTTGTTGTAATATAAGCAGAAAGGATGTAAGTTTCGAATGAGTGGAGGTTTACAGACTTCGGCTACATGGCGGCGCTAATGTGTATGGTAACAAAGGTGGTGATCACGTCACAACAGCACACACAGTGTGTCGTATGGTATGCAAAGTTTTCCAGTATTACATGCATGCTACTGCCGCCACGCAGTTGAAGTTTGTAAACCTCCACTCATTCGAAACTTACATCCTTTCTGCTTATATTACAACAAGCTGCTCACAGATACGTACTTTAACCTCTTGTGTATAAAGGTTTACTTTTCTGACATCTCAAACGGATGACCCTGTACATAAGATCCCTTGGGTATCCCCAGATCATACAACTCAAAATCAGATTGAAATGGAGAACATTCTTATTATATGTGAGAAGTAAACATGGAGCAGACATTAGCAGTGATCACCGTTTTATAGTAGCCAGTTTTAGAGTGAAAATTATGGCTGCAAAGGAGAAATTTAACAAACAAAGCACAAAGTTTGACATTGGAAAACTACAGAGCAATAGTGAAAAATGGGACTTTAAGTTTCAACTTCAAAACAAATATCAAGAACTAGGGGAGCTGAATGGTGATGCGGTGGAACAACCCTGGGAAAAGGTGAAAAATACATTTACATTGGTATCAAAAGAAGTTTTGGGATATTGAAACCTTAAGATAAAGAATTGGATGTTAGAGAAAACTTGGAGGAAACACATTAAACAGAAGATAAATATGCGTAAAACTAGGAAAAAGAAAGCAGAATTACAAGAAGAATATAGGAAAATGTTTCATGAAATGAAATATAGTGCGTGAGCCGACCGTAGAAAATGGACCAGTGAGTTAGCCAGGAAGGCAGAAAAAGCAGTAAATGAGGGACATATGAAGGAAGTATACCAAATTACAAAGACCTTGTCTCAAAAGAAAACCACACGAAATCGCCCAGTGAGAAATAAAGATGGAGTACTCCTTACAAATAAGGAAAATCAGCTCAATAGAAGGAAAGAACATTTTTCAGAAGTATTGAACCAAGCTATAGAAGGGACAGAAGATTTGCTTGAAATACCGAAGAAATGCCAGAATATGAAATAGATGATGAAATAACTACCAAAGAACCAACAAAAGAAGAAATCAAAAAGCACGGAGAGAACAAAAGAGTGGTAAAGCACCTGGAATTGATAACATTCCACCGGAAATTCTCAAGGAAGACATGGAGATGACAATAGGACCTCCCGATAGCACAGTGGTAGTGTCATCACCTTGTAATCAAAGGGTCCCAGGTTCGATACCCGGTGGAGGCACACATTGGTTCGGATCCCACTTTAAATCTTCAAGCCGGTTTGAAGTACACGTGTACGGACCCTCATAGTGCATCTAGAGGCGGTTTGACATACATGTATACGTCTAGTGTAGTGGTGACGAAATGATGCATATTCTGCCATTTGTTGTTTTCCCACATGAACAAAAACACATGTAACTCAAGAGTAGACTGCAATGTGCTGCTATCTGTTGGTTTTCCTTCCAATTACATGAAATTAGGTGTGATTGCATTACTTTATTACGTAAAAAAAACAGCTGAGAAATGGCATTGCATGAGCGGGTAAAGGGCATTGAAGCAGACGAAATTTGTGCGATTTTAGAGGAAAGTGACAGTGAAGGTTCAATTTATTCATTTCTATCTACAAGTGAAAGTAAGTAAACTATGCAGAACAGGAAGTAGATAGTGTCAGTGATAGCGAAAGCGAATTAGATGGCATTACATCCTCACCTGTTGAGTCATCGAATGTAACCTGGAACTGGAAAGAAGTTGACGACTCTTTCAAAGCAAATAAACTTGAATTTTGTGGATTGTGCGGACCAAAAAAGCAGTCAATAATGTTCTTGATGACTTTTTGTTGCTTTTTGACAAAGAAGTTGTAGATACCATTGTCAGAGAAACTAACTTACATGCCGACACGTATATTCAACAATGCACATTGAAACCACGTTCACGAATGTGCAAATGGCAACCAGTTACCGTGGAAGAAATATATCTTGTTCTGAGAATATTTATGCTTATGGGAAAAGAAAGGAAAGTATTTATTGGTGATCAGATTGTGAAGTAGGACTGTGTTTCGAAGCATGTTTTAAACTGTACCACACAACATTGGACTTCTAACTAACAAGAACACAAGACAGGAGGAGAACTTTGTAAGCGCAACATGTAAGTTTTTATTTTTATTATTATTTTTGTTATTATAGTATAAATGTCAATATTTATACATTTCTGTGTAGTGTGAAGTTTCATTTACAAGTCCTGAAAATTTCATTGTAATTGAGCAAATGGTTTTTAAGGTATGTTTAATTTTGTGACATTATGCGAAAATTGCTGTTTTGGTGATTTAAAATTACCGCCTCTCGCAGCGGCTGATGGGTATTTAACTCCCGGCTTGAAGGGTTAAATTGTAGGTCCAGTCCCGATTAGCCTTACAGTGCACAAAGTGGACTTAAAACACCAAATCAACCATGGAGATGACAATAGAAATATTACAACCACTTTTTGCAAAAATATGGAAAACAAAATCAATACCAGAAGATTGGAAAAGAGGCCTACGAGTAAAAATACATAAAAAGGGAAATATTCCAACTGTAATAATTGGAGAGGCATAACACTACTTTCAGTTTCTAGCAAAGTTCTAAGTAGAATTATTTTAAACCAAATTAAACAATGTGTTGAGAAAAAGATCCGGAGAGAACAAACAGGCTTTTGAAGCAACTGTTCCTATATTGATCAGATAAATACATTGTGTATTATTATAACAGAGTATGGAATACTTCTCTGATCTGTACCTTATATTTGTGGACTTCCAGAAAGCATTTGATTCTGTAAATTGAATTAAAATGTAGACAATTGTAAAGGAATATGGCATTCCAGCATATATGATTGATCCTATTAAAAACTACTATGATGGTTCCACATGCCAAGTTGTGCATGAGGGAATACTTACAGATCCAATACCAGTTATTTCAGGAGTAAGGCAAGGATGTATTATATCACCAACAATATTTCTGATGGTAAATGATAAAGTAATAAAGTGGGTAACAGAAGGAAAAAGGAGAGGTATAAATTGGAGTCTCACAAAACAGCTAGAAGACTTGGACTTTGCAGATGATATTTGTCTGCTATCTCACACATACTATAATATGGAAAAGAAACTAGGAGATTTGAATAAGGAAGGGAAAAGAGTTGGTTTAAAGATTAATAGTACAAAAATGAAATCATTAAGAACAAATGTAAAAAAGATGGAAAACTTCCACTTGAATAAGGAAAATATTGAAGAGGTTAAGGAGTTTACATATCTGGGGAGTTTGGTGACAAATACAGGGGGAACAGAAGAAGATGTTAGATTAAGAATTAGGAAATCAAATGTGTCATTTATTCAGCTATATAAAGTTTGGAAAGCTGGAGAAATTTCAGTAAGAACTAAGCTGCAAATTTTTAGAACTAATGTGAAGTCAGTTCTCCTTTATGGATGTGAAACTTGGAAAGTAACAAAGAAAATTACTAAAGACTTCCAGACATTCATAAATAGATACCTAAGGAAACTTCTAGGAATATATTGGCCAGATATTATCTCAAATGAAGACCTATGGAAATGTACACAACAGCAACCGGTGCCAACATAGATCAAAAGAAGAAAGTGGAAGTGGATTGGCCACATATTGAGAAAAGATCCATCGGCAATAGATAGACAAGCATTGAGCTGGAACCCACAAGGACAACATAGGAGAGGATTGCCAAGAATGAGATGGAGAAGGAAAATAGAGCAAGAAATATGGGAAGCAGGAAAGACCTGGAATGAGATAAGGAAGATGGCTGGAAGCAGAGTCCCTTGGTAATGCATTGTTGAGGCCCTATGCTCTGCAGCAGAGTAACAGGAAATAAGTCAATTAAGTCATATTAATTGATTGCTCAGCTCTATTTGGATCAATTTAGAACTAACTAACACATTTTCAGCATACTGATGTCCTTTGGAATTTTTATGTTCATATATTTTTTTCTTTTCTTTCTTTTTGTTGTTGTTTCTTAAAGAGTGTTATTGGGAATTTTTGTCTTTACCGAAAGACGAAATTAAGCACTGAGCCCATTATGATGCTACTTGCATTGAAATTATTTTATTTGTGTTTATCAATTTTACTTGTTGACATGAACTGCACCCTATATTGTTGTGTTTTGTAATAAGCCAACGATATTCATTTTGTTTTTTAGAACATATTTCAAATGCCCAACAATTAGGAATTAGAAAATTACTAACATGGTCACTGTTAAACTCATCACTATTGTGAGTTTTAAATTTCTTGTGGGAAGAGTAGGTATATGCCGAAGCCAATTACAGATGTATAAAAATCGGCAGAAATTGGCATATCGGCATCGGTATCGGCATCGGCAAAAATCCGATATTTAAACCTGTACAAATTATACTATATATTATATTTTAGTTTTGTAATATTTATTGAAAATTAGGTTATGATCCATCATTGTTGTAGAGTTTTTGTAATAAAATTATTGCAAACTCTCATTCAGAGGATCAACCTAACTCAAAATCAGAAATAAAACAGTACATTGCTGAACCAGGATCTGCTGTTGTATTGGAAATTCAAAAATGAGTATTCAAACCTGAAACAAGTGCTGAGAAAATACTTGAGCCATATCTGCTGCATCAGTATTCAGTGATTGAGTGTTCAGTGTTGCTGAACAGATTTGCGATAAGAGAAGAAGTAGGTTACTTACTGAAGTGCTTCCAAATCTCGTATTCCTGAAGTTGAATCTGGTAGCAGTAAATTTCCAGCATTAAGAACAGGAATTCATTTTGCATTTCAAAACTGCTTGTGTACTAATGTAAAATCTCTTGAGAATCCATGTTCTTCTTAAAGATTCACATAACCACTTTTGTAGATGCAAATGTACATTCGTATTTCCTGAGAATATATAACAGTTGGGCTGAAAAGTTCGTAGGCTGACTCATAGATGGCGTTACTAGAATTAAATCCATGTGATTTTTACTTAGTACTAACCTTCAAAAGATACGTGTATACATTTCACAGCTGCCGGATAATTAGTTCGTGAGATATAGCATTGTGAGTGAAGCAGCTTTTGTTATTGTGAAAAAATGGATAAAAGAGAATTTCATGTGTTAATAAAGCATTGCTTTTTGGCGAAAAAAAATACTCTTGAAGCCAAGGCTTGGCTTGATAAACCTTATTCGGACTCTGCACCAGGAAAATCAACCATTGAGAAGTGGTTTGCTAAGTTTAAACGAGGCGAAATGAGCATCGAAGACGATGCACGCAGTGGACGCCCCAAAGAGGCTGTTACCGACGAAAACATCAAAAAAGTCCACAAAATAATTTTAAATGATCGTAAAGTGAAGTTGATCGAGATAGCTGAGACTTTAAAAATATCAAAGGAACATGTTGGACATATTGTGCATGAATATTTGAACATGCGAAAGCTGTGTGCAAAATGGGTGCCGCGCGTGCTCACAATCGATCAAAAGCAACAACGTTTTGATGATTCGGAGCAATGTTTAGCGATATTCAACCGTAATAAAATTGCTTCCCCATCCACCATATTCTCCAGATCTGGCCCCCAGTGACTTTTTCCTGTTTGCAGACGTTAAAAGAATGCTCACTGGAAAGAAATTTAGCACTGATGAAGAGGTAATCGCCGAAACTGAGGCCTATTTTGAGGCTAAAGAGAAATCGTACTAAAAAAATGGCATCGAAAAATTGTATGACCACTATAATCGTTGTATCGCCCTCGAAGGCAACTATATTGAATAATAAAATCGAATTTTGTCAAAAAAATATTTTTTACTATGTTAGCCTAACAACTTTTCAGCCCAACTGTTATGTATATACATATGATATGCAATACAAATGTACATACCAAATTTATTTTTGTCATGCTGAAAATAACATCCCATTTCTGTATAATAATCTTATGTATCAGAAGCAGTTAAATATCGGCATCGGTATCAGTTCCAAAAATTATCGGTGAGTACATCGGCATCAGTAAATTTTCAGCTTCATCACATCCCTAGGGAAGAGCCTATTCACCGCAACCGAAGTCAGAATTTTTTTTACTAGTTATGCATTTAGCACTTTGAGGTTCAACTTTAGTTGTATCGTGTTTGGAAGGTGTCAATTTTAGCCACAAATCTGAACTCATTTTTTACTTGTGACACTCACACGCAAAATGAATATGGCACACAAGTCAGCCTGTGATACCAACTGGATGAGAAACATACAGTACAATAACAACTTAAAGCATTTGTTTTTACACTTCAATCGACAACAACATGAATTGAGATCAGAACTGAAAATGTGTGTTGGCAGTTATGATAATTAAAAGGATAAACCACATGACTACATTTTGCGAATATTTTGAATAATTTTGATCAACCAAACCAAATAATTGTTAGGGACAATCAGTTCATGGCTATAATTTTAATTCTCCTATGCAAAAAGCGAAGTATTTTTTATCTATTGTTGCATTTCTCATGATATATGATCAACAAGGAGCACTCTGCTATGGATGACAGGGTGTGGAAGAGTGTAGAGTGCTAAATGGTACAACTCAAATGTGCAAGAAAGAGAGAGAGAGAGAAAGAAAGAAATGAGCGATTACAATGGCCAACAGGCCAACAGGCCATTGAGTAGCTAATTGGTGATGAGCTCCAATAAATAAGTGCCAATTTTAAGAATTTATTGCACTTATGCTTTTTGGCAACTTAATTTACTACCGGTATGACATAATGGCTCATATCAGCCCAATTTGATCACTGATTTTAGGTCATTTTTTAATAATTTCAAGTTCATTGTACAGGTAATTTTTTAGGACATCAACTTCCGAGCCCTAGTGATGTTCAAGCTATGCTTCCTATCTGTTTTCTGCACCTATCACATTGCATCGGATTGTCTGCTGAAATTGAAATATTTGTCTTGAATTTAAGATATACAACTCTGGGAGGGAACTAATGTTATTACCAAGAATCTAAACAAATATTTCATAAAAGGCTTTTCACCTTCTGAAAAAGAAAAATTCTGCTTTGGTTTGAAATCAATCTTGCGACTCCTGTCACACAAGTTGAGCATGCTACAACTACACCGCAGATGCCACTAATGCTGAACATACAGTTTGAAGAATGATAGTCCACCTCCAGGTGGACCACTAGTGAGTGCAGTGTTTCCAAACTTACAACAGTTTCTCAGGTTCCAATTTTAACATGCCGAATCGCAAGCATTCTCTAAAATTATTTGTCATACCTAACTTTTCTGTTTTGTTCTCTATAGTATGTTGAGTGAATACAGTTTCTGACTTCATGTTAAACCAAACATGTAAATCTTTTATCTCAGTGTTTTTTTGTCCAGTAAAAGGACGTATGGTAAAGTTGGCTAGGCCTATTCTCTGCTGGTGCACAAGAGCTATGTTGCCATGTTAACGATTTCTGTACTTGGCAATATTTCAGGATGGCCAGGTAAGAATTGGAGAAGTGTCCATACATCAAAATAATGGAACCCTATCACAATTATAATATTTACATATTGTGTTAGGAGTTGCTACTCTTTCTTCATATTCTAGAGGATACCAGAAGAATTGTATTTATAATTACTTTTAATTCCATTTATATCTTGCATATTTTTTAGGTTTGTATTTAATGCATATAAATTATCAGTCTAGTCAGACAGACTTGCAATAATTTTTTAAAACTATCACCAACTCACCTGGCAGTGTATGGAACAGTAGAACACATGCATACATGCAGAACAGATCAACTCTGCTGGTTTCTGACACAGAATGCACTTCGCTGCGGTTATCACTCGATTCTGCAAAGAAAATTACAGACACTGTGAATGCAAGCATGCATTTTGGCACTAACACATAAATGCAATGCTTATAAAAAATGAATAGTGTAGAAAATTTGCAAAAATTGTAATTATTCATCATATCTCTGTTTCATCAATTCATTGCACGACCAATATAAGGTAGGTAAAAAGGTATGAAAAGAATGAAATGTGGAAGACTAGAATATTAATCACAAAATTACATTCTTGTAGTTTATTACACCATTGCACATTCGCATTAAAATTTAATTAAAATTAGAAATTCATTCATGTTATGCAAGGAAATCAAGATATATATATATATATATATATATATATATATATATATATATATATATATATGCAGAGACCCAGAACATGGACACCCGCTCATGGAAACCTACAACATCTCTAGGGTTCTGTCATGCTGACCACCCATCACCCCGTAACTGGTTATGATCCCCCACCTCTGTTGAGGCATGTGGGAGTGAGACTGGCACATACCAACTAGATATTTATTTTATTTGAACACATTCAGCATTTGTTGTTCAAATTAAAATTTGTACAAAATTTATAAACTCAAAAAAGCACAGCAATGTACACATTTTTAAGAAACAATTTTGTAAACTACATTTCACATTATTGTGTAATACATAAATATGTAAGAGAGCTCTTAGTAACCTTTTAAACAAATTGTAAATAAAGAGTCTACAGAAAGAACAGTCGAATGAAAATACATAGCTACTTTTGTACTTTTTGTACAAGGGAACAAACATATTGTGTAACTCGCTTTGTACAGGATACCAGATTTTCTTGTCTACCAGAAGGAGGAAGGGGAGAGAAACTCCAGCATCTTTCGATAAATAACATTTCCCATGTTTCTTTGTCTATTTTTATTCTTTTCTTCAGCCTCCCTTTCGACTTGGCAGTCAATTTTAGGTGACTGTAAGCACTAAGCATATAATTGATTAGAAAATATGACATCACATGAGCTACAAATTTTTCTACATCATGTTTCAGACATCAAAAAAAAGGATCAAGATAGGAAAAAAATACCGAAATATGTTGATTTATGTCAAGTAAATTAGCAAATATGTAAAATATGCAATATCCTGGAAAATATGTGAAAATATGTAACATAGAACTTATGCAAAATCATGTCAGTTATATAATTTGTTGACATTATCCTGTTCAAGCTATGTATCTACAAAGGAATAGAATGTGTAATTACATACAAATTTGAGCTCTAGTTATTACCTTTGAATTGGATGAAAATAAATGCACCTGCTCTACCTCACTAATGCCTCAGTCAAAGGGACCAAATTACTGTTTTAACTGATGAAAATTACCAGCAAGATTAACCGAATTATTTACTGAACATCAATAAATTAGCATTTTCACCTTTATACATGTGAACCATGTGGGAGCAATTAATGCATAATTCCTTGAAAACTAATACTCCTAATATATCAGTAATGTCTATTTTGTTTATTTGTATATGTATGAGAGTATGGCATACCTGAATCAACAAACATGACAGTCATTTTTTCTATTTATAATAAACGCTTTATGAAAAAAATATCCTTGTTTCATTAAAAAATATATGCAACATTACTGAAAACATGGCACATGACTCTGATTTTACTTTTCAATAACCGTTTCTTGCCTTGCGTTGCTTTTTGATTTACAACTGTGATAATGATGAAAATAACCCCAATAGCAAAATGTCTACAATTGGAATAATGCCAGCAAAACAGATGCTAATGATGCACTTCAGGCTATATTGGCATGTCACCTCTGGTCTACAACAAAGAACAAGAAGAACTTTGTTATTGAGCTCTACCAACCTGCAACTTAGCCTTTTGGCATCTTTATGACAGAGGAAGCTTGGGCCAGAAGAAAGATGTCAAGGAGAAGCTGGGGTCAGGAACATTTCTTAGATGAAAATAAATTTCTCCTTCTATAATTGCATAGGTTTATTTTATTTTTTATTTTTTTTACTGTTTGCTTTATTATTATTTTTTCTGGAGATGCAGCAATTCGGGGGCTAGGTGGGCCTCTCCATTTTTAAAACTTCCTCAATGCTATGTTTTAGAAAAATTACATGCATAATTGATGCATTTCTTTTTCAAAATTGGAAAATTGAGATTACATGCTCCCAATGACTGTCTTTTGTTATGATTTCCTGCAAGTTTGGTGCATTCAGCATCCATATGTGTAGCATCCATGAAGATGTAAGATGGTGTCAAGTTAATGTATTCGTGCTGCTGTGCTCCTGGAAAAACTTGAAATTAGTGTGGAAAAAACTCTGAAAACCTGCCACACATACCACACATACTATCATAAATAACTCGGAAGATAGTTTAGATGAAAAACAGGTAAAAGTAAGGTGTAAGACAAGGAAAAATCACAAAAATGGTGGTTTGCTACGATTGTGAAAAAGTTAAGTGGGAATTAGGAAAACTATAACTTGAACTGCAAACGAAAAGTGAAATTATAAGAATTGTCGAAGAAGATAAATTAGAACTGTTAAAAGGAAGAAGAGAAGAAACAAAAAAAATGGTGGCACATGGTCAGATGTGGTAAAAAGAAGCATAAGGAGGAAATGAACCTCCACAAACTATGTAGGCAATCATGGTGTATCAACTACTTTCTCCTATCAAAACCCATATGAAGTGCTAATGGATGGAGAAGTAAGCCCCCAAACAAATGCATTGGTCTTTCATCAAATTCAATTATAAACGTAAAAAAATTGCAAACCAAACAGAGAAGTAAAATAATTTAGGGAAAAACAAAGAAACACTATGCTTGCAAAACCACAATTTTAAACACAAAAACCAGCAATGCAGAGTAGTCGAACTTTATAGAAACAGACCTGAGGAACAAACTTTCGGGAAGAAGAAAAATACTAATTTTCACCGATAGTCATGGACATAGCCCCAAAAATAAACCAAAACATGAAAAACATAATTTGCAATGACAGAGTTAAACCTAATGCAAGGATGGAAAATGTCATAGGAACAACAGTCAGGGAAGTAAAAGAGTCAGGAACGAAAGATCATGTCATCATAATTGGTGGCACAAATGACGTTTCAAAAAATAATGGTGATGCTATCATTCAAAATCTGTTAACTACCTTATCAAAAGTAACGCACACAAATGTCATTGTTGCTGACATTCCCCACCGAAATGAGTTGATCGAAAACTTGTGTGTAAATTTGGAAATAAAAAATGTAAACGTAAAGGTAAGAAAAGTATGTAAATCTTACAAAAATGTCAACATTTTGGATCTACACTCCATAGATATAAAATTCTACACACAATATGGATTACACTTCAACAATAAAGGAAAAAACTACATCAGTCAGAAGATCATGGATCTCACAAATCAAGGCCAAACAGTCAGTTGCAATATCCCACTACCTTGGAAACTGAGTGATCAAACCTTACATGGTGAAATTATGAGAAATGAAAATGACCGTAGTGATCACAGTGCTAAATGCATAAATAGTGTTGAGTATCAGTGTCCCACCAATCTAAGTTCAACCCCCCATCCCTCCCATGAAGTCCTGCTACCCAACATTACAGAAGAAAGTGAAAGTGAATACAAAAATCATGAAGAGTGTGGACAATGTTAAAAATAATAATAAAGTCTCAGATAAATGCAGTGCCCATATTGTTGATAGTGATATAAAAATGGGTAATTTTCAAAGGAATGATTCAACTGTAAGAGTAGATGATAATGATTCCACCGATATAACATATGATCATAAAGATTTGTGTACTGACAGGGTTAGACACTCTGACAGGAAAAAAATAAAATCTTGTGCAATCGAAGCACTGATTTTCTATGGTAAAATCAAACAGTCCCCAACTAGTTTCTGCAGACAAAGTAATCAGTTTACAAAATCTGAATGCCACATACAGTCAATATAAACAAAAATGAATAACTTTTTATCTCGGAAAACAAAAATATATTTAGGTTAATGAGTCAAAATTTTCAGTCATTAAGGATCAAGATCCATGAGCTGGAACTGATTCTTGGATCCTTCAAAAAAGTCCCACATATAATCTGTGCCACTGAACATTGGTTGAGAGAAGAAGAGGTTTGTGTATGTGGGCACCTCCCCCAAAATGTACAAAATTTTCATTTCAATCAATTAAACAATATGACACTGCTACTACATTAGTTTAACAGTCACGAGACAGTCTGATATGATATGATATGATATGATTCATTTCCATCCACTTGATCTTATAAGTACAAATAGCACTATGATATGGGATAGGTTAATTACATGTATGATTTTGAGTACAAAGGAATTAACACATACTTATGCATATTAAAAAGTATAAAAGAGTATGGAGTAACTTAAAAAATAGAAGAAAAATCAAAGGTTATGGCTATTAGTGAACATAAAAATAGAAGAAAAATCAAAGGTTATGTCTATTAATGAAAAATATGATCCAAGTACTCCTCTGTGCTATAAAACAAATACTTCATAAGCAAGCATTTTACTGTTATTTTAAATTTGGTTGGATTATGATTCTTGAATTCCTCTGGCAGCTTGTTATAGTTTTACACCTTGAAATCCTAGACCACTATGTGTTTTGGATGTGCGGACAGTAAAAAGGTGGAGGGAGCTATGCGTACAAGTGCTGTACTTGTGTGTCCAGATTTTTTGAGATTTTAGAATTTGTATGAATAAAGTACAACGTTTCTAATATGTAAAAACATGGAAGAGGTAATATTTGAAATTCATTGAAAATTTGTTTTGTTGGGTTTGAGAGGGATACATTCTTCATAATTTTTAATATGCGTTTTTGCAAAATAAAAATTTTCTGCATTTTGGGTGAGCTGCCCCAGAAAGAGACACCATATGTAAGTACAGGTTGAATCTGTCCAAAATATACTGTCCTTAAATCATTCAAAGATAAAACATTTCTCAAAATTCTCATCATGTAGCAGAGCCTGCTTAACTTTTGAGTTAAATTAGTAATTTTCGTGTCCCAAGACAGGTTTGTGTCTATCCATACTCCTAAGAATTTTATTGCATTGCATACTTTGACGACTTCATTCTTAATAATTACATTTAATTTTTTTATTTGTTTTTCTGGATTAAAATTTATTAGAACTGTTTTATTAACATTCAGGGAAAGCTTGTTGTTGTTTAGCCAGGTGTTTAGTTGTGTTGTTGTTGAAATGGAATTCTTTTGAAGTTGCTCATATTCCAGGATTTTTACTATGATATTTGTATCATCCACAAAAAGTATTGTTTGAGACACTGATAAGGTTTCTGGAAGATCATTTATGTAGAGTAAAAATAAAACTGGTCCAAGAATTGAGCCTTGCAGTACACCTGTATTGAGGAACAATTGGTCTTATTTGATTTTGTTAATATCTACATACTGACATCTGTCTTTTAATAAGAAGTGAACCATTTTTTTGCTAAACCTCTGATTCCTTAATGGTCCATTTTATCTAGTAAAATGTCATGCTGAACTAAATCAAATGCTTTGGTAAAATTTAAAAATAATCCATGGACATGCATTTATTTGTCTCTCGATTATAGTATGTTATTTGTAAATTCAAAAATAGCTTCTGATATTGATTTACTTTTTTGGTATCCATATTGATGTTTGGATAAAATGTCGTATGTTTCTAAGAAAGTTACTAATCTATTTAGCATAATTTTCTCTATTACTTTAGAGAAGACTGACAAAAGAGAAATTGGAATATAGTTTGAGCATTCTTCTTTGCCTTTCTTGAATAATGATCTCACTTTTGCTATTTTGTACTCACTAGGAAAAATACCTGTTTCTAAAGATGTGTTGCAAATACTTACTAGTAGTTGTAAAATACTATTCACACATTTTTTTTAGTAGAGAACTTGAAAATTCATCTGGCCCTGATGAATACTTATTTTTTAAATTTATAATTACCTTCTCGACTTCTCCCTCAGTTACTGGTGTGAGAAACATAGTGTTTGTGTTTCGGGGACTGTTGAAATATGTTCTTAATCTAGGTGTAGAGATTACTGCATTTTTATTTACGGTATTGGGAATGTTCACAAAGTATGTATTAAAAATTTGCGCTACATCAAGGGGATTGCTTATTTTCTCTCCATCAGCCATTATTTCTATTTTTTCATTCACGTTCTTTCATTTCTTACCAGTTTCATCATTAACAATTTCCCATAGTTTCTTTGATTTATTTGCAGATTTGCGAATTTTATCTGCAGTGGCCAATTTCTTAGCATTGTTTATTACCTTCCTGAGAATAATTACATATTTTTTGAGTGGTCTTTAAGTATAGGATTCTTGTTTTTCTGGATTTCTTTATATAACTTTCTTTTTGTTTCACAGGTTTTTTTTTAACCCTTTAGTTATCCAGGAAATTGATTTTTTTTTTATTTAGGGGATGTCTGTATGTTTTGTATGGAAATGGTACTTCAAAATGATATTTTACTGTCTTTGTGAATAAGCTTACTTTTACTTTTATGATCAATACATGTTTTACTTGTTGGTGTTATCCTTTTTTGTGAATTTATTGTTGCAATCAAATTATGGGAGGTTTGAATTGTATTTAGTTCATTTTTTTCCGGACTGTGTTTTAAAAAATCTATGTTTATATTGCCCATCACTATAATGGGTCATTCAAAATTGAATTCTATGCTCAAACTATCGGCCAATTTCTCTTTTGTCTGTCTTCTCTAAAGTAATAGAAAAAAATATGCTAAATAAATTAGTAACTTTCTTAGAAAAATACAAAATTTTATCCAAACATCAATTTGGATACCAAAAAAGTAAATGAATATCAGAAGCTATTTTCGAATTTACAAATAACATACTAAAATCGACAGACAAAAAAATGCATGTGTATGGATTATTTTTAAATTTTACCAAAGCATTTGATTTGGTACAGCATGAGATTTTACTAGATAAAATGGACCATTATGGAATCAAAGGTTTAGCAAAAAAAGAAAAAAATGGTTCACTTATTATCTAAAACACAGATGTCAGAATGTAGATATTAACATAATCAAATCAGACCAATTGCTCCTCAAAACAGGTGTATCACAGGGTTCAATTCTAGGATCAGTTTTATTTTTACTTTACATAAATGATCTTCCTGAAATCTTATCAGAGCATCAAACAATACTTTTCGTGGATGATAAAAATATCATAGTAAAAATCCTGGAATATGAGCAACTTCAAAAAAATTCCGTTTCAACAATAACACAACTAAACACCTGGCTAGACAATAACAAGCTTTCCTTGAATGTTAATAAAACAGTTCTAATAAATTTTAATCCAGTAAAGCAAAAGAAAAACTTACATGTAATTATTAAGAATGAAGTCGTCAAAGTATGCAATGCAATAAAATTCTTAGGGCATGCAAATTACTAATTTCACTCAAAAGTTACGCAAGCTCTGCTACATGATGAGAATTTTGAGAAATGTTTTATCTTTGAATAATTTAAAGACAGTATATTTGGACAGATTCAACCAGTACTTACATATGGTATCCATAGGCGTAGCTATGGGGTGTGCCGGGTGTGCCTAGGCACACCCTAATGGGCTGCTTTATCAAAGAGAATTAAAGACAGATATTTCAATAAAAGATAAAATAAGCGGCATCTTTCTTTTGCCAGGACAAAATTATTAATAGTAGAGATTATTCGAAATATTGAACTCACTTTTTATCCCCGAATACCACCCCCCTTCCTCAATATTGGTCTAAAACTTACCTATATTTGTGGAAACATGTTATTTTCTTTACTGAATGCTTGAAATTAAAAACTGATATAATACATGGAAATAATATGTATAACAATAAGAACAATGTCACAGTAACATATTTGCTGCCAACAATCACCTTCCCCTCCATTCTCACAATCAACTAATTATTGTATGCTTTCTGTGGGGCAGAGAGCTTATCAGTAAACATTTTGACAATGCAACTATATTGTTGGAAGTTTATTTATCAACGTCGCTGGTGGCTGGTGTTTAAATCTATTTCCTGAACCGACTAGTTTACTTCGTTATAACTGTAGTTGTACTTGCTTTTTCGGATTCTGTTGCAAATTCGTCTCTCGGAATGATCGAAGGAGCCATTATTTGATGAAAATTGCCGCTTGTGGACGTGATATTTCGTTCGTGTAAACTTACCGTACTTTTTTTAAATAGTGAGTTTATGCTCTAAAAGAAGATGGGTCGTTTTGTCCTAAAATTGAAAAGAAACGAAGGTGGTTCCGATCGAAAGCAGACAGTTGAAAGTTCAAACGCCTGTGATAGTGCAAGTTGTAGTGGTATCGGTGAACTTGCAAATAACAAAATCATCCTGTTTCGATGCTCCTGACTCTGAACAAACACCAGGTAAGCCTATTAACATATCAGTAGATCCTTGTGACCCTGTGAATGCAATACCACATAACAGAACAGAATGTGATATAAGGGTGAAATTAGGACCCTACCAACCAAACCTGGTGGTTTACCCTAGAACTAGAATAGGTGGGAAAGAAAGGGCTTTTCAATCTAGCTAGTTTCACAGTTACAAATGGTTGGAATATAGTATAAGTGTTGACTCTGCAATTTGTTTTTTACTGCAGAGTTTTTGTTTCAAACAATGCATCAGTGAGAGGGCACCTTGATCAAGCATTCATTTCACGAGGTTTTAAAAACTGGCATAGAGCAAACGAATGTTTTCAAAGTCATGAAAAATCTAAAGAACACCAGCAAAGCTTAAGTTCCTGGTCAAACTACAATAAAAATAAACCAATTGACATCCAATTAAATGAGTGTATGAAGGCTTTTCTTTCAAAGCAAGAACAAACAACACTGCAAAATCGACAAATCATGGAGAGGCTAATAAACATAATTCTTTGTCTTACAAAAGGAGGCTGCCCATTGAGAGGTCATACTGAGATTAAAGAAGCATACAACAGGGGGTTATTTCTAGATGTAGTTGATTTAATTTCCAAATATGACCCCATTTTGAAAGAACACTTAGCGAACGGACCAAAAAATTGCACTTACTTAAATCCACAAATTCAGAATGATCTAATCCGCAGTTTGAAAAATGTTCTCGTAAGGAAGTTGAAAATGTAATTACTTGGTACAAACGTGTGCATTATCGCTGATGAAACAAGTGATTGAGGTCATCATGAACAGATTTCTATAGATTTTCGATTTTTTTATGTCATTAAAAAGTTACCTGTTGAGCATTTAGTGGCTCTTCATAAGTTATCTTCTGTAGATGCATAGACAATTTTTAATACATTAGCACTAGTAGTGTCAGAGTTTGGTGTTGATTGGCAAAATGTTCTTTTAGTTTGTTTGCTTTGATGAAGCCTGGGATACAATCTGGGGTGCAAATGAAATGCAAAGAAAAGAACAGTTCAATAATATACGTTCACTGCATTGCTCATTGTTTGAATCTTGTACTTGTGGACTCATACAACTTGTGACCCGAAAATAGACTAGTTTCAGATTTTTTCGGAACAATTCAATTCCTTTACTCTTTCATTGAAGGCATGCAGTTTCAAAAAAGTGTATGCCAGGAAATTGGTCTAAGTTAGAAACACTGAATTCTTTGTCAACAACGAGATGGGTGTGCCGTGCTGAAGCTCTTTCTGCAGTGAAAAGGAACTACTCTGCTATTATCTTGGCTTTGGAAGAAATCACTCAAAACAGTCAACAGGGTGATGCGAGAGCTAAAGAAAATGGACTAAAACAACAAGTCAGATCGTTTAAGTTTGTCTGTTGTCTCACAATCCTTTGTGCACACCCAAATATAAAGTTCTAGCTACGCCTATGATGGTATCTCTTTCTGGGGCAGTTCACTCAAAATGCAGAAAATTTTTATTTGGCAAAAACGGATATTAAAAATTATGAAGAATGCATCCCTCTCAAACCCAAAAAAAATTTTCAATGGATTTCAAATATTACCTCTTCCATGTTTGTACATATTAGAAACATTGCACTTAATTCATTCAAATTCTCAATTCTTTAAAAAAATCTGGACATACACAAGTATAGCACTCGTATGCATAACTCCCTCCACCTTTCTACTGTCCGCACATCCAAAACACATAGATTTCAAGGTGTAAATCTTTATAACAAGCTGCCAGAGGAATTCAAGAATCATAATCCAACTAAATTTAAAATGACAGTAAAGAGCTTGCTAATTATTTGTTTTATAGCACAAAGGAGTACTAAGATCATATTTTTCATTAATAGACATAAACTTTCATTTTTCTTCAATTTTTTTGTTACTCTATTTTATTTTTATTTTTAATAATAACATTTGATTTTTCTTCTATTTTTTATGTTATTTTATACTCTTTTATACTTTTTCATATGCTTAAGTATGTGTTAATTCCTTTGTACTAAAAATTATACATGTAATTTTATTGTATGCTCTTTCATACTTTTTAATATGCTTAAGTATGTGTTAATTCCTTTGTACTCTAAATTATACATGTAATTGACCTATCCCATATCATAGTGCTATTTGTACTCATATGATCAAATGGATGGAAATAAATCTTATCTTATTTTTTCTTATCTTCTATAAGAGATTTTCTGAAAATCTGTTCTGTAAAATGGCTTCACTGGCTCTTTCACCCTAAATGTGGATACATTTCACATCTGCTAAGAAGCCTGTTATTCTGAAGGAAAACAAAACAGATATCATTTGAATGGCATCTAAGGCAATTATTTATTTTCCTATGATTATTTTGTATAATCGTGAAGATAAGGATGAGTGAACACTCACAAAGAACACCGATGCCCAGGCTGAGATTCGAACCCGCAATCCCTGGCGTCAAAGCATGCTGTGCGGAGGTCACACAGAGTTTCTAAGCAATAAATGCGACTATTAAAATTTCGATGCCTGTCACCTTTACCATTTTTTTGATATTTTTAAATAGAATTGATGTTTAAATCTGAAGTGGGACAGCCAAGTTGTTTAACTTTTAATTTAATATCGTATAGTTCCTTGGAAAACGGTGTATGTAATAGTGCTCTAATCTGACTCATCTTTACTAACTACCCTTCCTTTCATACACCATCGGACACTTTCACTTCACTAAACAGAATAACACTGGACAATTAGAGACACCGAGTCGATCGGTATTCTCGCCTTGCTCTTTTTATAATTTGCAACCCCAGCACGGCAGACAGTACATCAATGATCAGTGTTACTAACAACTGAAATATGATTATCTGCTAAATGAACTGTAGATCTACAATTTTTAGAATTCAATGCAAGAAATTGAATTATATCTCCAAGTAAAATTCTTATACTGATAGATTTTCCATGTGATTTTTTACGAATATTAAAGTAAAAAATCCCCTGGTGATGCGAATTCCTTTTGATATTTAGGCAATTCTTTTGTACTTACAGTAAATATCTTCAATGTTGTCAAGGTCAGTTGCAACACATGAGTGTCTGTGTGCATGAGAGCAAGGGATATATCTTTTCTTAAGGAAGAAATCGATAACAAAAAAGTCTGGATGGCTCTTTAGACACATCTATCTAAATGGTTATATAAATTTGGGGAAGATATTACGTTCGTTCTTGCCAAGTATGCAGGAAAGTATCTTTCTCGCGAATTACTTCTCCAACAAGTATTACAAATCGGTCAGGATTAGTCACTTCTCTGTGAAGTTTGCAACTATGTCAACACAATGCGAAAGCTCTCGCATCATGCCACGACGCGACCTGGCTCGGTTGATTGTCTCATGGCTGCCACTGGGCTACCACTCCACCTCCTCGCTCATTGACTGCGCAGACTTTTTCATGCCTCTGCGCATGCCTCTGCATGCAGGCCAGACTATGCTGGCCCAGAGCAAGTGAGAGAAGAGCTGGGGATACGGTGAAGGAATTGAGGCGGCTGTAAGCTGGAACGCTTAGGAGATTCGAATCTCCTCATTCGTAAATGTATTAATTTAACTATATTTTGGCAAAGCAAGTGCTATTTCTTTTTCTGAAGGTAGAGCCATGGCACGGCGGCTCTCCCCTTAGAGCCGCCGCTGCCGTACACTATTGAAGGCTTTGCTAAGGTCTACGAGGACTAATATAACTGCACTCGTTCATCCATGAAATGAAGGAAGTAATCTACTACTTTTGTGAGTGCAGTGGCTGTACTATGTTTACTGCAAAAATCTGACTGTAATTCATTTTAATATATTGGTCGCATCAACAAATTTGGTGAGTTGCTGATACACTACTATTTCAATAATTTTGGAGACAACAGCCAGCAATCTTATTGGTCTAAGGTCATCAGGACTTTGAATATTCTTCTTCTTTGCTAGTGGGATTACGTGAGCTTCCTTCCATATGGAGGAAAATTCTCCAGTGCAGATAGAGAAATTGATGATTTGTGTTAGTGCAGGCAGTACAAAGGGAAGTGATAGCTTTAAAATTTTAACTGTGATTTTATCAGCTCCAGCTGCATTTGAGTGTATACTATGTATTGCCTTATATATGTCAACTTCTGCTATTGTTTTAATTGTGAAACATAAATCTGTGGTATTCTCATTCTTGTTTGTCATGAAGTAATTGTACTGTTTTTGGATAAGTGTTTCAGAAAATTGAGATTCTGTGTTACGCTAACAAAATGGTTGTTAATAACATCTGCATCCCTAAGATTAGATGGAAGAGCATAAATTTTATTTGTAGTTTTATCAACAATACCTAACTCTTTAATTTTTGCCAGGTACCATGTGTGTTCATATTTCTGCTGTTTACATGGGATGTGAAATATGCTTTATTTTTCTGCCTTGCAATTGATGTTGTGAAGTTACGGAGATCCTTGTAATGTAGCCAGTCATGTGGGTTATTTGTTCTTTTAAATTTAAGTAAGGCATTATCCCTAAGTTTCATTACTAGTTTTACATTATCTATGCATTTGAATTAAAATTGTTTATTTTCTCTTCTATATTATGGATAGATTTCAGCAATTTCCAATCTACAGCTTTCATATCATTTTCAAATTTATCACTATCAAAATTAGAAATGTCACGATATGTAACATATTTAATCTGCTTTATGGGCTTCTCACAAACCAATGATACATATGTGAGACAGTGATCAGTGGTACCTACAGGGTTTTCAACATTCAACCTGTGAACAACTTCAGTATTATCTATTGCTATGAAGTCTAAGAGTGTCTTACTATTTGCTGTGATTCGAGTGGGTTTGTCGATTATTTGAGTCAGGCCAAATGTGTTAAAAATTGCTTTTAAATACATAGTGTCTGATTCATTGCATCACCCAGCAGCAAGAGGGTGTCTACACAAGGGTATAGCTCAGAGAGTAGATTTTCTACAATGAAGAGTTTTGTGTACGCTATGTTTGGTGCTCTATATATAATACACACATCTATCTTTTACTAGTATTATTTGCAATAATACTGATATATTCAACATCACTGTCATTGTCCAAGTCACTATAACTTACAATGCGAAAGCTCAGTTCTGTTTTCATGTAAATGGAAATGCCCCCTCCGGTTTTATGCACCCAATCATTTTTCACGATCTGATACCCTGGTAGGTTGATAGATGTCATTGACATGTAGGCATCTGTCCAGGTTTTAGAGATTGCAATAATATCAAAATTGTGCAGTAAAGTAACACACTGTAGTTCATCAATTTTTGGGACAAGAGACCGCACATTACAATGAGCAATGCTAAAATTACCACTTGGCTGGTTTAGACACTCTAGATTTGTCATTTTACCTTTTAGATTAAAGAAGCATTTGCTTTCTTTTGTAGTTTTTCTTTCACTTTTGTTACGACTTACCATAAAAAATCTTCATTCCATTTTTGGGGCACTCGCTTTACCTTTCTGAGGATATTAATGTACGTGGAGTATTTATCTTTGATCTCTGAACTTTTTCTACATCACTACCACCATTAACACCATTGCATGCATCTGGCTTTTTATTATATTTTTCCATATAACTATCACGATCATCACCACTGCCTGCATCTGGCATATTTTGGAACATTTCTGTATCACTATCAGCACTGTTTCATGTAATTAGCACTGTGTTGTAGTATTTCACATTCACTGTAGAGGGAGTTTGTTTCCAAAGGAGAGAGCTGGTAGAACACTCTGTACAATCTTCATTAACTATATCCATGATCCTTTGACAAATGCGATGTTTTCCTCTTCTGTTAAAGTGTAAGCTGTGATGTGTGTGGAGTGCCATGTCCATTGAGTTTTGATCCAAAAGTTTGATATTTTTGAAGGCTTTCCATACTTTCTCTAATTTCCTGTTTACTTTGGTAATTTCTGAATTTACACATGAGCTCTTCATTAAGTCATGGCAGTGGGGAATATTTGCAATGATTATGTTAGTGTGATTTAGCCTTTGCAGAGTATTTAACAGATTTGGGATGATTGCATCTGCGTTACTTTTTGAGATGTCATTTGTACCACTTGATCCTTTGCACCCAGCATTTTTGCATCTTCAACTATTGTTTTTGTGACCTCTTCAGTCCTTGCACTACGTATCACAATAGCACTGCAGAGTATGGTTGGTGTAAGTCCATGTATTTCTTTTGAACTTGTATTCAGTTACTGCCACCATAGGCGTAGCTACGGGGTGTGCCAGGTGTGCCTAGGCACACCCTAATGGGCTGCTATATCAAAGAGAATTAAAGACAGATATTTCAATAAAAGAGAAAATAAGCGGCAGTTTGTAAGAAGTTGAAAATGTCATTACTTGATACAAACGTGTGCATTATCGCTGATGAAACGAGTGTATATAGTTTTTCGATTTTTTGATGTCATTGGAGAAAGAAGATATTTACTGAATTATACTCTGTATTGCAGCACTTTTCTTCTATGCCTGTCACAAACTGCACGTGTGAGAGAGATTTCTCCAAGCTTACCCAAGTTAAAACTAAATTAAGAGCAACTCAGAAGCAGGATAGATTGGAAGCCCTGCTCTTGCTATTTGTGGAACAGGAAAACGCTTAGTCTATTGATGTAAATGAAGTTATTGATGAGTTTATGAACATTGTACCTTTTGACAGATGTCTCTTGTTATAGATGACGTGTATTTTGATGTTATTTGTTTGTAACATTTATGAACATTTTGTGTGTGTGAAATTCCAATGCAATTTGATTTTTTTCTACTACATATATTCAGAAATTTTCAACACTGTCATTTAGTGAATTTATATTCGTTTACAAACATCAGTGGAGTTAAAGAGCCAAGTGATTGTGTTGCAAAATATGCTATTAAAAAGGTACAATACCTCATTTTCTTTCTTTGTGCACACCCAAATATAAAGTTCTAGCTACGCCTATGACTGCCACTTTTGGTCATGATGAGAATGAATGATAACTGGATGAAATTCATGAAGGGAAACACTCACAAGATACCCATGCCCATGTCAGGAGTCAAAACCTGGGACTGATGTGGCAAGATTATGCATCCAGTACTTATGCACTGAGACTGTCATATTCTCAAACTGTCATGTTCAAAGTTAATATTATTTATGTTATTGATGTTGTTTTTAACTTATGCATGTTTGTTTTATAGATATTGTTATAATCATCTTATCACGCTGTATAAAATACAAGAAATGAAATTGATGTAACCATAGCAACGAGAAATAATAAGTACTAAAATTGGTGATGGAAGTTGTGAGATTTTCTGCGCCTGTATTGTATTTATTTTAAATATAACGGTTATCGTTAATTACGCAATTTTATTTGCATTGATAATTGTTCTGCAAGTTTAAGCGCAGCGACGGTTATCAAGAGTGGCGACCCAGAAGCCAGGATTGTTCAAAAAGTGAGCAATCTTCTGACAGTGGTAAGAATGTCTGTTGTAATGGAACAGAATTTTTGTCATATGCTGAAGTAAGACTTACGTCACAATCTTCAGTGTGCTCGTATAACGTAACTTCTTAAGTGAATCGTCATATGTGTGAAGATCACAATGGCTGATAAGTTAAAGCAAAGTAAATCTAAATCGTCGCGTAAAGAAACAAACATTCAGGCTAATACAATGACTACTTACTTTGATGCTGATAATCCCGTAGTCGCTTCGAGTAATGCGAATACTACAGAACATGATGTTTGTTCTACAAAACCCGACAAATTATCTTGTTGTAATGATCCTGACAATGATTTGAGATATGTTCAGTGTACACAGTGCTCGTCATGGCATCACATATCTTGTCTCAAACTTACAGTCACTCACTGGACAATTTATTCGACTACACTAGAAAATTATTATTGTAAAGATTGCAAACCAGATTATGATCCTTTTAGTTTGCCAGCTTATCTAGAAACTCTTAACCCGAATTTTGGTGATTTGTTAAGTACTGTTAAGAGTATTCAATTGCTTATGGTCGCTTCTAATGAAGACCTCAAGACGAAACTAGAACAGTCTAATGCTGAAATGAAATCGCAGTTAGAACAGTCTAATGCTGAAATGAAATCGCAGTTAGAACAGTCTAATGCTGAAATGAAATCGCAGTTAGAACAGTCTAATGCTGAAATGAAATATCAGTTAGAAAATTCTATGAAATCACAGTTAGAACAGTCTAATGCTGAAATGAAATCTCAGTTAGAAAATTCTATGAAATCACAGTTAGAACAGTCTAATGCTGAAATGAAATTGCAGTTAGAACAGTCTAACGAAGAACTAAAAACCCGAATGGATCTTGCTAACCAAGATATGAAATTACAGTTACAGCAATCTAATCAAGAATTTGCAGAGTTTAATGAGAATATTAAGTCTCAGTTTGAACAATTGGAATTGGATATTTATAGTAACCTAACTTCAAAATTTGAATCGGTTCATCAAGAAATTAATACTGTTAATCAAAGATTAGACAACTTGACTTCCGATGTTAAAACACAACTTGATTCAATAGCTTCTGAATGTGTCAAGAAAAATGAACATTTGGGAAGTATTTTAAATAGCAATATTTCTCAAATCCGAACAGAACAAGACGTTCAAGGACAACAAATTTTAATAAATAAAGATTTGATTAGTGAATACGATAAATCTATTACAGTATGTTCATCCAAAATAACTGATATTAATAATAGATTATCATCGTTGGAAGTTGCTGGTAAGGAAAATGTACATTTTGGAACGTATCTTATTGATTGTAATAATAGGTTTCAACATATAGAATCTCGTATTGATGTTTTGCAAACTAATTATGCAAATTTTCAACGCAACACAAAAGGAAATTTGAAACCTCCCCTTGCACAAAATAGTTCTCAAACTAAGACATCACGTGAAAGGGCTAGAAATGCAGTTGACTCGGGGGTGACTAATTCATCTACTTATTCATCTGATGAATCTTTAACAACCCATGTGAAAACAACGTTCGATGAACCGCATGTTCGAAATCGTGTTCGCTGGAAGCGAAACAAAAGATTTATTCCAACCTGGAATGAGGAACATTATCGAAATAATATGTCACCTAATAGTGTACAGTTTAAGGATACAAGTAATTATGCGATTAACAATATGCAGACAACTTCTAGATTGAATTCTACCGTTTCAAATATTGATAAACGTTCCAATGTTCAACAATGTTGTTCTGCTGATGGTGAAAATAGTTACATAAATCAAATGTTTACATACTCGCAAGAACCTAACCTCCCTGCCGTTCATCATAGTAATGTCCCTGGTGAAACGTGTGGGTTTCGTCATATTTCTTCCTTGCAGAATGAAGCTTGCAGACCATGGTTTCAAGGTGAAAGGCGTAATGCAAATTTAATGACTGGCACAAGTTGTCCAAATGCTGAAATTGGTGTTAATGAGTCAAATACAAATAACAATTACTGTGATAATCCACAAAGTCAGTTTGATCGTTGTATTTCTCCAACGTCTTTACCTGTAATTACTGTTGGGGATAGAGGAAACAGATATGTAAAGATAAATGAACTGTCTCATTTACCCAAATTTTCTGGAAAAATAGAAGACCAATCAGCTCGAGAATATCTAGAACATCTTAATTCTATGCTTGATCTTATGGGCATTCCAATTAACAAAAGGCTACAGAGTATTCAGCAGTGTTTCACCAACAGAGCTGCGTACTGGTATAGAACTCACAAACGTATGTTTTCTTCATATGATCATTTTCAAAGGGAATTCATGAAGCAATTTGCAAGTCCGGAAATAATACAGTCTCAGTTATCAGTATTAAGGAACAGGAAGTATGATCCTACAGTACATGGTGATTTAGAAAGCTTTGCGTTGAAAACATATTCAAATTATTGCAATTTAGTTGAGAACCCAAACGAATTGGATGTTATTCAATTAGTTATTAGCCAGTTACCAAATAATATAGCTAATAACATAACTTGTCATGAGATACGTTCTATGGACCAGTTAACAACTATGTTAAGGAAATTAGATGTTGTCCGAACTAGTAGAAGAGGACTTATTTTCCTACCGGAAGAAACCGATAATAGTAGTAAGGTTAAACCCAACAAGAATCCTGACAGTATGAAATCAAAATTTAGTGTCAAGCAAATTAATGTTAAACACACCAAAAACACTTGCTCATCTTCTACTCAGACTTCGGCGATGGATGCTCAAGTACCTTTTACTAATGAATTTGGCAATGCTAATTCAAGATATGGACAGTTTAGAGGTAGCAATGGTAGTTTTAGAGGACGTAGAAATAATCGTGGCTATTCAGGATTTACATATAATAACAGAAATAATTTCAGATTCCAAAGAAATAATGCATACTCTGGTATTTCCGGTGACATTACAAATAGGAATTATAATCAGGATGCTATATCTTCTCAGTTACCTAACAGTAGTCAGAATGGAAGGATTTTCTACAATAGGCAAGCGCAGTATACAAGTGAGCCTTCTCTCGCTCCTACTTACAGTCAACCTGTTAATGTGACTTCATTACAACCACAAGATGCATCTACAACTTCTGGAATATCAAATTCTCCTTCTGGAAATGTATCAAGGACCTTTACACGACAATCTGGTATTGGAACATCTTACCAATCAACAACAAATTTAAATTAAAGGAGCGGATGGAAGTGCCTCGTTCACTCTGCTTTCTTTCAGAGAGGCCAAATTTGAACAAACGAAATTCATTTCAAACCCAGGAAATTATGAATGTACGTGATGATAAAGACTTAATATCGGAACCACTACAAGTGAATTTTTTATTGGAATGGTTTGAAGAAGAACCTGAATGGACTGTTAGTGATTATGATATTCCGGTTCCATTAACTGAAGTTCCAGTTATTCATGGAATTATTTGTCAAATACCTGTAGTTTGTATTATAGATTCTGGAAGTCAGGCAAATGTTCTAAATTTTGACGTTTGGTGTAAACTATCGTTTTTGATTGGCAACATTAAACTGGATAACGTGGAAGATGTAAAACTCACCGGTTTCGCTGGATCCAAGAAGTGTAAAGTTGTTGGCAGTAAAATTATTAATCTGCAGATAAAGAACGAATACTTTTCTATGGAATTTTTTGTTCTTAAAGAGTTGAATGCCGATGTCATTTTAGGAGTTCCATTTTTGAGGAAATATAAAGCTGTAATTGATTTTAAAGAAGGGAATGTAAGTTTGCTAAATGATAAAGGAAAGGAAATTTCCTCTGTTTTAACTCGGCAATGTTCTTCTACAGAAGATTTGAAGTATTGTACAAAGTCTAACTTTTGTTCCGAAGATACATTAAATGATAATGAAAGTTATTCATGTAGATTGTTACGTGATGTGTCAACTTTGAATGATGATGTAGAATATATGCCAGCTAAGAAGTCCATTTATGAGTCTGTTTTTAGAAATGATAATTTAGACAATTTGCAGAAAGCTGATTTATTCAAACTTCTGTCGTATTATCACGTACAATTTTCAGATAAACCAAGAAAAGCAATTGTTGAACCTTACAAGATTCAATTAGATATTGTAACACCTATTACAAGCACACCTTATCCCATACCAATATCAAGGAGACTACCTTTAGAAGAAGAGCTTTCCAAGTGGGAGAAATGGGGAATTATTTACCAGGATTCTTCACCATATCTTAACCCTCTACATATAGTGCCAAAGCAAGGAGGTCTTTGGAGACCTGTGATCGATTTTAGGAAACTAAATCAACATGTTATCTCTCCACAAGTGAAAGTAGAAGCAATCAACGAACTGTTACAGAGGTTCCTAGGATGTGTTTATTTTTCTTCAATTGATTTATCATGCGGTTATTTTCAAATACCGTTGACTGAAGATTCATATCCTTACACAGCTTTTTCTTATAGAGGCAGACAATATCTTTTCCGCTATCTTCCGTTTGGGATTCGATCAGCAGTCTCAGTGTTCCAGGATAGGATGAATAAAATATTCTCCACCGATTGCAGAAATTTTGTTGTTTGTTATTTGGATGATATTCTAATTTTCAGCAAAAATTGGTCTCAACATATGCAACATGTAGAACTAGTTTTACAAAAGATAAAGGGTGTCAATATGTCTATTAAATTTTCCAAATGTAAGTTTGCTTACAAAGAAATCTGCTTCCTTGGACACATAGTCTCCGGTGATAAAATTATGGTTGATCCTGCAAAGAATTCAGCAATTATTAATTTTCCAATTCCAACAAACAAACGCTCCTTGAGAAGGTTCTTAGGATTAGCTAATTGGAGGCGAAAGTTTATTGAAGGATTTGCTGAAATGGCACAGCCTTTGTATGATCTGTTGAAAAAGGAATCAAAATGGCAATGGAATGATGTTCATGCTTCAGTTTTTGAAAACCTCCGCAAGTCACTGATATCTCCAAAGTGTTTGTATCAACCAGATTTCACGAAACCTTTCAGTGTCAACACAGACGGTTCGAAGAAAGGAATAGGAGCTGTTCTATGGCAAGACTCAACTGAAAATTCTGAAGAAGGACCACGTATAATTCAATACGTTAGCAGATCTCTTAAAGGCAATGAGTTATCATATAATACTCACGAGATTGAATGCTTAGCGATATTATTTGCTTTCGAAAAATTCTACATTTACATAGCTGGAACTAAGGTGAAATTGTTTACCGATCACCAATCTTTATCTTGGCTAGAATCTACTAAAACTTTGAATCCACGATTAAATCGTTGGAGTTTGAAATTACAAATGTTTGATTATAATGTATATCACGTGCCGGGAAAATCTAATGAAGCTGCAGATGCTTTAAGCAGATATCCTGATTTAAGTACAGGTTTTCCAACTCTATCGGAACTATATGTAAATAACATAAGTCTTGATTTTCTTGACAAAGATAGTGTAACATTTTGGCAAGAAAGTCAAAATTCGGATTCTTATTGCAGTGCCATTGTACAAAAGTTACAAAATGGAAATTTGCCACAGAATATAAAAAGGCAATATTCGATTCAAGATAATATATTATTCCTGAAACATTTGAAAGAAGACAAGTGGAAACTTGTAGTACCTATTATTGTTGTACCCAAAATTCTTCATAAATTACATGACTTACAAGGTCATTTTGGATACTATAAACTGTTTAATAAGTGCAGAAGTTTATATTATTGGCCTAAAATGAAAGTTAGTATCAAGCAGTATTTGAACGACTGTCTAACATGCGCAAAAACTAAACAAGCTCACACAAAAATTTGTAAGGATGAATTGCATGTATATTCTACTACTCCACATGATATGTTATCAATAGATCTTGTTGGACCGTTACCCAAATCACAAGGATATAGTTACATATTAACAATAGTTGACACGATGTCCAAATTTTTAATGGCTTATCCGTTAAGGAAGGCAACGTCACGTGAAATAATTAACAAATTCAAGCTCCAGTATTTTTACCACTATCCAGCATGTAAGGTAATATTATCAGATAACGGTTCCCAATTTAAATCACAAGAGTGGAAGTTATATATGAATGACTGTAACATAAAACATATCACCACGTCAGTTTATTCGCCTTTCGCAAATCCTGTGGAAAGGTACAACAAAGAGTTAATACGATTGTTACGATTATATACTTCGCAAAATCATCAGGACTGGGTAAAATATTTGAATCATGTAACAGGACTTCTTAATAATTCCGTTTCGGAAATAACAAGTTTCACACCTAGTGAACTTTTTCTTCATCACGAATTAAAGGATTCAATTATCAGTCAAATTAACTGGCCAGATGATTTAAAGTTTGTGCCCTGGAAACATAAGTATTTTATCGCCAAAGCACGTATTAAGGAAAGATATAAGCCCAAAACTATTGAGTGTGATGCTAATAAATTGAAGATTGTCCCAGGTGATATTGTTTTAGTGAAAAATCATGAACATAGTAGTGCAATTAACAAGAAAATTCATAAGTTTATGGAATTATGGCTTGGACCCTATATAGTTGATGCTGTGAAAAACAATTATACAATTTTGATGTCTATGGACGGAAATAAGATAACAACAAGGCAGAACTTGTCAAATATCAAGAAATTTAATTGTTCTGATGAGAAAAGGGAAGAATTGCTTAAACTAATGTAATTGTTATGTAGTAATGCATAAGTAGCTGTAAATTCGAACACTAAGATGACATTTTCAGAACTTTAGTAAAAAGAGTATTGTAAATTTGTGAATTGGTTCATTATGTCAAGTGAACTTTCTCATTATCCTGACGAGTGTATATTAAAAGCAGGACTCAAATCTTATATATTATGTAAAAAAAAATGTTAGGTTCATTTTTTTTTTTCAGGAGAAGGGGAGAGATTGAGACTGTCATATTCTCAAACTGTCATGTTCAAAGTTAATATTATTTATGTTATTGATGTTGTTTTTAACTTATGCATGTTTGTTTTATAGATATTGTTATAATCATCTTATCACGCTGTATAAAATACAAGAAATGAAATTGATGTAACCATAGCAACGAGAAATAATAAGTACTAAAATTGGTGATGGAAGTTGTGAGATTTTCTGCGCCTGTATTGTATTTATTTTAAATATAACGGTTATCGTTAATTACGCAATTTTATTTGCATTGATAATTGTTCTGCAAGTTTAAGCGCAGCGACGGTTATCAGCACTTGGTCATCAAGGAGACAGATGTTGTTTAACAAAAATAAATTATTAGCCTCCACGCATGATGCAGGTGATAATGGGATAGTTACCAAACAAATTGGATGAGTATTTCAAATTGAGGAGGTGACATGACATAATCAACCATAATGAGCAACATGATTTTCCTCAGTCCTGTCAAACAGACACTGCAATTGTACACTCTAAAGAGGAAATGATAAAGTAATAATGATTCTGTCTTTTAAGAGTTATTTGAAGAGACTGCTTCCCAGTGCCAAATATCTCACATGTGGAGAAAATGTAATGCCATCATAGTAAATATTATGCAGATAATAAGAGTATAATAATATTGTTAATTAAATAAAAAATGGAATGCCTCATGCAAATTCCATCCAAGTTTAAACACAAATAATAAAACTTCTGATTAATCTTGACCACACTGTGCCATTACCATTTGAGTTGGTTGGAGTTGGTGTTTTTAAGTCCACTTTATGCTCAGTAAGGCTAATCGGGACTGGACCTATGGTTTAAAGTTGAATCCGAACCATGGTGCCATGTGTCTTCACTGGGTATCGAACCCAGGGCCCCTTGATTACAAGGAGACACTGTGCCATTACCATATGCTTTTTACATCACCCATTACTGCTATATTAATAGCACAACAAGAGATGGTCATCTATATCCCTGCACCAGTGTTACTAAAGCCCTACCTGCCAGATACACATTATTTGCCTGTGTTTAGAGCCATGATAACAGAGAGAAGTCAATGAACAATAAAATATGAGAAAATATGATGTGTGATGGTTCAGAATTGCTGGATGACCTTTGCTACAGATTGTAGGCTCAAGTAGGACAAAATAAATTATGCGTAAATTCAATTGGATAATAAACCTTTTCCGAGCAAGGCCTCATCTCCAGGAAGCTATCAACTCGCGGCAAGCCACAGCACCTAGCGACCTGTTGAGTGAGATGAGTCAAGGTAAAATGGATAATAAACCTTTTCCTGCTCCCACAAAAAGAGGCAATAATTAGGCTGGGGAGTTCAATGAAATAACCGATCTCTAACTATGCATTGACAATATTCAGGCTGGAAAGTTCATATGAACTAACCGATCACTGATTCTCTCAAATGTGTAGATTTTTCGTAAATTCAATTGTTAATCCAATTAAGTATATAGCATAGGCGCCCATGCTAAACATGACATACTTCATGCGTTAAAATTATATCAATTAGGAAATTTTTAGTAATACCTATTTTTGATTGAATTCTTAAAACTGGTTCTCTTATTTTGCATTGATTTGTATTGCAATCACAAGGTACACATATGCTTAGTAAATGCTAATATTCATTTTTAACAATATTGAGCACATTAAACAGAGCATTTGTGGATTTGTATTTTATTTATTTATTTATATATTTATCGAAATTTCCAGTACAGAAGAAGCCATTTTAAACCGGAAAGAAACAACAGTAAAACAGTACACTAGTGTTAAAATGAACACATGAAACAAGATAAAATTAAATAAAATAAACAAAATAATAATATAAACATAAACAAGTCGAGACAGTTCCAAGGTAAACAGATGTGTTTCACAAAAGCATTACTTATATACAATTTTTTCTATGTTGGTGATAAAAGATGGATATGAACTGAATATATCGGTTTGGTTTGAGATGACATTGAACTGATTTGGTAGCCTATGAAACAGTGAACGTTGAATGAGTGAGAGTCTTGGAGTTGCAGTGTGGAAAGTTTCCTTGCTCCGTGTTTTATGTCTGGGCACTCTGAGGGAGAGTTCGTGGAGTGGGATGCTGCATCTTAGGTTTCGTTAATTATCTTATGTAGTAATTTCATATCTGCAATGTATCTATGTGATTCTGGAGTATGTATGTTTGTTTATAAGCAGATCTCTCTTAGGTAGGTGTCTCAGGGCCAGCATTCTATATCGAACGATGGAGAGGAAAAAGCTGAGAACATTGTCGATCTTGGAGGTATGAGAAGGGGCAGCCATGTTCCAGATGGACGAAAAGTATTCTAGAATGGGGGACACAAAAGTTTTGAAGTAAATGGAAAGTGCTTTAGGGTTATGGATTTCCGTGAATCTGTAAAGTAAGCCTAGCATACGCATTGCCTTTTTTGTGATGGTTGATATGTGATTATCGAAAGTTAGTTTAGAATCTATGAGGATACCTAGATCTCGGTGTTGTGCTTCTTTTGTTAGAGTGATGTCGGTGAGTGTATAATTACCTTCAAGAATGTTTTGCTTCAATGAAATTGTTATGTAAGAGCATTTCGAAGGGTTTGTGGTCAGTTTCCATCGCTTGCACCATTCAGAGAATCTATTTATGTCATTTTGGAGAAGTTGCATGTCTGATGGCTGTTTTATTTCTCTCATAATCTTGCAATCATCAGCGAACATTAGAATTGTGCTTGAGATGGGGGAATTAAAGAGGTCTGTGAGATCATCCAGATATAATACAAATAACAGAGGGCCAAGAACACTTCCTTGCAGCACACCAGATATAACAGGAAGCCAGTTAGAATTAGTTCCAGGAAGTATAACACGTTGTTGTCTATTTCTTAGATAGTCTTTCACTATTTTTAACGTGCTTCCAGTTATATTAAATCTGTTAGCTAATTTATGCAGTAAATAACGGTGATCCACTGAATCAAAAGCTTTGGACAGATCAAAGTACACAACATCCAACTGATTACGATTAGTAATTGCTTTTATGGCATAGGATTGCATAGAAGACAGATTGGTAAGGCATGACGAATTTGGAAGAAAGCCGTGTTGTACTGGGTTAATGTAAGGGGATGTGAATTTCAGAAGTCTATTTTTTAGAACCTTTTCACAGACAATAGCAAGTGTGGAAAGGAGAGAAATGGGCCTGTAACATGTAGTATCGTTTGCATTGCCAGATTTAAAAATAGGAATGATATTTGCTTTCTTCCATTGAATGGGAAAGCAGCCTTCAGAGAAGCACTTATTGTATAACATTGCAAGAGGAGTAGCTAGTGAGTGAGCTGTTTTTTGAAGGAAAATAGTAGGAATATTGTCTGGTCCAGATGCTCGATGAGAAGAAAAGGAGGTAAGGAAGTGCAAGACTTCACCTGGTTCTGTAAAGATGGTAGAAAGAGAGTGAGAACAGATAGATTTGATAGGCGGGTGAGCTAAAACATAATTTGAAACAAAATTATTTTGAAATGTTTGATTGAATAGTTCAGCTCTATCATTACCAACAGCTGAAATTCCATTGTGTGTTGCTTCCAAAGGGATGCGTTTGGTTTGTCTCCCTGAATTTATCAATGTCCAGAATCTCTTCGGATTAGTAAAGAGTTCATTTGTGACTGTGTTTACATATTCTGTGTATTTCTGTTTTGTAAGTGCTTTGAAGTGCTTTGAAATTGTTGTGTGTGTGTGGGGATTGGGGAAACTTTTCTTATTATGCATAGCTTCCCTGTCATTTTATGCCCCATGGTATAGTGTTGCCACCTTGTAATCAAGGGGCCCCAGTTTCGACACATAGTGAAGACACATAGTTACTTGAATATCACTTTACGGTATACAGAGTGTTTCTGTGACAGTGTTACAGACTTGCAGGGATGGTGGAGATTGGCCCAAGTAGCAATATGAGATAAGGAATCCATGTCTGGAAAATGAACCATTCAAAAGTTATGAGCTAAAATTATTTGGGTCCTCCTATGGCAGTGGATTAAGACAACTAAAAGATGCAGCTGATAGATTTAATACGAACATTACTCTACAATAAAAACCTTACAGTATAATTTCAAAATGGCGGCCCCAGCATTGATGCAGGCATGACAGCATCACAAGAAGCTCTGTTGCATCTGCTCTAACATTTCCAGAGCCATTCCGACAATATCAGAGACAGCAAGGGTTCTTGCCAGGAGGGAGTGCAAGGGGTGTCTCTCGGCTCAGCACACAATCATCAACCATTTGAGTGAGGAGGACCTGTTGGCAAGAAACCTTGCCATATCATCAATACGACCTCAGAGCGGATTCGACAGAGGTTCTTGCAACACTGTGTGTCTTCACTGGGTATCAAACCTGGGGCAAATGAATAATTTGTGAGAATAGTCAAGTACTCATAATTGCAAGATGAATTAACTCAGCTTTGGGGTTTCCCAAATGACCAGAACATGGTAGGTCAAGCCACACCCAAGGGTGAAGGGACTGAGAAGGAATAAGTAAATTACCTTCAGCCCCGCCCTCTTTGACTAGAGTCATCTATCGATAGATTGAACTTGTAGGAATCGCATTAGGTGATTTTGATCCCCTACTTTGATGAAATTTTGCTGTTTTTCAAAATGCATATCAATGTTCGGAATGGCATATTGTTACACCATGTTATGCAATTTGAATAAGAGAAAAATCGATTTACTCAGGAAGGATGCAAGAGAGGCTTGTAAGGTTAAACTTTTACATTAACTTAAAAGTTGATACATATATATTGAAGTATTTGACAGCTAATATCTTTTATAATATAGAAGAGATGAAAAACTTACAATATTCACTGTTTGGATTCATCCTTGCTAATCAATTTACCACAAAGCTGATTCAAATGTCTCCAATGGTTTTCGAGAAATATTGTTTATCTTTTATCATTTAAAAAAGAACCCTTTTCTGCTTTTCACACTGTCAATGACAAGGACTCTTATGAAAACCGAAAAGCTTGATGCATGTGAAATGTCTGCAGTCAGATTCTTGAATGCAGGAAACATGACACAGGCTGAATTTACCATCAACTTTGTGAGCATATGGAGAACATGCCACAAATAATCCAATGGTATGGAGATGGCACTCTTCAATAGAGGATGTGAAAATGAGCATGGTGATCTGTGGGCAGCCAACCATCTGTGGTGCATGCAGTTGAAGAGAAAATCCATCATTAAGTGTTTAGTGTTCTTGCATCTGAAATCCTTCCTTGCTGGATGGCAGCTCCGCAACACCATGGTTAAAGTATCCTTAACCACATGCTTTGCATCATTTTAAACAAAATATGGTGCACCACTACAAAAGTATCTCAACAATGGTGGTAACTATGTTCAATTGTACTGTTCCGTAGCAGCAATGTAAATGGTTTGTAAATACAATCTTGAATTTGCTTAATAGCCGATGTGAACTTACTTTCTGGATAACCCTCGCATATGTGCATAAAAAATACTTGTTACTTTATCTCACTTTACATTTATAAAATATACTGTTCTCTCACAGCATCATACTCTCTTTTAATAAGATACTGAAGCCCAATTATTAAGGTGTCCTGGATTTGGTACCCTGCATATTTCATAGTGGTTCAGATTCTACTTTAAACTGTAGGTCCAGTCCAAATTAGACTATCTGAAAACACATTTAATGGGACGAGCTGCTACTGGACCATTGAACTGAGTCCCCAAAGATCTACAGAAAATTTTTCATGTAAAAAAGCTAGCGTCATATTCCAAAATATGAAAATTACACTTATTTTTTTGCATTCAAGCAAATCTTCATGCCAATGCCATTTGCTTTCACTATTGTTTGGACATTTGATATAGTTGTGTGAGAACTTTAGCAGTATTCTCTATCTAGGCAGAAATGTGGTGGACGGAATTCTAAATTTTGGTAATTTTTCCAAATTTGATACATCATAGAGGTTTTTTGAAACAAAGGTCAAAGGACAGAGAGGGAAAAATGTAGAGAAAGCGTGAAACACCCTGTCCTAAAAATACTATGTAAGGAATCCTTCTACACCTTTCCAAATTGTATCTGAAGAGGAGTGCTCATTACATCACAATATGCTACAAATAAAATACAAACCTCATTTTCAGCTTTGACACCCTGCTTCACAACTGCTGGCGATGGTGTTTTGTAGCTGCTGGCTCGAGAGGTAGTTCGAGGAAGATTCAAAGATGCATAAACCTATGAAAGAAAAAGAGTTCATGTATATTTGCATAATCACAAACTGTTAATATAAATGAAAGAAAATACACACAAAAATGTTTGAATCTGCTATATTTTTGGATAGCATAACTGAAACTGGACCAAAAGTTTATAGTGAGATCTGAACTAACTACTATGCAAGGTCCCTCCAGATGAGTGCAGGACAACACTATGTCACCTGGGGGGCACAGCGAAAAAAGGTAAGTTGATATGATCCATATATTTATGTGACGTCACAACTTTAAAATATGTCACTGATATATTATACTTTTATGAAAGGACACGTAAATGTTGTGTTATTATATGTAATATTGCACTCTGTTTGTAACGTATATCTTTTGTTTACTGTTTATTGTATTTTATGCTCTGTTATGAGTAGTTTAATGTATCTTCATGTTTGCGAGAGTGCACTATACGAATTTGTATTTCTAAAGATGTTTAGATTTCAGTTTTGTTGAGAGTATCCTTTTGTAGATAGTGAGTGATTCATCTGTACTTTAATCTGTGTTCTCGAAAATAGTACAAAAGCGAGGATATTGCATAAGAAATATCACACTTTTTCGCCATGGATCGACGAAGCTTTTAAAATTAAAAAGAACTCCTCGGTGTTGTGCATACATCTTCGTATGGTAGTTCGGGGTGCAAGATAGGCCTATGTGATCATAGGTACACCGATAGCCATGCATTGATGATATGCACAATACTGCAACCATTCTACGTTAAATAATAAAGCTAGCCTAAGGATTAATTTGGCAATACAAGGCTAAAGAGCAAATATTGGCTCAGTTATCATTGCATATCTCTTGGTGTGGTAGTTTGGGGCGCAAGTGAGGTCTATGTGATCATAGGCTTGCCGATAGCCATGCATTGAGTTTATGCATTTTAGTTGAGTGAATTCATCGACAAAGCAAAATCCTCGCCTTCGACTAAAGTATATTTGCATTATAATTGCAATAAATAAAGAATAAAACCTTTCAGTTTATACATACTGCAGTAATGTGGTTTTATTTCTCTGTGCTGTGAATATTGTCTTTGTCTAACACTATCCCTGTACCTGTGAAGAGTCTGTGTACTTCACCGAGTCTCATCGTTCACCGCTGAGTATTATTAAGTTAATATTAATAGTATAATAATATGATGCGTCTAATTACAAGAACGTATCAAATGGCAGCTCAACATGTTGGCTCGATATTGTAGTGTACAAGGACAAAATACAGTTCCGGGCTGAGGTCCAAGAAAATGTTAGTCAGATTTCAGTAGTTGTGTCTCAAAGAAGCAAAGATGTTGAGGAAATAAGAACTCAAGTAGAACAACTCACGAATCAGTTAGAGACCATGCACGTTACCCGGCAAACGGAAACAGAAACTGGATCTCGAGCAGCTGGTCATTCGTCTGCAGTTGCTGAGAGTGCAGTGTTGCCAACCATGAACATTGAACTAAAATAAGCGATGGACAGAACCGGCGGAGAGAGAACTAGGGAAGACAAACAAGTCTGTCGCCCATGAGGTACTGCTGATTCAAGAGCTAATGAATTGGCCTTTGCATTTCCACCTACCTTTAGTCTTTCGGGCAATGATAGAGGTTACAGAGAGCGTGAATCTTGCAGGGCACGGCATCGTCCTTATGAAGAAGGGGCAAAGAGGAAACGTATAGAAAGGAAGAAAGATCACAGTTCCTCCTCTTCCAGCACCAGCTCTGACTCTCAGTATCAAGCGAATATCAGGAAGCGAACACAAAGGCATGGAAATGTGAGAAGCGGGTCAGATGAATCACCACCGCAAACTCAGCGATCAGCAATGACAGAAACCCAAAGGATGGCAGACCTTAATTCCTTGTCCAAGTTCAAGGGAGACCTGGAAGCCCAGAATGTTGAACAGTATTTACAAGAACTTAATATCAACTTTGATTTAATGCAAGTTCCATACGAATACTGATTGGAAATTATTCCTCGGTTATTCAAAGGCCAGGCTGAGCATTGGTTTCGAGCAAATCAGTTGGAGTTCAGGTCCTATTCTGATTTCTGTCGCCGTTTTCACAAGCAACATGCTTCTGAAGAGGCCAAAGAGAGGCAGCTGACAGCTGTGAGATCTTGTCGATATTCAAAGCAGTCTGGTATGAGTATGGAGGAATACGCCTGGTCCATTTACTCAGCCTACCGCAACTGTCTGCCCGTTATGTAGAACCAGAGATAGTGAACTTAATCGTCTCCCAGCTTCCATATAGAGCCCGCAGTTTGAGTTTGGCTAATTCTCCTCGAACTGTATGAAAGCTTGCTGATTTTTTGAAAAGATTCGAGGTGCTTGAGGAGCAGGACAGTTGGAAGCCGGTGTGGAATAGAGAAGGTGCTAGTCAGGGAAATGCTCCTAGACAAAATAGAATTGGAAACCAACCACACCGGGTCAGACAAGTTACGCAGAACCATACAAATGGTTGTTCCAATTACAACAGGCAGCGTAATCCTCCGAGAAGGGATGGCAGGAACAACTACGCACGTGTGCCGCGTCATTCCAGATCTGATCCAGAAGACCATTCCCGTGACTCTTCACGTAACCCCTCTGAACCCAGTAACTTCAGAGCGCCGGCACCTCCGTTTGAACCTTCTGCTTCACATTTGACGAACGAGCAACGTCAAAGCGTCGACATGACAAGAAACTTTTGTTGGGCACCATCGACTAGTGCTAATCCAAGTGGTATGCAGTCGGATTTAGTCAGTTGCCCAATGTGAATTCTTCGTTCACGATCACGGTTGGGCTAAAATCTTGGACTTCTCTGGGAACCGATGACAGCGTTATAAATATTGAAGATAATCATCTTTTTGTTGTGCTGACTCTCAATGAAGGAGAACAAAGTTTAGATAGAGCACTACAACAGGCAGTTAGAAAGGAAAATTTACCAAGGGCTCCATTAATTAAAGCAACTGTAACATGCATCGATTTTATTTGTGTTCTGGACACTGGCAGCGAATGTAATCTCATGAGCTACGCCATTTGGAAGAAGATTAAAGAGAAGCTGCCATCATTGCAGTTACAAACATGTCCAGATGTTAGGCTGACTGATTTCACTGGGAGAAACAAAACTAGAGTTGTGGGATGTAGACAAGTATATCTAGAGATTGCTGGAAGAAATTTATTGGAGGACATGTTTGTCTTGAAAGGTCTCGAAGCTGACTTTATTTTGGGCTACCCATTCCTCAGGAAATATGAAGCAGGAATTGACCTACAGCGCGAGAAGTTATCCCTCACCGTAGATGGAGTTCCGGTAGAGCAGAACCTCGTGAATAATGGATCTTCGACAGGGACGTATGTAAGAAAAATCCGTGAAGATTCGCATGTCGATCAGTGGACGGCTAGTCCTGACGACATTCTTCAGAAGGTCAATGCGAATGAGATTTTATGCGAAAGGGGTAGAAGCCAATTGAAAGAAGTCTTATTGAAGCATAGAGATGTATTTTCCGAGAGACCAGGTACTATTAAAAACTTCCAGTGTGAGATTGAACTCACCACCACAGAACCTGTGTATCGATCTCCATATCCCATACCTATAGCAAAAAGGAAACTCCTGGAGGAAGAATTAGAAAAGTGGAGACAATGGGGTGTTATAATGCCTTGTAATTCCCCTTACTTGAACCCTTTAATTGTAGTCGACAAGCCTGATGGTACAGTACGCCCATGCATTGACTTCAGAAATTTGAATAAAATTGTACGTGTACCACGGAACTCAGTTGAGCCCATTTCGGATGCCTTACAAAAATTTAAAGGTGCTCGTTATTTTACAAATCTGGATCTGGCTTCTGGATATTTACAGATTCCTGTAAAAACTGACTGCCAACCATGTACTGCCTTCTCCTATAAAGGACATCAGTGGATGTTTGCTCGAATGCCTTTTGGTATCTCAAGTGCTGTGTCAATTTTCATAGCTGCCATGCATGCTGTATTTGGTCCTGAAACTGAAGAGTATCTAACTCAATATATGGATGACTTGCTGATTTTCGACAAAGAACTCTCCAAACATCTCGAATATCTGGACGAAGTGTTGCAGCAACTCCAAGAATTGTAAAGCTGCTAAGTGTGAATTTGTCAAAAAGGAAATTACCCACTTGGGTCACATTGTTTCTGGAGATGCTATCAAAATCCAACCAGACAAAAATTCAGCCGTTAAGTTATTTCCTAAACCTAAAACTAGAAAGGATGTTCGGAAATTACTTGGCCTTGCCAACTGGAGGCAGAAGTTCATTGAAAATTTTGCAGCTAAATCTGAACCGCTCACCAAGCTGTTAGGTAAAAATCAACGTTGGATTTGGCGAGACGAGGAAGAACAAAGTTTCCAGCTACTGAAGAATGAACTTGTAAGAGATGCTGAATTAGCACAGCCTGATTTTGAAAAGGATTTCTGTATCCAATGTGATGCTTCTGGGAAAGGATTGAGTAGTATTCTTTTCCAAATGGATGGTGAAGAGAGAAAGGTCATTCAGTATGCAGCCGAAAACTGAAGGAAAACGAACGCCATTACTCCATCCATGAGTTAGAATGTTTGGCCATAATCTTTGGGGTTGAGAAGTATGCTGTTTATTTGAAAGGCAGGCCCTTCACTATCTACAGTGATCACGAAGGGCTGGTATGGTTACAAGATGCCAGAAACTGAAACAGTCGTTTGACTCATTGGTCTCTAAAACTCCAACAGTATCAGTATAAAATAGTATACGTCTCTGGTCGCCAAAACGATCTGGCAGATATTTTATCTCGGTATCCTGCTGATGATATACCCCAGATTCATCCTGAAAATAGCCAGCAGACATTCAGAATAAATTACCTGTGGGCCGAAAGAGGAGAAATAGATGACATCAACAAGTGGAAAGAGGCACAATCTGCAGATGAATTCTGCAAAAATTTACTCCAATCTCTTAATTCTCAGGAACCTAACCTCAGATTGCATCGTTCCTATCGCATTCAGGAAGGGATTTTATTTAAGAAAGAATCGGATAATCAGTCCCTTTGGAAATTATGTGTTCCGGTGGTAATGAAGCAACCTCTCTTGAAAGTAATTCATGATGAAACTGGACATTTTGGAGTATCCAAGACATTCAAGCGACTTGCAGTACGATACTTCTGGAAAGGCATGAAGGATGACGTGATACAGTACATCCGAGATTGTGAAATTTGTGCCCAGAGTAAACCAGACAAATTAGGGATACTCAAGGAGACCCTTCATATCAGTCCCAAGCAACCTCATGAGATGCTTTCTCTGGACTTGATTGGGAAGCTTCCTCGGTCTAATGGATACCAATACATCTTGAGCCTTATTGATGTGGGTACACGTTTTGTGTCCGCATATGCTTTACGGACTGCCAGCACTACAGAAATTATAAACACTCTTCAGAGAGGATATTTTGCTCACTATCCAAACGTTACGTTTACCCTAAGCAACAGAGGAGCTCAGTTTACCTCTAAGCAGTGGAAAGAATTTACCAAAAGCCATGGTATCCATCATGTTTGCACAACAGCTTACAATCCAAAGGGGAACATGGTCGAACGAGCAAACCAAGAGATAGTCAGATTACTTTGTTTATTTTGTTATCGAGAACATCAGACTTGGTCGCGATACATATCAAAAGTTGTTTGGTTAATTAATTATTCTATTTCTGAAACAACTGGATATTCGCCTGCTGAATTATTCTTCAATCATCCTATACAGAGAGATCCTAACTCATTTCAATTGGCCCAAATGGGAAGAAGCCCAACCGGATTGGAAGTCCAAATTATTCTTAGCCCAAGTCAGGGAGAAGAAGAAGCTGTCGAAGGATTTAAAACAGAAGGGAAATGCCAAGACAGTGACAGTTGGAGACTTCGTGATGGTTAAAACCATTCCTTAAGCTCCTCACTGGATAGGACCATTCAAAAGTTATTTATGTTGTGGATAGGACCTTATCTGGTGGACAAAGTGGGAAATAATGTTGTGACATTGTTAATTCCAAAGACTAAAGAATTATATGGTAAGGTTAACTTCGATAACCTAAAAGTGGTGTGTTTTCCGGAGGATAAAAAGAAAGAGTTTGTACTTTAAAACTAAGTTTCCTCCAGGTAGATAACTTCCTTCCTAAAACTTAGTTTCCAAAAGGAAGGGGCAGATGATATGATCCATATTTTTATGTGACGTCACAACTTTAAAATATGTCACTGATATATTATACTTTTATGAAAGGACACGTAAATGTTGTGTTATTATATGTAATATTGCACTCTGTTTGTAATGTATATCTTTGTTTAATGTTTATTGTATTTTATGCTCTGTTATGAGTAGTTTAATGTATCTTCATGTGCTCTATACGAATTTGTATTTCTAAAGATGTATAGATGTCAGTTTTGTTGATAGTATCCTTTTGTAGATAGTGAGTGATTCATCTGTACTTTAATCTGTGTTCTCGAAAATAGTATAAAAGCAAGGATATCGCCTAAGAAATATCACACTTTTTCACCATGGATCGACAAAGCTTTTAAAATTAAAAAGAACTCCTCGGTGTTGTGCATACATCTTCGTATGTTAGTTTGGGGTGCAAGATAGGCCTATGTGATCATAGGTACGCCGATAGCCATGCATTGATGATATGCACAATACTGCAACCATTCTACGTTAAATAATAAAGCTAGCCTAAGGATTAATTTGGCAATACAAGGCTAAAGAGCAAATATTGGCTCAGTTATCATTGCATAGCTCTTGGTGTGGTTGTTCGGGGTGCAAGCTAGGTCTATGTGATCATAGGCTTGCCGATAGCCACGCATTGAGTTTATGCATTTTAGTTGAGTGAATTCATCGACAAAGCAAAATCCTCGCCTTCGACTAAAGTATATTTGCATTATAATTGCAATAAATAAAGAATAAAACCTTTCAGTTTATACATACTGCAGTAATGTGGTTTTATTTCTCTGTGCTGTGAATATTGTCTTTGCCTAACATTATCCCTGTACCTGCGAAGAGTCTGTGTACTTCACCGAGTCTCATCGTTCACCGCTGAGTATTATTAAGTTAATATTAATAGTATAATAATACGACGCGTCTAATTACAAGAACATATCAAAGTACAATTCTTTTCATGAGCGGTTGAACTGCCTTCCTACCAGTACTGATACTTGAAAGTTAAAACCATTTACAATAGTGGAAGAATATTTAAATTTTAATATTTATACCATATCAATTTATCAAGGTCTTGTTCAATTGTTCAATCACACAATTCATTTCAGCTCTCAATATTGTTGTAAAAATAATGAAAATATGGATATTCATTTCCAGGTGAAAGTGTCACTTGGTATTTTTTCAGATTCTGTGAGGCTCCCAGACTCCAGAAAAGTATCGGCCAGTTTGGATAATTAAATCTGAACTGATTCTCTCCCACACCACTGGTATCTACTATCTCCCAGCATGGAGCTTGTAGTTCATAATTATACACACACAGGAGACACACACACAGAAATCCACGCAAAGAAAGGCAGGCTCAAGCAGGACTCAATTCTGGGTCTCTGGCATACCTTGCCATGTCTACCAGCTGAGATATATACTGAGATAATATACAGCTCCACTCTTGGAGACACTGCAAACTATCAAAGTCATTATTGTTTCAAAGGGAGCATATCCTTTTGAAGTACGTACAGAGACAACTGCTGGTATAGGTTTATACATAGTGGCAAACCAGTGGAACATGATTTACTGCAGTGGCGAAGCCTCATGACTCTATCCTGGGTTATATAACACCCTGTATGATTCTTGCCAGAAAGTAAGTTCAAGGTTCCAGTTCAAGGTCATGCTCGCTCTAAATGGACACATTGAGGCTGGCCTCGGGCACAAACTGGAAACCACATCTGTTGGTTGCTCATTGCAGGGGTTATGGAACAGAGGGGTGGGGGGAAGGCAAGGATGTCAGATTTTTACTCCCTGCTTATCCTGTTATGCCCTTGCTTAGCACCAGCTCCGATTGTCTGTCATCTGCTGGAAAAGAGATGTCTCAACAGAGAGTGACATTCCCAGGGTGAGAGCATGATTCTGAAATCTTTCTAGCCTCACTTATCACACACCATATTGAGCCCTTTGCCTTGTGACATCATGATAATTTCACTGTGTTATGGTAAGATATCATGTTAACATAATCTAACATAATAGCATTTACCATAACATGGAGGGATGGGGCTTATGTTGGTTTCCATATACAACTAGATATCCCCAATATTTTGTCTTGTTATCACAGTGTTGTTCTGAGTATTCATTAGTTTCTTGATTTATCATGTTGCATTCTTTATTGTTATATTTTGTCTTGTATTTTATTTCTGTTCAGTTATTTATTATCAGCATGAAGTGAGCAAATTGAATTATGGCTTGTATTTCTCGGAATACTACTAGAACAAGCATAAACAGCCAAATGTTTGCCTTAGGGAAAACAGAAAATTGTGTTAAATACAAGGTAGAATCAAAAAGTAAGGTAACAAGTGCCCTGAAAATGTACAACGATATGCTAGTAACTGTTGTTTTTTTTGTGTGTGTGTTGTAGGTATTGATGGATAGTATCCCTGGTGACCGCTAGAGAGCAGCATGGTGACACAGTTGCAGAGAATCGCAGTTCGAAGATGGCAGGGTTACTGGAAACATGGTCAAATGTGGAAGTGCGAAGTGTGACCAGGTTTTTGCATGCGAAGGGGAAGAAACCAGCCGAGATCCATCGGGAACTTGTGGAGGTGTATGGAAACAAAGTGTTATCCAGAAAACAAGTGTGGTGTTGGTGCAAGGAGTTTGAAAATGGTAGGACTGACATTAATGATGATCAGCGAAGTGGCAGACCGTCAACTTCAGCTACCGACCAGAACATTTGTCAAGTGGAGGGAATGATTAGGGAGGATAGGCGAATCACACTGTCACACATTGCAGATGCACTGAACATTTCGTATGGTTCTGTGCACAGTATTGTGCACAACACGCTTGGCTACCGCAAAGTGTGTGCACATTGGGTACCAAGAAATCTCACTGATTATGACAAAGGCAGATGAATGGGCATGAGTCTGAACCACCTGATCCGTTATCAACAAGAAGGGTCGTCATTTCTGTATCTCATCATTACGGGTGATGAGACACCTGTGCCATTGTGGACACCGGAATCCAAACGCTCCTCCATGTTGTGGAAACATCCATCATCGCCCCCATCTAAAAAGTTTAAAACAGTAACATGTGCAAGCAAAACAATGGCCACGATCTTTTGGGACCACCTTGGTGTGATTCACCTGGAATTCCTTCCACGTGGTACCACTGTCAATGCTGTGACCTACTGCCAGACATTGGACAGATTGAAAGAGGCCATACGTCGGAAACAACCTGGAGCACTCAGGGAGGGTGCATTGTTGTTACACGACAACGCTCGACCTCACACAGCGCAGCTCACCAGTGACCATGTCACACGTTTCCACTGGGAGGTTTTGGAACACCCTGCATACAGCCCTGATCTTGCACCCAGCGATTTCCATCTGTTTGGACCAATGAAGAAGCATCTTCGAGGACAACGCTTCAACACAGTGCAAGAGGCACAGGATGCAGTGAAAACCTGGTTGGACAGCCTTGACACTGATTTCTTCACTCGTGGCATTGATGCATTGGTCACCCACTGGAACACGTGCTCAGACAAATATGGTGACTATGTGGAATGTTAGTGTGCAGTGTCATGTATACCCTGTCACAATTTAGGCAACCACGACATAAAGGTTTCTGTGGAAAAAAACTTGTTACCTTACTTTTTGATTCTACCTTGTATGTATACCTAGTTTCGAGCAAAGAGAGCAAAATTGGCAATAAAACAGTGAGTAGAGTACAGCTTCTCTAATTACATCTGAAACATTAAATTACAATAAAATCAATAAAGATTATTCAGGAATTAGCACACATCAAGAGTAATTTTTTATGTATGTTGACAGATGCAATATTTTGTTGTTACATTTCTTAAAATAACATTAAAGGTTCCTGCACAAATTTTTAAGTGCAAGTTCTCATTAATCAGATGAAGGAAGGCACGACATTTTTTAAAACAAAAATCCTCATCTCTTCCATTCAGTTGAACAAGGTTGTTTATATATAGGTGCCTCCCCGATGGTGCAGTGGTAGCGTTGTTGCCTTGTAATCACAGGGTCCTGGGTTTGATTCCCATTGGAGGCACATAGTGGTTTGGATCCCACTTTAAATTGTAGGTCCAGTCCTGATTAGCCTTACTGTGCATAAAATGGACTTAAAACACCAACTCAATCAATCAATCAAAAATTGTTTATAAGGTGCACTTTATTCTCAGATATGCTAATCAAGATTGGATTAAAGTGGAAACTGAACCACTGTCAATTTGCCTCCATGGGGAATCACACCCTTTACTCCTTGATCACAAGACAACAGTGTTAATCACTACACTATTCTTTCTTTCCAATACCTGCCCCAACTTATTTCGAACAGAAGTCAATGAGATTGTGGCAATATGGCAAGTTTTATTTTGTAGGTGCTATACATTTCATATTTTAACATATGCTGCTTCTAAAAAAATCACAGCCATAACAACATGAACTCAGTCACTGTCCACTCGCCTGTGCCTACTCTTCTAGTGACATCACACTTCTTCGACATGGATTAATTATACATGTTCTCTGCTATACTTTCAAATTTGTTTAGTACTCCCCGGAAAAAAGAAACCTTGTTCACAAATCAAGTATACAACTTTATAATGTTGTAAAACTACAATATGCAAGGCCACTCCAGTATCAGGAAAACACCTGGAACTGTGAAAGTTTGCTTACAATGTGGCTGTGGTGGTGTTACTTGGCCCATGTATGGAAGTGACAAGTTTGCAAGTAAATGTAGAATATGTTGTGAATTGCAGAATCAAAATTGTCCATGAAATTTTTCAGTGGGAAGTACATCAAGAAAACTGTCTACAAGAAAAAGGCGATGTTGAAAACTGTCCTTCAAGAATGCATCAAGGTTGATTGATTAATTCATATAGTATGGGCACCTCATCACATAATATGGAGATTTAATCCACTGACTAAAAGAAAACTGAGAACAGACCCTTAACCCTCTGTTGGTATATGTGTGAGTGGGGCACTCTCCCTGGGATATAATTGCAGGTTTTTCAGGCTCAGATAATGATATGACTTTCTGGTCACGTGTCGCTGTATTTTGGAATGTCTATAACCAAAAAACGCAAGTTTTAGGTTGTGACATCGTTTTCTGTCTATGCAGACATGTCATTTTCAAGGCAGTCCATGTTTTGTGAGCACCGTGCTCACACATATACCAACTGCGTAGAAATTTTTCTCACGCATATTTTATTTCTGTGTGCACTGAATCTGAATTCCTGTTTTATCACTGTTTTCTGTTTTGATTCATGGGCAATTATTTTAGTTGACTTAATTCACTTATTACTGTCACTATTTCTGGCTAAATGAACTTCGAAACCTGATTTCTGTTACAAATGAACAACGGCAGTTCTGAGCATTGCTTGCTGAACCAAGTGATGACAGAAAGAGAAGAACTGGACAGGGTGTTTGATTCTCAGGGCACAGATGATAATGTTGTTGAGAAGTTACTGAAAAGCAAAAATGATAGCAACACTGATCAACCTCCATGTGAAGATGAGCCTATTTGTACGTATTCTCTTCCCTCAAAATTATTAGGCAGGATGAACTACGAAGTAGAATGTACATCTCTATCATCAACACGTAACAAATTATTGAATTTATATTATAATTAATGTTGTGCAAATTAGTTAATATCAAAAGTAAATCCCAAATAAATTTATAAAAATTGTTGTGTTTTCCGTGATAAATTGTCTCTCACATTAGGTAATCAGTAATATTGCAATAAAATAATATAATTTTATTATAATAAATATGATAAATTTTAACATGTAAGTAATATATATTAGGCAATATATATTTATAAACTATTTCTATTGTGATAAAAGTAAAATGATATAAAAAAATCCAAAAAATATGAAATTCACATGTGAGCGTCATGCTCACATATATACCAACCGCGTTACTCTAAAACACATACACCAATGGAAGGTTAACAAGAAAATAATCTCTGTTATAAACCTCCTTACTTGATTTCTATTTCATTCAAGAATTAAAGATGTAAAACTAAACTGTCTCTGAGGAATAAAATCTCTTTAACTAGAATAAAAGTTGAGGCTGTAAGAGAACACTCAGCACACAAGAGAGACAAACACAAACCCACAAAGAATTATCGTGGCCATGACTCAAGGCAATAGTCTTGTTGGCCTCCACAAAGCAGCTACTGGGGTGTAGTTGCTACATGGAAATGAGGTTGACTTTGGGTGCCTTACCAGAAGGTTGTCCCTTACACCCCAAAATGCATGGAGGATGAGGAATACTGAATAAGAGGGCAATCAGCATGAGGTGGTGTATAAAAAGATAGAATCAGTTTTGTTTTCATTCTTAAAGACAGGGTCATTGGCTGAGATAAAATTCATACATTGTGCCTCCCAATAATTAGTGTTAAAGAAAGAAGAAAAATAAAATTGAATTTTAAAAAAGTTTGCATAATGTGACCTCCATAATACACCGAAGTGAATGGAAAGTTATGTAGTATGCATACGCATAGTTTTGCCCATCCACTTGGGGGGGCTAGCTGGGGCTAACTTTATTCATGCTTTTATCCATTACAAAAATCATCACGGGCATTCTTCTTGGGAGACAAGTGATTCCCACATCATCTTACCCAAAAGAATTGGAATTGTTGAAAGGGATAAATATGCTATTAAAGATGGTTGCAAATTTATTAAAGGGCATATTTCTTCTTGGAATGAAGAAGGTATAATTTGGAATTTGGTGTTCATGGTAAACAAATTATAATTTGGCATGGCATTTAAAAGTTCAATCTACATGGCTAATGGAATAGTAAAAATTTAAATTTCCTTAATTTCTACGCAACAAAACTTCGCATTTCCTCATTCTACTACAACTGAGAACCACTTGTGACAAGATTCGCGAAGAAAACTTTAAAATGAACTTAGAGAGGAGAGAGGGGATGAATTTAGTTGGTTTGCTATCTTAATAATCTTATAAATGTTTGCAAAGAGCTCTCCAGAATACTATTTGGTAGAATCTAATAGGTTTCCATTCATTTAAACCTCACATTCAGATCTTCTTTTTTTACCAATATACTAGGCATGCTTATAATTGGACGTTAAAGGCCTCAGCGATGGTGCAGTGGTAGTGTTGCCACCTTGTAATCAAGGGGTCCCGGGTTCGATTACCAGTGGAGGCACATAGTGGTTCGGATCCCAATTTAAACTGTAGGTCCAGTCCCAATTAGCCTTAATGTGCAAAAAGTGGACTTAAAACACCAAATCAATCAATCAATCAATTGGACGTTAATTGCTTAATCAAGGCAGCCAGCAGGATTTTTCTAAGGGGGGCAGCAGTACTTATAGTGGAGGAATGGTGGGATTGTGCTTTCTCCCAGTTAAGAGAATTCTTAGCATCCACACCACTAGGATAATTTGCAAAGGCACTTAATATGCTGTCTTTTAAGGCACCCCTAGTCCATGTTTTCAAGCTACAATTTCAAAATTTGAGTTGCATGAAGTCTTTCCAGACACTGCAGGCAGTCTTGTGCTTAATATCTAATCGAACAGAAACCAATGTCATTCTAAATTTTGTTGATTCAGATTATAGTCCAGTACCGCCTATTGACAAATCAGAAACCAAATAAGAATGAACAACAATGTATAAGTTTTGCCAACATTTAATCAGCAGCGACGTAAAAAAAAAATGCTTAACAAAATAATGTGTATTTTTATATATAGATACATATGGAACTCTGAAATTAAGTGCACTAAACTGGACAACTATAAGTATTATGACTCTTTTGGATCTTAAGAAATATCTATTGAAGAAGTGAATTAAGGAAATGAAGAATTACGGACTATTGCAAAATTGAGAACCTCTGAGGTTACTGAATTATTGCGAAAGATGCACTATTCTTGGTTTCTATGTAGGCATAAGGATAAATTAATTTTTCCTTATTAAATGAATTACCATTTGCACTTGAAAACAAGCTCTGGATGAAACAAAATATAAAAAAAATAACATGCACTAATAAATGATGACATGAAGGATGTAGAAAGTAGCTATCTATAGGAGAAATATTACTTAATTATCCTCAAATCGGCTTTTAAATGAGGATCTTTGAAAAAATAACTTTTATATAACCCTGGCAGTGGCATGCACAAGGGGGTTGGTTGGGGTTATAACTCCCCCCCCCTTTGACCCAATATTCCTAAAAAAGAGAATGTCAATGGTAGGAAAATATGACAAAATGAGGTTGGACTACCAAGATAAAGTATACGAAACCTTTCAAAAATCCTGGTCACTGAACCCTTGCCAAGTGACTTTAAAAGAAAACTGATTATGACATTCGAAGCAGGTTTTATATAATCACTTTGCCCATGAATTCTTTAAATTAATTTCTGAAATTCAATAGTCTAAGCTTGTTTGCTTGACAACTGACTTTTACTATTAATAAACTTTCTATTAAAAGGAATGATAATTCTGTCATCTGTGACACAATTTCTAGCAGTATGAGCACAACATAAAAGAATGATTTTCCGATAATTTCCAGTCTCCAAAAGATGATTAAGATTTTTTGCTGTTATACAACCAGCATAAGCACATATCCTTCCATGATAATCTTCCAGTGGGTTACTTGAAAAAACAAATAAGCTTCTTCTTACCTACATAAGAATCAATCTATCCTGAGACTCCAAGAAATACCTGAGATTCCTAGCATCCCTGAACTGATCCACAAGATTCACCCGGAGAATTGAACACAACTTTCAACTGCACCACCTTCGTGCAATGAAAAATAAAAAAAATTAAAAAAACTGGCAAATCTGCATACATATTGGTGACACGGTGCAACCAAAAAACATGACTTGGAAAGGAGTGATTTTGCCAATGAACTGTAGTGATCACCATTTAATACAACAATTATGCATGATTACATTGCTTCAACAGTATAGTTACACATTCATGCAACATTTAGGTGTACACCCTTAAATGTCATCCACACAATACAAATCCACAGAAACTAAATTCACTTCTTTGAACTGATGCCTTTTCCCTATCAAAACTGCTATTCTGTTTAAGTCTCTACATTGACGGCTTCTGTTTTTAACCTCTTGACTACCACTACATATGGCCCATATGTAGTCTAGCCTGCATGCTGGTACTATTGGCCAAATAGGAAATATTCTTGCATGGTAATGAACAAGAAAACGTACGAATGCCTCTGGTTGGGTAAGGACCGAAGTCTACGTGTTGCTGTGACGGCATTTGATCACGAGACTATCGCAAGCAATCATCAAAGCACACTCATTACACCATCTGCTGCTGATAGTACGTTACCATGTTATTGAGGAGACCTGCATGTTTTAGGCGTTACTTAGGCATTTTATTAGTTAGTTAGGCGTTTTTCAGCAGAAGAATATGGAGGAGGATAGTAGTTCATCGGATTATGTAGTGAGTCTGAATATTCAGATATATTCTATGTGGAAGACCACACATAGTTCATGTTAGCCACACACTGTATTCAAATTTTTCAATATATTTTGGATTTTCACACTTTTTCTTTGTTTATTTGTTTTTAAACACCCCTTTACATGTGTCTGATGGGGGACTGAATAATGTTAATTCTGGGGTGATCTTCCTCGTAGTACACCCAATTGTCAACTTCACTTCCACTTAGTACACCCTGGACTGCATTTTGCAGACTAACAAGGTTCTGGTGACTGGCACTATGGCCAGTATAATTTTGTGTCCGTTGTCCTGCTTTTGTGTCCTTGTGTGTGCTAAGTGCCTGTTTACAGCCTCAGTTTTTACCAAAAGTCCGAATATTTGAATGTTTTAGTAACATGACATTGCAATTATGCTATTTTATATATGGTAAGGGGCTGGACCCCGTATACTGTGACGGGTGCGTGCTGACACACCCAAAATTTTAAATTCAAAATTCAAATTCAAATTAATGTTAATTCTAATTATTTGAATACAAAAATTATGTAATTAGCAACCAATGTGATAGATGATTTGTTTGCAATATTGCTGGGTGTCGCCTAATGCTCTCCCGCATAGCAAGGTTGTGGTATTCCGCTCTCTATCTACAGGCTGGGATTCAAGAGGTTAATGTTAGAAAAAAACATATTTGTTAGAACTCATTGTTGAAAGGGTACAATTTTTTTGTCGCAAATAGGAAGTGATAGGATCAAGACCTGTAGTTATAGCAGTCCTGAGTAATTACCACTGTATACCTGTTCGAATTGTCTCCTTATCCTTTTCCTGTACAGGAAATTATTTGTGAACCAGTGATAGTGTTGTGAAGTGATCTTGTGCTTGAGTGTTGAGTTAAATTTACGGGGCCGGGAAATAGGCCAGTTATATCATGGCCGGGAATCATACTCCGGACTCCCAATCTGACATGGATGCTGAGAAATGTTCCAATAAACATTCTTGCGAAGAAGTGGAAGATACTCAAATCGATAAAATCTCTCGAAGTGATACACTTAATGTTGTGTCCCCCCAGATTCCATCTACATATTGGTATGGTACAGATATGCCAGGTCCATACATAGTCCTATTTGACGGTATAGACAACAACGAGAAATTTCTTGCCAATGGAAGTGTTGGTAACTATCTCTGTAAGAAGGAAGTCCGAGTACACTTAGTGGAATAATGCGGTTGTAATCACGTTCGGGTGACTTTTCCCACCGCAAAAACTGCTAATGAGTTTCTCACGAGGTAGTGCAATGCATCATGATATGGGAGTCAAACCGAGAATTCCATTATCGCTAATTCAACGGGAAAGACTCATATTCAGCATAGCTCATGATGTGTCTGAGCAGGACGTTCTCGATGGCTTCGAGAGTCCTATCCCTGCCCTTCTGGCCAAGCGCATGATCAAAAAACTGTGGAAAGAAGATGGATGTTTCCAGTTAGCTCCCACTAAACTCTTTTGCATCACATTTTGCGGTAGTATTTTGCCGGCTAAAGTTCTCATTAACAGTGAAATATTTGAGGTACGAAGGCGTAAACCATCCCTTCAACAATGCTCCAAATGTTTCCGGTACGGCCACTTAAATTCATTCTGTAAATCAAAACCCAAGTGTGCCAAATGTGGACTGGACTCCCACACAGAGGACTGTGAAAGTACAGTGTGTTGCATAAATTGCTAGTTACCACATTCAGCCTTAGACCGCAACAGTGTGAGCTGGCAGTTGGAATCAGCTGTCCAAACCAGCATGGACGAAAACAATATATCATATCAGGAGGCGAAACTTAAGCTGCAAGGCATCTCCTCCCCACTCCCACTCGCGATGATGTTTATCGACCCCGAGTGACGAAAGATGCATTCCCTGACTTGCAGACCTCCCACACAAAACCTTTCTTTACTAATCACACTTTGCACTCCTCAAACAGGACATATGCCAATATATTTTCCCCGCTATGTAATCAACCTGACAGAGACTTTCCTGAAATTAAGGATTCTCAAACATCAATTGATTCTTCTCGCTTTAAGGTGACATCCTTTAAGACCAATTCTCAACCACGAAACACTAAGAAATCCAAAATCCGTCCTTCCTGAAGAAAGAAATACATCGCCGTCCGCGATGGGAAGACGATGACATCGCAATAGAGTCCCCTGCTAGTTCATCGACCCTTACCGACCTAGAGGAAGTGACATACCAACCCATAGGAAATAACGCATACCCTCTAAATAACACACATTCCAATTCCAAGCATTTCCAACGTCAGACATATTTGCACCCGATCACGAACACAGCGAGGTGTATCAAGCTCTAGTAGATATGATTCCCAGCATGTGGGACACTGTTAGACAAATACGAGACAACACCCACCAAATTCGACTCATCCAGCACATTCAATTTTTGACAGAAAAACTTTTGACTTTACTCGAAGACAATGCGACATCGAAAATGTGTACCATATTACAATGGAATGTGAATAGTTTCTCCGCACATATACAAGAACTATTAGATTTAATTGCTGAATACCACCCGCTTATTCTTTGCTTACAGGAAGTTAAAGGTACAAAGCATGAGAATTATAGACTCGCCCATTTCACTTGTACGGTAACCCTACTCATCAGCGTGATACTGTCATATATGTTCATGAAACACTTTCTCAAACAGAAATCCAAATTCCACTTACCCTTTCCCTCGTCCAGACCTTTCAACTAGAGTTAGTGGCTATCCGAGTCAACATTAATGACCGATATATAGTCATCATTTCATTATATATTCCCTTCCTCAAACAACTCCCAAAGAATCCGTACTCATGACTTACAAGAGATCATATCCCTTGATCCGGGTCCCTATCTCATTCTCGGTGACTTTAATGGCCATCATCCCTCTTGCGGACATCCGTACGCGGACCGTTTGGGGAAAAATTTAGATGCATGGATTACACACAATCGGTTTATCCTTTTTAACGATGGCAGTCCTACTCATTATCCATTAAATGGTAATCGACCCTCCTGTATTGATCTCACAATTACCTCTCACCGCTTGTATCATAGTTTTCATTGGGTAAAGGAACAAGATCTCCGTGGCAGTGATCATTCCCCCATATTACTTATAGCCCATAGATCAGTTTCCACATGCTTGTTGAGAGAAAATAGGGAATCGGTTCCAGTGAAATGTTGGACCAAAGCTTCAATACAATGGGATGCATTTACAGCACAATTTACAAGCATTTGTAAGCAAACAACTCCCTACAATGACGGAAATATAACATACCAAAATTTTCTCCATATGATTACCATTGTAATAGACAATAGTGCCCATCGAAGTCAATATAGTAGTCCAATTAAATTTCCTTCCCTCAGTTGGTGGACCTGAGATTGTGCCTTAATAAAATGTCAAAAAAAAAATCAATTAAAACAATACGAACGAAACCCTCCCTGGGGACAAAAATCAAAGTTAGGCGACTGCAAGCTAAGGCGAAGAAGATATATTTACAAGCGAAAAGAGAAGCGTGGTATTCATTTTGTAATTCTCTCGATTGCACAGATAGCCTTAGTTCTATATGGAATAAATTGCATTCTATTAGGAATCCGGGCCAAACAAAACGGAAAAATCTCGATAGACAGTGGAAGCAGAATTCATGCAAATACTCACGCCACCCTCTGTATGCTCATGAGAGGCAAAATCCTTTGCGCAGAATTTCGATTTCACTGACGATTTCCCGGCTGTTAATGCTATCGAAATACAACAAATTTTAGAAATTGTGCCAAACACTTCCCCGGGATATGATGGTCTCACTTATGACATGCTCAAACATCTGCCATATCAAGGTATACAATTACTTACTCACATATTCAATACAGTATATCACACCGGACGAATCCCTATCGAGTGGTGTCACCTTATAGTTCTTCCCCTATTGAAACCTAACAAACCTCCAGTGGAGGCAAAGTCATACCGACCAATAGTATTAATACCAGTAGTCGCCAAACTTTTCAAACGAACACTTCAACACCGCATTAACTGGATGTTGGAAAAGAATAAGTTATTTTCACCAACACAAATGGGTTTTTGCATGCAGCATGGTAGCCAAGATGCCATAGCTACCCTTACAGTTGAAATTCAAAATAGTCAGATTACTCAAGATTATTGCTTTGGCCCATTTACTGACATAGAACATGCTTACAATGCTGTTCACATCCCGATCTTATATAAAATGATGGTCCAACTAAACATACATCCCATAGTAGGGACCCTAATCTGGAGTTTATATCACGAACGAAATTTACAATTCTGGTTTGAAGATAGGTTGGAAGGCCACCGTATAGCTCACACGGGGATCCCTCAGGGTTCGCCCCTTAGCCCCCTACTATTTAATATCTATACCCACCATATACATCACCTAAATATGCACGGCTTTAAATTGTTACAATACGCCGACGATCTTTGCTACTATAAATGCACTCCTGACGCCACACAAGGCTTACTCGCCCTAAAGAAAACCGGCACAATTCTTACAGTTCACTTAGATACCTTAGGACTCACTATTTCCATTCCGAAATCCAAAATCATAATTTTTAACTCGAGAAAAATGAACAGTTACCCTAACAATATCTCAGAAATACAGCACATTCCAGTAGTCGACAATGTCAAATACCTGGGTGTATACTTCGATAGGAAACTAAATTGGGCAAGGCATATGCAATATCTCAAGGAAAAGGGGTTAAAAATTGTTAATTTACTTTGATGTATTTCCATGACCAAGTGGGGAGGACACCCCCACACAATGCTATTATTTTATAAAAATTGTTTTTGTGCATTGTTTGATTATGCAGCACCAGCATATGGTGGGGCCAATCCAAAAGTTCTTACGTCTATAGACGTATTACAACGACGAGCCTTACGTACATGTCTAGGACTCATGCCGTCCAGCCCCAATGTTAGTGTATATTTAGAAAGCAATGAATCCTCTTTGTCACACTGACGTATCAAACTCACCATGCAATATTTGTTCAAATCGTGGGCGTGACACGCTCATCCGTTTAATAAAACATTTGCAATTCAACGACAATGGTTTGGCCTCCCGACCCCCACTCCCCCCACCAAATGTTTTTTTTTCTTACAATGTTACAATATTGACCCTGAAACTTACCACCAAACTTTTACCCATCCGGACCCGCTTATATATCAACTGAATATTCCCACAGAACCCCGAGTAGAGATACAATATGAAGATCATGGCAGACATGAAAATTATAGAGAATTGTGGCCCACATCAATCTTTATTTATACTGACGGATCGAAGTCTGCAGATGGTGTGGGATGCGCTTTTTACGTACAATCTCATAACATCACTTGACAATTTTCCCTCCCATCCGATATGTCTATCTTCTCGGCGGAATGTTATGCTATCTATAAAGCATTACAATTTGCCCTGCAGTTATGACTCGATCATTCTTTAATTCTCACGGACGCATTGAGTGTACTTCAAGCATTAGAAAGAACAGGTGGGGCAGCATAATGGTACTTCCCTATCTTTTTCTCCGAATCATGCTAGACCTTCAACAACAGGGTCTGTCAGCAACCTTCACATATATTCGCGCCCACAGTGGCCTCAATAAATATCAAGATCGCATTGATGTAATGGCTAAACAAGCGAGAATGAAAGAAACTGTTACCCCAATGCACCTGCCGTACACTGAACTCCTCCCACGGGTAAATCAAAGTAGAACAACAATGGGACGATTGGTGCACCCAGCAACTCCACAATACCAATACATATAAATGGCATGCACAAGTCGGCAACAAACGTCCTTGGTTTCAACACATTAGCCTACCCCGTGCAGTTTTAGTGTTTACCATGAGAATGCGTACAGGTCACGTTGTCATACATCCCAGTTCATATACCATGCCTGCAACTTCCTGTTAGTGTGGAGAACCTTTACAATCAACCACACATTTCTTTTTACAATGCCCAATTCGACAACAACATCGCAATACTCTATACAAACAGTTACAATGTGTGGGTGTCCTATTTCCAATGTCCCTTTTGACTCTACTCTACGAACCACGGTCTGATGTCATGTGGATACTTTACAGCTTTGCAAGAAAACACAACATTGTAACATAAACAAACAGATACTTGGAATGTAAACAAATTTTCTCATAACAAACCAAATAGGACCCCTGGCAAAAAATCGCTCATAGGCAGTGTGTGCCAACCAAAGAAGAAGGAAGAAAGGAAAGGGTTCATTTATGTAAACACTGGATGCAATGCCGCTATTGTTTGAATGTGACAATGTTTACCTAGCGCTCCAAGGTGGAAGATCAAAAGAAGTAACGGTGATATATTTTCTTGTTCAGAAAATTTGGTCCCCGTAAAGGCACATGCACTTCAACTTTCATTGTATTGTACATCATGACATAATTTGAAATTCTTTCCTTATGTGTGACTGCCACACCACAAGGGAAACATATGAAAATTTCATGAGAATTATCTGATTTCTGTGTGCAGTTTCTCTTTCCTTAATTATTTTATGCATATATCACATACTTGGGGGGGGGGGGGTAATGATTGATTCTGGGGGGCTTAGCCTCTCCTAAACCCTTCCTAACTATACGCCTATGGTAGTATGTAGCAGTTGTACATTTCTACAACAATGCAAAGTTTCGTTGAAAACAGACTGATACTTCTCGGCTAAAAAAATACCCAATATCTAAGTGAGGCAGCTTAGGAAACAATATCTGGAATTTAATTTATAACATCAGCCCTATCGATGCTGGATGGACCAAATTTGGAAAATTTGTTCAAAACGTCAAAGACTACTCTTTCTAGATATGTAAAGCCTGTGCACCAATTTTGGAAAAATAATGGAAATTATGGCATTCAAAAATTTCTGAAAATTTTGAACTTTGGCCCTTTTGCTCTGTATCCTCCTCGCACACCGAAAGTGCTTAAAGTGTTCCCCTTTACTCATTATTACATGTACAATTTTAATTTGAAAAAAAAAATTACAGTCCTTTTATCTTCAATTTATCCCAGAGTAAAAAGGAAAATAAAGAATCTCTTCAAACGGTGCTTGTTAATAATAGTAACAATAGACATTGCTTTTAATTTGAGTATGTAATAGTTTATTGGTATTTTAATTAATAAAAAAGATGGAAATAAAATATTGTGAATAGTTTTTAAGAAATAGCACAGTGATTTTTCCACAAGCTCCGGTCAAATTTAAAAAAAAAAGGCCTTTGCTCCCACATCCCCCCTGGACCCTTAATTGTTGTACAATGTCTAAAGTGTTGCTTTTCCTTAATTATTACATGCAAAATTATTTTTTTAAGGAACTGCTGTGGTATACAAGTTATAGCCATTTTTATAAGTATATCCCATAATATTACAGAAGCAACAAAGAACTTTTGCAATTTCTGCTTGTTCATAACAGTAACAGTGGACATATTGGTTTCTAACTTAAGTAGCTATGTCTCACTTTCATATGTATACTAATGTACACAAAAAGACAGAACTGAAATATAGTGGGTAGTTTTCGAGAAATGGTGCATTGATTGCAGCATTGCCATGCTGGTACATGTACAAGCCGGCTGCTAAAGGTGAAGATAAACTAAAAACAAAACAAAAAAATGTGATAATCAGTGTTACAATCTTAAGAATGTACTATATTTTTTACACACTGCAACTTACCTCAATTATATCTGGTTCAGATTCCTCTTCTTTTGTGGCTGCATTTAACTGGGTGCCCTCATTTGCAACCATATTGGCTGAAGATATTGCAGCACTTAACGGAATACTTCCTGTTGGGTTACTGCTTGATGTACCTGAACAGAGTTGATCCTTGCCATTTTTCACCCTTTGTGAACTCTGGTTTGGAGCTGTATTATGTACACTGTCACTGGATGTTTGCTTTGGGAGACTAGTTACGGATCTCTTTCTTTCATAAAGTTCATGTACGTGAAGTTCTATGTTGTTGGACACTTGGTTAAAGAGAGGATGCTCTCTAGAAGATGGTGCTGGTTGAATTTGTGGATGCTGAACAACTTGAGGTGGTTTTTGAGTTTCTATCTGTTCTTTGTGTGCTTCAGCTGGTTGTTGAAGACATAACCGAGGTAGCTGTTCTTCTTTTAGTGCCGGAACTTGCTGTTGTCGATGCAATAGAGCTTGCTGTTCTCTACCTTCCAGTTTCTGATGTAATGCAGTTTTCTGTTTACGTAATGAAACCTGTTGCCAACATAATTCAGCTTGCTGCTGTTCCTGAGGTTCCTGTAATGAAGCTTGCTGTCGTTCCTGAGCTTTCTGTTGCTGATCTACAGCCTGTTGTTCATCAGCTTTCTGTTGTTCTGTATGTGCCTGATCTAGCTGCTGTTGGTTTTGCACTGGGGTGAGTTGTTGTTGGTTTTGATTCCCTAAACGTATTTGAGCTTGTAATTTTGGAATTTTCATCTGAAATAGTTGATCTACTTTTTGATTTTGAGTTATTGGCTGCTTGTGAATTCTTGATTGACAGTTATGCTGATTCATTTCATCTGCAACTGATGAGTATCTTTGTGCAGACGTGACTTCTGTTGCTTGTACATGAACAGTTGGTTGTGAATTTGAGAGTGGTGCTGATGTTCTATCCAATCTTATTTGTCCTTCACCTGGTGGCTGATGCTCTGATGCCACCTGCTGAACACCAGTTGCTTTCATGACCTGAACATCAATTTGATTGGTTGGTTGACCAGTCTGTGTCAGAACATGTTGAGAAGCAAGAAGGTTTGGCAAAGTCAGTTCCTTGGCTTGCGAATTTGACTGAACTGGGAGAACATTCTGTGGTTTCTGTAGATTCTCCACTAGTTGGGATCTCATCCCGCTATTTTCTTCTCCTATCTGTGGAGTAGTTAAAGATGTTGAGGATCCTTGCTGCAATGGATTGTTCCTCAACAGTCCCAGCAGTGACTGATTTCTTTGTTGTGAAAACTGGGGATTCTGTTGCTGCAGAAATTGAGTATTCTGCTGATGCAGAAATTGCAGATTCTGCTGCTGTGGAAATTGGGGATTCTGCTGCTGTGGAAATTGGTGATTCTGTTGCTGTGGAAAATAGGGATTCTGTTGCTGTGAAAATTTGGAATTCTGTTGGTACTGTGGCTGAGGTATTATTATGTTATGATTAAAATCATAGGGTGGTGGTTGCTTCACAAAGCCATCACTTAAATTATAATGGGATGGAGTTGAACATCTAAAAGATGACTGCAGAAATGACTGCTGACCTTGATATGAACTGTTCATGTATCCTGGCTGCATCTGCTGGATGGCTGCATGCTGCATGTTGTTAGTGTGTGGGACCTCCTGATATGATTGCTGTTGATTGGGAGGGTTGTGAGTGCTTTGGTACTGAACAAGTGGATAACCACTCTGTTGAGACATGGGATACCAGTGAACTGTAGCTGCAGGAACACCAGGATTGGCTTGTTGGTTGCCAGCAATGTTCATTGTTTGGCTGCTGTCGATGCATTGAAATCTGTGGTATGTATTTACAAGTTGCTGTGTGGCTTGGTAAGATGGCCCTTGATACACGACTTTGTTTGGATCTGCATGAACTCCACTGACTCTGGGTGTTTCGCCTGTAGTCACATTTGAATGTCCTGTTCCTGTGTAAGCAGGTTGTCTATAATCATGCTGCCCTGAATAGCCAAGACTAACATTTGGTGGAGAACTTTGAGTGCATTGTTGTAATGGAATGCTGTGCTGTGGTACTTGTGCAGTTGGAGCAAAGACACTTGATGGAGATGCATGCAGTACAATGTTTTGCTGTTTATCATTAGTCGATGCACATGAAATGACACTGGCTGCTGTAGGAGGTGCACTTGATTTTACGGTCAGTGCAGAATTCTCAGAATTTCGCACTTGAGTACTTGGTACACTAGCTGAAGAATTAGCTGCTTTTCCATCTCTCTTAATTACCTCAATAACCCTCTTCCCCATAATGTATCCACTACTGTCAACAAATGCTCTTAGAGGTATGATGGCTCGAAATTTGCATATATTTGTTAACCACTGTGCAATTTCTTTGGAAGTCAGTGGTGGAATCATAAATTGTGCGATCATTTCCTCCAGCTCAGTTACAATTGCTACCTCAGAATGTCCAGGTTTGCTTAGTTCTTTTTTGTAGGAGTCAACCAATTGGATGAAAATCCCTTCCAGTGGTTCAATCATTGCTTGCTTCTGCACATAATTTACATGACCACCACTAACAACCTCCTTAATAAGCTCTTCATAAGTAAAAGCTGGATAAAAATTCCCCAATATCAATTTCATCATCATCTGCATGTTTTCATTTCCTTCTGTTTTTTCTGCAGGAGGCATTGTTGGAGTTACAGTTCCTACAGGATCATTGATAACTGCAGGAGGGTTCACTTTTGCACAGAAATCTGAGCTTTTAGACAGTTTTATAGCTTTTACTCTAGTCCTTGGAAAATTGCTCATATCTTGACTATTATCACAATTATCATTTGCGTCGGTTTGCTGAGTATTTTCTAATACACTGCAGTCTTTTTCTTTTTTGGGCTCCTTCTTCACCACATTCCTTCCGGAAACTGAAATTTCCTTTTTGCTTTCTTCATATCTTAGTATCATATAATTTACTTCATCAAGTACCTTCATTATTTCCTCAAGTGAAGGAACTCTGGGTTCATTGTTTATATCTGAGCTTGCCATTTTTGAAATATCAGCTTTGTTATTGCTGCACCTAGTTACACTTTGAGAATGATCCAATGTGTTTTCAGAACTTTTGAAAGTGACTGATGCACTTACATTCTCATTCTCAGTGTTACTAAATTTAGACTCTACAGACCCATATTCTGTTTCCAATAACAACCCATGATCTTCACTCGAGAGAGCAGCTACTTCTGGTATGCTTATCAAAACACACTTTTCAGAAGCTTGACAAACTGGCTGTGCAACAAGCACGTTACTAGAAGCTTCCAAGCTTTTATGGGTGTCATCTGTGCTTTGATTGCATGTGGGCAAGATTCTCACAGAAGAAACACTTCCTGCAACAGTATTGCTTGCATTACTCATGGACATCGTTAAAACTTTCTCAGGTTGCGCCTCTGGGTAAATTTGGTTCTGCACACTAGGTTTCAATTTATCTGAATCTGCAGATGTACTTGCATTCTCACTAGCTGCATGTTCTTTAGTAGGTTTCTGAGTATTTACCTCCATAGGAAGAATATTCTTGGCCTTACTCTCAGGTGGTTTGAAACCTCCCCCAAGGCATTTATATATTTCGGAAGCTTGCTGCCTACTTTTGGCCAATAACTTTGGCATCTGGTGAAATCTGTTCGAGACTTGAACTTTCCCCCTTCCTTTCAAACTTTTATTACTCTTTACTTTATTTGGACTTCTACTCAATCCACCTCTTCTATTACTCATTGGACTGGCTGTTGCTTTATCGGTACTCTTTACTTGGTCAGGACTTTTGCTCAAGTCACCTTTCCTATTACTCATTAGATTGGCTAATGCGTTATCTGATTCCTTTGTGGTATCTTCTGCAGTTGAGCTTTGCCTTCCACAGTACACACTGGGAGCTATTCGATCAATGTTTCTTCTGCAGCAATGCTTTTGCAGATCTTGCAATAGCCTATCGGTTGATTGCTTTTGACTTCTGTTACCCACCTTACACTCTGATGTTAATTCATTAGAATAATTATCCTGTCTATGTGATTGCATTATCTGACTGCTTGCTGGATTTGTAGTGCTGTTAGGTTTACTGTCCTTATGGTTTGGTTTCTGTTCACAAGAGGGTTGCATGCTTTGTTCCCATTGCAGCTTCGTTATAAATTTCCTTAATATCTTTACTGCATTTTCAGCATTGCTGTCATCTGTTAGCAAATCAGAGACCACTTTGGCAGTGCAGATGTCTATCATCCTAGTCATAACTTTGCTACCTGTTTCTGCAATATCTTTAATACTGGCATCGGTACTGCTACTTCCCTTCTCTTCTTCCAAAATAGGTGGTTCACACAGAGATTCTACTCTGGTATTCCTGTTGGCTTTATTCTGTGGCTCACCAGGGATTGGCAATGTGTTCCTATTTTCTACTTCAGCATTTTTGCATTTCCTTGAGACTTCAGTGGTGTCACTCTCATCTTTAGTTTTCCTTCGCTTGATGCCTTTACAGGTAATTTCCTCACTTTTGCATGCTTCGTCCAGCTTCTTAGCTTCATCTAGAAGAGGTTTATGGATTACAGGATATTTAGATCTCATTTTATCACTCTCCGATTGCTTAGTGATACAATGTATCTTACTTTGAATATCAAAAATGCTATCATCATGCACCTTTTCTTTTACTGTTACTGGCAATTTATGTTTCTTATTCTTTGGGGCAGCTTCTTGCTTTTCAGAAAACCTGTTACTTTCCATGCAGACCATGCAATCTGAATTGTGTTCTTCATGGCATTTGTCCCTAGATTCACTCTTTGAAGTTGAAGATTCTTCTAGGCTAGCCTTCAATGACAGATTAACTTTGGGACCACTGGTTCTTCTTTCTATGTATGGCACACTGCTACTAATAGCATCTTTGGTCTTGCTTTTATTGTAAGTATTTTCTGTTTTCCCTGTTGGAAGTTTCTGCTTTGAAGGAGGGTCTCCGGTTTCTTTCTTAGCATTCTTCTCTCGTAAGCTCTCTGTAGAAAGTGCAGCATGGTGATTTCTTGTATTATTTTTCTGTAAGTAAACATTCAGAGTTCTCTTGTCACTGCTCAGTTGTATGGCCCTGCTTGCATTGCCAGAGCTCTCTTCCCTTTGATTGGACAACTTCAGAGCACCATCCAAACTTGGCATGGAAGTACTACCTGTTATTCCTTTAAGAGTTATTGGCTTAGGATGACTTTGCAGATCAACTTCTGGAGTCTTCTTTACCGTTTTGGTAGCACACTCAACTACTTTCTTTAAAACAGTACTTCTATTAGTATCTCCATTGCCTTTGGACTTGGATTTGTGTGATGCACTTAAGCCAGCATGTTTACAGGACTTCTCAACACAAACTGGCCTACTCTTATCATTCTTCTCTCGTAAGCTCTCTGTAGAAAGTGCAGCACGTTCATTTCTTGCATTATTTTTCTGTAAGTAAACATTCAGAGTTCTCTTGTCACTGCTCAGTTGTATGGCCCTGCTTGCATTGCCAGAGCTCTCTTCCCTTTGATTGGACAACTTCAGAGCACCATCCAAACTTGGCATGGAAGTACTACCTGTTATTCCTGTAAGAGTTATTGGCTTAGGATGACTTTGCAGATCAACTTCTGGAGTCTTCTTTACCGTTTTGGTAGCACACTCAACTACTTTCTTTAAAACAGTACTTCTATTAGTATCTCCTTTGCCTTTGGACTTGGATTTGTGTGATGCACTTAAGCCAGCATGTTTACAGGACCTCTCAACACAAACTGGCCTACTCTTATCATTCTTCTCTCGTAAGCTCTCTGTAGAAAGTGCAGCACGTTCATTTCTTGTATTATTTTTCTGTAAGTAAACATTCAGAGTTCTTTTGTCACTGCTCAGTTGTATGGCCCTGCTTGCATTGCCAGAGCTCTCTTCCCTTTGATTGGACAACTTCAGAGCACCATCCAAACTTGGCATGAAAGTACTTCCTGTTAATCCTTTAAAAGTTATTGGCTTAGGATGACTTTGCAGATCAACTTCTGGAGTCTTCTTCACCGTTTTGGTAGCACACTCAACTACTTTCTTTAAAACAGTACTTCTATTAGAATCTCCATTGCCTTTGGACTTGGATTTGTGTGATGCACTTAAGCCAGCATGTTTACAGGACTTTTCAACACAAACTGGCCTACTCTTATCATTCTTCTCTCGTAAGCTCTCTGTAGAAAGTGCAGCACGTTCATTTCTTGTATTATTTTTCTGTAAGTAAACATTCAGAGTTCTCTTGTCACTGCTCAGTTGTATGGCCCTGCTTGCATTGCCAGAGCTCTCTTCCCTTTGATTGGACAACTTCAGAGCACCATCCAAACTTGGCATGGAAGTACTACCTGTTATTCCTGTAAGAGTTATTGGCTTAGGATGACTTTGCAGATCAACTTCTGGAGTCTTCTTTACCGTTTTGGTAGCACACTCAACTACTTTCTTTAAAACAGTACTTCTATTAGTATCTCCATTGCCTTTGGACTTGGATTTGTGTGATGCACTTAAGCCAGCATGTTTACAGGACTTCTCAACACAAACTGGCCTACTATTATCAGGAAATTTGGTATTGGTTTCTTTTATTGCATTTTGATTTAAACTGAGTTTATCAGTTAGTTTTATCTTCAGTTGAGTTTGATCAACTGGCTCAAGTTTGAGACACTGATAATTGACTTTGACTTTCGTATCATCTGTAGTTGACTTTCTACAGCAAGTGTCACTGTTATATGTTCCAATGTTAGCCTGAGAAGACGTAGCATTCATGCTCTGAGGAGTGTTCTCGCTTGATTTTGTAGAAGTGACGTTGGAGATAAAATGAGGATTCTGGAAATGAATGTCATCATCATCTACAGAAAACACCCTTCTTTTCTTCCTCAAGGCTTTAATGCTAGTTTGATCAATGATATTTTTGTTCTGCACTTTTCCTTTTATTACACTTGTACTTTTTCCTGTACCACCATCCATTGTCCTACTGGAGGGAGTAGCTACTATACAAGCACTAACACAGCCACTATTCGAAAAGCCACTTAAATTTTGGCTATCTGTAGTAGCAGTCTTTTCATCCAGAGGAAAGGTGCACATATCATGACATTTCTTCAAAGAAGAGTTAGTTTTCAGAATCAGTTTCTCATTTTCACTACTTTCACCTGACTTTCTTTTACGTTTCTTCCCACTTTTATCCTTCTCTTTGTAGACAGATTTAATGTCTATGTTCATATCCCTGTCCTTCCCATATTTCACATTCTTGTCCACATGCTTTGAGATATTCAAACCTTCTGATGTATCAGAACTTTTACTACAGAGTGAATTGTAACCCTGGGTAGCCATCCTGCACACTTCACTAACTTCATTCACACTTGCACCAAAACTGCAATCACTTCCGTACTCCTTTGATCTCGTACGCATGTTCACACTAGATCTGGACCAACTTTCCCTTACTTTGTTTCTTTGTTGATCCTGCAAAATGTGATGGATACTTCATTTCCTTCAACATCTCCCTATTATCACACCCACTGGACAACAAACTATCTTGGGAACTATGTGACTCGTGTCTTCTTTGTTTATTGCTTGCAGAGTAATGTGATCCCAGTTCCTTGTATCTATATCATGGTTGCCATTGTGCAATGGAAGATCATTCAACCTGGAAATGAGAAAAAAATATTATTTTAAACTATGGACAAGAGTTTTATACAGATAATTACAACAAAATTTGCAAAAAAATTGTTCATTAATACCTTCACTGCCTTTGCTTGGATTTGCATGATGTAGGGGAACCTGTCCTAAAATGACATACTCAGATAAAATGACATACCTTGAGTTTCTCGTTACTGCTGCAGGGGGCAGTACTTTTCAGTCTCTGATTGTGTACTGTAGTAGACAACAAAGAACCTGTGTGAGTGGCGGTGCCATTGTGTAAAGGATTTCGGAACAGGAGCGTAATCCTTAAATACGGAGTTGTAAAAGTTTGAGGTGATCATTGTTTGATGCCAGATTTCTACAATTACAATACGCGGGCCAACATTTGTATAAATAAGGTAAGGAAATAGTTATATTGTGCATATTATAACCCCATTGTAAAATCTTGCAAGTATTCATAAACGCGAGCATTTACACACCTGTTTGAGCTTATGACAGAGGGTAAAATGACATACTCTTAACTAGGATAAAATGACATAGTATGTCATTTTACCAGAGTAAATATTTTTGTGGACCTACACATTTAATAGGAATTCTATTATTGCTAAGGTGTAAAATATATAAGTGTTGAAAGTTGTTCAATGTGTAAATAATACCAGTAATGGCTACAGTTAATTAAATAAATTACTATTGTAACTGAATTATTGTAGACATTATGGAAAGCAGACTGAAAATGTTTAATTTTGTTATTATTTTAGGCTACAGAAATAATGGTTGGAGAGTACGTAAGAAAAACTGACAGACAGTCATGGCATAAGGACACTATGCAACATGCTATAAAAGCAATAAACAATGGAGAAATAGGTTGGCAACATGCATCCAAGACATTCTGCGTTCCCCAGGCTACGCTGTGGATGAGAGAGCAGGGGAAAAACAAGCAGGTGGTTGGAGTTGATAAAGGATTGGGTCGTTACCAAACAACTTTTCCGCCGGTGGGAAAGTGGGACCCAGCCAGGAATTGATACACCTGAATCTGTGGCCGAATCATCATAATTTCCAGCTTTTACTCCTGTAAACGAAATTGCACAATCATCATCATTTCCAGCTTTTACTCCTGTAAACGAAATTGCACAATCATCATCATTTCCAGCTTTTACTCCTGTAAACGAAATTGCACAATCTTTTCTTCTGCCATCTGCAATGCCATCACCTTGTGGTACCACATCTGTAACTACAACTTCATTACCCTCATTGCTCAGACCAATCGACATATCACAACTACCCTCTTCATCCCAGGCCAGGTCCTCCAGAAAAAGGAAGCATGAGGGACCACAAGTCTTAACAGGTAGCCCTTATCTTGCCGAAGTGAAGACAAAAGTTGCAGAGAAGAAACTATTAGAATCAAGATGGGCAGCTCGACAAGCCAAGATTAAACTTCAGTTTCATGTTTGATGATAATGACGATGATGATTCTGAGCTACATTATAGTGATGACGATGCACCATACATCTATTGCAATGACTTATTCAGTCATTCGCAGTGGCGTCTCATCCCTTGGGGCTTCCGGAGCTTAGCCCCTAAAGAAAAACAGACGTATTCACGTAATTATCAATCACCATAACGCATAACTATCATACAGTCTTTTAAAAGGCAATTTTTATCCACGTAAATTCATCGTTTGTTGCAATGGATACGACAGCGCTCCTAGCGACATTGATGTCAATTATCGTTTTCCAAGGCACGTTGCAAAGGAAGTCATGGCCTACACCCACCTACGCTACAGTGAAGGTCACATGCTAGCAGAGAGAGGAGGGGAGAGTGCAATGGATTTGAGTGCTGATTCGGGGCTAGTTCCATTGCATCGCGTTCGATCTCGCGTGATGTTCTGTAGTGTTTTGGTGGCTTTCATTCGCTATGTTTGAGTGAGTTCGGCAGGGTTGATGTTCAAACACAAATTGATGAAGGACATAGGCTGTCAATTACAAGACACAATGAATTTGTCCAGAAAAATAGGCATAGATTAAATAGAATTATCGATTGCTTAAAATTCTGTGGTCGACATGAACTTGCTCTATGAGGACATAATGAAAGAGAACAATCTTTAAACAGAGGCATCTTCCCAGATTTATTATCCCTTCATAGAAGAGGGAAAACTAAAGAGGGAACTTTGTATTCTTTATTGTAGTGAAGAGTTGAAAAACATAAACTCTATCAGTAGATTGCATTCATTTTTTATTTAAAATTATTTAGAGGGTACCTTTTCAGAAACAGTAAAAATGACAAACATTGTTTTAATAACTCCAGTGGCAACAGCTGAATCTGAACGATGTTTCAGCACATTGAAGCGTATTAAAACCTGCTTAAGAAATGCAATGGGACAAGACAGACCAAATGCCTTGGCACTTGCTTACAATAGAGATAGAATACATTTCAAACATAGAGGGCTTCAACGAAAAAGTAATAACAAAATTTGCTGAGCAGAAGAACAGGAGTCAACGTTTGTAGAAAGGTATGTTTCACAACAATACCTGTTTCTTTTGTAATCATGTGAATTGTCATTATATTTTCAATTCTTTAAAAAATAAGTCCAGTTTTGTAGTTTAGAAGAAGATAAATACCCGTTTTTTGTAATTCATGTAATTTGTCATTACATTTTAAATTCTTTCAAAAAAGTAAGTCCAGTTTTGTAGTCTAGAAGAAAAAAATACCTATTTTTTGTAATTCATGTGGCCGCGGTGGCTCAGTCGGTAACGCGTCTGACTACCATGCTCAAGGTCCCGGGTTCGATCCTCGGCCGGTTCAAATCCGGGAACTTTTCTGACGATGGAAGCGGCCCCGGCACCCACCCAGCGTCGAATAACATGGGTACCTGGGGGAAACCCTGGGGGGTAAAGGCGGTCAGGGGAGTGATGCTGATCACATCACCCCCACTCACGACCGGATCAAGAAAGTGTGGGGCGTTATCCCCACGCCCCCTATACGCCTTCATGGCGTAGTGCTAAGCACAGGGGAACACTTTACCTTTTTTTTTTCATGTGAATAGTCCAAACTGACACAGGTGAAAGTACACGATAATAGAAGCAAACAAGTCTCAGTAAACATTGGTCTCCAAACTAGCCGTTTTCGAGATAATCACTAATGTGTGATTACAAGCCACCACTGACTTCATTGTTTGTAAATGTTGTCCTAGTTGGTAAAATGCTAATAATGTGTGCGAATGTGTGGTTACAAGCCGTCATTGATTGCATTTTGTAAGCATCCTTGCGCGGTCTGCGGTTTGCTCTTTGTTTACAAAACAGAACATTTCCGAGAGGTGGCGTTGTAATCAAACAGGATGGATACAATGAGTACACATTAATCATACTGTGGGAGTCACGTCAGTTGTGCTGTATAGAGAAATGAAACCTTAATGTATTATTAGCATTTTACCAACTAGGATGACGTTTACAAACAATAAAGTCAGTGACAGCTTGTAATCACACATTCGCGATTATCTCGAAAACAGCTCGTTTGCAGACCCATGTTCACTGAGACTTTTTTTGTTTCTATTATCATGTACTTTCACCTGTGTCAGTTTGCACTATTACTTTTGAAACACCCTGCATATGATGGAGGAATGAAGTCATGAACATTAAAAAGTGAAAGGGACTGAACTGAATTTTTCATGTCTCTCACAAATTGCTCAAGGAAGCAAGGAAAGAACTTACTTGTGCCTCAAACTCTCTCTGTCCTGTTTTAGGGGCAGTGCTGGGAGTGGCGAGATACAAGGCAACTCCAAACTAGCCTTCCTTTGTCGGTGTGCACTACACTCCTAGATTTGTTGCTGTGGTTTTCTCTCAGATTGGAGAACGAAGTATGTTATACGTACTTCGGCGAAGGGATTTAAACACATAGGCATGTGTTTTCAAGGGCAAAAATTGAATAAAAATACCTTTCTTATTTTGTGTTGCTTCTATTTCTCATCTCATCATTCACTAATTGCAATGATAAGGATGAAGTAACACTTGCAAACAGGAACCCATGTCCACATAAGGACTTGAACCTTGGACTATAGGTGGTGGGATCCTGTGCTCAGCGCTCGATGAGATTGGCTACCAAGGCATTCACAATGATAGCCAAAGGTTACTGTTTTGTAATTCCTACAGTACTTGGATATTAATAAGTAACTTTAAATAGAATATTTTCTCACTTCGACAGGACCATTTTGTTACAGTGCTACTATTTTGTCACTCCATTATTCCAACAACGGTTATCTCTTCAGCTCTTATAGTTACTGAGATACTGATGGCACAAATTAACGATGATTAGTTTGATTTGAGTTTGGTTATTTAGCATCACTTTTCTGCCACTAATGGCAAATTGTTCCAATGAGGATGGATGATAATTAGGGCTGAGCCGATACCACAATTTTCGAAAATTGATACCATTGATTCCTACAGACATCGATATTTGTATAACTCCAATATAAAATAACAAAAGCTAGTCACGGAGTTATATTAAGTCATGACATTACATTCCTTAAATGGCATTAAATAATTCTAAAAGTGAACCTCCTTTGAGACCCAGAGGATGCAAAAAAGAAGTTTCTGAAATGCTGCAAGACTTTTTAATGAGTAGGAGTTACATAAAAAAACAGCAGATTGTAAGTATTCCTTCTTCAGTTTCATGTACACACTATTCATTCTTGACATTTGGGTTAACCTGGAGAGGGGAAAAAGCTATGTAAAAATGTATCCAAATAAAGTTGTTAAAAGTAATGCTCATTTTCCCGGCACTGTTCTCTGCTGTCCATTATTTTCTTTCATTTGCAATGAAAACAAGTCACTGCCACATCAGAATTGGCTGATACCAGCAGTCACACAATTGTCTACATATATTATCAATAATTTAATAGACATGTAGAAATGAAACTATGTATATGTACTAATACAAAAGCAACAAACATTAGATACCTATGTTCAACAATTTCTGGTAAATCTGTTTTTCTTTTTCATTATCTATACATATACACATATATACCTATATATTTAATTGTTCTTATTTATATTGATATGTATTCCTTTTCATGTTTTTATTTTTATTTTTTTCTAAATGTATATCCTGTTTCCATTGTATTAATCTTTCAGACAAGGGTCTGTTGTAAGAACGGCCGTAGAGGCCAAAACACGCCCACTCCAATAAAGGCGATTTTATTATTATTATATCTACACATCAATTGGGCAGTATTTTTTTATAACAGTATAATATACAGTAGAGCGTCGATTATCCGAACGTCGGTCAACCGAACGACCGCTTAACCGAATTGTGTACTCGCTCGCACCTGTTACTCTCCCACCCTACCGTCCATCATCCCCCTCACTCCCAAACCAAGTTTCCCACAGTAGTCGCCGCACTGAGCCACCGCTGATGGAACATTGCTTCTAATGGGGCCTTCATAAGGCGCTGCTGACCGGCCAAGCCGCCAGTCGCTGTGTTTCAACAATCAGCACACTTCTGTCGGTTTGGCACTGGCTGTAGAAGTAGCGGCAGTATCAAAGCTGTTCACAGCAACAGCTGCGCCAGCTTAGAGTTGAGGCGTGCAGCTCCGCGCAGTTTGAAGGATTGCGCGCCCCCAAGAAGAGCTTCTCACGGTGCAAACAGTAACCTTCTGTTCTCTGTTACGACCACTTGTGTGCTGCTGCGTGAAGAAGTGAACTGTACCACATACTATCTATTCCTACTAAAGTTGCCTTTGTACGTTACTTTGTAATACTTAAAGAGATGCCTGTTTTTATGAATAAATTTACTGTACAGTACTTCTTTTTGGCAAATAAACATGTACAGTTCGATTATCCGAACAAACCAGTTTTCCGAACACCCATGTCCCCCAATTACTTCGGATAATCGACGCTCTACTGTAATAGTAAAATCATACAATGAGAAATTATATATTTAAATAGACTAGTGCTGTAAAAGTACAATATTATATAGCGTATACAATCTAATTTCTTTTTATAAAGTAATTTAATTCCTGAAATTCTTTAACTGAATATAATGTATATTCCAATAGCAATTTTTTCACCTTAATTTTAAAGACCATGGTTCTTTCCAAATTTTTGTAACTATTTGGTAACATATTGTATAACTGGATGCTTGTGTAAAAAAAAAAACTTTTCATGCAGTTAGCCAGACTTTGGGAATGTGGAAGTTATTCTTTTGTCTGGTATTGTAATTGTGAGTGTGAGTGTCTATGTTCTTTGGATAGTTCCATTTTGAATCAGGTATGAAAGTAACTGTTTCAAGTATGTACAAACTTGGAAGTGTTAATATGCGATTTTTTAAAAAAAGAATGTTTACATGTATCAGTTTTGTGTGCAATGTACGCAATGCTCTTCATTTAATTTTAAAAATTCTCTGTGATTGTGCCGAGTTCCCCCGAAATTGGATACCATATCTCAAAATACTTTCGAAGTTTGAGAAATAGATATTAAGCATACATATCATATTGAAACTATTTTTTAGAGTTCTTAATTGGTAACATACAGTCTTGCATAAATGATCTATGTGAACTTTCCAGTTTAGACACTCCTCTATAAATATTCAAAGAAATTTTGAATTGCAAGCAGCTGTTATACCGGCATGCTCTACTGTAAAATTATCTTGCTTAATAGAAGAGTTTTTTGACTCTAGATACACCAAATTTAATTATATTGTCTTTTCATTGTTCATAGAAAGTTTGTTTGCTGAAAACAAACTTTGTAGTTCAGTAAGAGCAGTGTGGTAAACAGTCTACAGACAGAGTACAAAAATGCGCCGACCAATCAGCAACATCTTCTAACTAGAAAATTGAAGAAAACTTCGAGGAAACAAGATCGGAAAATAAAGATGAAAACCCGAGGGGAAAAATTATGGATCTTGAATGTGAAGTGCTACCATTGAAGGAAATTATTCAAATGTTGCATAGTGATGTTACCAATGCAAAGAAGGAAAATGAACTACTGAAGAAAGAAGTTCTAGTACTAGAGGCGGATAATGGAAAAACCAACACTTGGAGTAGTAAAGTTGTGAGCAGTGGATAGAAACAATGTCATAAAAATGAAGAACAAAACGTCAATTTGTGGTGGAATTTACAAAATATGTTCAGTGTACTTCAAGATCAAGAAAACGAAAAAGGAAACGTTTACTTGGGGTGCAAACTATAGAATAAGTCCAGTGTACGTCAAGACCAAGATCAGGATAAAAACTGCATCTCCGGAATTTTCAAAGAGAAATGCAATCTCAAGCAACAACAAAACATGATCAATGGACTGGGAGAAGGAAAGAAAATGAAAGCAAATAAGAAAACAAAGAATGTAAAACCCAAAGTACTGATATTAAGTGACAGTCATGGAAGAAATTGCTCAAATCTTTTATCTGAGTATCTGCCGAACTGTGAGGTAAGTGGCATTGTAAAACCAAGTGCAAATCTAAAATATGTTTTAGATGATTGTAAGAAACTATGTTCAGACTTTAATAAGGAGGATAATATTGTGATAATTGGTGGTACAAATGACATAGCGTACAATGAATCAGAGTTGTATTTGCAGGAACTAAAAACAAAACTTGCCATCCTGAAGAACACAAATGTGCATGTAATCCAAATTCCTGTAAGACATGACCTCCCAGAATGGTCAATAGTAAACAAAGAGATTAAGAAGACAAACAGACAAAGTGAAAACCTCATCAATGAAATAGACCATGCAAAGGTAATAAAAGCAAACAACAACAGAGAAAATTTCACCATGCATGGCTTACATTATAATGTAAAAGAAAAAGAAATGTGTGTCAGTCCATAGCTATAAGTATTGCAAGTAACCAGGGAAACTCATAATGTCTGAGTCAGTACAGAAACTGACTCAGTCATCATTATCATTGTCATTACCAGTTACACAAAGCACGTTATCTATCTATTCATCTAATACTAGTAATACTAGTGAAACTTGGCCAATATCTGCAGACAAAGTAATCAGTTCACAAAATCTGAATGCCAGTGTAGATGTACATACAGTTAATGAAAACAAAAATGAACAACTTCTTATCTCTGAAAACAAAAATATGTTTTGGTTAATGAGTCAAAATTTTCAGTCATTAAGGAACAAGGTCCATGAGCTGGATGTGATTCTTGGATCCCTCACAGAACTCCCACATATAATTTGTGCCACTGAACATTGGTTGCGAGAAGAAGAGGTTTCTTACACACAAATTCCAAATTTTAATTTAGCCAGTGCATATTGCCGTAAACACCACAAATGAGGTGGTGCTGCCATACTAGTTAAAAGCAATATACCATATGAAAACGTAACAAAAACTAATTATTTAAATGAAGAATTCAATTTTGAACACACAGTAGTGAATTTAAAATTACAACAAAATGAAGCAACAGTAGTTTGCTTATACCGAACACCAGATGGACACTTAGGAACTTTTTAGAAACAATGTTGTCCATTTTACTACAAAAAAAAAGACCCATTATAGTGATGGGCGCTATAAACATAGATTTTTTTTAAAAAACACAGTCCAGAAAAAAATGAACTAAATACAATTCTAACCTCCCATAATTTGCTTGCAACAATAAATTCACCAACAAGGATAACACCGACAAGTAAAACATGTATTGATCAAGCCCGACCCTGTGGCCGAGTGGTTAGCACATCGCACTATGATGCCAAGGGTCCCGGGTTCGAATCCCTGTCGGGCTTGGTTGTTTGTGAATGTCCATTCATCACTTTCATCATTTCATCACTCATCCCCATCTTCGCAAATTAGCCAAGAGGCACAAAACGCGAAGTAAAATAAACTAAATCAAATGAAATCAAATATATTGATCAAATAATAATTAACCAAGATTTTTTTAATACACCACAAATATTTTACCTTTAGCCTTGTCCGATCATGAAGCAGTTTTCATAAATGTCCATATACCAGAGAATATAAAAGAAAAAACTGCAAAACATATCACTACTGTAGAAAAAAGAAAATTGACCAAGGAAAATATAGGAAACTTTGTATATTCCTTAAAGAAAGAAAACTGGACTGATGTGCTCATGGAGGAAAATTTAAACACAAAAGTAAGCTTATTCACAAAGACAGTAAAATATCATTTTGAAGTAGCATTTCCATACAAAACATACATACAACCCCTAAATCAAACACAATCAATTTCCTGGATAACTAAAGGGATAAAAAAATCCTGTGAAACAAAAAGGAAATTATATACAGAAATCCTGAAAAACAAGAATCCCATACTTAAAGACCACTACAAAAAATATGTAATTATTCTCAGGAAGGTAATAAACAACGCTAAGAAATTGGACATTGCAGATAAAATACGCAAATCTGCAAATAAATCAAAGAAACTATGGGAAATTGTTAATGATGAAACTGGTAAGAAAAGAAAGAACGTGAATGAAAAAATAGAAATAATGGCTGATGGAGAGAAAATAAGCAATCCCCTTTATGAGGCACAAATTTTTAATACATACTTTGTGAACATTCCCAATACCGTAAATAAGAATGCAGTAATTTCTACACTTAAATTAAGAACACATTTCAACAGTCCCCGAAACACAAACACCATGTTTCTCACACCAGTAACTGAGGGAGAAGTCGAGAAGGTAATTATAAATTTAAAAAATAAGTATTTATCAGGGACAGATGAATTTTCAAGTTCTCTACTAAAAAATGTGTGAATAGTATTTTACAACCACTAGTAAGTATTTGCAACACATCTTTAGAAACAGGTATTTTTCCTAGTCAGTACAAAATAGCAAAGGTGAGACCATTATTCAAGAAAGACAGCAAAGAAGAATGCTCAAACTATAGGCCAATTTCTCTTTTATCAGTCTTCTCTAAAGTAATAGAGAAAATTATGCTAAATAGATTAGTAACTTTCTTAGAAAAATACGACATTTTATCCAAACATCAATTTGTATACCAAAAAATAAGTCAATATCAGAATATTGAATTTACGAATAACATACTAAACTCGAGAGACAAAAAAATGAATGTGCATGGATTATTTTTAGATTTAACCAAAGCATTTGATTTGGTTCAGCATGACATTTTACTAGATAAAATGGACCATTAAGGAATCAGAGGTTTAGCAAAAAAATGGTTCACATCTTATTTAAAAGACAGATGTCAGTATGTAGATATTAACATAATCAAATCAGACCAATTGTTCCTCAACACAGGTGTATCGCAAGGACCTTTTTTTTTTTTACTCTACATAAATGATCTTCCAGAAACCTTATCAGAGTCTCAAACGATACTTATTGCAGATGATACAAATATCATAGAAAAAAGCCTGGAATATGAGCAACTTCAAAAGAATGCCATTTCAACAACAACACAACTAAACACCTGGCTAAACAACAACAAGCTTTCCCTGAATGTTAATAAAACAGTTCTAATAAATTTTAATCCAGCAAAAGAAAAAAAAACAACTTAAATGTAATTATTAACAATGAAGTCATCAAAGAATGCAATGCAATAAAATTCTAAGGAGTATGGATAGACACAAACCTATCTTGGGACATGCAAATTACTAATTTAACTCAAAAGTTAAGCAGGCTCTGCTACATGATGAGAATTTTGAGAAATGTTTTAACTTTGAATGATTTAAGGACAGTATATTTTGGACAGATTCAACCTGTACTTACATATGGAATCTCTTTGTGGAGCAGCTCACCCAAAATGCAGAAAATTTTTATTTGGCAAAAACTCATATTAAAAATTATGAGGAATGTATCCCTATCAAACCCAACAAAACAAATTTTCAATGAATTCCAAATATTACCTTTTCCATGTTTGTACTTATTAGAAACGTTGTACTTTATTCATACAAATTCTAATATCTTCTCAAAAAATCTGGACATACACAAGTACAGCACTCATTTGCATAACTCCCTCCACCTTTATACTGTCCGCACACCCAAAACACATAGTGGTCTAGAATTTCAAAGTGTAAAACTATAACAAGCTGCTAGAGGAATTCAAGAATCATAATCCAACCAAATTTAAAATAACAGTAAAAAGCTTGCTTATGAAGTATTTGTTTTATAGCACAGAGGAGTACTTGGATCATATTTTTGATAAATAGACATAACCTTTGATTTTTCTTCTATTTTTATGTTCACTAATAGCCATAACCTTTGATTTTTCTTCTATTTTTAAGTTACTCCATACTCTTTTATACTTTTTAATATGCATAACTTTGTGTTAATTCCTTTGTACTCAAAATCATACATGTAATTAACCTTTCACATATCATAGTGCTATTTGTACTTATAAGGTCAAGTGGATGGAAATGAATCATATCATATCATATCAAACTGTCTCGTGACTGTTAAATTAATGTAGTAGCAGCATCATATTGTTTAATTGATTGAAATGAAAATTTTGTACACTTTGGGGAGGGGACCCACATACATTCGAGGGTATGTGTTAATTCCTTTGTACTCAAAATTATACATGTAATCGTATTTTATACTCCCTATACTTTTTAATATGCTTAGGTATGTGTTAATTCCTTTGTACTCAAAATTACCCATGTAATTGACCTATCTCATATTATAGTGCTATTTGTACTCATATGATCAAGTGGATGGAAATAAATCTTATCTTATCTTATCTTTTCTTATCTGTTTTTTGAATTAATTATTTATTAAAAGGGTATCTTAGAGTATCAAGAATTTTTTTGAATTTCTCGTTTATGTGTACAGCCATATTGTTTAAAAAATCCCATGTTTCTGATTTTAGCACATTTCCTAATTTTGAAATATTCCTGTCATTGTTTGTGGGTCTAAGAAATCTCAATTTTATGCGTAGTTTATGTTTTCAGTTTTTTTCTATTACATTTACCTTAATAAGCTGAGAATCATGGTCATAAAAACCTATGCAAGTGTCTACTGAATATTTATCAACGTTTATATTGCTGAAAATATTATCTATTGTACTTTTTGTTTGCTGGTGATTCTATTTGGAGCTCTAATTGTATGAAATAGACCAGAAGAATTCATTACATCCAGGAAGCTATTTTTTCTGCTGTGTCTCCACAAACAACAATATTCATTTTGGAACTTTTTGGTACTGATGTTAACTTTTTCAAGAACACATCCATACTTCTATTAGGCGTTCTATATATTGATATCATGCATAAGTTGGAATTTCAATCGCTGCACATTTGAAGTCTTGTTCTACAGACAATTCGACATCTTGCTTTATTTCAACTACGTTACTTTTATGTTTATTCATCTTCGCAAATTAGTCAAAAGTGGTGTAAAAGTTGAAGTAATATAAAGTAAATCAATCAATCAATCAACAAAGCACATTTCCAAACTGTCCATTAAAATGTACACTTATTATCTCTGAACAATGACTTGTGAAAACAACCTTTCCACATCACTCATAGTCAGATATGTATATTTGAAGTGTGGGATATTATTCCATCAATTTCACCTACATCTTAACTTTCCAGAACCTGAGCAACTTCAATTTTTTATTTTATTCATGTTTCTTTAAAGAGAATTCGGAATTTACTTGAAGCAATTGCATGTGGACCGAGAGTTCAATATCTCTTCAACTGAACTAACATCCTTCACTGTTTTGAATAGCAGTTGTGTGGAAGTTTTCAGTTTATCTATCATGGCACAAGAAAGCTGAGATTTGCAGATAGGAACATCAAATCATGTTGTAAGCATCCATCTTTCAATAAATATTAAAGTATCACAAAATATTTAATTTATTTTATGCATTAACTTCAAAATATGCATTTATCCAAAGAATTTGGAATTTTTGTTTGTCTGGCATGTGTAAAATATGTACATTTTATGTCCTCTCCTTTAAAAAATATGTTTTGTGGGCTAAAGACAAAATTGTACATTTTGTGTGAAATAAAGACTTTGCAGATTACATTGCATCCATATGGCCTGCACTCCTCCCAAGTACGGCTGACTTTCATAGCTAGGGAAAAAATATGTTTTTACCTGAAAATCCCCTCCCTATTAACAACAGAAATAAAGTTCTCTTATTTGACAGTTACAATAAATAAAGTAAAACATGCACCAGATCGAAAATATTGATTGTAAAATACAGGAATCATATTAAGTTTTCATATTTTACTACTTGTCCCACACTGTGGACATGCAAGCTAATGCTCCAGCTATGGGACCTGCACAGGTTCCAGTCTCTGGCGCAAGCATGACAATGTTTCTCCAGAGATTTTGACATTGTATGGGGCCAGTGGCCACCTACCATCATGAGCAAATTGGGGAGCTACGAATGAGTAGCGTAACCCGGTCATGGAAACCATGATCTCCCACCTCATCAGGTAAAAGGCAGGCAGTCAGTAGGTACTCTCTGCCCTCAAGCGCTGTTGTGCACCAAAACTTATCCTACCATTTAATGCAAACAATAAATGGTTCCGGATTTTCAAACTTTTAATTATTTCAAAACAAAAATTTTATGACTAAAATCATTCCTCTGCTTTTAAATCTTCTTGCTGAAGCTTTGAACAAATGTTCCGAGTTTTTCTTTGAAATTCATTCATTCAAAAATAGGTTAACTGTGAAAAAACATGCAAAAATTTAAAATTTAAAAAAATTTAAATATATATATATAAAGTGGTGATTTACGAGTATGGCAGTTTTTTTTTTATAAATCTATCCTATTTTATTATGAAGGGTAACAAAAGGACTTTATTGAATTTCAGCTTGTTAAAACATTCACTCCGCCATGGCAATACTTTTTTAGAGATTAATGTAACATGACAGAATTAGTGTAAGAACAATGTTACATTAATAGGTTTGCTTGTGAAAGTCCAATGATAAATTTCTAAAGTTCCCATGCATTTACTTCACTTGTGGTAAAGAGCAAGACAAGGTTCCATGCAAAGTCCTGGCTCTCTTGGATATTCTAATAAACAGAATGCAGTGGGTTTTTTCTCTATTGGTACAAGAAATAAAAATTCTATTGATTCAGACTAGCAATGTTACCAAAAAAAAATAAAAAAATTCTTTGCTGTCAAACGATAAAGCCATTTGATGCAAAAATGTTGAGAGAGGCACACATACAGAAGCCAAGCTAAAGTTTATTTTAAACAATCCTTCATCAATGTGCCATGAGACACTTAAAAGCCTGCTGTGCATTGCTGATGATGGGCAAGCATTCAAAGAAGGCAATATGCATGAAACACATATGCAACAAAGGCACGTAACCACAACCCTGCATGACGCATATATGCATCACTGCAGCGAAAATGGTAATAATAGTAACAATAGATATATATTGTTTTGTAATTCAAGTGGATCATACCTTCGTATGAATACTAATGAAGAAAGAAGACAGAACTGAAATATCATGTGTAGTTTTCAAGATATGTAAAGTTAATTTCTGCCATGGGGAGGTGGTTTTGATTGAAGCCAGCCATTGGGAATTCCATAAATTGGGTGGTGTCATTCTAAACCATCCTCTAAAGATTAACAAGAAATCATTACCTGGTGAGGCTCCATGCTATATACTCGCTGACAGGCACATAGTGGTTGTTGTTGTAGTCCACATCATCACTGGTGCGTCAGCTCCTTCTAAAACAAAAGATAAGGAATTAATGACATGACGAAAATGTGCGTGCTTGTCATATCATAGTACTTTTCAGTTACTACAAATGGCCAAGTTATTACATAGTGGTTTGACACACACTGGGTATGTACTTTTGCAGACACTTAGCAAAAGTCACAAGCTCAACATGCAGGCCTAACAATAAAAAATGAAATAGTCTACTTGTCACAGCCGTGAGTTAGTACACCTCATAATATAACTTAGGTTTTGTCCTAAATGCCTACTTTGTCAACCTTAATAGATTTTCTTTCAATAAAAAAATTGGTTTCAGCATAAGACTATCATTATATTTAATAGTAAAAGTAATAATAACCTGATGCATAATAGCCTGCGAGGGCCAGTGCCTACCTGCCGAATGCTGGCCTCTCTCACACCAGAGGTGGAAGATAATTTAACCAATTTCAGGGTGATGTGTGTCAGCACAACAAACCTCCAGTTGTTATTTTATTGTGGTTTTCTATAACCAGTTTACACTATTCATTCATAGCTTCATAGCTCCTCGATTTCCTCATGATGGTGGGTTGCCACCGGTCCCATACACAGACCAAAATCTCAGAAAAAGTTGTTATGCTCTCCCATGAGACTCGAACCTGCATGCATCCTGTCTTCTGAGCCCAACACTTGTACCTTAAACTGCACGACCAAGTTGCAGGACATATTTAATAATACTGTGCTACCATAATACCTATCAGTTCTGTATGTCATCTAGCATTGCACGTGTAAACTATCTAATGCACGAGTGAAAACCCTCACTGCAGTATTCTAATACATATATGTATATAAGAAAAATTAGGTATTTCCTTCTCAAAGGCAAAACCCACTACAATCACCCAGTCATATACATTAATTGAAGAGGTGAGTGAACCATTCATCCAACATTCAAGGAACATTTGCAATTTTATGTTGGATCAGTATGCATATTAGTAATTGTTTTATAGTACTTTATCAGTAACAGCCAATAACAAAACTAATTTAAGAAAAAACTGGCATCTTTTTACTGGAATCTTTGCTCCAACCTGGAAATATTTAAAATACTGCACTGCTGTGTACTATTCTCCATCCACTATATGAGCAAAGTAAATGTAAACAAAAGCATGTGACTTGTGAAATTCTGACCTTGTTCCCATATTTCTGATGTCAGCTCATTTTCAGATAAGGTACATTAAATAAGACCCCCCCCCCCTCTGCTTCAGTATAGAAGGGTAAATGGCATTCCATTATCAAATACTCTATATTCTTATGTTTTTGAACATCAGAAAATCTGGATGGATGATGCTTAGAAATTTGTAAAATCGATGGATTGAAGAGAAAATTGCTGTAAAAATGAACAGATGATGTGGCTACCTCTGATGCTGCAGTTATTTAATATCAAGCCTACTCAGAGCATTTAAGTATTACATTTAACATCTTAGGTATCTAGAAAACTTTCTTGGGTTCACATGGAAATTTACATGCACTATATTGTCACAAGCATCAACCTCTTACCATCTGCCATGCACACGATTCAGCCGTGAACAGCATAAATGGCCTGACCCCTCTACAAAAATTTCAGGTGAAGCCCATGTAGGCAGCTAAGGTTTCAGCCCTCATGGCTGGCATATATATAATTGAAATTTCACATTTTCCCCATAAACACACTACATAATGATCGAAAAGTAGTTCAGTGTGGAACATATTTAAGATAATAACATGATATGAAATAATAATAACCTTACTCATGTTGTCAGAAGAGATCAAGTTTATTACTTTTAGCAGTCCCATGTGTAAGGGGTCATCAGCCTATGGTCTCCATCTACAAAGAAACCTCCACAAGGAAAATGTATGGTTTTGAAGAGGGTTGTAAATTAAAAAGATAACCTGGAATTTTACTTCATCTAACAATTATAGCCTGGCCCATGATAGATTTGCACATCCAATTTGTTGCCAAAAGTAATCCTGGCACGTTTTCAATTATTTCGATTGAAATGTTTGCAGTTCATTCACCTCGTGATTGCATGTGTAGTACTAAGTAAGAATTTTTCAGTTTTAGAAAAATAATTTACAGTCAACATGTAAAAACTAACATTCTTTGATACAATCCATTCCAAGAGTAGGAAGGTAATAGGTTCAAACCGAAGTGTTCTTTTTTTTTTCATGAATTTTCTCAATCATTTCAATCATGCTGGCCCCTTTTCTTCTTTTTTTAAGGATTCCTCTTGTCTCAGTTAAACTAATGGAAAAATACATGAAGTTAAAAATCTCTGACTTATGAATTTGGTGCATATAATTGTATAAGCACTAAGATAAAAATGTAAATATTCTGAACAGGACAAAAAATATATTTAAAAAATCGATAAAAATTATGTATCTAATAGCATCTCATCATGATATACAACAGGAGAAGTGTACACAAATAGTACACACCTCAAAGTATTTGGATTGTTGTTACTTACAAATCATAATTTTCAACACCCTGTCCTGACACTGAGGGCTTAGAGTGTTCGATTCTCATCTCACCATCGAAAATGCTGAGTTGGGGTTCCAGTCCAAACATTGTTTGTTCTTTCACATAACCATCCTTCAACATCAACATTGCTATTATCCTAACACAAATACTTAGATTCAATCTTGGAGTGAAAATACTGCTCCCAAGTTACCACAACTGTTGGGCTAACATCAGTTTTTACATGGAAAAGGTTGGCTTTACGTTGGTTGGCAAATTGATATTGGTCTTACGTTGGGTCAACGGTGGTTGCCAACGTTTGCTCAACAATGAAAAAGTGAATAAAAATCAGTAATAAAAACAACTTTTTCATGCTAAGACTACTTTCAGGAGTATGCTGTAAATTCTAGAGTGTATAATAAGTGACATGTAATAGTGTTTCTTTTTTAATATTTGTCTCAGCACATATTGGAAATATAATATATTTTTAATGAAAGTAGAAGCTATTTTTAACTTGCAGTCACTCACTAGTTCTTTGTCAGCTACCATGGATGAAATATGTGTTGGAAATTGCTTAGTGTTTGTCTCTTTAGCTGCGGTAGAACAAGAACATTCTTACAGGTATTATTGTGAAGGTGGTTGAACAATGTGTGCACACTAAATTCCATGAAGGTGGAAAACTAAGTAAACTCTGGAAAGTTTTTGTGGTACCATTTGAAGGTATGGTGCCTTAAAGACAATGATGCCATGTGACTGAGAAAGTGCTATGTATTTTTTTTATTTTCATAAAGTTTTAAAAAAAATACACTTCTGCATTCACCAATTCATAATAAAGAGATACTAATCTCGGCATAATACCATTTTGTAATTCAAATATGAGACATCTATGTAGCAAATTTCACTGGAAAATTTGGTACAGGAAGCGAAAATCACTTTATACAACACTGAAAATACATTAGACAATAAGACATTCTCTAATAAAAATATTTTTATTGTATTTATTTTATTATTCTCTAATAAAAATAATTCTGGTTCACTGCAGTTAGTCAACGAACAGAGTGAAATGGTCAACATTTTGCTCTGTTGGGTTTTACAGAGCTGTCCTGTTATGGCTCTATGAGCGTCCCACAATCGGCAGAAGTGGGGTATGGTTGGTGGACTACAATGTGATCCTCCCAGCTAGATTCGAGGGATCCGCTGACCAATGACAGGTGCGGTCCTCCATTCATATTGGGGGTTAGAGCTGACAACTCTGCACTGTAAAAAGACATGTCAAGAAACAGCAATATGAGGCCATGGATGTTCCCAAGGTAAAATATTCCGGAGGTAAAATAGTCCCCCATTTGGATCTCCGGGCAGGGACTACTTTGGGAGGTCCGTGGACTAAGGATAAAATCTACATTAAAACTAAAAATTATACTTCTTTCTATGGCGGTACTGAAAATCATAATTTTGGAACAGGCTTTTTCATAAATAATAGAATTATATCGGCTCTTAAAACAGTAGAATTTATTAATGATAGGATATCATAGGCAGTTTTACAGGGTAGGTGGTGTAAAATTATTTTAATAAACATACATGCACCAACGGAAGATAAAGTTGATAATACTAAAGATGATTTTTATGTAGAGTTAGAACAGGTCTTTGATAAATTTAGTCACTGTAAGATATGAACATTCTGTTAGGTGACTGTAAAGCACAGATTGGCAAAGAAGAGACATTTATTTTTTACATAGACGTGCTGACTGTGCCAGTGACCATTAATTAGTAATTAAGTAATTAAGAGAAAGACTCTCAGTGATAAATCATAAGCAATAAAATCTAAAAGTTATAAAATTTAATACAGGAAAATTTGCTGATGAAAGAATTAAGAGAGATTACCAAATTAAACTGTCAAATAGATTTGATGTTTTGCAGGATTCAAATGATGATGAAAATATAAATGAAACAGATGTGAATAAGAATTGGGAGCACATACATAATGCAATAGAATCAGCAGCTAAAGAAAGTATAGGATAACATAAACCAAGAAAAAGTAAGCCATGGTTTGATAATGAACATCACAATCTAATAGAAGTAAGAAATCAGGCTAGACTTAGGTGGTTAAATAACTCTGATGATACAAATCTAAGCAATTATAATAGAATAATGCAAGAAGTTTACCGCACGATTAGAAGTAAAAAAAGAGATTACTTGAAAAGCAAAATTAGTAAAATTGAAAATAACAGCAAAAACAAAAATACAAGAAATTTATATAAAGGTGTAAATAAATTTAGAAAGGGGTGGTAACCTAAAGTAAACTTGATAAAAGATAAAGATGGTGATTTTCTAGCTAACCCAAGCGATATTCTAAATAGATGGAAGAACAACTTTAATGACCTTTTAAATGTTCATGTAGGAGATAAATCAGTAGTAAATGAAGTCCACACAGCAGTACCTTTAGTTCCAGAACCTAACTTGACTGAACTTAAAGATGCTATTAAAAGGCTAAAGAATAACAAAGCACCTGGCATTGATTTGATACCAGCTGAGTTAATTAAATATGGTGGAAATTCGTTAATATGTCAAATTCATAAATTAATTTGTTTAATATTAAATAATGAAGAAATCCCTCAACAGTGGAAAGAATCCATAATTGTTCCTGTGTTTAAAAAAGGTGGTAAAATGAACTGCAATAATTACCGTGGAATTTCTCTACTCTCAACAACATACAAAATAATATCTAACGTTCTTTTAACAAGACTAACCTCATAGGCTAATGAAATTATAGGTGATTATCAATGTGGATTTAAATGTAACAGATCAACTATAGATCAAATTTTTCACACCAGACAGACACTTGAGAAAAAATGGGAACATAATCAAAATGTCCATCAGCTATTCATTGATTTAAAAAAATCATATGATTCGGTCAAAAGAGATAAATTATATAATATATTAGTAGAGTTTGGAATACCTAAGAAGCTTGTTAGTATGATAAAAATATGCACGAGTGAAACAGAAAGTAAAATTAGGTATTAATGTGTCTGACAAATTTACAATTCATGATGGGTTAAAACAAGGAGATGCATTATCTCCATTGCTCTTTAATTTTGCCTTAGAATTCGCTGTTAGGAAGGTAAAAGAAACTAAAGAAGGACTAAAATTAAATGGTGTGACTCAGTTATTAGCATATACAGATGATGTAGACTTATTAGGGGATGATCTAAATACAATTAAGAATAATGCTAAAATATTTTTCAAAACTGCTGAAGAGATAGGTTTGGAAGTTAACAAAGATAAAACTAAATATATGCTCATAGGCCAAAACCAAGTGTTAGGTAATAATCAAAATCTAATTATTGATAACAACTCGTTTGAACCAGTTTCCAAATTCAAATACTTAGGAGTAATATTAAGAAGTGAAAATTATATTAAAGAGGAAATAAAAAGTAGGCGTAGTTCAGGAAATGCATGTTACTTCTCTCTTAATAAACTTTTGTCTTTTCGTTTAATATCTAAGAAACTAAAAGTTAAAATATACAAAACAGTAATTTTGCCTGTAGTATTATATGGGTATGAAACTTGGTCCCTTACATTGAAAGAGGAACATAAATTGAGAGTATTTGAAAATAAGATAATTAGGAAAATATTTGGACCTAAAAGGGATGAGGAGACAGATGAGTGGAGAAGGTTACATAATTTAGAACTACATAATTTGTATTCATGTCCAGATATTATTAAAATAATTAAATCAAGAAGACTTAGGTGGGAAGGCCATGTGGCACGAATGGGAGAGGAAAGAGGAGTTTACAGGATTCTTGTTGGGAAACCTGATGGTAAGAGACCTGTAGGAAGGCCATGACGAAGATGGAGGGACAACGTTGAGATTGACCTAAAGGAAATCGGTAGGGATGGAAAAGAGTATATAGATCTTGCTCAAGGTAGGGACAGATGGAAGGCCTGTGTTGCTGCAGCCATGAACCTTCGGGTATAAGAAGGCTAGAGAGTTAGTTAGGTTTAAATAATTTGTACTATTGTTTACATTTGCCCTCACAATAAATGATGTATATATATATAAGAACACCAACCTATCCATTCTTTAGTTTTCAGTACATTGGGCCAATGTAAAACTATCATTTTGCTCAACGTAAAAACCACACGTTGACCCAACGTAAAAATCACGTGTTGGGCCAACGTTGGAACCACGGCCAAAATTACCGTTGCCCAATGTATGTTTTTACGTTGGACTAACCGTGGGCCAACTATTTTCAGTACAGTTGGCCCAACGTTGAGCCAACCACTTTTGGGCTATATCAAAAATTATACAAAGGATGAAAAATTTCACTGTATTCGATAGAGTGTCGTGCTATTTTCTCTATCTTCGGTATTAACAGAGATCTGACATATCCAATGTTTGACGCCTCATTATAAATCGAAAATGCAATCCTTGGCTTAGTTTTCCAATAATTCGACAATCAAATACAAACGAACGAAAATTGCGGCATCTCTCGTCAATTCTAACCGTTTCCCAAAGACACTATCTGCTAAAGGGAATTTTTTAAAATTCGCAAAGTTATTATTGCAAATATCGTATCGTTGCACTAGCTTATAGTTAATGCTAACTATAATCGGATGTTTGGAAATCACGTGCCTACCTTCGACGAAAGTTGCATGTCAGCAAAGTCCAAGCTGCTAGAGCGACGTCCAAGCTTCACGCACACGACGCTAACCGAAATAAGAAGGTCAACGAACGTCAACGAGACTCTCACGGCAGTCTGGGCTCCCCCACCTCCTGCGCTAGCTTGCGGTGACGCATGCGCACGAAGGTTTTTTGTAGTGGACGGGCGAAGTTGAGCGTCGTTGTTTTTTTATTTGATTTGATTTGATTTAGTTTATTTTACTTCGCGTTTTGCGCTTGGCTAATTTGCGAAGATTGGGATGAATGATGAAATGATGAAATTGATGAATGGACATTAACAAACAACCAAGCCCGAACCACTCGGCCACAGGGTCGGGCTTGAGCGTCGGTGTGAACGTGGAACAAAACATATAACATTTTCATGCGCACGAAGGATTTTTGTTTTGGGGGAGGGCGGAGTAAGCGTCGTTTTGAACGTGGAACAAAGAATATAACGTTTCCACTTTACTTATCGGAAAAAATATGCCCACTGTTGATGAAATCATGCACATAAAATCACACTTCATATTCTTACATTGTAATAACAAATTAAAACACGTACCTGTGAATGTTGCCTTATCATTCAATGTGGGGTCCAACTGTTCATAAGTAACCTTTCAAGTGAACCACTGCTTCCTACACACGGTTAAGTTGAAGTTGAAATGTTTGTGATATTATCCTCACGATTTAAGAAAAATCTAGTCGTCTATACACACAAGTTCACTGTTTTCACTCTCGTATCTAGACAATTTTATAATTATTATTCGATGAAGATTTTTTTCGGAAAATGTGACCTGACCAGGATTCGAACCTCGGACCTTCGGTATTCCGTGCCGAATTATGTACAATGTCCCGGTATTTTATGATTAAAAATATATATAGTATAAAACAGATGTGTATATACAAGTTTACTAATTTTCATACTCGTATCTATAAAATGTTATTATAATCATGTACAATGTCCAGGTATTTTATGATAAAAAAAAACATATAGAGAGTATAACACATTATTTACAATTTCACACACGTCTAGGCAGACGGTTTTTCCTTTCAAAAAGATATGTTTCAGTGTTCTGTGCATAGATTCCAGATGCATGTTTGTGTTGATTCCAGCATTTATTCTGTAACAGTAAGCCCAAATCTTGCAGCACTTTGTGTAGTTTTGTTGGAAGTAAAATGAAAAAACTTTCGTGGCTTCGTCCTCAGTAAGTTGTTGCACAAAAGTATCTAACATAAGCTGAAATGCAGTTTCATCTGTTTCCTGTAAAAGGGTCCTTAACAAATCGTATGTCTCTTTCTGTTTTTCTGAATCTTTAATTTTTTATAGATTCTTCTGCCAGGCTCTAAGCACATGCCAAGTACAATACTAGCGTTTCTTCGGTTCGCCCAATATGTCTCGCCATGCGTTATAAAAAGTGTCTGCCATATCCGACATAAACACATTGCAGCTTATGTGTCGACTTTTTGTTTCACAGCTTCAAAAAAATCCTCAGGCTTGTGGAATCCATTTTATTTGATATGAAAAAGGCACAAGGGAAGCCTTGCCTTGGGTTGTCAAGAACAAGCAACGTTGTCATTTCGAAGCCATAAGCATTCATTCCATGAGTGCTGTCGGCACATATGACATCTGATCCAAACTTCCTAAGTATTTCTTCTCGTGCCTCTGTCATTATTGCAAGAATGAAATCTTTTTCTTGCAGTTCTGGATATTCGAGTAGTTTCTGTTTCAACCCAAGCTTCCACGCTGACTGCATCATTGGAATGCCTAACTGCTTCACTATTCAAAGAAAAATCTCTCTCAATATTATACAAATCATGTTTTGTTGTCAGGTGTTTTCGGTTCAGTTCGTCTTTGCTCACGGAAGACCGCACATTTGCTAAAATGACGTCATATGGCACTTTCAATGCAATTTTCGTGGCAATTTCTTTTCGTTCATCTAAATTTAAATATAAGTGAGCTAACTCATTTTTGTGGCCTACATGTGTTGCACAGTATTTCACAAGTACCTGCCCATCTTCACGGGAAATTATCTTAATCCTCGCAGGACAGTAGGCATCAATTTTTGAGGAACCCTGTATTTTCAACTCTCTTTTTCTACTATCAGGTGGAACTTTCGGAGTGTAGAATCCAGACCGATGACACTGGAAAGTAACTAACCGTGAATTAGAAGCCAATTTTGTTTCTCCTCTGGACTTAACAAACAAAGTATTGTCGCGATCTTCCACTGCTCTCTTCCAGCTGTAGAAGTCAGAAAGCGTAGTAAATTCCTTTGTTTCAGTTTTCAGAGTGATATCATGGGCTTCGGAAATATGATCCCCAAAACTATGGTGATCACGAGAATTAAGGTGGCACACAGGACATTTGAATGTTTTGTTCTAACAATGGAAGCTCTTGCAAGTCGTGCTCGGGATGAATATTGGAAAAATGAAACTCTTTTTAAATATTTTATTACACAAATGGCAGATTAACTGAGGTGGTATTCTTGTATTACCTAGACAAAATGATAAGAGAAAACACTCACGCACGCACAGTCAAAGAAAATTCACACATACTAAAGTTCCTTCCTACAGAAGACAGATACAGAGTACAAGCACAAAAAAAAACACATTTCCTTTATGAGAAACAACAGAATTCGCGCGCAGGAAAACACGTACGCGAAGCTCTCAATCGAACCTCCCACTCAACAGCTGACGCTAGCGCATGCGCAGACAGAGGAGCCCAGACTGCCGTGAGAGTCTTGTGGAACGGCACAGTCGAAGGACCAGCGTTGCCAACCTCTCAGCTGCGAAAAGTGCTGATTGAACAGTGAAATTATGACAAAACAGTACTAAATGGCAGAAGACAAATTGATTTTCTAACATTCGACTTGAAACATTGTCACAAAATTCGCCAACAAAGAAAGGCGGCACATGAGCTTTATTTGCGAATCCAACTTTCTACGATTTCCTGTCATAAATACTCCTCGGGAAAATAAGGCACCACAAATGGCTGACCCCTTGCGTCGGTGCTGAGAAAGGACAAACCCGAGAGTGGGCCTCCTCCACCCTCTTCTACGATTTTACGACAGGAAGATGCGGAAGAGATGAAAGACATTGGTGGGTGGTGGAATCCCTGGACTGGATTACTCCCTTTTGTTGGAAACATGTCCACTTCTGAAATAGAGATGTGGAGGTACTTATTTTTTTCAGAGTTCTATCCTTTGAATTAAACATCTACCGTTCAGAGCGGTTGCTGATTATGCTTGATTTGGCTGTTATGAAAAACACAGGGTGCTAGGTGCCAATGACGGTTAAATTATGCTAGGTTTAGCACCATTATGCTAGGGTTGGCATCGCTGCGAAGGACGGTGACATTATCTTTGGGTGAATCACCTTCACGCGTAACACTTTAGCATTCTCCTTGCATAAAAGGCGGAGGGGGAGGGTACAAAGCATTTATTTTTTATCGAATTCCGTATGTAAGCACGGGTAATTTCATATATTGTGTAATAAGGGACAACAGAGGGCTAAACGTTTCCTTTTTGTAGCAAAAAATATTAATTACTTACATAATTAACCGCTGCATCACACGCGCAAGCTTGTAGCGCATAATCAACTTGCCTAGCCTCAAACATGGTTGCATCACGCTCTTATTCCTGCACTTTGCCTCCAACCAGGGACGTCGTAAGGGGGGGGGGGGCATGCGGGGGCACTGGCCCACGCAAAGGTCCACGTGGCCCAGGCAAATGTTTCTGTATTTTACTGGAAATTTTAATGGCCGAGTCTGCTGCCACGCACGTGTCAGCAGTAAGAATACGCGTCAAATTTGCTGCTGCCACGTAATTCGTCTGCTAAGAGGATGGTACAAATCTTAAGAACAGATTAAGACGAGAGAAATGCAAGTTTATGATTAGTGGGAATGAATGTACAGGTAATTTAGAACCTTTTTCTTTAGAAAACATTTAGCGATATTACTTTAATGCGAACAGAACTTAACCTAACTACGAGAGCATTTAGGTTTATTATTAGAAGAATACTGAGGGACCTAATCTTAAAACAATTTTGTGAAAGTAATCGCTACAACTTCACAGTATGTGTTACAGTCGTAATTTCATACATAGCATGATGAAATCACGATAAAACAAAGACCGAATCTACTGCCACGCGCATCTTTTTTGAGGTCCCAGCAGAAAAAAAACGTGGCAGCAGACACTGCCAATTTTAATTTGATGGCAAATATTGAAAAATTGTTCTTCAGTAAATTTTGCTTACAGTTTGAAACACTGCTCCCAAATTTCCTGCTCCATGAACGCAAAAGCAAGACTTGTACTCGTTTTTCTACTGCTTTCCTGTCGAAAACAGATGCAACGCAGGAGATGCCACTAATGATTTTATAGCCCGTCCCGTTAAAGGAATTCGGAGGTCTTTTGAAAATGTACTTTTCCTCCCTGCCAGGTCAAAATTCGGGCCGATTGACTGGTAAGCGGTAACAGATGTCCCTCGGGATTGACGTTACTCCTTCCGGGGCTCTTTGGAAACAATTTTCATTCCTGTCTCAGATTACGGAGGCAGTCATAGTGTGATGCGTGTGATAGAAGTTGCAAGATAAAACTTCAGGGGAAGGGGATTGCTGCTAATACATGGCTGTTATGAATAATAAGCCACCCCTATTTATGGAAGATAATGAGGTATGTACTAAATTATTAACAATGATCTACACGCTTTAGATACATTAGCTTTTCAAATTCTAAAGCGCTTTCTGTTATCGTTTGTATAATTACTCAAGGGAGATGGCGGAGTGGTTAGCAGATCGCGCTACGACGCCAGGGGTCCTGCGTTCTAATCCTGGCCTGAGCATGATTTGTTTGTGAGTGTCCATTCATCTATTTCATCATAACATCACTCATCCTCATCTGTGCAAATTAGCAAAAGTGGCACAAAGAGCGAAGTAAAATAAAGCAAGTCAATCAATCATTTCTCATAGAAGTGGAAATCTTCTTTCCATGGGGTAGTGTAGTGTGCAATTTCAAGAGAACGTTTTCTAATTCCATTTTTAGGTTGGTTAATTTTCGTTGCTTTTCGTTATTCGCTGCGGTGAGGATGAATGATGAACTGAAGAAATGCAGTGACGTGCGGTGACGTCGACACTTGGGGTAGCAATGAGTGGTGTGCCCAACGGGTCATAATCTCCCCCCCCCCCTTTTAGGGCCCAGTATTCCTAAAAGAAGAACGTCAAATACAGGAAAAATTGCAAAGTTAGGAATGACTACAAAAAATTGTACACATAACTTCCACCCACTTTCGAAAACAAAAAATCATTTGATTTGACTACTGAGCCAGAGATGCCGGGTTTGAATCTCGGCTTGGCAATGGGTGATCTTTGTGTGTCCCTTGCCCTTCATCAATTTTATCATATCGTCTCCGCGATTAGCCAAATATGGCGGAAAGCGAAGAAAAATAAACCAAATCAAACAATCAATCAATGAATGATTTGATTTGATTCGCTTTTTTATACATTTGGTTAATCGCGAAGATGATACAACAAAATTAATGAAGGGACAAACACAAAGAACACCCATGTCCAGGTAGGGGTTCGAACCAGGAACTCCTGGTGTTGTTGCGCGCTGTGGTAACCACTCCCCCACGGTAGGTTGATTTGACTCTTTAAGTCCACTTTATACACAGAAAGGTTAATCGGGACTAGACCTATAGTTTAATGTGGGATCCGAACCACTATATGCCTCCATCGGGTACAGATCCGGGACCACTTCCACTCCCCCACGGAGGTCGGCCGACAACAAACTTGTGAGGAAGGCGCTAACCATTCGGATACGTGGGTATCGGTAAAGCAAACTGCATTTTTCCTGAGTAGTAATTTTCAATTGAATTTTTGAAATACCATCTTTATATATGATTAACGTTTTTTTTAAAAAAAATGCATTTCTTGATTTCCATAATTTCCCCATCTCACGATCTCGTTACTGAAGGATCCGGGCTCGAGCCCTGGTCTTTGCATGAGTGTTTCTTTGCAACCAATCTTCACCCGTTTAATTTAATCAACGTTCATCGTAATGGCAGAAATTAGGTAAAGCGATGGAAGAGAGAAGAAAATACAAATAATTTCCTCCCAGTGCATCTGCAGGGCACTGTGAAATCAGGAGCCTAGAATTCTCTGTTTATGATTGTCCCTCACGACTTTCCAAGCTCTTAGCTACTTATTCCGATTAAATCTATACAGCTAGAAAAAGCGATGGGTAACAAAACACACCTTTAAACAAACCATTTTTCTACTTTCTTCAATGACATTCATTTGGCTTTTTGAGTTCTGGGATACATTTTTCATTTCTAATTTTCTCATTATTCACTGCAGGCAGAATACAACACATAAGAACAAGAATGCACGCTCGTCACGAATCCCGGCCTGAATTGTTCTTTGCGAGGTCCCTTCATCAATTTCATTATATCATCACTCATCCTCATTTTCGCGATAACCAAATGTGGCAGAAAAGCGAAGTAAAATAAACCAAACCAACAACAAGAATTAGAACGTGCGTTCACTTTCCCAAATAAATACATCCGTATTTATGATTGTTTAGCTTATCCATTTTCTTATTGGAGGCCAAGAGATTAGTATATTTAAATAAAACACTACTAAAACGAGAGCAAGGGAGAGCGTGAGCAAATATTTGTTATTTAGTCATTATATATTCCATATTTAAAAAAAAAAGCATAAAATTTTTGTCTGCACATAAGACGTTCCAATTGCATAAATAATAAAAGTACATCCCATATTATACATACATATTGTACAACGTGTAAAAAGTGATTGTAAATATAGAGAACATAAGTACTGCAGAAAAATTTCCCCTTAGTTCTTTAGAGGATTTACAAAGGAAGCGAAGGGAATCCAATCCCCTATCTGTCCTATAGGAGATAGACTGAGGGACCTGAAAGCACGGGCTTTCAACCATTGGAGCGGGGACGAGGGGGAAAGGGAGGTAGAGGCAGAAATTTTCCCTTTCCCTTCAAAAACCCGTTTCTACCTGGAACTGTGAGGCGGAGAAAGAGCGAGCTAGGCCGCTGAACGCACCGAGGGACGAGAAGCGCGTGAAAAAAAGTGTTGCATATGAACTGTGGCTTCAACAAAACAATAAATATTGTGATTTGAAAATAATTAGAGATTTGAGATTGATTGATCTATCTCTGCTAGACTAGCTACTCCTCAGTGCACGTCACTGAAGAAATGGTGATGGAAAAGCATGGTACACCCATGCCTGACCAGAGTTAGAGCCTGGGGCATCTGGTTTCATAGCGTATTACGCTTACACGTCGGAAGCAGAATTTTGTAAAAAACTGTAGAAGTGGGCTGAAGGAAAGTACCATCGCTGGGTGCATAAAAAGCCACGTTTGACTCGGGTATAAACATAAAATTAGCCATTCGCTGTGCGAAATCTGTTATATCCAGTGCCATCAAACATTTAGTTCTGCACTCACAAACAAGAGTATTTTTTAAGAAATTATACCATAAAAGTATATAACTATTACATGAGAGGTCCAGCAGAGGATTTGTTGGAGTTAAATTCCCATATTACAGATCCATCACGCATTTGAAACCCCTAGCATGGAAGTGCCAGGGTGAAAGAAAGAGGAAGGGAAGTCTGTAGTTCCGATGTTTCAGTTATCTTGTCGCAAGGACACACAGCTCAAGGCTTATGTCGGCGTCTATGTTACATTATGATAACTGAAATAACAGACAAGGCAACATACATTTCTAGTAAAATTCTACTCTCAAAACCAATGTGGTTTTGCGTAATGATTTTTTTTTTGTTACACGCACGCACGCACGCACCCCCCCCCCCCACCACACACACACACACCACACCACACACACCCACACACGTGCGCTTGCGGTATCCCAGTAAACCACCAATATTATTTATAATAGGGAGTGGTGTTTACGGAGGGCGCTCGAGTATCAACCTTTCTTCCACGTAGTATACCGTGGACTACATTGCTGCAGATTAATGAGGCTCTGGTATGTGGACCCACAGCCAGTGTAATCCTATGACAGGTTCTGTTTTGTCTTGTCAATGTTCCTTCGTGATTGTCCTTTCATCTTATCATCATTCGTCCTCAACGCCGCGACTAAAGCCAGTTTTTCAGAACTAGATATTATCGTAAGAATAAAAGGGGAGGATAACAATGAAGCAAAAGCAGTAAATGTATCCACAATTTCCAAGTTCTTCCCTGCAATATGCGCAAATTTACATTTCTTCTTCTTATGATTATTATTTCCTTTGAATAAAGCATTTTCCATATCATCAATTTCATCTAGCTAGTATTCATCATATTCGTTGCGATTAAACGAATGTAAATAAAGTGACGCAAATATAAGAAAAATACAATAAAATACCAAAACAAGCAAGTCAGTACTTGTGCCATCAAGATGGCCGCACTACCATACTAAAGGTACCGGGTTCGATCCTCGGCCGGTTCAAATCCGGGAACTTTTCTAACGTTGGAAGCGGCCCCGGCGCCCACCCAGCGTCGAATGACATGGGTACCTGGGGAAAACCCTAGGGGGTAAAGACGGTCAGGGGCGTGATGCTGATCACATCAACCCACTCACGACCGGATCAAGAAAGTGTGGGGGCGTTACCCCCACACCCCCTATACGCCTTCATGGCGTGGTGCTAAGCACAGGGGAGCACTTTACCTTTTTCCTTTACTTGTGCCATCAAGTGCATACGTGTATTTTCATCATGTTGGGTGCCTATTTGCAATTTTAAATTTTTTTTGCATCTATAAATCTACACCCCTGCTTATTACCCTAAGAAACAGCACTATGTGCTTTGTCAAGGTTCGTAGACCGCTAGTTCCACCCAGCAGGCGGCAAACAAGTCAACGGACCTTGGTGCTTTGTAGTGCTGAGGTATGAGATACAAGGAAGGCACATTATCTTGACGTCAGAGAAATCATCCCGTGATTGTAACAAGAGGGCGGAAAAAAGCTCAGTGGACCATCTGGCTTCTGGCCCTGAATGGCGACTGCAGAGAAAATGGGATGTAGGTCCAGTCCCGATTAACCTTCCTTTGCATAAAGTGGGTTAAAAACACCAACCCAATCAAGCAAGCACGATCATTATTTTTTCTTAGTAAAATTTAAAACCCCTGGAGTGTATTATCCACTTTTACAATTCTACCCCCCCCCCCTCCGCGCCAGAAAAATCATCCTGTGTACTATGGTGAGTGGCGTGCGTGTGTATATGAGAGTTGATTTTAATTTAACAACGTCTGTCTCTTATTCTCTCTCTCTTACACACACACACACACATATACGTATATACCCACATACATACTTAATGTTGGTTGTTAATTTTCTTAATGATTTGATCGAGATTTTTCTGACATTTGGGCCCCCCAAACTGATCAACCTAGCTACGTCCCTCACTCCAACGGACATTTCCGCCAAGATTTATGCACAACAATTCAAAGCAAGTTTAAAGCAAGAACCACACTACCAAAGTTTGCGAGGGCAGTGCAGTGGCGTATGCTGGTTTTAACGAAAGGGTAATCTCCGACCCTTGATTCATCCACCCACTCCTGAAGTCTCTCTGCAAATTTACCTCAGCATTCATACAGGATTTATAAATATATGTGTGGAAAATTTTGTCTTATTGTTGCGACCACTATCAATTAATTGTTGAGATTGCAGTTAATCTACGTTTGGAATTTCAAATAGTAAAACAAGAAAGTATAATAAACCTAATAAGAAAACACCTGTATAACATACAACATGAAAGGAATGTGCTAGTAAAAAAATATTATTAAAACAATAAAAATCAATATTAATCGAAGTGTAAAATTCAAGTTAGCCCAGTACCCAGTTATCCGTGCATTCCCGATTTTTGTTTTTATACACAGAAGTATAAGTTCAAGACCTGTAGCTGTGGTACGTACACCCAACGGCGAAAGAAACTGTAGGCGAATTGTCCACCACCATTTTCATTCGGTCTGAATTACACAATGTGATGATAATGAATTGAAATAAAGATGTCAATAAGCAGAGAACAATGCGTGCTTCAAACCAACATAGTTTCATTCATTCATTCAACACAGGATGTAAAATAAAAAAGTAATGGAAATAGCGGCGGACAATTTGCTTACCATTACCTTTGCCGTTAACTTTACAAGAGATGCTATACTTGCCTAACTGCATTAACGATTTACAAATTCTCCGGAAAAAGATCTCGTTCGAAATATTTTCACACGCAAATACTTAATTATATCCATTGCCTTTAACTTCAGTAAACACAGCACTAGCACGAATACTAAACCACTAACACCTAAACAAATAATACATTTTCGAATCGCCAATAGGAACACCAAGCACAACACAAAGCCACCTACAACACGCATTCAATTCCCGGCGCTAATCTTCTATTGTGGTTCCTTCCTGCTTGATTCAGAATGAAATTCCCTATGTATGCTGAAAAATTATTTCCCAGCTTTAAATTCTCTGCGATGCGCGATGTTCTATAAGATGGAATCATTGTGTTCGTTCTTCATATATTTTACATTCATACATCGTTCATCTTTATGATCACTATTAATCTAAAGAAAGGGGAAAGGCAACGTATATTAACTATATATATATATATAAGTTATTTCTGATAGTTTTCCCTTTCAAATATTATTCATTTCCCTGAAAGAAGAACTCTCACTGGTTTTGAAGGTTACAAAGAGAAAGTAATCATGCATTTTAAAATACAAAAAATGGAAAAAAGTAAGCATATAAATAGTTTAATTACTTCATTGATCGATTGATTAAATTGTTATTTTACGTCGCTTTTCTGCCACTTTTGGCTAATCACGACGAGTGATATGAAATTAGGGACATTTTCAAAAAGTACCCATGCCCTGGCCGGTATTCGAACTCTGGAGCTCTGGCGTCGTATAGAATAATGCTAACCACTCCGTCACGGAGGTCGGTGTAATTTCTTGAATATCTAGTTTATATATTTTAATTAATTTAATTATCTTGACTTCAATATTTAAGCTTTTCGCCTTTGACAAATTCTGTTCCAAGTAGCAGAGATCAGAAAGACAGAAGCAAATGTAAAATGAGAATTAACATAGAATTGGTTCGCAAATGTTGTTTAGATTTCCCTGTTTCTCGCGCACTTCCAACAAACCTATTTCTAATCTGTGCTTCCAGCTGTGTGTGTTTTCCCCCCTACTTCCCATTTCAGTGCGTAATTTGTGAACCCAGAATTCCCGTCTCTAAGAAATTTCCCGTAAACAACACAGTTCCTACGATACAAAGGCCATCGGCTAGGAATGGCAGAAAGGGCCCCAGCCGAGAGAAGGGCTCTCACCCTGTGGAATCTCACCCTGTCGAGAAGAGTCCACCAGCTGGGGAAAGGCTCTCGGACATTCCGCGGCAAACGGTTGAAAACATTCGCGCGCTGGAAGGAAAGAAACACAGACTAGAGAGAAATGTATGAATGAAAGGTTGGTTGGAAAGAATATTGCGACGAAATGAAAAATAACTTTTTTAAAAAATTATAGCCGGGTCATCTCCGATTACCTAGATGACCAAGAGTATACGCCGCTGGGCCAGTGGTGCGCTCAAAACACAGTCTGCCATGATTGTACGTACCTCACTGGTTAGTAGCTGGTATGTCGTCTGCTTTTCGAGTGTTCAGTTCAGTACAGAGTTGCCAGCTGTTCTGATTATGCAAGAGATTTCCTCGTTTTCAGCACGCTCTACTAATCTCTTGATAAGTCAAACCTCACAAGTGGAAACCTCATATTTTTTTGTAGTTAAATAAGTATAGTGAATGTTAAGTTCACAATAGAAAAAATCGGAAGTTGGTTTACATTTTGCGTGTTCAGCTGGTCGAGTGCAAAGAGACGTATATTCCTCACAGATAGAGGGAGTGGCTTTAATACATTGAAAAAGACGCGCGGCAATTGGGAACTGAAAGACACAGACAAAACACTAAGGGTATTGCCAAGGACGGCTTCCCCAGGGGGCTACAAAACAGGAGCGTCCGCCTTGAGTAGCGCCAAAACCGTATTTCTAATTATATAAACGTGATTATTTGTTTACAATCAAGTTGGATTTGCGTAGACAAAAATTGTTGAAGCTACTGTGGCATAACATAAGTATATTACAAAAACATGTAGCAATAAAAGCTTAGAGATTACTGTTATCTTTATGGGATTCTACGTAGCCAAATGAATAGCGTTCTCGCCTTTGGTGCAAGAGTTTCGGGTTAAATCACAGTTTGATTTTTAAGTCCACTTTATGCACAGACAGGCTAATCGGGACTGGAGCAAAAGTTTAAAGTGGGGTCCAAACCACTATGTCCATCCATGCAAGACCCCTTGATTACAAGGTGACGACATTACCACTACGCCATAGGGGATACCCGCCACACACTCACACACACACACACACACACACACACACACACACACACACACACACACACACACACACACACACACACACAAATAAAAAAGTATAAACACATTTTTGCATCTGCGCCCCGCCCCCAACCTCCTCAAAAAAAAAAAATCTGGGCACGTGCCTGACACAAACGTACAGCAGGGCCTCCTTGATGGCGCAGAGGTAACGTCGTCGCCTTGTAACCTAGGGATCCTGGGTTCGATACCCGGAGGAGGCACAAGTTGTTCGGATCCAACTTTAAACTGTAGGTCCAGTCCCGATTAGTCTTATTGTGCATAAAGTGTACTTAAAACACCAACTCAATCAATCACTACACATAGTCACGAGATGTAGAGAAGCAAATTACCTATCAAGCATTTTTTATTGTAATTTGTCTACTCGTGGGAGCGGAATCTAAACCTGCGTGTTGAACTCAAGTCCTGAAACTTCAAGATGCATTTTCTAATTTTATTTTCTAATTTGATTATTTTATGTCGCAATCAAATCGTACAAACGTACACCAATAACCTACGGATTGCATGGAAACATCATTGGAAGATACTATTCAAAAAGGTTGATCCTAACTTTCTTCTTAACCTGGGAGGACAACACTTACCGTGCTGTGGTTGTGTTCAGCACAACAGTAGACGATCTTCCCGAGCCAGAGATGCCAACCCTAGCATAATGGAGCTAAACCAAGCATAATTTTATCTCCATTGGCACCTAGCAACCTGTATTTGTAACAGCCAAATCTAGAATAATCTCCAATCTCTGAGCGATAAAAGTTGAACCTAAGGAAAGAACACTGAAAGTAAAAATAAAAGTACTGCACATCTCTATTTCAGGAGTGCGTACGTGCTAAGATGCCAGGTGTCTCGCGTTTCAATCCGCCTGGTCATGAGTGTTCCCTTAATCAATTTCACCAGATCATTACTCATCTTCACCTTCGCGATTTGACAAAAGTGGAAGAAAAGTGAGGTAAAATAAATCAAACAATCAATTTATTTTACGATTGGAAATGATTCAAACAAAATAGTAAACCGTCCACCCTCCCCCTCCCCTATGTCTCTCATCTCTTCCGTATCTTCCTGTCGTAAAATCGAAGAAGAGAACCGACCTCCTTGGCCTTGCCTTGCGATGGGTGTTCTTTGTGAGTGTCCATTTATCAATTTCATCATGTCATCACTTTTGTTCACCTTCGCGATTAGCAGTGGCAGAAAACCGAAGTAAAATATAAGTGCAAAATAATAAATCAATAAGCAATCGAAGAAGAGGGTAGGGCACACCCTCAAGTTTGCCCTGTCTCAGCACTGACACAAGAGGTCAGCAATTTGCAGTCCCTTTATTCTCTTGAGGAATATTTATGACAGAAAATCGAGGAGTGACCAGCAATTCGAGCAACGACGGCAAGGGTCCCGGGTTCGAATTCCGGCCTGAGCATTGTTGTTCTTTGCGAGTGTCCCTTCATGTCAATTTCATCATATCATCACTCATCCTCATGGTTTCGATTAACCAATAAGTGGGAGAAAAGCGAAGTATAATAACTAGGGGGCGGATTTTTGCATATTTGCATGTTTTTTTCTTCCTTAAGGAAAATTCATATGATCTCAACTGATTTATCCATTTCACTTGATGTGGATTACTCTGGCAAAGCTTTATAGTGCATATAAATTCATATTTGGGATGTTAGTGCATATTCTAGCTTAATGTGCGTATAATCGGCATATATTGGGAGTAATTTTCATGTTATTGTTCGTTTCATGTTTGTCTGCTTCATTCTCCCAGTCAGCATTTAAAAATAGCCTACTTCGTCTGGTCATGGGCACTAGTTGGCTCAAGAACATTCCAAAACTCATCTCATACCATTGCAGGTGGTCTGGTTGCGAAGATAGAGAACCAACGACCTTTCAGAAATGTGAGTCACATTTCCAAATTCAAGCAACAACACTGGGGTCGCATTATTTGAGGATTATCTGTTAATGTGACATTTTGATAAATCTTTGAGTGTGTCTGTGTGCACTGCAGAAGTGACGATAAATGCCGAATGAGAGAAGTAACAGCTCTAAACATGTAATACATTTCAGACATTTAGAGTAGTTTTTGGCAGGTTAAATGGAAAATTGCCGAAATGCAAATTTATCATGCTCAAACAGAGCTTTCATTTTTGGGAACAGAAAACATTTGTTGCCTGTGTAGGCCTGGACACTGTGATTTTTATAAAGCTATGTTAATTTTTCGGACAATGCTGCTGTATAGTGAAGTATTTTACTCTTCAATTAGACACAATAAAAATACAATAACTTCTTGCAATTATTTATGTGTCAATGGATGGCAATTAAATATTCAAACAACATACTGGTTCGGATCGAACATGATTTTTGGATGATTTTCTCTACGAAAGTAGTACATAATTTTACTATTAAAGTAATTGGAAGGAGAAAGAAGGCAGTCCTATAGAAACTGAGATAGCATCCGTGGAATTTGTGTACTTATTGATATGTTTAATGCCGTTTATATGAGCGTCTAGTACAGTCCCTGGTTTTGATAAGGGAAATGGTCACAATTATATCTCGTATATAACCTGCAACACAATTTATGTTTTAAAGAATTGTGCTTTTATTATTCTTTGGTCTATCGTCGTGCATTATTTTCCATTAAATCTCGCACGACAAATAGCGTTTGTTCGACTCACATGTTACGGTAGGTGCGAACCATGGATTCATAGTGCAGATGGTTTGCTGTCAGAGTTCAATACCTGCCTATAATACATTTATCTCTGTGCAAACTCTATCGCCACCAGAACCGCAGATTAAATGTAGCAATTCAGCATTGCTTCATTTGAATTGATGGTTAAGGTAATGGATTCACATTCGGAGTGTTGAATCACCACATTAGGCCATCCAGACCATTGTTGTATGTCTGTAGTTGTACCATGTGCAATTTATGATTGTGTTGTTCATTTGAATAAAAATTCAGTTAATCTGAATCTTAAATGAAGTATTACAAATGTGGCAAGATGTCGTTGATAGTTTTGAACAGACAAAGATTAGACCTTTTTCTTTCTTTGTCCATCCAATCTGTTTCCGATATTGCTCAAAAGAAAATAGTACCAGGACTTAATTGGAGGAAGAGTTAGCAATAGCTTTCAGAAATCCAGGTTTTTCAGTGCCTGCAGGGGGAACCTGTCCAGGATTTACCTGGGTGTTTCACAACTGAAATTTATTTATTTATTTGAAAATTCTGAATACAGAAAAATAAATTTTACATCAGAATATCAACACAAGAAATGAAACGAACAAATACTGTCCAGTGGCATCTTGTGAAATGGAAAGAACATTTTCAAAATACAAAGACTTATTTTCTGAGAATCGCAATAGTCTGCTACCTGAAAACGTTGATAAATAATGTCTAGTATATTGAAATGCTAATGTAAAAGAATGAGATATTGATATATGAAACCAAAAGAGCATAGTTTGTTTCTTGTTTGTTTGAATTGATGTTTTAAGTTCACTTTATGCACAGTAAGGTTAATCGACACTGGATTTACAGTTTAAAGTGGGATCCGAACCACTATGACCCACCACCAGGTACCGAACCCGGGACCTCTTGATTACAGAAAAGAGCATAATGTTTCCAACAAGATACGTATATTATCAGGCCCGTACCAAGAAGCCCGAAGTCGTGGTTCAAAATGTCAAGAAATTATACAATAGGTGAAACGTTTTTAATAAGTGTTAGATTTTATTTAATTATAGCTTTTGGTAAATTATGATCAATAAAATTTCATACTTTTGTTGTGTTATGTTTCTATAATGGTGTAAATCTGTTAATGGTCTCTCGAAAGGAAATATTTCCTTATCAGATCTGTAGCTAGAGATTTCAGCACTCAGGACGAGAATAGATTTTTGCACCCCTTGCCTAGATGTAGCTCGCATACTTAGACATTGAAGAAATTTTATGTACCTACTCTTTTCCGTTGAATCCGACGAGAAGAAAACTTAGCATCTAAGAAATGTGGCTAATAATAGGGCAGTCAGTTGTGCATTCCACCTCATCTTCATTCAAGGAGTGTGGTATTGTTCACATCTGCAAATTCGATTGCAACTAGGTGGAGGGGCAAAAAATAAGAGACTTTAAGAACACATTAGTTTCCTATTAAATTATCATGTACGTGTAAGGGCTATGTTTTTTTTTCCGACGAGAGGAGCGGAGAAATGGAGGAGAAATAGAAGGTCGATCTAATTTCTGTGTTCGAGGGGCCTAGGGTGACTATATTGACAACCCCCTTTGCAGCTAAGGCTCCGCTCCTCACTAGTCCATTTTGATATAATTATAAAATTTTATCTATGCCTACAGAAGTACTTTTTTAACCCCATGCTGTTACCAGCTCTAAAGAAAGAAAGAAACAGAAAGAGAGAGAGAGAGATGTATGCAATATTCACACACAGACAGACATTGTTCTTTGATCTTCCTTCTTTGTATGTGTTTCTGATATTATTCTTAGTAAAGTATGTATGAAGTCAAAACTAATTGCTTATTTTTGTTGCTATAAGACAAACTCTTCCCCTCGGAAAATTTTGATTTGGGAGGGTTAATAGAACAAGATCGTTGGTGCGAAGGTAGATCTCCCTCCTTTATGGGAATTCGTACCCTGGATGTGTTCACCAACGCTATGGTAGTATTGAAGCTCGGTGTACAATTGTAGTGTTGCAATATTATGGACCAAAGTAACGGGAAAAAAATTAACTCAGTGATACCCCCTCTCTCCCTGACCCGACAATTAACAATACATTCCATTCTCAAAAGTATGCGAATAATACAATATACCCAAATTAAAATGTTTTCAATTTAGTTATATCAGCACCATTAAACAACCATGATTTGATTTGATTTGTAATAAAGATAATCTATGATTAAAAAATAATATATTTGTATTTATAAGATAAATGACATGTATTAGGAATGATTCTTATAATTAAGATCCTGTCTGAATGTGAATTAACAAAATAAAAAGGACATTTTCTCATCAAGACTGTAGTTCGTAAAAAATCAGGACAGGGATTAAGAATAGTGATCAGTCCAGACCAAATTGGGACTCTTGGTAACTTTGCAATTAAACAAAAATTGCTAAATATGCTACACTACATAGGAGAATATTTCTCTCCAGAAATAACCCATATAGCCTGTATATTATTATAATTGCATTATTGAAGTTTTAGAGCAAGCCTCCAGACAAAAGAATGCAGTAATTAGATACCACAATTTACCGACCTATACCATGACCGATACCCACCGATACCGATGCCGATACCGATACTTGTATAATTCCAGTATAAAATGACAAAGGCTAGTTACCGAGTCATACTAACCCTTCACATCACTAGGCACTTATTTAGAAATATATAATTTGGGGAGCCAGTCGGTGCCAAGTGTCTCAGAAATATAATAATACATCGGTATCGGTATCGGCTCAGCCTTAAATACAATCATTTTGTTACATGAAACTATAAACATTTGTAAATTAGTATTTTTTGGTGATACTAAATAGCACAATTTATCACACTTTCATTTCTATAATTGCGTTCATTGATTTACTGATACATTTACTTCCCATGTAAGGTGTACAGAACCTTAAATTTTTAGTGCATATTCTAAGTGCATATTTTGGCATTTTTAGTGCATATTTGCATACATATTTTGGCTTTTCTTAGCGCCCCCTAATAATAACCTCATTCATTCATTATTCACAGCACTTTTCATAGCTCAACGTTTGGCAACGCTGTTGGCAGGCGAGACACTAGACTACATTCTTCGCAAGAACCGAGGGGCATGAAAGGGGTCCATTCATTCAGGTCGAATGCAGGGCCACACCCAACTGCGAACACGTAACGAAAACAGCCTTAAACCTGGTCCCCTAATCTAACAACGTGGGCATTATTAGAATTCTGTTAAAATAATGCATGTAAGTTGGCTTACGTGGGTAAAGTTTGGTACTATCAGCTTCTAATTGTATTACAAACAGATTTTCGCGAAGTGTTAGCAGCTGGTTGTGTCCCTCGCCAATCACGAATTACGTTCTATCCATGCGTTCGTGAGGAGCGGTTAGCATAGCGAGCCAGGGGCCCGGGTTTGATTTCCGGCCTAGACATGGGCGTTTATGAGTGTCCCTTCATCAATTTCATTGTATCATCACTCATCCTCATCTCACGATTAGCCAAAAGTGGCCGAAAAGCAAAGTAAAATAAACCAAATCAATCAATGAATCATTTCACTTCGGTGTTTCATCAATGAAATTTGTCTTTTTCCACTGCTGTTGTTTAACCCTGGAATAGTACCTAAAAAAATCTATGTTTAATGGTACCTATACGTCCCATAGACGTACACATAAAAAAAAGTTACTATACCCTCTATAAATGATTTAATTTTTTTCCATACTCTTCTCGCTGCATTTTAGATACTTTTTATTGTTAATGAATATAATTAAAATAACATTTTTCCGTAAACTCATACATTTTAAACATTTATAAACTAGGTTGCATAGAAAGAGTCATAATATATATGCAAATACGAGTAGGTAACTCGAACATCAAGAAAATAATAAACAAATAAAGATTATACTTAGGTATAAGACAATCCCTTTAACTAGGAAATGGATGTAAAAGTATTAATGAAGAATACATGAACTAAAATTTACTCTCTATCACTAACAAACAGTCATTTAGACTAGCCACAATAACTAGAAAAAACTTCATGAATAAAAATGTTCACTCCTCCTTCCACATCCAGAACAGTAAATAGTTACAAACAAATCAGTCTTTAAATTATCATTTTTTACAAATGTGGCAAACGATGAAAGAATGCTCGCCACAGATAGGCTTTTTGCAGTTACAGCAGATCATTTTACTCATCCTTCTCTTTTTATACGAGCAGTGAGTACAGTACTGCCTCTTTCCAGATTTCGCTGCAGGTTGAACCACAACAGGTGGATCCACAACGCCAAGGCAATTTTGTATGCTGCTTCTTAGAGTGTGAGACATATGTGGCTGTTTCATTCGTTCCTTCATCCATGGAAACGTTAGTTGATTTGCCAATTTGATGAGGAACTGAAATCTCGACAAAGGCTTTGCGTCGTCATCTTTTTTCTTTTTCTTGTAAAAGTTGAGCACATATATTATGTAAAAGTTGTAGCATGCAATATTGAGCATGTTGTAGAACTGGTTCATTGGCCACCTTCTTGTTTTTCGTATGCAAGAAGTATTCGTGACACACTGGTCAAAGGCATCAACTGCTCCCTTTGTTTGATTATAACACAGAATTACCTCAGGCTTCATACTGTTTTCATTTATTGCATCGTCGTCATGTATTGTGGAAATAAGAGTGACCAGTTTGTTAACACGTGGAGTAAATGAAACTGCTGTCAGATCCTCATGAAAAAGAAAGAGCGATGACTGAGGAGGTCGTCAAAGATAACTGGGGTCCACAAACTCCTTAGGAAACTCAGGTTTATTTTTCTTCGTCGTCCCAATCATTGTGAGGCCTCTTTCTGCCATTTTCTTAGCTAACTGGATGCTGGAAAACCAATTATCCATTGTAACATTACGACTTGAATTTTGGATGATGTCTGTTAGCTTTTCAACAAAGTAATCTGCTGCAGGCGTGCCTGAAGGTGTAGTTCCTTTACCAAGGTACGGGATCGCATTTACCATGTAATTCGTTCCTTGGTCGCAAAGCATCACAATTTTTATCCCATACTTTGCTGGTTTGTTTGGGATGTACATTTTGAACCCGAGTCGTCCTCGGAATGGCACTAGTTGCTCATCAATTGTCATGTAGGCACTTGGTTCATAATTTGATATGCATTGCTCAATCAGCATGTTCCATATATCCCGTACGGGTGCAAACTTATCAGTTATCTTCCTTTCCTCACGAGTTTCTCGAGAATCAAAGCGAAGAGTGTTGAGCAAGAAGTGATGTCTCTGCACAGAAAATGATGCATGATATTTTTCGCCGCATTCCTTTGTGTCATGTAATGTTTGTAACTTCATATGGTTGTCTTTCTTGGCCACTGCGAGAATTGTCACACCGAGGAGTGCTCTCAGTTCAGCCAATGAAACGTCCTTCAAAGCAGAAGCATTCTTGTTTTTATAAGACTCCCTTTGTCTTGCAATTTCCTCATTTGTGTTGTGCAGGATCATGTCCAACATTGTTGAGGTAAAGAAGACGTTAAAACATTCAACAGGGTCAGAAACATCTTTCGTTTGACATGTACAATGTTTTTAACTGCGGCTTTTCCAGATGTGTTAGAAATGGGAACAGTTTTCCAAGCAAACCCGTTACGCCCGAACATATCGTCACATTCAGGTTTTAATCTTTTGTTTGTTGAATGGTCATCATTTCCTTCGGCTGACCTCTTCCTCTTTTCACCTGACTTTGGAGGTTGTTTTGCAGGTCCTGACTTTTGCTTGCCTTCAGCTCTTGACGAACTTGATTTAGAAACAGCTGAAGGCCGAGATGATTGTGCTGCTGATTGAATGATGGTTAAAGCTAAGTAGACGTTAAGACGTTCCACTTTTATTTTTTGCAAAGTAATTTCCCTACTTAGAAAGAATTCAATAACGTTCTGTTTTTAAAGCTGATATATACTTCCATTTCTGGAGCTGGGCTGCAGCCCCATCAGCTCCCCCCCCCACCCCACCCCCTTTGTAAGTCAGTCCTGAAGCAGGGATTAGATGCGTGTGGGGCTTAGGGCTTGCAATATACGCGGGGCCTATAACCGAAATTTTTAAGAGGTTTGACATTATTCTTCTTTAGTCTGAATGTAGGTGTTCCGTATGATCACAACATAAACATTATTATAATTAATGAACAATAAATTATATATTTCTTTTCATTGCCAAAGAGATGGCCTATATACAGAACATATTGAAGATTAATGTAATGAATTATGAGAGGCTAATGAAAGTTTCTAAATTAGGGCTTCATTTTATTTCCGATGTGCCACTGCTCCTACGTTCATTATATTTAATTGCAAAACTGGGTGTGCTCAACATCAAACTATTATCTAACGTAACAAAGTGGAAGTTTTTAATGATATCGAGTAAGATTCTCTATCACAATTCTCTTTCATTTAGTTTTCAATAAATTTTAACGCTGTACTGAATTCATTTTGTTTCAGATGGAATAATATTTTCACTTCATGATTTTGTTCTAAAGCAAACTGTCCTTGCCTCCCTCCCCCAAGGTTTGTCACCCAATCGCCGCAACTGATTTCAGTAATTGTGGATATTTTAAACATATGCGTGCTCAGTCTCTGTGATTAGGGAGGCAAAAACCTTGATGTAAGTTCAGTCGGGGAAAGAAAAACCTCATTCCACTTCACTGTTATAGAAATGGAACTCATATTTAATTATGTTAGTAAAGGAAAACCGAATTTATGCAAAATTTACGTTCTTGTTAAACTAAAATTTCACTACATACACAATTACAAATTAAGGGTATATATGTATGTAGCATAAACCCTGTTTTCTGAGCCTTAGAATGAACTTCTGCAGTCCTTCGAAAATATGCTACAACACAATGTTAGTCTTCTTTCAGTTGGTACAAGATTTTAAACACCTTCACTATGTTACTGACACAGACCTACACGGCAAGGGTATCTGATGTTGTTGATCGTAATTTAGTTTTACATGCGACATATTTGACAACACTCTTTCTCACGAACAACTTGTCACAGAAAAAAAAAAAAAAACAGAAAACATCCTCAACACTTTACAAAAAATTATATATGTTGCAGTTGAGCTAGTATCAGAATTACTCAACCACTTAAGCAATTTCCCATGGAAGTCAATTTTGAACTGTTTAGAAGAAGTCAGCCTTTCACACATAGCTCGGTTTCTGACACAATTAACTGAGCAGAAATAAGTCTGATATCTTCTTCATTAGGTTAGCCTGCCCACTGCATTCGCCATATTTACAGTTTCCTGACTAAAACGTAAATCGGTGCGGTTGACAAGTGAGTCAGGAAAGGGGCAAAGTGTACTCCTTTCCCTTTTGATTTGAGCTGGACTTAATTTTCTTACGTATCATCTAGACGGTGAGGAACTTATTTCTTTTGACTGGGCGAATTTCTGTATCCAAGGTACAAGGTATTACATCTTTCAACAGTGCTTGTGATTCTGGTTTTGTACCATGTGTCAGCTTCACGTAGGTTTTGTAGAGTGGCTTTAAGGTATCTCACATTATTTATTGCCGAAAGCAGGTCAATCTGTTGACTACGAAGTCTTGCAAACAATAACAATCGACTTAAAATGAGCCAATATATCTTTCCTTTCGCCTTCAGATACTTTTGTGAGTGATAAGACTGCCCGCAGGATTTTCTCTCGGGGGGACAGCAGTGCTTAAAGTGGGGGAAACGGGAAATAATGCTTTCGCCCAGTTAAGATAATTCTCATAAAGCATACGCAGCAGTCAGCACTAGGATATTTTGCATAGCCACATAATTTACTGTCCTTCACAGAACCCCCTCTCGGCGTTCTCGCGCTACAATTTCAAAATTTGAATTATATAAAGATTTTCCGGATATCCCATGGGTTCAACTGACCACTTCCCCTCTGCAGGACCCTTCGTGCGTGAGCCCATTTCATCAAAGCTGCTATCAAATATATACGGCATGATTTTATGATGGTCACAGAATCAGCATGGCAAGTCCATCTTGTTAATGGACGTCCGGAAGGAGAGCAAGGGGGAGCACGGCCTCCCTTGAAAATGAAAGTCAACCAAAAAATATATATTCCATGCATGTAATTTAATTTCAGTCACACTAATATATTGTAATTATTGCAAGGACGTAGCCAGGATCATTGTAACTTCAAACTAAAGCAATGTTTTATGAGGAGACACTATTAAGGAGGGAAATGTGCCATTTTTGCCTCCTTTCCGAAAAAAAATACCTTGATTGTACCTCCTTGAAAAAATCATTCTGATATCTGTGCTGATAGTGACTTTAAAGAAAGAAGTTTTTGTATTGATTCTTTTAAATTTCTTTCGAAGATAGTGTTGGTGCGTGAATGAAATTAAAATATTCCGAAAGAAAATGTGGGAAAGAAATCTAAGTTTAACTGCCCCCCTTGCCCCCCCCCCCCCCCTTGCACCCCGTGCGCACACCAACGATTTTAAACTGTGTCAAACTACCATGAAGTCAGGAAAAATCAGATTACTTGCTTAATTGGAACCACAAGCGCTTCATAAACTCGTAATAAACCGTGTACAGTGTCTCTCAAAAATTTTAGGACAACGACATTTTAAACTAGGCAACCCAATTTACGCAAGCCGTTGGTGGGTTGCGTGCAGAGTTAGGCTCAATTTCAGGGTTGCCACATGCACAATAGATATTTATAAAATACGCGAAAGAAATATAAACAAGTATTATTCTATAAAATTATTAAAAATATCACTATTATATCGCAAATGACAAAATTCTTTCTGAAAGAAAAAAATAGGTTTTCTAGTATTTCATCGCTGATTAGTCTACAGTAAGGAAAAGAGGTGAGAGGAAACGAAAGGTTACAGAGGAGAGGAGAAAGAGAAATCGAAAGGAGAAGAGGAAAAGTAGAGGAGAGAAGAAAGATAGGATAGACGAGGAGAGGAGATGTAGTGAGGAGAATGGAAAAAGATTCGAGGAGAGATGAGGAAAAAAGAACAAAGAAGAGAAAAGAGGAGGAAAACGAGAGGAGAGGAGAGGAGGAGACGAGAAGAGGGAAGTGGAGAGTAAAGTAAAGGAGAGAAAAAGAGAAGAACGAAAAAAGAGAGAATAGTGCAGTGGAGTCGGAAATCTAAGACAGGAAAGGAGATAGAAGGAGTGGAGAAGAGTGGGATGGAGATAAGATGCGAGAAAAGTAGGGAAGGCGATATGAGATAAAAGCAGAACGGAAAGAGGGGAGAGAAGAAGGAGATGGAACTGGAGAGATGAGGTAGTTGCAGAAAATATCGTCTGAGCGTCAAGAATGGATGCATTGGTCAAATTATCGACATGAAACATTCAATAACATTTTGAAATGTATTGGAGAATATATTAGATCGGTGCGAAATGCCTTTTGGCTGAGTTCATAGCAAATTAAAATCTTCCATGTAAGATCTTTGACTTTACCTGCGATTACACCACTAAAAAAATGAACGTAATTTTTAATATTTATAAGAATTATTCAATTTTTCACCACTTCTCGGTTCGTTGAAATGGAGATTTTGTAATTCAATATTTCCCCTCCCCCCATTGTTAATTCTAAACTGAATCATTCCGTTTCACACGGCGTGGACAATGAACACAATGGGATATGTCTAAAACCTAAGAAAATTTTCTGCCACCGGAAGGGTTTGAACCTACGACCATCAGATTGACAATCCTGAACGGTAGCCACTACCCTACAAGCTTTAGCTCCTTAAACCAGGTAGAAGAACCACTACACCACGCCTTTACCTTCGAATGAAACAACAATTTTTTTTAAGTATTCTGTCCCTCCAATATTGTAAATGTCGTTTGGTATACGTGTAGTTGAACTTTTACTTTAATTTTGATTTGCTTTCTTGTAGTATAACCGATATCTTCGAGAAATAATTTTCGGAGTGATTAAAAACGAGAATATTAGTAGTTGTGAAAATGCGAGATATTTCTTCTAACTTATTATTGTGATTAGACATTACTAATGGAAAATATCTAGAGGCTTGAACATTACAGGACGATGTTCTTTTCCTGTGATACTGTAACAGACAAAATGCTTGTTTACTGATGCAAGTCTTGTGTCCAGAACAGTCTTATGAAATGTATTTGCTGTTGCGTAAGATAACACGAAATAATTACACCGTGTACGAACTACCAAATCTGTGCAACGTTATACGTAAACAGGCGGAAAATTTTATTCATAAAATCACTTCACATTTGACAGTGTTAGTCAAGAGAGACTCGTGGGACACTGTGTTAAGGTGCTGGACTAAATCCTTCTAATTTTTCTTCCTCGAAGAACAACAATTTCTAAGGAAGAGCAACAGTGATGATCTTTCTTATTTCTTTTAAATGCTTACACTTTCCTTTAATTGGGTTAAAAATAAATAAGAATATTGCTTGCATTTCTGTCATTGTCGTAGACCAGAGAGAAAGACAGACAGACAGACAGACAGACAGACAGATATTACAAAATAGTTCAAATAGTGCGAGCGCCATTAAAAGGTCACGATAATTCTATGTTGCGTACTTAGAATTATTCATACAATAAAGAACATGTCTAATTGTGAGTTAACAAAAAAAAAAGCAATAATAAAGAGACATTTTCGCATCACGATTGCAGTTCGAAAAAAGTCGGGACAGGGATTGAAAGTAACGCACTGTCCTGCCTAAATCGGTGAATCGGACGTCTGGTAGCCTTGCACCAATGATTATAAAACTAAAACCACCTAATATTGCAGGTTAAACCGTTTATTGACAATCGTGAACTTTTCGTTTAGTAGATAATATTTGGTTTTAATCGACGGGAGAACATTGGTCGAATTTCATTTCTGCTCTTTTGAGAGAATATATACTTCTACAATAGGAATCGCGTTCGGAAACCGTGAAAAAAATGACTTGGTCTTCAAAGGCAGACAAGCTTGGTAGTCTAGCTTGCTCGCGATCAAAGTGACTCACTCACGCTATTCAAGGCCCGCTTCTTATCGCAAAACACCGTGCTTCGATGCACAGTGTCTGCACCGAGCACGTTACAAGTGACCAGAGTCGAATTTTAAAGAGAATATGAAGAATGGTAGATGTCATTAGAGGCGGTTAGGTAGGCACCAGCTCAACATGCAATAGTTTAAGTGATAATTTCTGACAAACAAAAAACCGTATTGAATAATTATTGGGATAGTATACTTGTATCCGCTCCTTTTTAACAATGTAAGCTCGAAGACAATCTGTATTCCATTTATTTATATTGGCAACTTGGTCAACCGGAGGTTATTTTATCGCCTTCGATAATCGAATTGTCTGATCGATTATTTTTTGTTTACCCAGGAACATGCCCCATAGGAGATTTCCGAGGCCGGGTTAGCTACTCACTCGTAGCTCCCCGATTTCTTCACGATGGTGGGTTGCAACCGGTCCCATACACAGGCCGGGAACCTAGAGAGTGAGCATAGGCGGACTCGAATCCATGCCGTCCTGCAGTCGGAGGTCACGGAGGAGAACTTTTCTTATTTTACCTTTGGCTAATCGCGACGATGAGGATGAATAATGAATAGAAAAATAAAGAAGGTCACGCACAAAGTAGAGTACGATCTTCAACCTCTTAGGTGACGAGTTCAAGCCCTAAATATGAGGATTTCAACCTTAGATGACCTCAATTTCAAAGTTATAAACAAAATGCCTACTTACACTAAACTTCTCATTAAGGCCAAAATAGTTTGTAACTGTGAAACTACCCCTGAATACAAATTGACATGTGAGTAAGAATTAAATGTGTGGCCTACAGAGATAGATGATACCTTTTGAGAAACAATTAACTGTACCCTGTCCCATCATCTCTGGAACAAAGCCACGCATAGCGGAAGATAAGTGAAGAGAGGGGAGAGGGGATCGAGTGGACAGAGTGAATCAGTGCACGCTGCTGGGAAGGCTGGTAACTGCAGTGGCTTTCCTCCCTCTACGCAATCCCATTCCTCTCACGTGTTCATCGTTGCTCAAATACTTGTTTTCGTTCACCTGCTCCAGAGATAAGTGGGACAGAGTGTAGTTCGCATACATGTAGCAAGTAAAGAACTTATCCCAGAATGAAATTTCCACATACTTTTAAAACGTTTGTTTAAGCAATGAATAACTGGAAACGGATCACACATAATTCCCTTGCCAAAATCTGGTGGTCGAAAATTAATTTCAAGACATTTCATATCTATTCACCATATTCCAAGTTATAAGGAACTATTTCGTAGATGTTCATGAAACCGTTATAAAATTACAAATAAAATATATTCACAAGCTTAGATATACCAATACGAAGAAAGAAATTCAGAGTTAAATTTCAAATGCATGTGTATAAAGTAATTCTAGAAGTACAGAGCTATCTATATCTGAGTATTTAACTTCTTTTTTGCAGATAACGTTTACAATATTGAGGCGACAGAATAATTAGGAACAGTAGCTCCAAGAAAACAAAGAGCGTAGTGTATTGGTTTGAGTTCTTGAAAGCATTGCGGTCCCACGTTCGATCCTCCATACTAGATGTTAATTAAAAAAGAATCCCTTCCATTAACAAGAGCATGGTAACATTATTTGTAATAGCAGTATATAGTGACTACATTGTTCTGCATATGGAATTTATTAAAACAAAATAAACAATTAAATGAATTGACACACGTTCAACGGGATATTTTTATATATAAGATCATGAATTATGATACTCTAATGATAATTGTGTACTGGGATCGAACCCGGGACATTTAGCATGGTAGTCAGACGCGTTACCGACTGAGCCACCGCGGCCACCGCAAGGATGTGTAAAAATTTCAATTTTGCTTTTGTATAAATGAATCTGTTTCTTGCGCAAAAGTCTTCAAGCTGCAATATTAGGTGGTTTTAGTTTTACAATCATTGGTGCAAGGCTACCAGACGTCCGATTCACCGATTTAGGCAGGACAGTGCGTTACTTTCAATCCCTGTCCCGACTTTTTCGAACTGCAATCGTGATGCGAAAATGTCTCTTTATTATTGCTTTTTTTTTTTGTTAACTCACAATTAGACATGTTCTTTATTGTATGAATAATTCTAAGTACGCAACATAGAATTATCGTGACCTTTTAATGGCGCTCGCACTATTTGAACTATTTTGTAATATCTGTCTGTCTGTCTGTCTGTCTTTCTCTCTGGTCTACGACAATGACAGAAATGCAAGCAATATTCTTATTTATTTTTAACCCAATTAAAGGAAAGTGTAAGCATTTAAAAGAAATAAGAAAGATCATCACTGTTGCTCTTCCTTAGAAATTGTTGTTCTTCGAGGAAGAAAAATTAGAAGGATTTAGTCCAGCACCTTAACACAGTGTCCCACGAGTCTCTCTTGACTAACACTGTCAAATGTGAAGTGATTTTATGAATAAAATTTTCCGCCTGTTTACGTATAACGTTGCACAGATTTGGTAGTTCGTACACGGTGTAATTATTTCGTGTTATCTTACGCAACAGCAAATACATTTCATAAGACTGTTCTGGACACAAGACTTGCATCAGTAAACAAGCATTTTGTCTGTTACAGTATCACAGGAAAAGAACATCGTCCTGTAATGTTCAAGCCTCTAGATATTTTCCATTAGTAATGTCTAATCACAATAATAAGTTAGAAGAAATATCTCGCATTTTCACAACTACTAATATTCTCGTTTTTAATCACTCCGAAAATTATTTCTCGAAGATATCGGTTATACTACAAGAAAGCAAATCAAAATTAAAGTAAAAGTTCAACTACACGTATACCAAACGACATTTACAATATTGGAGGGACAGAATACTTAAAAAAAATTGTTGTTTCATTCGAAGGTAAAGGCGTGGTGTAGTGGTTCTTCTACCTGGTTTAAGGAGCTAAAGCTTGTAGGGTAGTGGCTACCGTTCAGGATTGTCAATCTGATGGTCGTAGGTTCAAACCCTTCCGGTGGCAGAAAATTTTCTTAGGTTTTAGACATATCCCATTGTGTTCATTGTCCACGCCGTGTGAAACGGAATGATTCAGTTTAGAATTAACGATGGGGGGAGGGGAAATATTGAATTACAAAATCTCCATTTCAACGAACCGAGAAGTGGTGAAAAATTGAATAATTCTTATAAATATTAAACATTACGTTCATTTTTTTAGTGGTGTAATCGCAGGTAAAATCAAAGATCTTACATGGAAGATTTTAATTTGCTATGAACTCAGCCAAAAGGCATTTCGCACCGATCTAATATATTCTCCAATACATTTCAAAATGTTATTGAATGTTTCATGTCGATAATTTGACCAATGCATCCATTCTTGACGCTCAGACGATATTTTCTGCAACTACCTCATCTCTCCAGTTCCATCTCCTTCTTCTCTCCCCTCTTTCCGTTCTGCTTTTATCTCATATCGCCTTCCCTACTTTTCTCGCATCTTATCTCCATCCCACTCTTCTCCACTCCTCCTATCTCCTTTCCTGTCTTAGATTTCCGACTCCACTGCACTATTCTCTCTTTTTTCGTTCTTCTCTTTTTCTCTCCTTTACTCTACTCTCCACTTCCCTCTTCTCGTCTCCCCCTCTCCTCTCCTCTCGTTTTCCTTCTCTTTTCTCTTCTTTGTTCTTTTTTCCTCATCTCTCCTCGAATCTTTTTCCATTCTCCTCACTACATCTCCTCTCCTCGTCTATCCTATCTTTCTTCTCTCCTCTACTTTTCCTCTTCTCCTTTCGATTTCTCTTTCTCCTCTCCTTTGTAACCTTTCGTTTCCTCTCACCTCTTTTCCTTACTGTAGACTCATCAGCGATGAAATACTACAAAACTTATTTTTTTCTTTCAGAAAGAATTTTGTCATTTGCGATATAATAGTGATATTTTTAATAATTTTATAGAATAATACTTGTTTATATTTCTTTCGCGTATTTTATAAATATCTATTGTGCATGTGGCAACCCTGAAATTGAGCCTAACTCTGCACGCAACCCACCAACGGCTTGCGTAAATTGGGTTGCCTAGTTTAAAATGTCGTTGTCCTAAAACTTTTGAGAGACACTGTACAAATAATTATCTTCATCTGACGCAGGCCCCCTTGAAGCGCGGTGTCTCGGGCGAGTGCCCGAGTTGTGCTTCCTCAGGGCCAGTTCTGTTCTCAAGTAACTGAGGGAAAATGGACACAAAGATAGGGGCAGCTGTATTTAAACCTGTCGTTGCCTTACGTTATTGTAATAAAACATGGTTACCATGCACCAAAACCTAGTATCCAGAGAAGACACATAGTTGGAAAGAGAGTTGACAAATTAGCTCTTCCCCGCCGTTTGAAATTTTCAAGTTAACAATTTAAGTGTCGTAAAGTAACTGTTGATAACGAGTAACTCTGTTACAGTTACAGCTACTTAAATTTAAAAGTAGCTAGATACAGTTAAAATTCTTGCGTTACAAGCAGGATGTATAAAATTCATGTTTTTCAAAAATCATTCTTAATGATTTTCTTGATTTAAATCAGATATTTTTATTTAAATCGATTTTTTGATTTTTTGAAAAACATGCTTAAAATTGTTTGTATGTTTCTTGACACCATACATATAGACAGAGGCTAAGATATAGTAGCTAAAAGCTATGCAAGCACTGCTTGTGTTATTCGAATATATTTTAATGTACTTAATATTTTAGCCTTATTTAGTTTCCATCGTACTCGATTTCACGAAAAATTACGGCTGCAAACTCATTCAAAGTGAGAATAGGTTTAGTACAAAGGAGACAACTTGTCAATTATTCTATATAATTTTGTTCTGGAATTAGTAATGAGAAGCATGAAAACAAATCAGATGGAACAATACTGAATAGAACAAGGCAGTATTTAGCTTATGCTGATGATAATGTGGTACTTGGATGGTCAGTGAGGTAACCATACAAAAAATGGAATTGTAGAACACTTGTTCGAATCGTAACCATACAAATACAAGAAACAGCACAAACAGCAGGACTTGTGATAAATCAACAATAGACTAAATATAGGAAAGACACAAAGACTATCTCCAAGAAGTAGACATTGAACGTAAATGATATGCAGTTTTGAAGAAGTTAACTGCTTCAAATACCTAGGCTTGCTGATAACAGTAAAAAAAATGAAATAAAAGGAGACATGATAATAGACTTGCAGCAGGCAATGGATGCTACTATAGCCTCTGTATCGAATAGTCTCCTAACAATTGCAAATTTGAAATCAAGGAGGTGTCATGTGGACAGCCTGTACGTACATTTTTATGTCCAGGCGAATCAATAAAACTGTTAAAATAAAAATATATAAAACTATGATAACGCAATTAGTGATATGTTGGAGTAAGACATGGTCCTTAGCAGAAAGTGATATGATAATTCTGAACACATGAGAGAGAAAGATATTAATACGAATCTATGGTCATGTGATAGATAATGAATGTTGAAGAAGAGGAACAAGCCAGAAACTACACACTTGATATAAAGACTTTGATATACAGTAGAGCGTCGATTATCCGAAGTAATTGGGGGACATGGGTGTTCGGAAAACTGGTTTGTTCGGATAATCGAACTGTACATGTTTATTTGCCAAAAAGAAGTACTGTACAGTAAATTTATTCATAAAAACAGGCATCTCTTTAAGTATGTATTACAAAGTAACGTACAAAGGCAACTTTAGTAGGAATATATAGTATGTGGTACAGTTTATTAAACAAAAATATGTACATATTACATACGCATTTTGCATGAACAATACACACAGTACACAAAATTAACGTTTAAAAGAATCCTTTATTTTGGTCTGTCTAAGCAAGCCTACACGCTTACGAGCAGCTAAGTCACGTACTTTTTTCATTACAGATATCTGAAAGTGAGCGAGTACACAGTTCGGTTAAGCGGTCGTTCGGTTGACCGACGTTCGGATAATCGACGCTCTACTGTAGTAGCAGATATCAGAAGGAGAGGACTTCAGTGGTGAGGGCATGTTATAACAAGGATGGATGAAAGTAGATTGTTAAAGGGAGTGTTAGATGGTAAATCTGAAGGGAGGAGGAAAGTATGAAGACCCAGATTATCTATGGGAGGAAAAAATATAATAGATTCTCTACCTATATCAATTAGAATCATTATTATAAATTTGAAAATTAAATTGAATATTGACTTTCTTGTGGCTGAATTGCATTTAAAATTGAAAATATTGCAACAAGGATTTCATTGTGCCCTTAACTCCAACAATAAGTTTTCCATGCCTGAAGACAGATTATACATTAACAATAGTAAGTTGTAAATCATCATAATGGAATGTTAACCCCTAAGTTAGAGGAATTAAAAATATGGACCATCTCTCGGACCATTCTGAATTTATATTTTACTCTATTTCTCACACCCCACCTACCACGAGTGAATCCTTCTCCATGCCTTTCAGTTGAAGTGCTGGTACATGCTGTCAAGGTCACAAGGTTTTGCCTTTGTTTCTTCAAATCTTATGGAATTGTATTTGTGGAAAGTGGTCTGACAAATGTACCATAGTAGTTGTGTGTGTGTTTTTGTTACATTTTCCTTCAAATGGCTCATTACTCATTTTCAATTTCTGCAAACGCTTTCATATTACTTTGAACTCCTGCTCTTCTGGCAACATAAAAATGTAGAAATTTAAGAATTTGGAATTTCAAAGAAATAAAGAAGCCAATGTTGAAATTTTTGACTGATATCCTTCCTTTTTTGCATAAATTATGTCACGTTTGTTTAACTAAACGTTAAAATATTAGAACCGCTTTACATTAGTCTTCTATAACCATGTCAAGTTTCTCATGATTATGTTGCAAGTTATTTGAGGAAGTTATCTCTCCAAGTTCCGAAATTATGAATCAAAACATATTGGCCGGCGTTGTATTATAAAGCAGATATTAAACCTGCATTTCAAATTCTTCAGTTCAGTTTACCAAGATATAACGAAGAAGACACATAACCTTTATGTACATTTGAATACATATATCATTCGTAACGAATTTGCAGTTTTTGAGATGATATTACTTTAAATTGATGTGCAAGGGGTGTTCAAAAAGTAAAGTTACCTATTTTCCATTGCGAAGTGAAGCAAGGCATCATGTAGCCGCAGCAAGTGGATCTGGAATATGCACAACACCCAGGATATTTTCTTATATTACTGCTCTGTTGAATTAAAAATAGTGGACAGTAATAACACTTTGACGGTAGATGTTCTAGATCGTTTATCATGAGAGATGTAACCATCAATCCATGCTAACCGTAAATGAAAATATAATTTATTAAATCGCAAGCAAAAGTAATCTCGTAAAGCTAGTGCTCATAAATATATATTTCAAATGGAGGCCTCCCCGATGGCACAGTGGTAACGTCGTCGCCTTGTAATCAAGGGGCCCCGGTTTGATACCCACTTTAAACTGTAGGCCCAGTCCCGATTAGTCTTACTGTGCATAAAGTGGACACAAAATCAAGCAACTAATCAAATGGAATGGACAAGTACTACTTTCAATAAAATTTAAGTGTGTACATATGATTTCTTTTCTGGGGGGGGGGGGAATTGGCCTATAAATTATTAACTACCAAATTGAGATGACAACATAACGAAGTGTTTACTTCAATTTCTTCCGGAAACTTTGTTGCAAACAAAAAGTTAACACAGAAAAAAAAAAAATAAAGATTCCATCCATCTTCTGGCAAACTAAATATTTGGATTGGTATGAAATGTATTTCTCCTAATAAGAGCTTGATAATTGGCTCGTGTTATGTGCAGTCGAAGTTTTTGTGTCCTTTAATATGACATACAGTATTACACAATCAGTCAAACTATTGAATCCTAATAATAACATGACGCCCTGTCACAACTCCCGTGAGGGCCAGGGCCTACCCACAGACTGCCGACCGCACTCCCACCTGCCGATGTGGGAGACCACCCAACCAGTTACGGGGTGAAGTGTGGTGAACACGACGAACCTCAGTCATTGTTGCAGGTTTCCATGACCGCGTTACACTACTCATTCGTAGCTCCCGAATTTCCTTACGATTGTGGGTGGCCACCGATCCCATATACAGGCCGAAATCTCAGGAGAAAAGTTGTTACGCTTTTCCCAGAAGGATCGCACATACGCGCATCTCGTAGCCGGAGCCCAAATCATGATGCGTTAGATCGCACGGCCACTGTGCGGAGCAGAATTCTAATATGACTGATATTTGTCAGACAGATATGCTGCAATCTTATGAATGGGTATTATACTTTAGTATTGCTCCTTTTCAACCACACTCCAAGAGCTATATTATACATGAGAAGATCAGTCAAGACATCGGTAATGTCACGAGAGAAAACAAGTGAAGTGCAACTATGATCAAGTTCATGCTTCCCGTGGAGTATTATTGTTGTGTCTGCGTTTTAAAGTTGCGAATGAAGTCCATCAATGCTTACTTCTTGAGGGAGTTTTCAGCCTTTCCTACTGAAAACCATACAGCTGTTACTTTTTGGTCGCTTCTGAGTTATTTTCATGATATTTCGATAGTTTCCTCAGCTCAGAAATTTCTCATAAACAGGCCCAAAGTGGCAAGTGTCATGAAATTGGACCAGAATTAAGGAAAAGGAGTTGGCCTGCTGCTGATAATTCTGCGAAAAAGTGTAGCTCTGTTGCATCTCGTTTCACTTGTGCGTGAGTTTATTGATGGTAAAACATACTGAGCGAAAACATCAACTCTGTTACATGACGGGTAAAAAAATAAGACTTTCTCTCTATGAAGAATCTGCTGGTGCTCCTAAACATTGTGTTGTTTTTGGTTTTCCAATCCTTTGGACAAGAGCCACATCATCCACAACTGAAAATTCTCAGTAGTTTCGCAGTGAAGAATATGTTGTCCAATAAGTATGTATTAAAGAGATGATTTTTAACCAAACAGGAGTGATCCATCAGGCTTGAAAAGCAAATCCATTGACTTTATATCCCCGAAAGTCTTTGGGTTAAAGTTCTGTATTTTGTCATCGTAAACTACCTAGGTAGCATCAGCATTTCATCCAAGAATATGCTATAACATGATATTGGGGAGCCCGACCCTGTGGCCGAGTGGTTAGCACATCGCGCTGCGACGCCAAGGGTCCCGGGTTCGAATTCCGGTCGGGCTTGGTTGTTTGTGAATGTCCATTCATCAATTTCATCATTTCATCACTCATCCCCATCTTCGCAAATTAGCCAAGAGGCACAAAACGCGAAGTAAAATAAACTAAATCAAATCAAATCAAATCAAACATGATATTGGTGAATTTTCTGCCTTTGCTCGGTGCGTTGATCATTGTAAAAACTGGTTAAGTATTTATTGAGTAAAATTGATTTGCCGATGATGGTTTGCAGAGTTATTTCTTTCATTCAGAGAGAAAAGTGGTTTTCAATTTTATTTCTTTGTCTATTTAGTTGATACTTCAAGTCTTATATCATCGTAAAACGGACCTTTAATATCTTACGAAACATTTATAGGAGGTATCTCCAACCAAGAACTTATCACGTGTCTTGTTCTTATAATGAACGACCGAATTGGTAACTTTACTTTTTGGCAACCCCTCGCACATCATTTTAAAGTATTATCATGTCAAAAATTGTAAAACGTTACGACTGAAATATGTATTCAAATGTACATGAAGGTTATGTGTCTTCTTCGTAATATCTTGGTGAACTGAACTGGAGAGTCTGAAATGCCACGTTTAAAATCCGCGTTATAATCAGACCTCGCTCGGATTTTAGGTTTTTAACATATTTCTTTCTTTACAGGTATGTAACAAATAATAAGTTATGTCAGCGTTTCGTTACTGATGAAGTTTAATAGTGCCTAAAAAAAATATTTTGCTTGTTACAACCTATTTTAAGTTCATGCACCTAAATCAAGCCTTTTTTTAGATTTTTAAATATTTTTAAAGGTTTTACAGGATTTTTATGTTACACAGAGGCATTTGCTTTGTTTGGTCAGGGAAAAATTGAATGACGAACGTGTTTCAAACGTACTATCTGTCGATTTCCCATCCTCGAAGTCCATGGTGATTTTTCAAACATCTAAACAAAGCAAAATGTCTGGTGCCACTGTTACGTTCCTGTACAGTCTAAAGTGCAAACTTTCGATCCGCGTGGTCTTGCTCACTTTCGCGTCACTTCGATGCTTTGTGGCATTCACCACTTGCAAACTAACATTTCAGCATTGAAGTTCGCCCACTGACTATGCTTTTGTTGAAAGATTATTTTTAGCATATAAGATGATCCTCACAGACAAAATTGAGGAGTTTGACTGTGGATAACATGAAAAACGATTGTTGCCTACCTATACGTCGAAGAGTGGAATTAATAGCAAATTTCCAAGGAAAAATTCTGCCATCGCTGTAGGGTTAGGCAACACACATAACGTTATGCAAGATAGTGTGTATTTCATGATATAAGTTTCCCATTTTCACAGTATTATTCACGAGGTCTATTTTCAGATCCTATGAACCTACTTCAGGATTATTCGAGCCTAACTTAAGATTTTTAGGACCTATTTATAATTTTTAGAACATATTTTAGGATTTTTAGAACCTATTTTAGGAATTTTAGAACCTATTTTATGACTTTTAGAGCCTATTTCAGGAACCTAAAAGCACACTTTTTAGAACCTAAAAATCCGAGGTCTAGTTATAATATAACGCCGACCAATATGTTTTGATTCATTACTTCGGAACTAAGAGAGATAACTTCCTCAAATAACTTGCAACATAATCATGAGAAACTGTACTTTACTTTATGTCATAACCATATGTTCGATCTGATTGATATTTACCATGTTATGGAACAAAATACAATTTCGAGAGCAAGAAAGATATTTATCTTTGAAAGTTTTTTGTTTCTATATTCAACGGTAACAATAAAAACTTTAAGATTAATGGTAATGTTACACTTTGTTGGAGTTCTCTATTTTTGAATGACACCAGTTTTGCAAGTCTGTGTAGCATAGTAACGTTTCTATCATGAGAAACAGCAAGCAAGCTAATTGCATTTGACCTGCCGCCATTTTCAATGCAATATGGCGGCCAGTGTCCCAGGTTGCGAAGTTGGCCACATCACTTTTTTAACTCTCCATGATGACCTCTTTCAGAAAAATAGTGTTGCTGCTTGTGGTGGTGACGATCCTACGACATTTATTTCTAGGCACATTTTATACTAAAAGTCGCCCTACCGTAACGCAGCTACAAAACGTATCGCAATGTAACATCTGCGTTTGGGATCGAACCAAGAACCTTTAGATTATATTCATCTCTCAGATGGTTATCACTCGCTTGTCCTAAATGTGATAAATGCGAGAGGTTACCTTTAAAGGAAAGGCGATAGAAATTAACTTAAGTTAGATTTGGGTTTTTGTACTCTCCATGACTGAACCGATATGGATTAGTTTAGAAAAGGATATTACTTGCCTTACAATTACGTAGATGAAGATTATTCCCACACTTGTCCTCTCAAATGTCACTTGTCTGACCTCCCTGTCAGACATCATTCTCATCACACACCATTGTCCTAATCGTTCTCCACTTCGCTTCTCTCTCACAATCTGCAGGCCTTACTCTCTCTCGTATTCTCGCCAACCTCCTCGTCTTCCAAGTCAATAACCTCACGTTTCCCTCATTGCTTATTCCGCATTCCTATCTCTGTTTCCTACTATGCTAAGAATGACATAAGACTTATCATTTCTATTCAATACCTTGGGTACGATACGTTACTCTACCCCCTAAAGAAAATCTTTTGATTTTCACTAAAAGATGAAAGATTTAAAATTGTATTCCATATCGATCCTTTCTATGGAGAGATTTTTTATTATTATTCCATACTTATGTCAAGCTCTGAGCTGTATAAAATAAAGGGAATTCAAAGAAAACTAAATTGGCAACATTCTGTTGAACGAGACATCTTATTCACATGCAAGTAAACTAATTTGTGTACCTTCAGATAAACAGGCTTCTGCGAAACTGGAGTAATTCGTACGGTACTAAGAAACCTCTGGATTTGTATCTACAGCTACACGAAGCAAAGCGTTATGAGGCCAAGGTCACAAAATAACCAAAGTACGACAGGTTTTCTGAACAACAGTGGCAAGAAGGATTCACTAAACACGTTCTATCTATAGACGTCAGTGACAACTGATAATGCATGTGAGGAAAATTATTTGGTGTTACAAAAGAAGGTTTAAAGATTTAAAGTACTGTAGTATCAATCCCACTGGAACATGCGAATTAAAGATTTAAAGTACTGTAGTATCAATCCCACTGGAACATGCGAATTAAAAACTATGTTACAACAACTCTCTCTCTCTCTCTCTCTATCTAGGCAAACTGGGTAATCTCAAATGCTCTGCTAATGACGTTATATCAATAATTATTTTTTATGGAAACTAATTACAGCGAGTTCCGTGCCTGTCTGTGCAAGTTTATTCAACAATTCACGATATCGAATGACTTTGGTTCATAGACAGAGATTTTCGTAATTCTTACTGCATTTACATGTGAGAATTTTTTTTTTTTTTTTTTTTTTTTTTTGTTTTTGTAGCTGATTCTTTTGTCATCGAACGAGAAAGATTGTTAAGCAAAGTAAAACGGAGAACGCGTCATAAATTGTCCACATTTTTCATTATACATTGTAGTGAAAGGCTGATATTTTCCGACGGCGCTCGAGAAGTGCTTCTGATACTCGGATCAGCAATCCTCGTGTATTTCTATTTTTCTCATTTTACTTAATCCTTCTGGCTTTCCAGGCAAGTCGCAACCATAACGATGAATGACCCAGTGACACTTTTGTCCAGGCAGGAACTCGAATCCGAAAGCTTTGATAGCGAGATCGTTTTCCGATCATCTAAACGTAATCGGTCACTTCGGCGGCTCGAGAATATTCCGTTGCGGGGTTTTATGTTGTTTTTGTTTTGTCATTGTGCATTCCAAGCACCCTATACAGCTCGGCGCTTAACATAAGTATGGATAATTTCAAATTATTAATTTGGGTTTACTTCCTAATAAGGATTGATTGATTTGGTTGGTATATTATCCTTCGAATTTTTGCTACTTTTGGTTAATCGCGAAGATGAGGATGAGTGATGATATGATGAAATTGATGAAGGACCACTCACAAAGAACATCCATGCACGGGCCTGGATTCGAACCCTAGGCCCTCGGCGTAGTAACGCGCTGTGGGGACCACTCTGCAACGGAGACCTCTTCATGAAAAGTTGATCCTTTCATTATTTTTATTCTGAATTAATTTATCTTTACCCAACGTTTTTCTTAGTATTTTTATTTTGTTTTATGTAAGGGACTTGAGATAATGCCTTGGAGCCCCGTGATATTATTTGCACCCTATTAGGGGCAAATAGGGGAGGTTACGGTGGGCAAACATTAACGGCCAAGGGCATCCGCAGAGGGGGGAGAGAAGAAATTAACCCCTTCGATTTCAAATTTTATGCAAATAAAAATACATTTCGTAAAATGTTCTTGGTTGTTTCGCTCGCAATGCCTGCTTTTCTCAGTCTTGTCAATTGATTGATTGATTTAGTTTATTTTACTTTGCGTTTTGTGCCTCTTGGCTAATTTGCGAAGATGAGGATGAGTGATGAAAGGATGACATTGATGAATGGACATTCACAAACAACCAACCCGGGACCCTTGGCGTCGTAGCGCGATGTGCTAACCACTCGGCCACAGGGTCGGGCTCAGTCTTGTCAAGTTCAGAGCCGTAGATAGGGGGCGGTGGGAGTCGGCCATGGGCACCGAATGATCTAAATGTAAAACAAGTTGTGAAAGATAGAATGCCATAGCGTCCAGTGAAATTATTGGCACCCTATTAAATCAATATTGCTTTCAATTGTAAAAGTTGGATCTAAAAATGTTCTTGCTCGCTTCGCTCGCATTGTGATTATTTTCTGTAATGTATTTAAACAATATGTGTTGTATATGTGTATATAATTAACTTAGAATACGTATACAATTTACTGTTAGCATGTTGCATATGTGTTTTCTTATTTCATGTTGCTCTATGTTGCATATGTGTAAAACATATGTTGTACATGAAAGTTATACATGTTTTATGTACAAAAAGAATTGTCTTCGGAATGTATTTATCAATAATGATCTGCCATTCAAGGATACAGTTTGTGTGCTTGTTTTTCATTACTAGCTAATGTGAAATTGACGGTGTTGAAAAAATATTCAAATAGTTTGTTCCAAACAAATGCTTTAGCACCGGCTTCTACCACCTTCTTTTCGTAATTTAAGAGGATGATAACGTCCTTGATACTACTACTGCTACTACTATCACTAGTAGTAGTACAAAGAATAATAATAATAATAATAATAATAATAATAATAATAATAATGCCATGTTGTTGTTATTATTATATATTATTATAACATTATAATACAAATATATATATATATATATATATGCCATTATTAATGTTTTGTTGTTGTTGTTATTATTATTATTATTATTATTATTATTATTATTATTATTATTATTATTATTATTATTGGTACTTTTATCCTGGCACTTGCTCCCCCTCAGACAAAAATTCGTGGTTGCACCTCTGGAGAACATTCTCAGACACCTCATCGAAAATACATACATTCCCAGGAGGTAGATTAACAAGGGGTTGAAACTACATGTCGATTATCTCAAGTTCTTCACGGTACTAGTGTCGTCTCTAATATTTTTTACTCCAATATTTAAACTTTCTGGTCTTGATCTTGGTTCATGTTTCCATCACGTTCACCAATGATAATTTGGGCCTCCCCGATGGCGCAGTGGTAACGTCGTCGCCTTGTAATACCGAATTCGATACCCGGTAAAAGCGCATGTCACAGATCCCACTTTAAACTGTAGGTCCAGTCCCGATTAGCCTTTCTGTCCATGAAGTGGACTTAAAGCTATAATTCAGTGAACCAATGATAATTTCTCGTTGCCATTAACCAGAAGTGGCCGAAATGCGATCCTAAATAACGAGAATCAAATCAACCCATGTGAATTCTGAGATATATTTCTCCGAGGAAGTGTTCCACCCAAATAATTTATATATAAATTACTCTATGGTTTATTTTAAGAGATCTTCTATGTTCTCTCAAAGTTACACTGTAAGAAAGGAGTCGTTGAATGACCAAAAATACAAAAGAATGGTGAAAACAATCACTCAATTGATATGAAATTCCTAGACACAACCGTACATACCCTCGTTTAATTATATCACATTTTTCATGGGAACAGCCAAGTAGTAGAATTGGTGATAGGATGAGCACCACTTACAAGTGTAGAAAGGAAGAGCCCCCCCCAAGCAGAATTGTTTACACTTAAAACTAACTCAACATGCCCATATGAGCTTTTTGCTCAAGTGTGGAACCCCCTCGAATCCAAGATTTTTGTAAAAATGCCCTCATGGACTCCATGAGAAAGGAAGAGCTCTTCTCCAGCAGAATTGCTTACACTTAAACCTAGCTCAACATGCCTATATGAGCTTTTTGCTCTAGTGTGGAACCCTCTCTAATTGCTCAGAAAGAAAGAGCCTCTTGCCCATACTTACAAAAGTTGCATCAGCCAGATTTTTGTCCATAAACTTGTCAAAATTGGCCACACTTAAAACTATGCCAAGACACACACACATACACATACATACACACCTAATTTAAGTTTAATTGGACCCCAGCCTCAATCCAATATTAAAACAATGCAATATGCAGAGACCCTCTAGAATTGCTCCGTGACTCTTTCATTTCTTACATCATAAACATATGATTTCTCTCCTATGAGAATAACACTACATATGGTGTCATCAGGTAAAGCCTCATGAAATTCACAGATAATTTTAATGTTTGTTCTGTCATTCACCACAACCTGTTTCCTTTTTGAAGCATTGATTACAAACATGGGTCTCTGTGCTTTGAATTCATCTGGTGTGTAGTACATGTCAGTATTGCCAATTGTAGAAAACAGTAAACAAAATTTGCTTGTTTTAGAAATATTCCAAAAATATATAAGCAACAACAACAGGGGCCATCTATGAGCAAATGTCTGAACTCGGTGAACACTTGGGAACAAGCCAACTTTTTTCAATACTACATCATTTTCAACTCTTTCTGTTAGTAATAGGGAATGGTAGTAAGCATTAGACAAAGTACTTTGGAGCCGAATAAGCCTTTCTTAAGACGTCGTATATTGCTAAAATATCTTTAATTCACATATTTCTCATACCGCCGTATCTTGTTCTATTAGGCCTCTTCAAGAAAATTGCCAATTAGTGAAAATTAATTGAGCACAACAGCAAAAGAGGATCCTAATAGGGCAAGCATACAATGATATGGGGATATGCGAATTGTTGGTTTCTTCGATTCAGATAAATGGATCGAATTGAAACTGGGATATTTTGCATTTTTTTATACAAAATCTGATATTTGTTGTAATCCACTCTTATTTAGGGTCGGGCCTATACCTGTCACAGCTTGTTATACAAAAATCAATACACATGGCATTAGGTCAGTGCCTTCTGGGACATGCATGTTTGTGCTAGGTCAGTGCCTCTGAAGGCCGCTGAGGAGAAAAGAGGGGAAAAGGGTTTGTGAAATTTTTTGCATGGAGCTATCAGCATCGGTTCAATACATTAGTTCCTCAAATTCCCGTTGGAGCTGTGAGCATCGGGTCAATATATTAATTCCTCAAATTCTCGCATGGAGTTATGAGCATCGGATCGCTGTGAGCATCGGATCAATATATTGCCTTCAGCAATTGCCTTGATGGATTAGTTCCTGCGAGCCCCGGGGCATGGCGTGCAGTGTTGATTGCATGTACACCCAGCAGAGAAACGGGAGGTACGCACAGGAAAAAATACTCCAGCTATGCAGTTTTTTTTTGTCTGTACTGAACCCAACTGATTAAGCATAGAGATTAGATTTAAAACCCAGGAAATTTTATATAAATACCAAAGCGAGAAATATTAACACACATACACACATACACACATACACACACACACAAAGCACAGTGCTGAACCCAACTGATATTTTTATTCAGTATAAAGTTTTGAATTGAAGCCCAGGAAATATATATAATAAACAATAGGAAAAAATGCCAAGTCAAAAATATTGCAATCAGTGTAATAAGAATATATTTAGCTCTAATTGGGCTAGACACCAAAAGATTTGTAACCCAGACAAATACAGAACTCCCACGAAAATTTGCCCCAAATGCAATAGAAAATACAGCATGCAATACTTCAAATATACACATAAAGATACCTGCTCTGCACAGTCATCAACATTGCCCCCACAACCATCTACATCTGGTCTGAAAAGAAAGCACGAAGCACCTCTTAATGCCAGAGCAGCAAAGCAGCCACGCTATGAACCTATCCATAGCAGTTTTAATGGTCAACTTAGGGATTACCCGTTTGTATCAGAGCCAAGATGTGGTATTGAGAATTTTTTGAATAGTATAAATCCTAATCTGCAGGCAATTCTAAATGAACAAAATGGCTCTTATAAGCTCTCCCTCAAATTGTATACTCAATATAAGAAGCCAAACGGCACTAAATTTACACAGCCCCACATAACAGAAACTGTACCGGTATATTCAAATGCAAATTCAGACACAATAATAAACAGTTTAATAGATCAATTGAATATCAAACACTCTGAATTTGCTGGAAAAGAGTCTGGATGGAGCCTATGCGGCTCTCCACACAGGCTCTATGTTCATATTTCTGAATTCAGCCCATTGCAAGGTTCTACATATCTGCCATTACCTGCCAAAATTAAAAACAGAAGAGCCGTGGTTAATATAAAAAATACCGACCAGAAATGCTTTTTGTGGTGTATATTAGCTGCTTTGTATCCAGTTTCAAGAAATCCTCAGAGAATAAGTTATTACAAACAACATGAACATGATTTTGACGATGCAATGAAAGGTTTAGAATATCCAATGTCTGTTCGGAATATTGATAAATTTGAAAAAAGGGCCCGGGATATCAATGGCAAACAATTATCTATTAATGTATATATTTGCTCCACTAACCGTGGCAATTGCTTGATAGAACCTCTCAGAATCAGTGCATTTGACGATGATTCTGCTGTTCCTATTAATTTGCTCTTAATTGAAGGGGATGGCACATATCATTACACTCTGATACACAGTCTTGAAGCTTTAGTGAGAACACAACTAGACAAATCCAATAGAATATTCAAGTTGTGCAGAAGATGTTTAACTGTATTTGATGGCAGGAAAATGGTAAATGGGGTTCGTGAAGAGAGTGCAGAAATTGCAAAGAACAAATTAATTGAGCATCGGAAATACTGTGGCAACCATAAACCTGTTCATATGGTGATGCCTAATCCAAGTGAAAATTGCAAATTCAAAAAGTTTGAAGCCTTGTTGGAACACCCAGCATATATTGTCTGTGATTTTGAATCAAACCTCAAATCTATTGCATTCTGCAATCCAGATCCTGAAGAATCTTCTATTACACCATACCAGCTACATGAACCTTCCAGCTTTTGTTATGTGGTTGTACAGGATGGTGTTGCTAGTAAAAAATATTCATACTTGGGGCCAGATGCCATCAAAATATTTGCACATAGAATAGAAAATGAGTGCCGTGACATAGCATCTAACATCTTATTAAAATCAAAACGCATGTTGCCTTTAACAGAGGATCAGATTGAGGATTTCAACAATGCAGAAAAATGCCCGGTATGTGATTCTGAATTTTCAGATACAAATAACAAGGTGAAACATCATTCTCATACAGATGCTAAATTCTTAATGGCCCTGTGTAATAGCTGTAATCTTAAGATCCAGACACCAAGATTTGTCCCCATATTTTGCCATGGAGCATCCAATTATGATTTTCATCATCTGATCAGATACGAGGGGTTTGAGAAGCAGAATTTAAATATTTTAGCTGAAAATGATGAGAAATATATATCTATTAGCAAAACAATTAAAGTTAATGGTGTTCTTATTCACATAAGATTTCTTGATTCTTACAGATTTTTATCTGCTAGCCTGGATACACTGGCCACTCAATTATCTGATGATCAATTCAAAATCACACGTGCATTGTTTCCAAATCAGGATCTGAAATTAATTAGGCGGAAGGGGGTATATCCTTATGACTATGTCACAGATTTTTCTAAATTTGATGAGTGTTCCCTGCCACCACAAGAAGAGTTTTACAGCAAAATCAGAGGATCTGGAATCACAGATGAAGATTATCACCGTGCCCAATTGATGTTTAACAATTTAAAATGCCGGACATTTGGTGATTATCACATGGCTTATTTGAAACTTGATGTGACCATCTTTGCAGATATAATGCAGGCATTCAGAAAATCTTGCATGCAAAATTATGGACTGGACCCAGTGTATTTTTTCAGTGCCCCGGGCCTAGCATGGTCTGCAATGTTTTTAAACACCAAAATGCAATTGGATCTGATCCAAGATCAAGATATGTATCTGTTTATGGAGCAACATATAAGAGGAGGCATGGTGCAATGTTCTCAGAGATATGCCAGAGCAAATAACAAATATATTTCTGGTTATGATCCAGAATTGCCATCAAATTATATATTGTATGTGGATGCCAACAGCCTCTATGGTCACGCAATGATGCAAAAACTGCCATATGCAGGGCTTGAATGGGTTGAAGATTTCAATATTGAAGATCTTCAGGATTTTGATGACCGTGAGTGTGGCCTATTCTTAGAGGTTGATCTGACAATTCCAGATCATTTACACAACAAATTTTCTGATCTGCCCCCAATTCCCGAGGTTCAGTGCTCACCTGGCTCTAAACAGAAGAAGCTCATGATGACACTGGAGTCAAAACAGGGTTGTGTCATATATTACAAGAACCTCCAGTTCCTGATGAAACATGGTGTTCAAGTAACCAAAGTTGGCAAAGTTTTGAGGTTCAGGCACTCAAGATGGTTGAAACCATACATTGATACAAACACGGAGCTTCGAACATCTGCAAAGAGCGAATTTGATAAGACCTTGTTTAAATTGATGGTAAATTCTGTATATGGCAAAACAATTGAAAATGTCAGAAAACATACCGATGTTAAATTAATTACTGACCCCAGCCGGAGCAAAAAATTGGTTGCAAAGCCTAATTTCAATTACAGAAGAATTTATGATGAGCATATGGCACTTTTCAACATGAAAAAAACAAGGATTAAGTTTGATAAACCTATTTATGTAGGGGCTGCAATATTGGAATTGTCCAAATTACATATGATAACATTGTATTATGATGTGCTGAAACCTTTTTATGGTGATAATGTAAAATTGATGTACATGGACACGGATAGTTTTATTCTTGATATTAAAACAGAAGATGTTTATCAAGATATGGTACAGCCTGAATTGTTTCAATACTTTGATACCAGTGAACATAAAGAGATTCAACAACACCACAACAAGAAAGTGCCCGGCAAGTTAAAAGATGAGACACTTGGTGATGTTATTGTGGAATTTGCTGGGTTAAGTGCCAAGATGTACAGTTTTAAAACATGTGATGCTGTTGTCAAAAAAGCCAAGGGCATTGGCAGAGTGACTGTTGAAAAAGAGCTCCAATTTGAAGATTATAAAAATTGCCTCAAATCCCAGAGTTCAATCAAAACATCAGAATCCAGAATTCAGAGTGTGGATCACTTATTGACTTCAAATGTTGTAAGAAAAGTGGCTCTGGACCCACATGACGATAAGAGATGCATTTTATCATGTGGCATACATACTTTACCATGGGGTCATTGTGATTTGAAAAATGGCAATCAATGCACAAGCACAGAGCATGATTTGAAATAAATAAACATGCCTATGAACTTATTTGGGTTCAAAAAACGGACTGTTATGGACCTGCCAACACCACAACCCTCTCCTGATATGCAGTCTAAACTGAGTGGCTTGTTAATTATTCATCTGAACAGCATACTTACAGATGTTGATGATGAGACAGGCAAAATATTGTACATATTTAACAATAATTTAAATCATTACCAATTACCTGTGGGTGGGCAATTGCAATTTATTACAACCCCTGAGGGCGATGTCAAAATTTCAGTAGGGAGAAATATTTACAGAATTAAGCACTCAAACATGATTTCTGGCACTGTTTATACTGTTTCTGCTGGTGACTGCTTATATATCGAAGTCCCTGGATCTTATGACAAGCTTATACCCTTTTTTATAGAATTAAGAATCAGGTATTCAATAATAAATAACTACTAAACAAAATGCCTAATGATATATTTGGCCACACAAGACATGAAGATCACAGTGATGAGATTCTGATGCTTGATGTCAGAGTCAAGAAATTAAGAAGTGATTTACAAGCTTTACAAACTACACTCAATGCCAGCCTTCAATTAGAAATTACAAATTTACAATCACAATGCATGGACCCTCTTCTTAAAATTGATTCTGAACTTAAATTATTGCTTCAGAAATATACTGATCTGGCGACATTGGATAATTTTCAAAGTTTAGAAGAAGCTGTTGCAGCTCTTCAAGCCAAATTTAAGACCCAGGCCACCAATTCTGAGCAATTGAAACAGCAATTGGAAGAGCAGATAAATAATGTCCAGACACAACTCCAAACAATTGTCAAAAGCATAAAATCACAAGAAGATTTTGATCTAGTGATTTCCACTCTAAAGGAACAGATTCAATCACTCCAAATACCTAATCTGGACCCTCTGAACAATGCCATAGCCGAGGTTAAAGAAAAAATTGAGACACTTGAAAATTTTATGAACAATTTGCCATCTTCTGATGCTTTGAATGCAATAACTCGGAGTGTTGCAAACATCAAGCTGCAACTTGAAACATATGAAGATTTTGGAAAAATTCAAAGTTCCATAACCCATCTTGAAGGTACAATAGCAGCAGTGCAAAGTGATTTGGCAAATGTACTAGAATCCAGATTGCCTGGGATTGTAGATACCCTTGTTAGTGTCCAGCAACAAATCACAAAGCTTGAAAACCTCAACACTGAATCTGAACTGTCTCATTTTCATCACTTGATAGATGATATCCAAACAAAACTTGAAATTTTACAACAATCCACACCCTCTCAGGCAGATATAGCCCTGCTCCAAAATGCTATGCAAAATGTGGCTGATGCTTCTGAATTAAACAATGTAAAATTGGCACTTGAATTTTTACAAAATACAGTATCAAATCTGCCTACATCACAGGAACTTAAAAATATTAAGAGAGCAGTGAATCGCATATTGAAATCAGAAGATATCAAAAATATCCAAGCAGAGATCAAACATCTCACACAGACAGTGGCCACTCTTCCAACCAATCAACATATTAATGAACTGCATGCCCTGTTTGAGGATATCAGAAGACAGGTCCATGACCTTACAGCTCAAAATTCAAAATTGGCAGTTGTTGAAAATTTGCAACAAATTGTAGCTAATATCAAGCAACAGCTAGGGACCATGGAATCCAATCAAGCAAATGCCCTGTCTGTTTTTGCCACCCAGCTACAAGAAATTGTGCAACAATACAAGAAACTTGCTGTTGACATAAGAATCAAGCCTGGGCACGATGAGATTGTTAGGACCATCAATGAGCATCTTGAATCTGTAACAAGCAGATTGCTCACAGCAGAAAAAGAAATAACAGGCATAATCGAGAATCCTAAACATTCAGTAATTCTTGAATTGTACAGCATCCCCAACAAAGAATATGATTCTCCATTTACACCAGGTGGCAAAATATATATGTTGTCCCCTGCACAATTTTATTACCAATTTTTTGTTGGGGGCACATTGAGACCAATCAAGATCAAATATTGGCTTCAACCACAGGCACACCACTACCCTACCTTATCAATAACAAATGCTGATAACAAACCAAAAATCACCAGTGTAGAATTGGAGGATTTTACAGACCCCAATACATTAGAAACAGCCTATGCTGAAGATGATGGCACTCTGGAATTTAAAATACAAATTGGAGACAAATTATATTTAGAAAATCCTGCAGTCTCAGCTGCTGAACACCCCATAGTTGCAATATTCTTGTTTACATATTATGTCTAGACAAATTATTGTTGATGAATTACACAGACAAGCCCGACATAATTTTAAGAGACTCCCAGTAGTCACAAAGGGCATAGATGATTTATGGCAAAGCGACTTGATTGAAATAGCAAGTGGACAGTTGAAAAACTTAGACAAAATCAACAAGGGCTACAAGTATCTACTCACTGTAATAGACACATTTTCAAAATTTGCCTGGGCTGTGCCACTCAAATCCAAGACTGGAAAATGTGTTACAGAAGCCCTCAGGACAATCATCAATCAGAGTGGAAGATCCCCGCGCTATTTGCAAACAGATAATGGCAAAGAATTTTATAATTCAGTGTTTCAACAATTTATTAAAAGCCAGGCAATAAAACATTATTCGAGTTACAGTGACCTCAAGGCCTCAATTGTAGAGAGATTCAACAGAACCTTAAAAAATCTTATGTATAAACAATTTACCCTGCAAGGTAATTATAAATGGATTAATATTCTTCCAGAACTTCTACAAAAATATAACAATTCTGTCCATTCCACAATCAACATGAAACCCTCTGAAGTAACTTCATCTGATGAGCAAAAATTGATCAGCACTGTTTATTATCCTAAATACCAGCCAACAACAAGAAAGGCCAAATACAGGGTGGGTGATCAAGTAAGAATAAGCAAATATAAGCACTTATTCAAGAGAGGCTTCACAAGAAACTGGAGCACTGAATTATTTACAGTGGTTCAAGTTAAACCCGGGACCCTTAACACATATATAATAAAGGATCACAGAGGAGAAATTCTCAAAGGCAGGTTCTATGAACAAGAGCTCAGCAAAACTAAACAGCCTGACACATATCTTATAGAAAAAATCATCCGCAGAAAAGGCAACAAGTTACTTGTCAAATGGCTGGGTCATCCGGAAAACAGCTGGATCGATGCAAACAAAGTGATAATATGAACACCTGGGATGTTATAAAGAGGCTCCCAGAACCTGAACAACAGAATAAGAGAAATGGAGTGCTGCTACCTGATAATATTAGGTGTCTTATTGTTGGGCCATCTGCTTGTGGTAAAACTACACTAATGGTTGATAATTTTTTATTGGCACCCAACTGGTTAGACTGGAAAAACAGGCACTTGTATATCTTCTCTAAGAGCTTGGAACAATTAAAATATCAGCAGCTGATGAAGCTATATGATGGATTGGATATAGCCACTTTTGAACCAGATGTTAAGCAACTCCATGAATGTCTTGATAATTCTGTTGTTGTGTTTGATGACATTATACTGGATAATCAAAACAAGGTTAGAAACTTCTTTACACAGGGCCGACACAAAAACATTGATTGCTTCTACCTGGCACAGACTTTTTCAAAAATTCCGAAGCAGCTGATCCGGGACAATAGCAATTTTATATGTGTGTTTCATCAAGACCATACCAACCTCAAACACATACATGATGAATATGTAGGTGGGGACCTGAGCTACAATGATTTTTCCAAGTTTTGCAGCAAGTGCTGGAACCAGGACAGTTATGGGTTTGTCACAATTGATATGACAAGAACACCCAACAGTGGCAAATACAGAAATAAAATCAACAATTTTCTAGACGTTGAGACGTATATAAATAAACATGAAAAGGCCAATCATTGATGACCATAAGTTAAGAGATTATCTTGTAAAAAGATTTAGGGGATGGAAATCAGAGAACCGAGGAATTTATGAAAAACACAAACAAACAGAACAGCCTGTAATTGATGCTATTAATAATTTAGGTAAGAATATCAAAACTGTTACAGAGCAAAATCAAAATTTGCTCACAGAGCTTGTACCTGTAGCTGCTAGGAACATATTAGATTATCCATTCACTCCACTTTCCAGTATTCATACACCTAGTCCTCCTAGAAGAATTGAAGCTAGTCAAGATCCTATTGAATTGGGTCTTCTTGCTCAAAAATATTTAACAACACCTAAAGACAATAAAGATGAGGTGTTTGGCTTATATGCTGACACAGAGCTTGATGGCAGCATCATACATAGAATTGGCAATTTCAGAGTAACATTTATGGGAGATGATATAATTGTATATTCAGAATCTCGACTTGGAGAAAAAGGTGCTTTTGTTAAGTATCTCGGAACACCTGGATTGTGGGAACTGATGACTAGGAAAAGACCTGGCAGCTATACAGATCAAGATTATGAGGATTACAAAGAAATATTAATAAAATCAGATGCTCTGTACCAGAACAATGATCCCACACAAAAAAGAGTCAAGTCTAGCAGTGGGGCAAAATACAACAATTTAATCAAGCCCATATGGTCACAGATCAAGACTGGCAGTGGAATCAAACAATACAACACCCTGCCTAAAGAATTTGTGTGGGTTGATGATGTCAGGAAACTTGTAGACAGGTTATTGGTGATAGCTGGGGAGGAAAATGCTGGGAACCACAATTTTTACAATGAAAAGGTTGGAATTATGGACATGATAAGCACAAAATTGTCTAATTTTATAGTGAATGACACTAAGGGGATTGGATATCTCATAAAAATTATTAATACTCTACCCCCCAAATTTTGGAATATTTCTGAGGGTCGGGGCCTTGTTAATGACATTATAAACAAGTTGCCATTTGAACTGCATATTCCAGGCTATCAGTATTGTGGTCCAGGCACAAAACTGGATGAGAGATTAAACAGAGGGGACCCTGGTGTTAATCCTTTAGATGCTGCTTGTAGAGACCATGATATTGCATACAACACACATTCTGATCTTGACAAGAGACATGTTGCAGACAAGAAATTAGAAGAGGCTGCATTTGGCAGATTTGTAAGCAAAGATGCTTCTTTAAGTGAAAAAATAGCAGCATTGGGAACCACCATAGCTATGAGCACCAAACAAAAACTGGGGTGGGGGCTGTGAATATGTATATAATAAACCTACAATGAAGGCCAAGGGTGTTATGTATCAAATACCTTATGCAGGTCTCAAATCTCTTAAAACTATTGACAGTCTCTTGACCAAAAAGCAGCGCAAGAAAAAAAATTCCTGTATTGCAAAGGGGCATGGTATGAAATTGTTACTTAGTACCCCCCAATTAAAAAAATTACAGCAATCAAGAAAAAAATCACATGTGGGGGGATTTATATTTACTATCCCTGCCATCTTAGCTGCTCTCGGGGCTGTTGGGAGCTTGGCTGGGGGATCAGCTGCCATAGCAAAAACAGTAATAGATGCCAAGAAGAATAGGGCAGAATTAGATGAGCAGAGGCGCCATAACCTGGCCATGGAGAAACAAGGCAAAGGTGTTAAGAGAGCCATGAATAAGTTTAAAAAAAACAAGAGCCGCTTACAAACCAAGATATTGAAGCTTTAATCAGGCCACTGGGCATCAAACATTTTAGAGGTGTGTACATGTCTGATTCTTTACCAGAACAACCACTCAACAAAGAGTGTGGCATTGTTAATTTGGATGAGTTCAAAAATCAGGGCACTCACTGGATCTGTTATCTTCAATATTTAAACGATGAGGCATTTGTGTTTGATTCATTTGGAGGTGTTCCACCTGAAAATTTAATAAAATATCTAAAATCAGCTAATCTTTATTACAATAATGCCCGTGTTCAAAACTTCAGAGATGTTAATTGCGGACATTTGTGCTTATCTGTTCTTAGATACATGTCTCAAATAAATAAACCATCAATTGAAGATTTTCAAAAAGCCTTGTGGTATTTGAAACATCATGGGGGTATTCCATCTCACCAGCCAAAATTCAATATTGAAACTCAAATTGCATGATGACATTGTATATCCCAAAACAATAGCTCTCAGAGCATTTTATGGCATGTACTTGATCCCTAATATTACACACCACAACAACAAAATTGCAGTTGGTGATGAAAAAATTGTCATTACTCCAGGGCAGTATAATCTATCTACTTTAAATGCTCAATTACCCAGAGGTATAGTGTTAAGTCAAAATTCTGTCACTCACAGAGTAGAGATTGTATCTGCTACAGAAACAGTGGATTTGGGTACTATTGGAGAGCTGTTAGGCTTTGAGAACAACACAAAACTTGAACCAGGCATCAAACACACTGCTATGAATATACCTAAATTCTTAGCCATAGAGACTCTGAATATTCACTGTAATGTGGCTGAGGGTATGATCACCAAATCAAATGGCATAGGCTCTCACAAACAAACAGGCATCATTGCAACATTCAAACCTAATTCTGAATTTATGGAGCCCATCATCTACAATCCATCCCCAACATTATATTTTCCTGTGTGCCACAACAGAATAGATTATATTGAATTGATGGTCACTAATGAAAAAGAAGAATTAGTTGATTTTGCTGGAGCCACAACAACTGCAATCATAGAGATTAATATTTAAATAAAAATACATACAAGAAGAAAATGGAAAATATTGAGAGTTATGAGCTACAATCATTCCCCCCAAACAGGAGGACATTTGCAAATTTAAATCAACCCAACACAGAGATTGAGGTTGATCTTGATGTAGGGGATGGATTTATACACCCTCACAGAGCAGATCTATACATCAAATTTGATGTTGTAAAGCTCGATGGAACAGATTATCCGGCAAATTCAAATATAAGATTGGTAGACAATTTTGTGCCACATCTATTCTCTGAAATTGAGATCAGAAAGCATGGCGTTGTTATAAACAGAGTGGATTATCCCGGCATTACCTCCACAGCTTTGGCCACATTAAAATTATCCAAAACCGAGGCTTCATACTACAAAATAGGCGGATTTGAGGCTGGTGACAAGATATTATCTAAGAACCACACAGTGCTGTTCCCGATGCGCCTGTTGCCAGGATTCTTCTCAGATTACAAAGAAATTATGTGGAAGGGGGGGTTAAGAATCACATTTAGAAGAGCTGCAAATGATAATAATGCTTTGATGAGGTACAGTGCAATAAACTCTACAGGGGAAGCTCTGCCCAATACCCTGCCAGATGCAGGCAAATGCATTATTCAGACTATGGAGTTAAGAATCCCTGTTGTTGAGTACGAGGCCAGTTATGCTCTTAAATACAAAGCTGATATTCTAAAAAATCCACAGATTCCTCTACAATTTTATACATATCAATGCGTACAGAAGCCTGCATCTGGTACATATTATGAGTTTGATGCCACAAATTCATTCTCCAGTATTCAATTTGACATGCCTGATTTTGTGGTGGTACTGTTTCAGACTGGAAGACACAACAATCAGGAAAAAAATTCAAGTAAATTTGATAACTGCAACATCAAGAACATATATCTTAAAAATGGCAGAAATGAGGTTTTTCCTAGAGAGAATTATAATTTAGACATGTCCAAGAATGATTTTCTTAAATTATATGAGGCTTTTTCGGCTTTCAAAAGAGTCACTACAGGCAATACTGACATGTACTACACACCAGATGAATTCAAAGCACAGAGACCCATGTTTGTAATCAATGCTTCAAAAAGAAAACAAGTTGTGGTGAATGACAGAACAAATATTAAAATTATCTGTGAATTCCATGAGGCTTTACCTGATGACACCATATGTAGTGTTATTCTCATAGGAGAGAAATCATATGTTTATGATGTAAGAAATGAAAGAGTCACGGAGCAATTCTAGAGGGTCTCTGCATATTGCATTGTTTTAATATTGGATTGAGGCTGGGGTCCAATTAAACTTAAATTAGGTGTGTATGTATGTGTATGTGTGTGTGTCTTGGCATAGTTTTAAGTGTGGCCAATTTTGACAAGTTTATGGACAAAAATCTGGCTGATGCAACTTTTGTAAGTATGGGCAAGAGGCTCTTTCTTTCTGAGCAATTAGAGAGGGTTCCACACTAGAGCAAAAAGCTCATATAGGCATGTTGAGCTAGGTTTAAGTGTAAGCAATTCTGCTGGAGAAGAGCTCTTCCTTTCTCATGGAGTCCATGAGGGCATTTTTACAAAAATCTTGGATTCGAGGGGGTTCCACACTTGAGCAAAAAGCTCATATGGGCATGTTGAGTTAGTTTTAAGTGTAAACAATTCTGCTTGGGGGGGGCTCTTCCTTTCTACACTTGTAAGTGGTGCTCATCCTATCACCAATTCTACTACTCAGCCATTCCAATCACGCCTGATTTCTCACTCGATAGGTTCCCAGTCTCAACAAGGGTCAACGTAATAACAGGAAGCGGAGCCCAGTCACGTACCATAAACTATGAGTCAACCTCATACCGTGACAAGCGAGAATTCAACTGACAATCAACAAACCCCATTGTTTAACGGCAATATTCCATCCTGCCGAGATCCTCCCCCCCAAACTCTTGAATTGAATTCTTTCCGTTTTCTCGCCACGCAATAATTTGACCTCATTTTAGAGTGTGTAAATTACAAACTAATTAGTAACGCGTTACTTTCTATGAGTAATTGTAACGGTTCTTCGTTACTTGATGCAGTAGCGCAGAAAGTTCTTCATTTGAGGGGGTAAAAAGTTCTCTTCAGACATCTCATGTGTAATGAAAGGGAGAGGAAGAATGGAATCTGTACACGATTGGGCTTCAAACAGCCTATTTCTTCAGATTTTATGAAATTTGTGAAATCTATGCTTCCAGAAACACAACACTTGCAAATTTTTTTAAAAAAATATTTGTGTGTAGTTCTTATATTATAATATTGTAATGTTTTCTTCTAGTATTTTTTTTTTTCGAAATTCACATCATAAAACAAAGATTCTTTTGCGTTTATAAGGATCAAAATTATATTTTAATACATCTTGTATAAATTTCTAAATATAATAAAATATGAAGATGCCGTACTTCACTGTGCAATGTAAATGATAAATTCCTGTTGTGCACAACATAGTAAATGACAATGTAACAAAATTACATCATTCCCACTGCATTCCTTCTGGGTCGGTCCACGAACTTTTCAGCACTTCCTCATATTATAATAGAGGAAAATTTTACGGCACCGACCACAGCCAGAGAGCAGAACTTGACAATGACACATTGAAGATAATAACAATGTGTCACATACGCTAGGTACACTAGGGTTTGTTCAGAGCGGGACAAGCTACGAGACGCTGAAGGTTTTGCGTGGTGTTTAATGTGTGATAAAAGTTGTCTTGAAGCTCATCCTTCCTCTTTCTGAAGTGAGTTGATGATTTTGTGGTGACATATGTTTTACTTATAATCTATTACTTGAAGTTAAACATTTATAGCATTAGCTTGACTATGTGCTCCGTACGCAAATTACAATGAATATAAAATGTTCTCATTCAACATGGTCATTTTCACTTTTCACCATTTCCGAGTTATTGATATTTCGGTTGTCTTTTTGTTGTTGTTTTTTCGGGAGTTGATCGGGACTTTGAATAGTTTGAATTTTTGGGTGATTTTTGTTTATGTGATTTTCTTTTGCTAATGCTGATATGTATATGTTGCTTTTGTTGAAGTTAATTCCCATTTAGTTCTCTTTTCTTTGTATTTCGCCGCGAGTAAGAAGAGGAAGATTGAAGGAGAACAAAGAAAAGGCGAACGGCTCAAGAGAGGAAAGAAGCCGAATAAGGTAAGAAAGAAAACATAGGCCTACATGAGAATGGATATTTGATATTTCTATGGATAACCTGAATTTTAGTGGCGATGTCACAAACTGGGTCATTTGTGATAATGAGTAATTGTAAAATATGGGCGTAAGCCAGGTAGGCGTCCCTGATTTTAAGGGACAGTTATTTTTTTGGTAATATGTCCCGCGTCCAGTGAATAAATTTCCCGGAACGTCATTTGACTCGTGTTTGAAAGTTAATTATTCCCCGGCTGTATTCATGCTTCTGAACGATTAGATCATCAATTTTTCTTTCATCGGTAGGGTGCATTGTGGGGCAGATGTTAATTCTAGTTCCAGTGCCAGTTCCATTTCCACATGTTTGTACCGCTACACTATTTCCACTTACTTCCCAGTAAATTGGATGGGTTTTTTGAGAAGGTACTTAAAAGTTAACCTCACTTCCGAGTCATTCCATGCGAAATCAACACAGCCTTTGACCTGACCATCTCCGATTTTCATGAAATTTGGGGAGTTGAAACTATGCATGGAACTTAGTAAGTATAAAAATTTTTAGTTTCGTGCGTCTTGTAATTGTTAAATTATTTAAGGTCAAAGTTAGCATAAATTGCCCTTTTTGAGCCCGCTTAGCTATACTAAATGTGCTGTAACTCCGCCCCTATTTTGCCTAGGAAGCTCAAATAAAGCTTATTGTACAGGGAATTGAATAAGCTTTCCAGTGATATATAACAAGCCTACCTTTGGATAAAAATATAATTTTGTCACGTGACCTTGACTTTTGACCTTGAATATCTCAAAACATGTCATCACCAAAAATCGTAAAAAAAATATATTTGGTCCCTCACACCATACTCTAAAACATACCAAAAAATCATTCTGGGACTGCAAAGGGATCAGAAGATACAAAATAATATGTGTAACTATGTGACTGATAAAAGCCCCATTACATGAACTATGAAGAGTCAAATGTCCCTTAACACCCCCTACAAAATGTGAAGGAGTTATCCTGGGTATAATTGGTCATAAAAGAAATAGGTTAGGCACAGGGAGATCCCTAGCCGTGTGTGTCAAGCGCAGGTCCGGCATATTGTTGACCGCCATATTGAATTCAACGCAAAAATTTCAAAGGAGTTACAAGTTGGCACACACATAGACAAATCACATGGCAACACACAATCCCACAGAGGATTATACTGGCCGTAGGTCCAGACGCCAGAGCCTCGTTGGCTTGCAAGTCTTCTGTTATCGGGGTGTACTACGTGGAAGAGTCATTCCATGCCAAATCAACACAGATATGTGCAATTTTTAACCTGACCATCTCCGATTTTCATGAAATTTGGGGAGTTGAAACTATGCATAGAACTTAGTAACTATGAAAATTTTTAGTCTCGTGCGTCTTGTAATTGTTAAATTATTTAAGGTCAAAGTTTGCAGAAATTGCCCTTTTTGAGCCGGCTTAGCTATACTAAATGTGCTGTAACTCCGCCACAAGAGTAACATATTAAACTTACATACTGTGCCTTTGCAATTTTGTCCCTTGTTTTTAACTTGTGATTCCGATTTTGTCCCGTATTTTCATCTTACCACCTGGCAATCCTGAATTCAGGGTGCAAAATTTCGGGGAATCCCCAACCCCCCTCCAAAATTTTGTTTTGACCTCAAACATACGTACGGAAAACATCGATCTCGCTTTCTCTCTTAAATAAATATATGGTACGGGGAGCAAGATGTTTACTGCATATTATACAGGTGTATGCACATCAGTGGTGTATGCAGGTTTCTACCAACGGAAACCTGTGACCATTAAGCAAAGTAATATTATATAGTAGTTTTCTTGACACGCATTCACTTCATATTATACTCATTACCAGGGCTCGAAAAATCCCGGTCGCCAGGTGGCCATGGCGACTAAAAATTTCAGCCTGGCGACTGTGATCTTTTGCTGTAATTTGTACGAAATTTTGAAGATTTTAAGTTCAAATTGCAGTACAGCGTAAGTTAGCATATGATTTTTAATCAACATTGTGAGCATTCCATAGAGTCCGTAACAATGTCTTACCCTTTGTCCCCTAACACCCCATTTCCTGCTTTCTCAAATAATTTAGCGATGTTTTGAATACCGTGATGCTCAGCATCTTATACAGAGTGTTTCAAAAGTCGCACAACCCAAACTTTAGAAATGTGGTATATCATGAAAATCATAAGAGATATTTACACCGCGTTTTCTGCATTATAAAGCCTCATCCATTGAGATATATTTCAATGCTTAAAATTATTAGTTCACTCCATACAGAAAATTATATAAATTAATAACTGACGGAAAGCACCATTCAAATTTTTCCATAAATGAACTTCTGAGTAAGAAAAATATGTAAGAAATTATCGAAGGGTCATAATCAGACATTTGATGACTGATGCCATGTCAGTCTGTCATTTGCGACCAATATTGGTCATGTGCAACATTTGATGAATTTTTGACTGGCGATTTTATGTGTTGAGCGAAAAGTGCCATTTTTGGGAGATATCTTCGTATATGGCAACACTAGCAGGTCGAAATATTGCCAACAGTCGCAAACATGTGTCTAAGTATTGGCTATACATTTACGTGAAAAATCGTAAATCAAGATTTTGTGCCGAAATTGGACTCTTGAGAGAATCCTAGGCTGCCCCTGGTTACATTGAATTCTCTTCGCTCACTATCGCCGCTACTGTGCCTGTTTGTTTTAATTGATTCAGTATGGCGTATTCAATGGAGCAGTGCCTGTGCATTGCTGAAGAGTATTATACTACTCATTCATACACTCATGTGCAAGAAGTTTTCTAATAAAAATGCCCTGCTTCTGCTGTAGCTACCTCACAAGGCAACTGTTTTGCAACCAAACACCAACAAATGATCCCACAAATTGTTTAAGAGTTGGTATTTATGGTTGAAAATGAGTTCTCAGATGCTTTCAGCAAATGAACAATGTTTTTAAAATAATGTAATTGCCTTTATTTAGATATATGCTAACATACATTTATGAACCCAGTGATAGCCTACAGGATTAGTTTAGTGCAGAGAACCCGGTGTAAATATCTCTTACGATTTTCATGATATACATTTTCAAAGTTTGAATTGTGCGACTTTTGAAACATACTGTAGTATGCACAATTGCTAGTAGGTGGTTTCCTGGTGCCTGATATTCAGAGCAGGCGCCTAGCTTTGAAGAAAATTTTTCGAGCACTGCTCATTACAAGTAGTACTGGATTAATTTGAGGTAGACAGGAAATGCTATGTATTAGTGATCCCCAGTCAAGAGTGAGCTTAAGAGACAGTGTTGCCGCATCGTGAGCAGCAGAATGTTCCACTGCGCACTGAACTTCTGAAGCAAAAGTTACTATACGGCGCACGCTTTTAGAAGGAACATGAGTTCGGGCAATACCCAGCCAGTGCTACTGCGCTGTTGCCAAACTAACGGCTAGCGCAAGGGAAGGACAGCAAATTCGCGATGTGTCCATTATTTTGATAATGCATGCACAGTATATATGAGTACAGTGAAATAATATAGTGAATACTTCTACACAGGATTATAACATCATATCACTGTAGCATATACGAGAAACCCATACCTGAAAGAAGCTTGAAGGTATTTATTCATCGCCGCTCTCGTCGTCTTCCTCGGTCTCCTTGTCACTGATTTCACTCATTCCCGAGTCACTCTCCTGGAGGTTAATGATTAGATTTTGCACCCTTGGTGCCTGTACTACTGGTGCTAGGTTTTGAGAGTGACATTATTTAAAATAAAAAGAACACACGGAACACACACTATCGCAAGAAAGGGCTGTATTTAATCTTTTCACAAACTGTTCTTTGTGGCGCACGAGTGAACGATAAGCGAATAATTTTACACCGGCCTTGCTAAGAAAACGCTGAACTCACACTGACCCAGACTTTCAATGTTCGAGAATGCCCAGAACAATGAAGGGTCATTGTTTATATCGAGGCGAATTTAACACCCACAGTTTTCCCTAGACACAACAACTCAGCTGCGTCAACACGGTGGCAACGAAAAAAAAAAAACAGGCTGAAGGAAATGAAAGGTGTTGTTTCCCTTGTTTCTTCAAGGAACGATAACTCCGGCTGTAGGCGACGGAAATTCATGGGATTTGGACAGTCAGGTTCAAAATGTCTTTCCCCATCTTATGATGAACCTTAAAGTGACGTGTTTTATGAAAACTTCTTGCGCGCAAGAAAAATCCAGAACACGGCTTTTAACTTCCGCGCCGCAGTCTCCTAACGCACACCCTCTGCGTGGCCCCACCCGATATCGCTTCTAAAGGCGTGTGTCGTATAAGCAACGTTTACTGCGTAATAGAAGAGCGAAAATTTTTACAACAAATCAACGGTGCTAAGAAACGCTGATTTTAAAAGAAATAAAGAGGAAATCGTAAAATAATAATTAATCAAGATTTGCTTACTTAAAATACCATTCAATTACTATTCCAAAGGACAAGTCGATGGAATAGTGGCGACCAGTGGCGTACGCTAGGGGGGTTACGGGGTTTAACTCCCCCCCCCCTTGAGCTTGTGAAATATTATGAAAAATGCTGTGGAAAAAAATTAAATGGCAAATTTTTCACAGTCAAAGATCTGGGACAATAATATTACTATTACTACTTCTACTACTACTACTACTAATAATAATAATATAATAATAATTTGAATTATTATTTCCATGCAGCATGGAGAAAAGCACAGTATTCCAAACACACGCGTCTTTCAGTGATGCCTTGAAAATAACCACGAGTTTATGAGGTTAGGTTAGGGTAACTATGATTTAAAAGAGAAAAAAATTGTTTTGTATCTCAGTTGCAACAATGCTCAACACACTGGCGTACGCAGGACTTTTTTTTTTCTGGAGGGACTGGAATAGTAAATGTGGATAGACATGGCTTCGTTTTGGAAGGCAGGATGCATAATAAAATATTTCGTATTTTTGGAGCTTTTCAGTCTATTAAAATTGTATTCAAAGACAAAAATGGTAATCGGGATTCACTTTAAAAGAGGTTTCGCATTTACACATTTTGATTTTTTAAAGTTCTTAACGGATTTTTATTTGAAAATTCTGATTTTATCAAAATTTCGATAGGGGCTGGAACACCATCGGCCATCCCTCTACGTACGCCAGTGTTCAACGAACATGTATTTTTTTGTGTGTGTGAACAATGAGAATTAACTAAATAAAGTTATTGGTACGGTTGTAAGAGGCTAATGTATAGACAAAGGCTAGGCGGACAAGAATACAGTCACGAATTCGCCTTCTCATTATATTGTTTACCGCAGCACGTTTGAATGTCTCTCTTTAAAATGTCTCACCTTGTTGACTAGACAATTATTCAAACGACAATAAGATTAACTATTGTAAAATGTTTTGTTGGTAAGAACAGCGAGATAATCCAGATGTGAATTGTCGGGGACATTTATGCGGGGAAAAAGTCGGAAAAATTCCAACCAATTTCGGGAATCGAATCCAGATCTCCCGCGTGATATCACTTGTCAGACGCTCTACCGACCAGATCACCGCAGCTCCTTGTATGAGTTCCATACTTTGATTATTTCAATTTATTTTAATATATTTTCTTGTATTTATGGATCTTCTTCACCCTTGAAATGTCTCACCTCGTTGACCAGACAATTATTTCTTAACAAAGAAACAAAACAATGCTCCCAGGATTTGATAAAAATCGAATGACTAGAAAGTAATTTCGTTCTATTGTTTTCATAAACACTATATCTATGTAGATCTCTACTACTTAATAGTAGTAGTAGTGGTATTTGTAGTATTATTAGTATTAATTCAGCTAATTAATTAATTATAAGTATTATTAATTAATTGTGATTATTATTATTTAATTAAAGTATAATAAAACAATGGTAATGTGAATTTGGAAAAAAAGTTTTAGAAATAACACCCCCCTTGATGAAATCCTGCGTACGCTACTGGTGGCGACGTCGTTGCCTTGTAATCAAGGTATACAGGGTTCGATAACCGGTGAAAGTACGTTGCACAGTGGTTCAGATTCTACTTTAAACCATAAGTCCAGTTACGATTATCCTACCTGTGTATAAAGTGGGCTTAAATCAACAATCCAATCCGAAGGACAACTAACACTTTTCTTCAGGCTACAAGAAATCCTGATTTAGTTCGGACAGTCGATTCCTTTTAATCTATTCCCCGACTTATTTCGTCTCGGCTCGGACATCATTCACATAAAGGAAGACTCTCTATCACCACTACAGGGTGGTCCAAAAGTGCGGAACGGGCCGAATAAAACCGAAATCCATGCGGTTATTGAAATTTTATATGTGTACATGTAGTTTGGGGATGGGGGAAAACCTACCGAACCGCTTTTGAAATATGGTCACCATCTTGAAAGCCGCCATCTTGGATCGAGATCACTTTATTTTAAATGGGAACCAAGGCATGTGACACATGAAATTACACTAGAAAAAGCTCACAAACGCGATGGGCATTCATTTTTGCAAAACGTTATTCATGTTCATGCTACAGGGTGTTAAAGATGTGTTTACAACGGTTTCTCTCATTGTTGCAGGATGTTAGAGGATATGCTTAATGTGTCCACCATTGTTGGCCAGTGTCACATTCAGTCGGTTCACCCATTTCTGATAGACTTTCGATAAGATGTCGGGTGTGATGCTTGCATAACACTCGACAATTCTGTCTTTCAAATGTTCCATATCACGATTTTTTACGGAATAGACTAGTGATTTCACGTGACCCCACAGATAAAAATCGAGGGGGTCAGGTTCGGCAAGCGTGGTGGCCATTCCACAGGTCCCCTGCGACCTATACACCGATTGGGAAACAGTTCCTAACATTGTGACCAAAATGCGGAGGAGTGCCGTCATGTTGAAAGAACTCAGAGAAACTGCCATCCTCGATCATGAGAGATGGAAACACTTGTGTATCCAGTAAGTTCAAATAATCCTCGGCATTGAGGCTACCGTCAATGAAGAAAGGTCCTACCACACGGGTTCCCCATATGCCACACCATACCATCACTTTTGAACTTAGGACTGTTCCAGATGTATCCACCCAATAAGGATTCGATTCAGACCAGTATCTCATGTTTTGTCTGTTCACCTCCCCATTGAGATAAAAGTTTGCGTCATCACTGAAAAACACCTTGTGAGGGTAGGTAGGGTCTTGTGACACCTTACGGGACATTTATTCTGCAAATTCAACCCTGCGGTCAGGATCGTCCTCACTCAGGTGTTGAAGCAACTGGATCTTGTATGGATGCCATTTGTGCCTTTTCCGAATCCTCATAATGGAAGCACGACTCACACCAGTAACAGCAGCATGGCTACGGGTATTACGGTGCGGACTCAACGTAACTGCCGCCAACACAGCTGTTGATGTCGCTTCATCTGTGGCTACCTTAGGTCTACCTGATTTGGGCCTTTTTGCAACAGATCCAGTGTCTCTGAACTTAGCGATCAGTTTCCGCACAGTGCTATCAACAATGGGAGCTCGTTCTGGATGGCGCTGAGATGACTTTCCAGCTTCTTTCCCCACACATCAGGATGATATCCACGCGTTCTGCTTGTATGAGCTCCATTTCTTAATGCACCTGCAACAATGAGAGAAACCGCTGAAAACACTTCCTTAACACCCTGTAGAATGAACATGAATAACGTTTTGCAAAAATGAATGCTACCATCGTGTTTGTGAGCTTTTTCTAGTGTAATTTCATGTGTTACATATCTAGGTTCCCATTTAGAAAAAGTGATCACGATCCAAGATTCAAGATGGCGACCATATTTCAAAAGCGGTTTGGTAGGTTTTTCCCCATCCCCGAACTACATGTACACATATAAATTTTCAATATCCGCATGTATTACGGTTTTATTCGGCCCGTTCCGCACTTTGGGATCACCCTGTAAAGACATTTTACTGGTTATGTAGGACATTCTGCAGAAAACTGTGTATATTGTAAAAATTGGTTTGAATTTATCAGAACCAGCTGTTTGACACCCGATAAGCAAATAGGAACACCTTGATTATTGAATGGTTTCTTGGATTATAATGCCATTAATGTTTCACATAAATTGTCATTGAGGAGAATTTTTTATTTCCGTTACATTATAGATGAGGCACGATCCTGAAATGAGACGTCTTTATGTTGCGCAACTCCCCGCTTATAGCTCTAGCGTAGCACTGATCTTGGAGACCACAGCTGTTTACTCCATAACTTTCGGATTACAACTCCGGGTGGAGATCTGTTATCGCGATCTATTTAAAGGGGATTCAAATTTCCGATCGTTAAAGCCGTTGAGCCAGTTCCATCTTGTCGTTAATCGTACTTTTTTGCATAAAGCTGACTTTACTTTATTTCATATGATTTCCTGTCGATTCCCGTGTCAGTGGAGTTTAAAGTTCCACTGAAGGTCGCCGGTGTAAATATGCTCGTAACAAGCTACTTCCAGCGCTTCAGCCGGACACCTTGGCGAAGTGATTAGTCTATCGAGCTATGACGGCCGGGGTCCCGGGTTCGAATCACGCCTTTGGCGTGATACGCTACACACCTTTACAATTCCAGCCCCTCCAGAAAAATAATCCTGCGTACGCCAGTGTCCAATATCATGGTTTTTCTGCATCTGATGTTGATTCTGCCAGTCATAGAATAGCATAGGGTTAATGAAAATAATGAAAATCGAAGATTCCACTTCACAGCAGAAGCGTTGCTAGATTATCCAAAACACTCAAGATATTAAGTACAATATTATTTACGAGATTCTGCCAATCGAATTTATTTTACTATAACTTTCCTTCTTTCCTACTTGTAATTGTCTTGAGCAAGAATACACCGTACAACACCAACAACTATCACAGAGTGTGGAGGACAAATTCGATGTTACGAACCATTGAAAATGGTGTTTTATATCCTATACAGGGTGAGGCACTTAAAATTACCACCGGAAATATTTCGTGAACAACGATAAATAATGAAAACTACTTTCACAGACATAAAATTATGAGAGGGGCTAATGAAATTAGTGGATACAATGCGTTCAACTGCTTAAGGAAGTACGTTTTTCAAAACAAACTTATGTTATTTTTTTGTTGTTGTTGTTTCTTGTTTTCTTCTTATGGAAACCCCATATTATTTTTAGTGCAATTGAAAGTAGGAGAAAATACATTAGGGTACAACGAGGCTATTCCACCCGAAATAATAAATGTGGAAACAGCGCCATCCGTTGGCACTGTGGAATGTGGAGAGCTTCTGTTTCGTTCAATGTGAAGCGTGGTCTCCTTACTGCCGCCCATGTCCGTTGTTCAGTGCTTTGTGTTATATTTTGGATGTGACAGAAGTTGGGGGGGGGTCTCATGAGGTAAGTGAACTGCTATGAATTATTGAGGGTGTTAAAGAATAGAGCCTGCGAACTTAAGGTCTAGCATACACAATAACTCGCAATTTTAACTATTTGCTATTAAAATCCACTCTTCGCAACAATCTTTTTCCATGTTATCCACAGTCAAACTCCGTAATTTTGTCTATAGGGATCATCGTATATGCTGAAAATAATATCTCAACAAAAACATAGTCAGTGGTGCAATGCTCAATGCTGAAATGTTAGTTTGCAAGGTGTGAATGCCACAAATTCCCGAAGTGACGCGAAAGCGAGCAAGACCACACAGATCAGAACACTTTGAATTGTACAGGTAACAGTGGCACCATACATTTTGCTTTGTTTAGAGCTTTGAAAAATCACAATGGACTTGGAGGAAGGACAATTGAAAGAGAGTTCGTTCTAAACACGTTCGTCATTGAATTTTTTCGTGACCAAACAAAGCAAATACCTCTGTGTGACATAAAAATCCTGTAAAACCTTTAAAAATATATAAAAACCTAAAAAAGGCTTGATTTAGGCGCATAAACCTAAAATAGGTTCTAACAAGCAAAATAGTTTTTGTATGCACTATAAAACTTCATCAGTTGTTGCGTTTTTTAACAAAACGCTGACATAACTTATTATATACCTGTAAAGGAAAAAAATAGGTTAAAAACCTAAAATCCGAGGCCTAGACATAACTGAGATGTCCTTATTTATCCTTTTTTAAAATCAGAAATGGAAACTGCGAATCTTTAATTATAACATATAGTATCATTATTTTTATTAGTATTTCTTTTTTTCCTCATTTCAAAATTTGAAGGATGTAAATATCAGAAGCAGAAGAAGAAACTATCGAAGAATGCACATGAAATGTCGGTGATCTGTAGAGCGGTGGCACTAAACCACAATTATGTCTAGGACGCCAAAATACGAAGATGGCTCTTCAATATCAACAAATCTTAAATCGATAGTCAATGTCTCCATTCGTGTGGAATGTTTGGTACAGTCAACTTTTTTTTTTTTAATATAGGCGTGTTTACTTTGTTACACATTAATTGTAACAGTTAATTTTGAATTTCAGGACTTAGATGATAATTGTGAATTTCGTTTTGTTGTAAGCGCCTGAAATGTTATTGTAGTATAAAATATTCGACGTAGTGCTGTAACAAAATCTTTAGGTACGTGCAAGAAACAAATTAGGGGCCCAGTCAGATTCTTCCAAGAAATGTATGTAATTACTTCTAATGGCTGGTTGCGGCTACACTTACATTAATAGTTATGCGAATCGAACCTCTACCAGTGAATTTTCATGTATTACAACGTATCTTTCTTTGACATTTATGTATTCAAAGAAGACAAGTACAGTACTTACTTATCCCCTCCCCTCCTCCTTGAGTTGAAAACAACCACAAGTATTTAAATGCTCCGTGGAAGTTGGAGGTGCTTTATTGTTAACATATTAAAATCGTAAGAACAGATTCAAGAAATAGAAGGAATGAAAAGACAAAGTTCCTTTTATTCAAGAAAGGAATAAATGCGGAAAAATTCCAAGCAAGTTATTGTCAAATCTGCATAAATGTTTCACATGAGACAATAATTTTTACTTTTATTGTGGGCTCCCTTAGGCTTAGGGCCCATCTGCCTCTATGTTACGCCCCTGATTTGATGTTTTCATTCAAATTATAACTTTAAACTAAAATTTAAAGCCAGATAAAAACACAATTTTAAATTTTATTGTCCATAAAGTAGCCATTTTCATGTATATTTCTCATTTTTATTTATTACATTTTCGTACCAACCCTTTGGGACGTGGGGCCCCTTCAAGCGCGAGGCTCACTTCACTCACCCCTTGCTACGCCACCGATTGTGTGTATACATAAATGTAGTTTGCTTTTTCCGTAGCCGCCCTAGTTGGTGGGTTTTTCACAATTACTACAGTTTCGTTCAGTAAATGCGGAGCTATTCCGTTCAAGAAAATTATTTACGTAATTGGTGTTGTAATGTGTAATTGTCAACAGTAAATTATAAGTTCTCATTTCAGATGGTTCGTACATATAGCAGAAAAAAACCCGGCCCTAAATGGTCCGAAGAGATGATGAATGAAGCAATACATAGTTACCTAAGGGGAGACAGAAGTATGAGACGAGCTGCTGCATTGTTTGGAATTCCGTCCTCCACACTTAAAGATCGAGTAAAGGCTTCAAATTCTGATCTGGTATTAGAAGCAAAAACAGCGCATAGAACAACCGGCCATCCAACAGTTTTCGGCCCACAAAAAGAGAATGAGTTGACGTCTAGATTGAAGCATTTAGCTGAAATAGGATTTGACTGTTCACCGGATCAAGTTCGTAGAGCAGCATTTACTTATGTAACAATAAATAAATATTCGACATCCTTGGCGCATGCAAAGCATGACTGCAGCTAAAGACTGATTTTCCGGATTCTAGAAAGGAAACAGTGATATATATGTCTCCGGAAGGATTATCAAAATCGAGAGCTGAGAGAATGAATAAGTTTGAAAAAATTTGCTTCCCCAAACTTTCAGGTTTATTAACACTTACAAGTTAATGGTACTTTTGTTAAACACGTGAGAGCTGAGGGTCAAAATAATGGAGTAAATATTATAATTTCGGTAATGTAGCAGTTATTTAGCTATTTTGCTAAATAACTGCTGCGTAGTTATTTTTGTGGGATAGAACATTTTTGATCCCCCCCCCCCCCAAAAGTAAAGCCCCAAGTTAGATCCTGCTCCCCAAAGTTAGGCCCCAATATCCATATTTCCATCCAAGACTGTAGAGGCACTCTTCCTCAAAACAAATATTAGTTCGAATTTCCCATAGAAAAAAAATAAATGTGTATTCAGGTATTCAGTCACTTTACATGCATAAATAACTTTAGAAATGTTAGAACACTTCATATTAGAAATAATAATGTACATCGTGCCAAAACAAGCTCCCGATGTTTTAAAAGAACAGCATAGTCTTCTTTATGTCGCCATCCTTGCATCCATACAATGATATCAATTATTCATCGCTAAATATTTCTGGCACCCCTTCCTGTTGATTCACAGCTGGCTTTTAAATATACAAGAGTAAACTTCCTTTAAGAAACAATGGGCATGTGAGTGTAATGTTTCATGTAATGAATGATATCATATCCTGCGCAGCATAGACAAAGCATCGATGACACAATTGCGCATTGACAGCATGCTAGACGATGACTCAAGGTGCCTGGAATTCAAAAACTGAAACAACACGACGAGATACAATACACCTTTTTCACGTTATCTCTTTGCACGTGTTGGGTATTTGCGACACTTCCTCATGACCTCTGTTCCAGTTGTTTCCATAGGCTTATTGTTTTCTTTTAGACTTTGATTGTTGACTGACTCACTTGTAGACGTCAGAGATAATGCACGATAGCCCTCCGTTCTTCCAGCAGACACAATCGCTACTACATTGCACGAATTCTTTCTTCACAGGCGCTTGATTGGTTTGATTCATTGATTAGGTGTTCTAATTACACTTTATGCACAGTAAGGCTAATCGGGACTAGACCTACAGTTTAAAGTGGGATCCGAACAACTATGTGCCTCCACCGGGTATCGAACAAGGTGAGGACACTACCACTATGCCATAGGGGAGGCCGTCTTCACAGACGCACCTGGAAATTTTGCGTCGTTTTTCTGTTACATTATTTTTCTAATCTCGACGACTGAATTATTCTTTCTCTCTTATCAGCCAGATTTTGTATTTGCATTTTACTTTTGGCCCGACCCTGTGGCCGAGTGGTTAGCACATCGCGCTGCGACGCCAAGGTTCCCGGGTTCGAATCCCGGTCGGGCTTGGTTGTTTGTGAATGTCCATTCATCAATTTCATCATTTCATCACCCATCCCCATCTTCTCAAATTAGCCAAGAGGCACAAAACGCGAAGAAAAATAAACTAAATCAATCAATCATTTTACTTTGGCACTTCACTCGATTAAGGTGAACAATAGCGTTCTTAACCAAGGTTCCGGGTTTTTCGAAAAAAACTAACCCGGATAGGTTTTTCGGAAGGAAACAGAAATATTCGGGTGAAACTGTGTTCATTGGTCTTCTCAGGTCATGCTTGAAAATACGTCTTAAAAATGAAATATAGTGTTTCTTGTACTAGTATGTCGGAACATTCAAGTTGTATTGTTTTAGTTGACTTAATCGGAAAGTATTTAATATATTTATTCTTATTTTTAAAAAACCTCATTACTAGGGGGCTGATTTCTTCTATTTTCTTCCTTTGCAGTAAGAACTTTAAAGTTTTAAATTCATTTCATGTTCTTCGGAGCTCAATAACGGATTTTATAGTGCCTAGAAATGCCTACTTGAGGGTTAAATTCCTATTTTGTATAAAATTACCTAAAATGCCTTTCTTGGTATTTTTTGTAACAGTACGTTATAGAAATTCACAGAAAGTTCATCCAGAGCTCACCTGGTTGATATCCCCAGAGAATATGTTTAACCCTTAACTAGTGTCGTGGATCCATTTGAGCCATATCGAATTTTTCAAAGCTTGTTTACACAGCTATATGCACCGCAGCACCCCCATGCACCCCTACCTTCCTCTATTCGTCTGAGGCACATGCAAGTGGATGGGCATGTTTTTCTCGCTACTCCAAGGTTTAGTCCTGATACTCATATGAGTCCAGTGGGGCCACAACACTAGATAAGTTACTTTTTAAAAAATATATATGTTTCAATTGTCTCCTTATTTCACTAAATACATGAAAACTAAGGAACTTGCTGTGGTTGGAACTTGGGAAAAGGGTTTTAAAAAAGAGGTTACTAAAGAATTTTTGTCAACAAGGACCGAGAAGTTGGATCATCTTGTTTGGTTTTACCAAAAATGTGACCAATGTCAAGTTATGCACCTAAGAAATGGTATTGTATTATAATGACAGGAATGGGAGTGTATACTCTGCAGACCAGAAGTGTTCAGCATACACAAGCGCTGGCATATATGCAGTATGTAAGTTCCTTAAATTGAACAAGCGAACGGAAACGAATTGTCTGTGCAAGTAGTGGCTCTAAAGGGCTCTCCCATTACTCATGAAAGCGATAGGTAGGGCATAAACTTAGAGTATAAACGGAATAGAGAGATCGTGTGTGACGTCGGCTGAAGCCAAAATAGCTTTCGGCGGCCACCATGTTGGGTGGTGCCATCCGCCTGTTGCGTCCATTTGTTAACATTCAGAGCAGTAGCGTAACTAACACGCTGTGCGCCCCCCCCCCCCCACCGCAACTTTCAGTTGTGCGCCCCTACTCGTCCTTTTTTAAAAGAGAAGCTCTAAAATATTAATTCACGCCTACATTTATATTAGGTATAGTATACAAATATGAAAATAAATAGTACGTGTAATTAGAATCAATGTAAAAACTGGTACGAAAGGTTAAGACAACATACAAACTGTAAAAATTTAAATATTATAATCACATATGAAGATACACTGTTACTGCAAAAATTACAATATTGTTAAATGTCCATTACCAGTACTCTGCGTTTTTTGATGGAAGCAACTTCTTTTGCTAGTTTGGTCAAGTCCAGTTTTCGATCCCGATCGTTTTCGATGCTTAACAGCGCCAATTCACTCAATCTCACTCCTTTCATTGTGCTTTTCAAGTAATTTTTGATCAATTTTAGCTTTGAAAACGATCTCTCAGCTAATGAAGACGACACAGGTAGGGTCAAATACAGAATATAAGCAGTGCATACATCAAGAATGCTACTAGCAAGAATTTTGTTTTCTACGGAAGAGCATATTCTGCAACTTCGGTGATGTTCGACGTGTTTCTTCTTTTGATATCAGTTGACACCACATTCCGAAAACAAACAATTTCTATAGCTATAGTGCAAGATAAATACATCATTTTCATATTTCTCCCAGAAATTATTAGTGGATTTCGCTAACTCTCTGTGGGTATGTTCCGTTAGGGCGGTGGGGCTTATAAAGGCGAAGCTTTCTTTGATTTGAAATCAATTGTTACTTGATTAACTAGAATGCCTAAAGCACGGTAGAAAATCTTTAATTATAACCAATCCAATGGGTCGAGAAAGCCAACATCTTCTGTCAGTTCGTCGAAGAAGTTTTTTACTTTTCTTCTCCGTTCGGTAGAAATTGATGTTTCCAATTGCCACCTTCTGACCATTTCTTTAGCTTCATTTTCTAACACCCCAAAATTATTCTGAAGCTCATTAAGACCACGTACATACTTTTCTAGAAGCTGCATGTCTCTACAAGGAATTCTGGGATTGTGTAAAGGTTTTGAAACAACATTTACATGTCCCAAGATTTTACTTTGGAATGCAAGCATTAAGAAGAAGTGAAATGAAAATATTTTCTTTCGTAATGCAGATGCTTCTGCTATTTCTGCCCTTTTCTTTGACATTACGATCAATTTTGACAAGCAGTTTAAGATTAAATGGAAAGTGACTTGAATTGCCAATTAACATTTTCTGTTTGCAGTTGTAGGGCCATAAAAATATAATATGTTTGGTTGAAAACATATTTTAACCCCGAAATGAAAACTTTTATGAACTCTCGGTCTTTGTTATTTCATTCTTACTGCTCCCCCGAAGCCCGTGCAATTCTTATCTCCAGATTTAAGATCGTTAGAATATTGGCACGCATGAACAGGTCAGGAAACACACCTGTATAAATACACTTACTAAGTAAGAGGCACAGAGGCTGGGCCAAGGAGTCGGCAGTTTTGCAAAGGAAAATTGTCGGAATTCCATCTGGGGCTAAGGACCGGCACAACGGCAAAGGGGTGAGGAGAGATTTTAATTTTTCCAGGAGAGGTTTTAATGGAATATGGTGTGTGTTTGAGTTTGGTTTGAATTGGTCTTTTTAAGTCCACTTTATGATCAGTAAGACTAATCGGGACTGGACCTACCGTTTAAAGTGTGATCCGAACCACTGTGCCATGTGCCTCCACCGGGTATCAAACCCGGGAATAGGGTGTGTGTGAGCTGACATATTACGTGAGGAAGAGGTTCAGAAACTGTCTCCGAGGAGAGAGTTTCATGTAAAAACACATTGAAAAGTTGTACTCTCTCATCTCCTACAGAGGTGGTAGAATGGACCTTTTCACTACGACATAAAAAACGTTTTAAATCCATTCATTTTACGGATTATGACACAAAAATGAGGTGTGCAATATATCTCGGCTATATTTGTTTTGGTTCTTGAGAAATACGCCATCAAACATCGCTGAAATTCTCCCTCCTACGTCACTGAAGTGAAAACAGTCTCTGACGTACGCTGACGTCATCTGTCAGCGAGACGTGCAGGCAGGGCTTTCTGCTAGCCACGTGAACTTAGCGTGGGCCGTGAAAGCGACAAGAAAAAGTCATTAGTTAATACCTAGGTAGTTACTGTGTAAAAACACAAGTACCTTAAAATTCCTGTACAAAAAAGACATCTCCATGTCTTCAGATGCATTATGTCCGAACGGTGGCAGCATTCATTATCAATACATTGGTTCTGACTGACAATAATTTATTGATACAAGAATGCCTTTCTGGAATTACAATTATTTTCGTCACACAATATTTTGTTCTCAAATTTTAAAATAACAGTGCGTTTAGAACACTCTGGTTTACACGTCATTTTCTTCAATAAAAAAGGTACCTGGAGTTTTTAATTTCCTGCAGTAAACGACAATTTTCTTCATTTAATATATACGAGGGTTATTTTTTCAACCTCCGATGGCGCCGCTAGGTGGCCCGTGAAGCACTAGGAAGCGGGGGCGCAGCGTGATTGGCGCCCCCCCCCCTTCCACTAAGACCACCACTACCAAGGCCAACGCTTCATTTCAAGCTGAGCGACAGGCCCATAGAGATGTCTGCTACAATCGACTCTCCCGCCAAGTGTGAGGTGCGTAGTGTGTTACGATTTATACAGGCAGAGGGGCACAATCAATGCGGCTGCATACTGTGAGACACTGCGCAGACTACGCAGAGCCACCCAGAACAAATGGAGAAGCATGCTGTCTTCAGGCATTGTCTTGTTTCATGATAATGCCGGACCGCATGTTGCTGCGTCAAACAAAGACCTTCTTCAACTATTCCACTGGGAAGTGTTTGATCACCCTCCCTACAGTCCAGACCTGGCGCCGAGTGACTTCCACCTTTTCCCGGCGATGAAGAAGTGGTTGGGAGAACTGCGCTTCCACACCAATGAGGAGCTTCGGGACACCGTGCAGACCTGGCTTAACAGACAGGCGACACCTTTTTTTTGCAGAGGGTATTATTGGAAAGCTGGTGCATCGGTACGATACATGTCCGAATGTTCTTGGTGATTACGTAGAAAAGTAGATTATACGTGTACGTAACTTTTGCCAATAAACCAATTTTGCTATTCGCTGTGGTTTTCATTGCATGCCCTTTCGGAGGTTGAAAAATAATAACCCTCGTATTTTGCAAAATTATGTATTTATCCTACTTTCACGTTCCTTTTCTGTCATCATAACTACGAGAACACATACAGGCACGTATCCAGGAATTCCTTTCGGGGGGGGGGGGGGCTGAACATCATATTTTTAAGGGGTATAGACAGAACCTCACAATTGTATATGTAAGGGCAGTGGTGGCCATTGGGTTTCAAAACGGGGGGGGGGGGGAGTGCAAGGAAAGTTTACTTTCTCTTGGTAGACAAGGCCTAGGATTACGAGGCAAAAAAAAGGTGAGCAACTATCCCCTAAATCGATGCCACTGTTAAAGGCTGCCATTTTAATCAGGACGTGAAATTGGAACGTTTTTTACCACTAGACTCCCCTGTTTCCATGCATTAACATTGTGCGCCGGAACCAGAGTATGTGTGTTTGTCCATTTCTTATCATCAGGCATCAAAACATATATGGTGTCTTGAGTGTCTTTACGAAGCTGTTACACATGCATGGGATGGACAATTCACTCGACAACGCGAGATTCAAGCTGTGAACTGCGAACTGGATGCAGACAGTTCTCGAATATTTCTCTCTGATTCGAGCCTGAACACCACTAATGTGTCTTGTCCTCTCATGTTTGCAGCTCTCATAAAAGCCGAAACCCACCAAATTGTTCATATTCAGGCCTAAGCAATCGCAAGTGTTCAAAATTGTTTCACAGCTTGCAGTCTTGTCATACACGTATATCAGCACGAAACAAAGGAAGTCTTCTGGAATACGGTTGGATCGTGAAACAATTAATGCACAGTGAAAACACTTCCGTTCCAAACACATCTAATGTTTCGTCTCCCAATATGATCAAATGCTTACTCATTTATTTCTAGTGACGTGCCCAAGGGAGGATTTGTGGGATCATAACCCCATTTCATCCAGTATTCTTTAAAAAGGGAACGTCAAAGACAGGAAAAGATGGCAAAATGAGGACTGACTACCAAAAATACGTAGTATTCGTAACCCATTTCCCATCTGATAATCCTGGGTACACCACTCTTTATCTCGGATACATTTTTTATAATCAACTCACCAGAAGTTTTTATCCTTTCGTATGTATTAAAGACATAAGTAAGATGCATTCTTCCTGCAGGTTTGGATATTATCCTTTAGGGTGCTGACGCCTGACTTCGGACCTAACCTTAATAAAGTCCTAATTTTCCACCCTTGTGACTTGCATCTTCAAGACTTAGGAAGATTTCAGACGGAAGGAACACGCGATACATGTCGTATGGAAAGAGCCAATAAACAGCAACGTTTCACACCGTAGCTACACAAAAGGCCGCACAAACCAACGTTCGACTTGTGAAATCCTCAGGCGACACGGTGTAAAATCTCCCTTAGTAGGTCACTGTCATCGTCACCACGAAGCGGCAGCTTGTGTTGACTACAGAAGTAAAATGTCTCGTCAACCGGTGGGAATGCTCCTCAGTTTTCTTCTATCTCCTATATTTTCTGCGCTTGTTAATTAAACCGGTAACATCTTACGATTTGACATACACAGAACATGTACTATGCATACATTTTAGCGCAAAATCAGTCGAAGTCAAGGGTGGCTCTGTGGCTCAGTTGGTTGAGCAATAGTATGGTATGCCAGAGCCCTGATTCGGGTCCTGGTAGAACCTGCAATTTCCGCTAAAATAACTACATATGCAACATCTTCTTGCTTTCTCTTCTCGACATTCATAAAATTTTCGGATGCCCCTTGATGGTAGTTAAGTATTTGTGTGAGTGAGAACCTAGTAGACTTAAACAAAAGGTTTTTTTTTTTTTTTTATGCCATGAAATTCTCGGACTGCATACATGAAATTTTGTTCGGGCACAACTAAACCATCACTCAAAACTTTGATTTTCAGTTGATCTGTGAAGCTTATTTATTTTTAATAAAGCGCTGAAATATTCACCTTCGATCTCTTCGGCCTTCGGCCTGAACTAGCACTACACTGAGGCTCCGGAAGTTCCGCTGTCGTCAATGTCTTCAGTTTTAGACTCGAACTGGAACTAGTAGTAGACTTCGTTATTTTACGGTATTTAGTCCTTTTCATTTTCGAATCACTAGATCTTATAAAGCTATCAATGGACACTGACTGATCACTAATCGACTGTATTGACTGTCACACTTACCTCTGAAGTTTATTAACCGATTCTGTTGTACAGATCAACCGGGAAATTGAAGTCGCATATTTATATCCTCATTATCCTGTATTCTAGAACGTTCCGCAGATAAAACCATTCGATAATATTGCCAGTAGTTCGACTCCTTCTCTTATTCAAGAACGTTCCCTCTCGCTCTTTCCAGAGATTAAAAATTACAACGAATCATCCTACTTATGGTGCTACCTTTGTTGTGTAGCTTCCAAATGCTGACAAGTCTTTACATATTGCTAAAGTTTGGTGCAACAACACCGAAAGCGCAAGAAAAGTTTACGTGCAATATTATCAACAATAGGGTTATAGAACATTCTCCGTCTTGTCTCGATAATTATTTATCTCCTTGAAATATCATAACATTTTTCAAGGAGACAAAAATATAATTTTTGTAGTGTAAACAAAAAAAAAATATCCTGGGGGGGAATGCTCCAACCCCCTGATCCCCACCTTGGATACGTGCTATTTACAATAACAGGGTTATAGAACATTCTCCGTCTTATCTCGATAATTATTTCTCTCGAATTATCATCATATTATTCAAGAACCAAAAACGTAACTCCATCTAGCGTAAACAGAAAAAAATCCTCTGTTTGCCACTTTTAGCCACTTTTGCCCCCGCCTAAGCCTTGTCTACCAAGATATAGCAAACTGTCTCCCCCCTTCACCATTATTGACACCCAATCACCGCTACTGACTAGATAACGTAAGTAAATATTTTAACAAGTTGGGAATTTACTGCATTACTGCTGACATAACCAACCCTGGACAAGGTACAGTCAGGGCACTTCTCGGTTGTAACTATACCATTTACTTTAACACTTTCAATTACAAGATGCTCATATTCTGGGCACAAATTTGGTTAACTGCCAGGCCGTGGTACCCTTCGTATAGGCACCGTGCTAGTCTGTCCTTTGAGCCGATGTGCCTAGCTTATGGACACCATACCAACTGCTATGAAGTTTCGTGTGCACTTGAAGTAGCTGGCGTGGCAGTAAACCAAATCACCATTGGCCTCTGAATATGTTTTATTTTAGTCATTGTAGGGTGCGAAATCATTTAAGACTGTTGGGGGGAGAAAGATATTAATCTACAAACCCCTCCCCACAAACATATATATAAACTATACGATATACATATTTATAATGTTACCAAAGGTACAAAAAAATTACAAAATTAAATTATTAAATTAAAAATATGGTATTATTATTATTATTATTATTATTATTATTATTATTATTATTATTAATTACCCAAAAATAAATAAATTTGTTACTTTTAAATATATCAGATATTATAAAGTAGTAAACTACGTCATTTACTAACTGGTTAAAGATGTTAATAAATTATGAAATAGTTAAAGTGGTTCTATTATGTGTAAGTTTTTATTAAGTTTTTGGTATATGTTAATATAAATCAATTAGATTTCATAGTTATTATTGATTGGAAACACTAATTTGTGTATGTATTCGATATTGTTCTTAGTACAGTATATTTGACATTAAAAGTAATTGTTTATCTTTTGTTAGTTGTAACAAAAACTCTCGCCCCCAAAAATTGGGGGGGGGGGTTGAGGCCAAGATTGTTGGTGGGAGAATCCCCCCCAAAATTTTGCACCCTGCTTTTAGTAGATTCGTAATGTAGAAATACACATTGCTCAGAAACAATTGGTGAACATTTTGTGTACTAACAACTTGGAATATAAAAGTATGCGTCAATTAATGTTTGACCATGAAATACAATCCATGAATATAACGTTACCAGCTTCTACCCAGACCCGTGAAGCAGGGAAATTTGTTCCACCGTACAGTGACTGCTATTGGGTGCCAAAACTGGAGGGCAAGGAGAGTTTACTTTCTCTTTGGAGATAAAGTTTAGCATAGTTTTGCCTTGGCAAAAGGGGCAATTGCTGTCCCACGCCTTCCCTAATCGCCGCTACTGGCACCGTACAATGAACAATCACACAAACTGTATTCCACAGGGTCCGTGGGGCACCATTACAACTTGTACTCTATCCGAAATATGGGTACCATCACAAATGTGAAATATTCACATTATTTACAAAGTAAAAACACAATTTATATCACAATATGCGAAGAGACATTGGGAACTAAACTATGTATTCAACTTCGGGTAAGCTTTACCGAAACCAATCTGGCAGGGAAAGTGTTAAATAGGATCGTTACAACCCACAAGTGTCCGTCACAGTGTATCCCATACTATGATCAAACCCTGACAAAAAGTCCACATGATTAACACAGTTTCTATTTCTTATAAAACGTAACAATATTTATTTGATTTGCAGTTGCAGGGGCCGTAGCCAGGCAGGCTCCAGCAGAGGCATGAGGTTCAATGGCACTGCCCCCCTCCCCTAGTTAGGTATAATATAAGTCCTTTGTAAAATTTGTTTGCAGTGACGAGTAAAAATGTAGACACATGCCTTGATAATGGACAAATTCACAAAATACGAAGAACAGCTCTCAACCGCATTCATTCGTCCTGGTTATCAGCTGAATCTAACTAGCGAGAAGTAATTAGAAAACTTTCTCGAATTCAATTATGAGTGGGGATACCCGGTGGAGGCACATAGTGGTTTGGATCCCACTTTATACTGTAGGTCCAGTCCCGATTAGCCTTGCTGTGCATAAAGTGGACTTACAACTCAAACTCAATCAATCAATCAATCAATTATGAGTGGGGAAGAAAATGGATTGCATGCTGTAAGAGAGCAACAACTTGGTCGTCGAATTCGATAGGTTAATTGCTTTTAATCATCTCCTTACTGTTAAATGTATGGCAGAAATTGCTCTTATTAAACACTTCTTTTTTCAAGTGTTCAATGTTGTACAGATATTCTAACTAGAGGAGGGTAAGTTGCTAAACTATACGATGGCAGTTGTCTTTCGCGACATTTGACAGCAACGTTAGTCAGACCATTTAAATGTGATACAGGAAAATATTTGAAAATGGCAGGTAGGTAACACTGGTTTAATTAACTTTCTGCTTAGGAACTCGGACCCTATTTAAACTGATCCGGAATATGGGTTCCTGGACCGCATTTAAATTCAACCGGAGAAAAGGTTCCTGGACCGTATTTAAAATGATCCGGAAAATGGTTCCTGGAACGAATTGAAATACTTTACAGATAAAAAGTTTATTTACGGTCCAGAACCCATTTGCGCTTGCTGATTTTCTGTCCTGAACCGTAATTGAATTCCTGGTTCTTTAACTTCCCTGGTTACCAGATATCCGAATATGGCTACTTCTCTCATGAAATGGATATTCCCAAAAACCATAAAGTTCTCCATGTCACTCACAAACTTCCAATTTCATAATTTCTTTTTCTCTCCCGAAATTAAAATTTTGGACCAATATTTATACTAAATTTTTTCATTAATTAATTTCTAGTGGTTACGGGACAAATTTGTAAATAAAAGTATTAGAAATACGTAGAAACATAAAAATCCTGCTGAAAGTATATTTTACGACTATTGCGTGACGTTTGAAACACTGCATATTAGGTTTCTCACCTGAGTGTAAGAAGAATGCTTTGTAACGACCTTCTCACATCGCCGTCAAGTTAGGCAACACACATAACGCCATGCGGGCTAGCGAACATTTCAGGATCTAGGTGTCCCTTTTTTGCCGGTGGCTGTACAATCACAAAGAACACCCATGCCCAGGACGGGATTCGAAACCGCGACCTCTGGAGTCGAAGAGCGCTGTCTTAACCACTCCGCCACGGAGGCCGGATGTAGTCTCCCAGAAATGTACACTCTAACCATAGGCGTGCGCACGGAGGTGCAAGGTGCACGTTTCCCCCACCCTTAATAATTTCACCTATAAATTGAATGCAAATCTAAGTTATTTAGTCCAGGACCTGGCTATGGCTCTGTAGACAAATTTAGGAACGGATATTTTACGCCAGGTGTCTTTGGAAGTAGTTTTGACTTGGGTCGACATAGCCACCTGGTGCATTTTCCCTGTATGATGTCATCGAAGATGGAGGCCACTCGCTCACATAACTGATCACATCTCTGTTAAAACTTAATCAAATTTAGTATTATGTTTTAATTTCTATTGAGAAGGCGAAACACAATGCTTCGTTAACCATTTGGTATTTTGTTTATTGCTTCTAGTTTCCATCCAATAAAAAGATTCCTAGATATTTTCTTCTGCAATGAATTCAACATTAAGGTAAGGTAAGGTGAAGTTCCCGGTGCGTATTGCACCGCACCATGAAGGCACATCTTAGAGAATATGGGGCTAGGGCCTCACACATTCAGGACCTCGGGCATTTTGAAGGTGATATGATCAGCACTACACTCCGGCCGCCTTTACCCCCAGGGTGGCACCCAAGCACCCATTGATTTGAGGCTGAATTACCGCCAGAGCCGTTTTTTGCGAGGTCAGGGCCGGAAAAATTCCTACTTTAGATCATCCACCCCGGCAATGGAATCCGGGTCTCCCGCGAGTGGCAGTCAGACGCCCTATCAACGGAGTTTACTAGCAGTATATATTGCATATTTCGCGGCGTTTTTAGCATTATATGTAAACTTCGGCGTTATTCTGAAAATGGTATAATTTGCGTTAATTCGCGATACTGGAACGCCGAAAATTTGCCTTCTTGACCTGCCCAAATACATTTTAAACGCTTTATTTTGCATTCTTCAACTTTTCGATCATATTAAATCGAAAACTCCACGTCCTTACCTACGGCCAACATTTTGGACAACTTGAAAGTGAAATACGGAAAGTACCCAGAATCTTGAGCAAAAGTTGGGGGCTGTATCGGAAGTGTGTCCAGATCGTAGCTTGAATGATTGATATGGTTGCCGTTAGGAAGAAAAACTGGGCGCCTAGAGGGTATTAACGTCCTATTAAATTAAAATTAGCTGGTTTTCTCTGATAGTTGCCTCATTATTATTCGAACAAAATTATTAAATATGATTTGTTAATGAATGACAAATATCATGCGAAGGGATGCTTTGAATATCATACAGCAGCGTCGATTTTAATTAAAATTTTGGCATCCCCAGTGGCGTTGTGTAAATAAAATTTGGGGCGAGATTAATATAAACAACATTTTATAAATGCATTCCATTAATTTAAATTGAAAAACAAAAATATGTGAAATAATTAGTTCGTAGGCCAATTTAAGCCCCCAACTCTCCATGAGGATTTTGAGACACCTTATTGTAAACCTTACTGTGTAAGAAAGGCGAGTTTCAAGATGCATGTTGCACGTTGATTAGGCAAGGGTATGTAAAATTCATTCTGTCTGTCTTTACAATATAATTTTATTGACCTTGCCTCAACTAAAAATTAATAATTCGCTGAGCATAAATTTATGGTGACCTCCCTCTAATGGACATTTCCACTCTAACCTAAAATATTATTTTAACTGTATCACTGCATGCCATTCATTTTATATTAACGTTGTGCAAAATAGTTCGTGTTAATTCGACATAGTTTTCGAAAAATTGACCTTAGAAGTTGTACCAGATTGATGATATACGTCACGAAAACCGAGACGGCCTCTGATTGGATATTGCAGTTATAACGTTCTCGTTCGGCAGTGAAAGCGTTCGTCTGCTTCGCGCTTTGCAAGACGGTGCTGCTCCTCGTGCTTGTAACGCTGAACACCGAAGATTATCTGTGATTTTCATAATTAAAGTTTCTTATTATGACAGGCGAAAGATATACGAAAACCAATTCCGGTAATCTAACAGGTGTACATGCATTCACGGTAGCTTCATGTTTTGCAGAAATGAGAGGAGCGAAAGCAGCGAGTTAAGTTTTGCAAGGGAAAATTCACATTTTACTTATCGACAGCATCATTCAATATTATTCTGTTGCAAGACTTTTCTCAGTAGCAATCATTCCTAATCTTCTGTTATTATTATTGGTACTATTATCGTATGAGGGAAACACCTAGGAATCATATATTTCGGACTTCTTTACATTGCTAACGTGTTATTTTCGATTGCGGAACATTTCCTAAAGTGAAATAATGCATACCAATGTCTATTTCTTAGATTTTCTAGTACTTACTGTTACTTGATGTTTCAAATCTGTAACACATTATGGTCGTGATAGCGTACTGGTTTAGGGGGCGTTCTGAGAGTGTTTTGTCGATGTATGCAGTGTTGCAACCTCGTTCACCGGAAAATATCTACTTTCGTGCCCGGATTTGAAATTTTGCTAATACGTCGCAAACCACTGACGTTAGCCTCACAACCATTGACGTTAGCCTCACAAACCATTGACGTTAGCCCCACAAACCATTCACGTTAGCCCCAAAAACCATTCACGTTAGCCCCAAAAACCATTTTCCGTAAGGTTAGGTTAGGTTAAGTTAGGTTAGGCAAGCATAGTTAAAAAAAAATTAAAAATACTCGACACGTCATGTTCTAGTGAAAACACGGTGAGGCTGAAACACTGGCTACGGGGTTGCATCATCTTAACACACGGAACATTGCACTCTCGTGCAGAAAGCAAATGGCGGGAGCACAAACAGCGTGTCGGACAGAGATTTTCGCAGAAAACAACACGCATTCACATTAAAATGGATGAAATCTACATTCAGGAACTTCCACAACGCTAAAGAAAATGATTTCCGTAAGTACTTTCTCCTGTAAATTTGAAGGAATCCGTTTCCCTCATACGATAATGTTACCTTATTATTAGTAGTGGTGGTACTATTGCAGTGCAATACGTTTACCTGGAGAGAAATTTTACAGTGTCTTTTCGCGCGACGGTACAAAAAATAGTTTTTTTCTCGTTTTCTCGTAGCCGAAAGTAAATATATCTAATGCATATGAGCACCGGGAGGGGCGGGGGGCGAGAACCGATCCGTTGACCAGCTCCTAGAAGTTGGCATCGTTCATTTCAAGTTACAAAAAGCAGAAAGTATGTTATTTTTATTGTTAATAATAATAACAAATTAATTTCATTTAGGCATTATTCCAACCATGGTCGTTGCCAGAATTTTTTGCAGGAACTCGGTCAATGATATAACTTGAATAGTAGAAGTAATAACATTAATAAAACTTGATGAAATATACAATTGTTTTTATACAATGATAAATATTTAACTACTAAAAATAAATCAATTTTATTCTAATTATTATTATTATTATATTATTACATAAACGGGAGAATTCACTATTCGATTCAACAGATGAGTGAATATCTAGTACAAATTTCATTTCACACATTCTTTTTCACATTTCACTCAGTTAGTGTACTGAAATTCACAGTAATTGTAATGTTATTAAATTTTGCATACCTTTCGCCTAAAATTATAATTTTTGGAATTTTGAAAACTGTGGAACCATTTATTTCTTGGATTAAATGGTAAAACATAGAAAGAGATACAACCTGGTTCCTGTATTTTATATTATTCTTTTTAACACGGTTCGGTCGCTATTCTGTTCGAATACTAACTAAATTTACTCCTTTTCTGTTATTAACAATACATAAGGATTATGATTATGAATAAAAATAACAAGTTTTCTGCTTTTTTGTAACTGGAAATGAACGATGCCAATTTCCAAGGGGGTCGACGGACCCCTCCCTTTCCTACGCCCATAATTCCAACAGAAAAACCAAAGTAAAAAATGCGCGAGATGGAAAAAGTTAAGTGTAAAATGCAGGAAAAATATTTTACCATTTAAATCAAAGAATAAATGGATCTACAATTTTCAAAATTCCAAAAAATAGATTTCTTTGTGTGAGAGGTCGCACAACATAAACTTTATGATCAACATTTACACCTAACTTAAATTATTTTCTTTAATAAGGCGTGTGAATGTAAATAACAAAATATAGTACTATACATTTCATAATAACTGTATTGAAGGGTGAAAAATAAAGGTAAAAAAAAGGTAAAGTGCTCCCCTGTGCATAGCACCACGCCATGAAGGCGTATAGGGGGTGTGGGGGTAACGGGTGAAAAATATAAAATAAAAGACCTTTGTGCTGCATAGTCGCTCATCTGGTGGACCGAATAGAACAGCCTCCCGAAGGAGGAATGTATAGTAGAACCACGAGCAAAACAACCTGCGCAGACCCGCGACTATTGTGCACCGTACCCCCGCGAATAGGGGAGGTTAGAGTGGACCATGCTTCCTTATGGCCCGAGGTGGAGGGAAGAAGGGAAAGCTGCGCGGGGACTTTTCGTCCCAAGGTTTTTTTCCTTGTGGTCGATCTAATATAATAAAATTATTATAGGAATAAAACTGCTTTGTTTTATTAGTTTATAATATTGTTCTAATGTACAATGACAATCATAACCATTATTATATTTATCATTTCTATTATTTTGAGTTTTATCAGAGCCTGAACCCCTACCTCGTACAAAAATTTCTGGCTACGCCTATGGTAATGCATGACATTGTAATTAAGTAGAACAGTGTTTTTTCTAGTAATTTGTACTTTTACATAACTTTCACAGACCAAGTTCATTGTTCTTGTACCTTTTCAATTATTATTCATGTGGCCTCGCCATGCAAATCCCACCCCACCAAGTCGCCTTTTCATTCGTGGGTACCAGGGGTGCCCACAGGGGATATTATGACGCAGACTGCGCCATCGAGATTTTTTGGGGGGGATTTTTTTTGCCTTCAAATAATATAAAGTTCCACATTTATATATTTTTCTAAAATATATGTAAAAAGTTTAGACCTTAAATCCACCATATTGAATTCATTACATGAAGAAAATAAAGTATATATGGATAGGGGTGTCCAGAGGTGGGTTTCTGGACGCATGTTGTGTCCACTCAACTTTGGAGCTTTGTGGGGGGGGGGTATTTTTATAACTGAAATTTCAATGATAATTCAAACTTGTGTCCAATGCTACATTGTTGACGTCATTTACGGCGTACGCTTTTAAAAGGAACATGAGTTCAGCCAATACGCTGCCAGCGCTCTTGCGCTCTTGCGCTGTTAACCAACTGCTAGCGGAAGGGGAACACAGAGAATTCGTTGTGTTCAACTTTTTATATATAATGCATGCACGTGATATTTGAGTACAATGAAATATATAGTGAAGAATTTTACTCAGGATTATATCATATCACTGCAGCATATAAGAGAAACTCGTACCTGAAAGAATTTTGAAGGAATTTATTATAGAGGAACTGCAAGGTCATCATCATCATCGCTCGTTTCTGTTTTCTGGCATGTATCCCAGGATTTTTTAATAGGGGATCACCGATTTCAGTGGTAGATACTTTACCCTTTTTTATATTACGCAACACAGTAAAAACAAATACACCACACGCTTTAGCCGTAAGTTCTCGACTCTGAGAAATCACTGTTTCATCACGCACTTCTTCCGACGCCAATTCATTGAAGTAAGAATATACTTTAAAAGTAAGATTTCTGTCTTGTGAACTTAATATTTTACCCTCGGTGCCTGTACTACTGGTACTACGTTTCGAGAGCAACGTTATTCATTTGATTTGATTTGTTTTACTTTGCTTTTCTGTCACTTTTGGCTAATTGCGAAGATGGGAATGAGTGATGATATAATGAAATTGATGAATGGACATTCATAAACATCCATGTCCAGGCCGGGATTCGAACCCGGGACCCCTGGCGTCGTATCGCGATATGCTAACTACTGCACCATAGGAGCCGGCGCGACATTATTTAATAACACTCACGGAACACAAACTATTGCACAACTATCGAACATAATGGCTGTATTACACAGCGCGCTACGACGCCAGGGTTCTCGGGTTCGAATCCCGGCCCGGGCATAGGTGTTTGTAAGTTTCCCTTCATCAATTTCATCATATCACCACCCATCCTCATCTTCGCGATTAGCCAAAAGTGGCAGAAAAGCGAAGTAAAATAAATTGAATCAATCAATCAATAAGGGCTGTATTGAATCCTCTCACAACTGTTCTTCGTGGCGTACGGGTATTATCTTATACCGCCCTTGTTACGAAAACGCTGAACTCAAACTGACTTAACTGACTCGCAATGTTTGTGAACGCCCACAACAATGAAGGGTTATCGTGTATATTCAGCCGAATTTGACACCCACAGCTTTACCAAGACACAACAACTCAGCGGGGTCAACACGGTGGCAACGAAAAAAACAAACAGACTGAACCTGAACACTGATGGAAAACGAAAGGGTCATTGTGTGTGTGTAGAGACGTGTTGTTCCCGTGTTTCTTCAAGAAGCGATAACTCCGGCTGTAGGCGACGGAAATTCATGGGACTTGGACGGTCATGTTCAAAATGTCGTCCCCCATCTTATGATTAACCTTAAAGTGGCGAGTTTTATGCAAACTTCTTGCACGCAAGAAAAAATACAGAACCCGGCGTTTAACTTGCGCGCCGCATTCTCCTAACTGTAGAACGTTGCACTCCTGCCATTGGCTGGTCGCCAAGGACACGCTTTCAGTAGCTAGTAGCTCCGCCCGATATCGCTTCTAAAAACGTGCGTCGTATAGGTATAGATATCAATTTGTAGACTTCGAAGGGAATTGTAACGGGTAATATGTGTTATTGGGGAGGGGGCAATATCCAAATCTTACATATTAGGCCTTAAATTGACACTTGGATTCTGGGGTGGATTGAGAATTAAATGTTGGGGGGGGGGGGGGACAATACATCCAATTCTTCAATATCAGCGTTAAGTCTTTGATTATGGCGGGTATTTTAGTTATACCCTGGAGCAAGCGAACGAGAAAAAGTCTCTGTGCAAGTAGTGGCCTGAGACGGCTCCACCTGTGAACACGTGAGAGTATTGGGTTTGCATGGAAGGGGGCGGGGGACGGGGGAGAGACTGCACTTACCAGCCTCTACTGCTTCGCTCTGCCCAGTCGATTTCCCTCACTTCTCTGAGGCTATGCGCGACTTTGCTCCAGAGATTTCCGGGACAGAGTATAAGGGCAATTGAGCATTCAATTGAGGGGGCATCCAATTCTCGTGTATTACTCTTGTCTTAGACTCTTGCGCAAATTATTGTGCGGGGACTGAGAATTATTTGTTTTGGAGGAGGAAATATCCACTCTTCAACATAAACAGTAAGTCTAAAATTGTCATGGAAATTTTGGTGGGAGGGTTGAGTGTTAAATTTAAGGAGAGAGATATGAAGCTCTTGATAAAGAATTAGGTCTTGGATTGTCAAGGGATTTCTGTAGTGGAGGGGGGGTTCGAATATTATATCACAGACAAACACACATTTTCGGAATCGAAAGTTCGAAAAGAGTGACTATAGCGGGATATTAAGAAAGTATTGACACCCCATAAAATTAATATTCTTGAAAGCCTGCAAAGAAATGGATGTAAAAATTTTTTTGCTGGCTTCGCTCGCAATAATAGAAATGTGTGTTTGACGTTTTACTCGAGTGAATGTGAAGTTTTATACTATTGCTACATTACAAGACATTGACGATATTCTCGATATTGATTAATAACATCACTTCTTAAAATAAAATGCTTAGTGTTGGTATGCTGCTTAATTTAAAGCAGGTGCATCACTTGTATGGTGTACTTCTATTATCAATATTATTGTATTATTGATTTCCTGTATGCTGTAATAGTTGTACTAAGTGTACTTCATATGTTAACACCTTGCACATTACCCGATAAAACAGAAAAATAATATTTTCAAATTCACATTTCTAACTTCTTGTCACAGGACAATGTTACGTTAACAAGTGAAATTTGCATTGAAGATAAAATCTAGGTAATTATTGCTATGGATTACCAAAATAATTATATTTACCTCAAGCAGAGGGAGCGAGTTCTTTGAAGGAGGAACCGTATTATATTCTCGCCCTGAGCTTAGAAATTTCAATCTAAGCCTCGCGACAGGTTAAGTTTGCAGCAAGTTTTATGTATTAATCCACGCGAGAACGGCGCTCAGCATCTCCCGTGCCAATCAATCTTGCCTCAACCGTCGAGCTGCATGGTGTCGAGCTGTTCATGTAACAGGCAGCGATAAAATCGGCAGTGTTGCAGCGGAACTATATTCTGCGCGTACATTTGGGTCTACATGTGTGAAATGTTGCTGTAAACTTAACCTGTCACGGGGCTGCAGCAAGTTATTTGTTTGGCCAGGTTGAATTATCTATTTTAAGTTGTGTAACAATTTGTGATAAATATGTGGATTTTATAAATCTTATTCTCCAATTCACAAACACTGTTTAAATGCATATTTATATAATTTAATTTATTACATTTAAGCAATCAATGTGCTAGTTTCCGTTATTTCGAAAAGTGAACAATTAATTAAATATGGACAGTTCAACATGTTATTGCATTCAAATAAACATCAACTATTATGTATTCATCCAAACTATTGTGGGGGATTTTGATGAATGAATTAAGGTGGGGGAGGGGGTAATGCATTCACGATCTTGGGGTGATGGACAACCCTGTTTAGAGAGGAGGGACAGATAAATTATAGTGTTCAGTAAAGCTAAAAAAAATAGTTACTGTCAGTAGACTCACTGTTGTAATTAAATACTTTATAGAGATTATAACATAGTTTGAGGGGACGAATGACATGTTTCGGGGCCCGGGGAACGCATTATGTGATTTGAGGAGGGCACGTTACATGATTTGGGGGGGACACATGAGAAGATATGGAGGGATTGCGCCATTGGTCTTGGGGGGATTGCGCCATTGGTCTTGGGGGATGGGTACCCATGGTGGGTACATTGAGGCATCTGGTACTCGTATTTGTGCATAATGTTAAAATGCACCACTTATAATTCTTTATTATCCATTGTGATATCAACAACACTGACCAACTACAAATTCGAGCGGCTCGGCTCTTGTAATAACTCACAACATGGAAACGTGTTTTTTTTCGCAAAGCAACAGTAAAATCTTATTTGTAATGTTAACTCAACAGAAAAAAAACTGTAGTAAAGCACTGACAGAATATTTTCTTAGTTGTAAAGACCACTTCCTATTCAAATAGGCTAACCACATTTCTTTTCCAATCAATTATCTCATAGCAGACACAGACACGCCCTAATACCAAATGCAGCCAACACAAAGTGCAGACGACAAGACGAACCGAACCACGACGTCACAACATGGCGCAGGTGTGTTATGTGCGCAACGCTCGGCTCGAAAAATGGAAAGTCAATTTTCTACCTAGAAATGAACGCACACGAAGGTGGGAAATTGCAGGGTTTATTTGTCGATGGTATAGATTTTAAAAGTGCCCTATATAATATGCACATTATTCCTGACTGCAATTCTCTCGAAGCCGACATCTTCCCCTTCTGTTCTTTCACTTTTCCACGGAATTGAAAACAGCTCGGTGTTCGCGATTTTTTCAGTATTTTCAATATGGACCACCAGCTGGTGGTATTCTGTACAGTTTGCACTAGAGGCGTGGCATTCATGTAGCCGTTGTTACCGCAGGTAACAGCAAAATAAAAAGAATTGAAGAACCTGTCTTAAAATATTATTACATACATAAACTGGTAATATTGTCGTAAAGTAAATATTTCAGACTTACATTTTTTCTGACACCGTCAAAAGCGAAGAGGAGGACTGTTCCGGTATCCTCCTGAGCAGTGACGTGTACTGAGGAGTAGCTAGTCTAGCAGTGATAGATCAATCAATCTCACATCTCGAATTATAATCATATCATAATATTTATTGTCTTGTTAAAGCCACAGTTCATATGCAACACTTTCTTTTCAACGCGCTTCTCGTCCATCGGTGCGATCCGCGGGCAAAGCTGGCTGGATACCCCAGCTCGTTCTTCCTCCGCCTGACCAGTTTCCAGGAAACGGCCGCCCGAAGGCAAAAGAAAGATTTCTACCTCTACCTCCCTTGCCCCCTCGCCCCCCGCTGCAATGGTTGAAAGCACGTGCTTTCAGGTCCATCAGTCTATCTCTTATAGGACAGTTAGGGTATTGGTTTCTCATAGATTTTTTTGTAAATCCTCTAAAGAACTCAGATCAGGGTAAAATTTTCTGCAGTACTTATTTTCTCTGTATTTACACAACCTTTTACACGTTGTACAATATGTATGTATACTATGGGATGATGTTTTATTCTTTATGAAATGGGAACGTGTTATGTGCAGACAATAATGTTATGCTTTCTTTTTTTTTTCAAATATGGAATATATAATGATTAAATTACAAATATGTGCTTAGGCTCTCTCTCACTCTCGATTTAGTAGTGTTTTATTTAAATATACTACTCTTGGCCTCTAACCGTCATAAATACAGATGTATTTATTTGGGCAAGAGAACGCGTGTTCATATTGTTGTTGGTTTGGTTTATTTTACTTCGCTTTTCTGTCTCATTTGGTTATCGCGAAAATGAGGATGAGTGATGATATGATGAAATTGATGAAGGGACCTCATATGAACAATCCAGGCCAGGATTCGAACCCTTGATGAGTGCGCATTCTTGTCCTATGTGTTCTCCTCTGCAGTGAATAATGAAATAATTTGGAATGAATCTCAGAACTCAAAAAGCCAAATGAATATTATTGAAGAAACTACAAAAAAGTGTGTTTTGTTACCTGTTTTGTTTCTGTGCATAAAGTGTACATAAGACACCAAATCAACCAACCGTGGGGGAGTGGTTATCACAGCGCGCTACGACACCAGGATACGTGTACTTTTTTTGGAACTCATTCATCATTTTGCAATCTTTTCCTGTTAATGACATTCTCTTTTTAGGAATACTGGGCCCTAAAGGGGGGAGAGGTGTGACCCACACCAACTCCCCCCCTTGAGCACGCCACTGACTGCTACCCCAAGTGTCGACGTCACCACACGTCACTGCTCCTGAGGCAACATGAGAAAGGGGCCGTGAACCCACGCAAGGAAGAATTCGCGTAGCGGCAAAGGCCGTGTCCGAATCGGCAGCAGATGTCACCTAGAGCACCGTTCCATCCAGGGACTCAGCCAACCTCCGTTGTCCAAATTCGCGGCAGACGTGGAGTCGGAGGGGAGAGCAGAGAGGTGCGACAGATGCACGCTTGAACTTGCTGTGACCCTGCGCTTGGCAGCCATATTCTAACTTTCACTTTGTACAGACAACATTTACTGATTACACGATGTAAAATTCAGTGATACTTTAACATTTTATATATAATACTGAATGTAGAAAAATTATAAATGATGTTGGGACCTCTCCCATAATTTTTTTTTTTTTTTTGGAATATTGACAAGTGTGGAACAATTCACTTCTTGGATTAAATCGTAGAACATGAAGATAGAACTTTGTCACGGTATCCAGTGACATGTAAAACGCAGTTCGATAAAAATTATTTTTTGTTTATTGATTCATTTTATGCACCAACTTGAAAGTGTGAGGTTGTTTATTTTGTGAATAAACTTGTATCCGAGCCAGACGTCGGGAGTTGGGAGAAGGGTTTTCCTTGAGTGACAGCCGAACTGTCATTTCGGCTTAGGACATGACATATTTGCACCAACGCGGAGATAAGGAAAGATTATTTTCGCCGCTACCGGGCTTGAGTCGCAGCAGGCGTTCGAACCCATGTTAACGGATGACCAGAGATACCAGCTGGACCCCACGCCTGCAAGTATCGAAGACGCCTCGGTGACCGAGTTTCAAGACAATGGACACAGGTCATTCGCATCTCCTCCAAAAGCGAAGCCAAGCTACCTGAGCGTGGGTTTCAACGGACAAATTCGAAAGGGACATATAAACAAGAGTACCACGATCCCGAAGACAGTTTTTACCCGGATTTCACAGAGAGAGCATCTCCGCGCTACACTCTCGCGTGATCATTGTTTTGTGTCCGTGAACTTTGTTTCCTTACGAACCGCGAGCGAATCGCAGATAGAGCGTTACCAGTGTGCGCCTTATTTTTGGTGAAGATTACGCGGTGATTTGTTTTCGCCAAGCGTGGACTACATAAGGATGGAGGGCTAAAGAAGATAGAGAAGGGGGGCGTCGCTCCCCCTGACGCCTGCAACGACGCCGAAGCCAGTCAGCCAACGCCAAAGACGACACCAAAGCCAAACACTGCCCAAAGCCCGAAGAACGTCTTCGGAACGACGCCGATCGAAGCCAGAGGGAGAGATTGAAGGACGACTCCAGAACGACGCTTCCAGAACGACGCCGAATCGAAGCCAGTCACCAGAGAGATTCCGAACCGGCGCGTGACCACGTACATCCGACGCTAGTGGCAAGAGGAACGCCCGAAGTTCTGAGGAGGTGCAAGTACACCATATCGTCGCAATTATTCTTCGTCGCGATCGACCTCGGAGGACAATTTCGCCACAAAGGAACCGTGTGCAAGTCCCGCGTCCAGGAGAGATGAATGACCACGCCATGTAGCAGAGTCTGGTACAGTATACTTCAGAGGGTCTATGTTCATGTAAACGTGCGTCGTTAGTATCAACACCGTACAGTTAACGCCGAAGTCTCACTTATTCGCAAAGTTACTCAGGAAAAACCTAAACCTAATTTCCGCGTCTAAAAATTGTTTTGGTATTGTTGTAAAAAAGAGTTATTTCAGGTTCAGATGTGCTAATTTAATTGTCTGCATTCAGCGTTAGAAGCTCCATTTCATTTCTTTAATATTTAGTGTAAATTGTCAAAGTGTGCTCCATTTCTTGTGTAACCGACCGCCCCGTCGCGCCATTTAATTTGTCAATAGTTGACTGATGTGTCCTTTATAATTGTGGAAAGCGTAATTTTTATTGCAAGGTCGTGCGCATGAAGTAGTATTATTTGTTGCATAGTGGTTATTAAGGTAATTTTTGCTCGCGCCGACGATTGATTAGTGTATTCCGGCAGCTGGAGCCAATTAAGTTTTTGCATCACTATGTAATTGAGTAGTTGTTCTCATGGGACGAGAGAGGCTTGTGTGTAATGCCCCCGTCCGGGAAACTTGTATAATGTCGAGCTTACGACTCGATGCACACGTTCATTCGAACGAAAGATTTAACCACGCCGACCCAATTGTCTTAGATAACCGCTTTCCGAGGGCTGGCACTTAAGTTAAATTAAAAGAGCACAGGAGCTGGCAGACAAATGCCCCAAATTCACATTAAGGTTTAAAAATTAAAAGGAATGCTATGTTAATGAGATCCATGATTTGTATCCATACTTCACATGTAAAAATACCTCATGTGTGTGAAAGAGAGATAGCGTGAATGTTGTGAGAGTGAGGAGGTTTTGTAAACAGTTGTTGATTGCAATATTTTATTTGTTGCTACAATATATATTCACTTTTTTACCGTTCGTCAGTGTTGTTATTTGACGTTTTTCAGGTACCAGATACTATGCTATTAGTGTTTTATGATTGTTCGAATCTACATATCAAAGGTAAACAAAACAGTGTAACTTTTCAAGGTATTAATCTCCGCCTCGCAATAGTAAGACAATAAACGACCGTCTCAGTACCGAACTTGATAACTGGACCGTGAGTCACGACCGGTTTCCCGTACACATAACGACGTTTGGCCCCGTGCCGGGGTATGATTGACACGTCATTTCGGGGACCGTGAGTGCACTCGTTACAACTTGGTTCCTATATTTTCCTCTATTTTCTTTGATCTAACACACTTTCTACTGTTGCTATATTCTGTTCAAATACTAACTAAATTATCTTTATTTCTCCTATTAACAATAAAAATAACAAGCTTTCTTATTTTTTTACTTGAAATGAACGATGCCAATTTCCAAAAGTGTGGGGGGGGGGCGTCCGACTCCCCTAACTTCGACGCCCATGATTCCAACAGAATAATCGAAGTAAAAAGAAATGCGCGAGATCAAAAAAGTTTAGTGTAAAATGCAGGAACCATATTTTTATTATTTAATCCAAGGAATAGGTGGTTCAAGTTTTCAAAATTCCAGAAATTAGATTTCTTATGTGAGAGGTCGCACTATATGACCAAAATTTACTCCACACTTAATTATTTTATTTTGAACAAGGCGTGTTAATGTAAATAACAAAATATGGTACTTTGCATTTCACTACACTAACTGTATTTGAAATGTGTGTATATATATATATATATATAAATAGTTGCGCTGCGTATTCGCTCATCTGGTGGATCGAATAGAACAGCCTACCCAAGGAAGGATGTAATAAAAATATTTTAGAAATAAAAACTTTTATTTTATTAGTTTATAATAGTTATTTTTGTGAAATAACAATCATAACCATTATTATTATTTTTAATGTTTTAACTTTTATCAGAGCCTGAACCCCATCCTCCTTACAAAAATTTCTGGCTACGTCCATGGTAATGCACTACAATGTAATAAAATAGAACAGTATTTTTAGTAACTTGCACTTTTACATAGCTTTCACAGACAAATTTCATTGTTCTTGTAGCTTATCATTCATGTGGCCTCGCCATGTAAATCGCACACAAACAAATCATCTGTTTTTTTTTTTTCATCTTTATTTTCCACTGTGCTATCCACAACACTGACTCAGCTATAAAATTCGGGCTGCTCTGCTCTTGTAACTCACAAGATGGAAACTTGTTTCGGCACAAGGCAACAAATACATATATATATATATTTGTAAAGTTTACTCAGCAGAGAAAACTGTAGTAAAGCACTGACTTAGTGCTTGCTTAATGGTAACGACCATTTCCTGTTCTAGTAGTTACGTATCTTTTCCAATCCATTATCTCATATCAAAAACAGACACGTCCTACCACCGTCCTAACACGAAATGCAGCCAACGCGAAGTCCAGACGACAGGACGAGCCGAACGACGACGTCACAACATGGCGCAGGTGTGTTTTGCGCACAACGCTAGGCTCAAAAATTAGAAACACTATTTTTTACCTAAAAACGAACGCACATGAACGTAGGAAATTGCAGGGGTTATTTGTCGATGGTGTAGATTTTAAAAATGATCTTTAAAAAAAGTAGTGGAAATGTCCATTGTGTATGTTCATTTGAATGTGAAAGAAGGCCTTCCCGATGGCGCAGGGGTACCGTTGTCGCCTTGAAATCAAGGGGTCCCGGGTTCAATACCCGGTGGAGGCACATAGTGGTTCGGATCCCACTTTAAACTGTAGGTCCAGTCCCGATTTGCCTTTCTGTGTATAAAGTGGACTTAAAACAACAATTCAATCAATGAATGTGAAAGAAGTTTGGTACATTCTCATGTCTCCAACTTTTATGATCATCCCTCCCTCATATGTTAACGTGCTACTCGATTGTGGCAAAAAAAATTGCATTACATAGGAAATTAGTAAAGTCAATATCGGCAGTTCTCTGAGGGGGAGGTTTTACCCCCCCCCCCATAACCCATGGTCTAGTTACCGTAAGAAGTCCAGTGTGCGAGAACTCCCAAACTTTTTTTTGGCAAAAAGAGCATTGGGTATGTTTAAAACATACAAACGTTTTTTTCTTCTTTTTTACATGATTCCTGGCCACCCTCATGCACTCATTGATCACCCACCACCACCACCCACCCTTCTTCTTGCCTGGATCAGAGTCGGTCTGCCCGTGCAAGAGAGCCAGTCTGCCAAAAGCGTGTACGTACCAAGGGCGCACAAGTGTCGCAGAACACCGTGCGAATTAAAATTTTGGTTTTTTTGGGGGGGATGCCCACTCAGCGGCATATTTGTGATATCCTTGCGGGAAGTAGTATTTCCTAATAATAATAATAATAATAATCTCCCGACTGCCAGGCTCCCTCGCAGACGCAATGTGATTTTCAATTATTATCAGCTGTAAAAAGTCGACTTTATCGTACAACGTGATGACAACATTGCTTTCTGGCGTCACCGGAGGACTCTTTCATTGTTAGGCTATATGCATAAGTTGTTAGGTTTAGTTCTCTTAGCATAGATAATACATTTACGGTGTATTTATGCTAAGAGAACCAAACTTAACCGACCTAATCTAACAACGTAAGCATTCTAGCTCTGACGTCAGAGCGCAAGGTTGTCCTAGCGTTGTGCAATAAAAAAAGTATCACTGCATCCATAGTGAAGTCGCTGTCGCTCCTTCTTCACTTCATACAAGTAGCCAGCGCCTCCAAGGATCCTTGCTATGCTACTCAACAATGGGCGCCTCCAGGATCACTCAGCAACCCAACATTGTTGAGTAGCAAGAACCCTGAAGGCGCTTGCTACCTGGTTGTTGAGAAGGAGCGAACGCGGCTTCACTCAACATAAAATTCTCTCGCTACCTGCGGTCAACTGTCGTCTGCAAGTCTGTTGTCTTCTGTTAGTTGCATCATGGCGCGGCGGAACTAAAAGATGCGTGGAGTAAAAAGTATTTGCAAGTTTGATTATGTAGCCCAAGCGCACCTTTAGGTCGCGCATCCAATAGCCTTAAATAGTAATAACTTTTTCGCCACTATATTCTCGGAGAATGAGTGATCTGTCAACGGATAATTATGCACTGGATTCAACTGAACTATATTTAAAAATACCAACAAAAAAACGCAGTTAAAAAAAGTAATGAACCCAAGTACTGTTCACAACATTAAGTTTTTTTTGGCAAAACGGATGAGCATGCTTTGCAAACATGTGTTCAACTTGAGGTGGAGACCACTTTTTATCAAGCTACGTAAGTTTTGGGTTCGAGTTCCGGTATAGGCATGGATGTTATTTGATTGATTTAATTTATTTTACTTTGCATTTTTGCCACTTTAGGCTAATCGCGAAAATGAGGATGAGTGATGATATGGTGAACACTCACAAGGAACAGCATGCCCAGGCCGGGATTCGAAGCCGGAACCCCTGGCGTCTTAGCGCGATGTGTTAACCACTCCGGGATATTATTTATGAATGTCCCTTCTTCAAGTACGTGTCCAGCTTCTTTTTGCAAGAAAAATTGGCATCAAGTATCGAGGCCTTTTCCTGGGTGAAATACATACTTTTCAAGGGAGCGTGATATCAAGAAATGCACCGTGTGATATTTGAAAATCCATTGGAAGGAGGATGGTATTACAATAACTTAAACGATGATCATGCAGAGTTATCATAAAGACAACTAAAAAATGTGGCATATTCATGTATGAACGCCAATTCGTACGTGTTTATTTATATATATTTATATAGTGGTTTAATTTACATTTTTTGCAGCTACGAAAGCACAATCAGCAATTGATAATTTAAACTATATCAAACATTATTGCGTGAAATCAACGTGAGAACACCGTTATACAATCTTGCACACATTTTGCAACTTATACTCACTGTTAACCTTTCTTTTCGTAAGCCGACCTCCGTGGTGTGCTACGACGCAAGGGTCACGGATTTGAATCCCAGTCTGGCGTTCGTTGTAAGTGTCCTTTCATCACTTTCGTCATAACATCAATCATCCTCATATTCGCGATTAGCCAAAAGTGGCAGAAAAGCGACGATAAAAAACAAAATTTAAAGGAAACTATAGTTCATAAATCGTATTTATTATTGTCCTATTAACAATGGTTGATTGATTGGTTTTATTTTACTTCACTTTCGTGCCACTTTTGACAAATTTGCGAAAATGGGAATGAGTGATGATATCATGAAACTGATGAAAGGACACTCAAAAGCATTCATTCCCAGGCCGGGAACCACTCCACAACGGGGGCCGACCTATTAACAATGGCATGAAACTATTGAGGAATAGTTTCATTTCAAAGCACATTCTCGAAATTACTATAATAAAGGTTTACAACCAATAAGGTCACACACACACAATACCCGTGTGGGCACATGGTGTTCGGATTTCACTTTAAACTGTAGGTCCAGTCCCAATTAGCCTTACTGTGCATTAAAGTGGACTTAAAACACCAAATCAAACAAAGACACAAGAAGTAGAGTGTTGTGTCGAACTTGCACTCCTATACGAAAATAGTATTTAATTAAAAATATATATCCTTAAATAAAACTGGCCACAACCTTTCTGCACTCAATGCCACTCCTCCATGGTTACCTATTATTTTTTAGAAAGAAAATTGTAACCACGGAGAATTTGTTGTAACCAATGCTCTCAAATTAGGAATATAACATTTCCCCCCAATTATATCTCTATAGACAGTAGACACAGATCTAGATCTACTCATGTTTTACTTCGAGATTAACCACATACTTTAATTTGAAATAGCATCCATACATGTCATTCACATCGATTCATAATCCTTGAATAGTGACACCGTATTCAACAGCCCAACACGCCCTGCCATTTTCGCTGCAGACGCCACAAGGCAACGGGATGCGATTTTCAATTGTTTTCGGCTGGAACATCGCTACTTCTCAACTCTGCATCCAGGAAAGGCCATAAAACTGTGTGACGTAGCAGGTCAACATTTGCTACCATGTTGAGCGATCCTGGAGGCGCGTCCGGAAGGGGGGGCAAGGGGGGGCCGCGGCCATCCCCTGGAAAACAAAAGTGAATTACATAATGTTGGATTGCTGAATGCTGAGTGATCCTTGATGGATTGTTATCAGTACGCATGGGCGTCCGGAAGGGGGGGCAAGGGGGGGCCGCGGCCATCCCCTGGAAAACAAAAGTGAACCAAAAATTACATATTTCACACATATAATTTAATTTCAGCCACAATAATGTGTGTTAATTATTGCACGAACATGATAAATTCAAATTTATCTTTGAGGGATGAACACTATTATTGGGGAAAATATGCCATGTTGGCCCCCCTGGAAAAAAATACCTTCCTTGCCTCTCCCTGAAAAAAATCCTGCGGACGTCCATGTCAGTACGTACACACATCTTCACGATACGATTGACTTTCGTGTGTACCGTTGACCTTGGTATTAGACACACAAACTATGTTAGTCGATTGTGATGTTATATTTTCCCCCGTTTTCTTGGCTTAACTGAGCTTCTTTGCTACTCCTGGCTACCCTGCTCGTGTATGCTCACTTGTTCACTACGTTTGTATCGCTCACTTCAGAGATTTGAAGTCTGTGGTGGTAATATCACCGACGTGGTGGACGAAGAGGCGGTCTTTTCCATTTAGATTGCACTTCCTTTGAAATGGATAAAGATATTGATGCTTAGACGGAGGTTGAAAAACTCAAGCAGGTACAATAAACTGTACTAGTATACGAAACAATGTTGAACACAACAATTATGTTCTTCAATATTAGTATTCGGTATTTAATATGCACGTGTGTTGTTGCTCCTATTAAAAAAGAAAAAAAAAACTTTTCGCTAACAATTTTTGATAAGTACCTTACTTCAATGTGAGGGATTCGTCGAAAATTGTGTTTGTCTTAAAGATTAAAAACAGTGCCACACTGTGTATTGAGGTGCATTAAAAGTTGACATAATCAATTAATAGTCATGACAATTAATAGTCATGACAAAATCACTTCAAGTTCTTGCTATTATCATTCACTGGTGTTTCCCATATCTAATCTTGCATTATAGAAGATGAACTGTTCCATTACACCATTTCGACGGGCAGAGTGGAAAACAAAGTAGTAACTTTTTCTACACAGTCTTTTACCTCATTTTACTAACTAAATTTGGCTCAACTTCCCGATTGCTTGTTCATCAATATGCGGGTAAAAATCTGATTGTCCCCGAACACCTATAACTTTTTCGTTTTGTGAATTTTTGAGATTCGTACGTACCCATCTGCTACCGATCTACTTCGTATGAATTTGGGTAAATTTCTCGTATCTGACAAACTGCTGAAATTTGCTAGTTCATTTAATGTGAATATTCGTACTTACGTATTCTGCATTGAGAAACATTGCTGAAGGTGACATTTCGCTTATTTCACTGAAATAAGCTCTGTTTGCGACATATCAAGTAAGTTTTCTTAGTTTCTTTTTGCCTTCGGTAACACGCAAAATGGCGGTCACAGTTTCACTACCGTACTCGGCATGCAGTGTTTCCACCCCAATGCACCCAAAAATACCAACGTAGCCCCACAAACCATTCATACATAGCCCCACGAACCATTTCCGGTAAGGTTAGGTTAGGTGGGGTCAGGTATAGGTTACAATAGTTAAAAATTGGTTTCGAAAAAAGTATGCGTAGCCCCACACCATTCTCGCATAGCCCCACAAACCATTTGCGGAAACGTACCTTCTTCAGTTACAAAAACACGTGTTTGGAAACACTGACCGGGATTACGTCATCACACACAGGCTACATCCACTTGGAAGTAAATGGATGCAAGAGCTTTCGTGCATCGGTCACACATTTATATCGAAAAAATGGATGATTTACTGGCAAAATTCAATGAACGATGCGAGAAAACACTTCCCCGAACTTCCACAAGTATAAAGAAACTGCATTCGGTAAGTAATTTCTCCTGTAAATTTGAAGAAATCCGTTTGTCCGATACGAGAAATTTACCTGCTTTATGAGAATCTGTTTTATATTCGGCTGCTGCCTAGGTAATAATAATAATAATAATAATTCTTTATAAAGGGGGCGAGGTTCAGCCAAGGGCTGCTCTGCCACCTAACCCTTGTCAACACCTAACCCTTGTCAATATGATAATACGGTAACAGTTTCATACATCGGAGACACATTTCTTCAATTTTACACAAGAAACTACTTACGGAAATGAGTTTCTCCAAGGTTTACATAGTTCGTCGAGGTATTGGCTCAAGTTCCTTTTGTTTTATTGTAATTTCATCATGCTACAAATGCAATTTTTACATGGTTCGATTTTGATTTATGTCTGTTAACACATACTGCAGAGTTTTAGCGATCACTTAATATTTTGTTAAATATATGCTTTCATGGTTAGGTTAGGCAGGTTAGGTTTGGTTTCCTTAGTATTAAAATAAAGTCCCTAAATGCATTCTACTAAGGTTCCGATTTACTTCTACATTCATTTCCATGCTTCTACGATATTTACTGTTGCTTGTTGACAGAGAATAAATATCTTGTCCATGACAAGTGCATAAGGTCATTTTCAAGTTTTTTTTTCAACATAAATAACTTTTTTTTTTTCGAATCCAAATAACGCTCATTACTTTAAGGAAGGTTCAAATTTTGTGTGACAATGATTTCCAAAATTCTACGATAATTAGTCTTTGTGCTAGGAGAAATCATAAAACAATCTGAACTGTTACCATTCGTGGGGCTATCCATGAATGGTTCGTGGGGCTATCCGTGTATGGTTCGTGGGGCTATCCATCAGCTACTCGTGCATAATGTATAATTTCCACCAGTGACGAACATGATAGTAGGTATTTTTCGGCGAAGAAGATTGACACAATGCATATCCACAACGTGAGTCAAGATGTGCCTGCCATATTGTGTGTTCCGGAAGCGAAGAAAGGAATAAAAAAAGCACTCAGAATGTGAAAAATTGCATTTGTTTTCGTGTAGAAAGCATAATGACACCTTGAACGATGTTCCGCAATACACAATTGGTAAGTACGAACCATGCGAAACACAAAATATGCGATTTTAATGTTTCTCCGATCTATGAAACTGGTACTGATAATACATATAAGATGATATAAACTGCTTATGGAGCAGTGAACTAGAGTTGCCATCGTCAAAATATTTTATGTTCAATTGTGCATTTTCTTTGACTGCCAGGGTAGAAATTTTGGTAACAGTATGGTATAGTGAAAACACATTTCACTCGTTTATTTCCTAATTATTTACTTACCTCTTATGCATAGCGGAACATTTTTGAACGTGGGATTATGCTTTTTTCACTGAAAAATGCGTAATTTTTCATATTACAAGTATTTATTGTTAATTGCTAATTTGCTTTCGTTGCACACAATATGGCGGGCAAATCTTGGCTCACGTTGTCTAGTGTCAGCTGATATGCAGTGTTTCCAAACTTATGAACCGATAAATGCCGCACAAACTATTCACAGATGGTTTTTAAGCGAAAATTGATCCACAAACCATTCATGGAAGGTTAGGTTCAGTTAGGTTAGGCAAACATAGAAAATTAAATTGGAAAAAGAAAACCGCTCTCGCATCATCTTGTAAAACTACCGCGTGGTTGCTACACGAAGAGTTATTAACCGAAAAATGCCGCACAAACTATTCACAGAAGGTTTTAAAGCGAAAATTGATCCACAAACTATTCACAGAAGGTTAGGTTAGGTTCAGTTAGGTTTGGCAAACAGAAAATTAATTTGGAAAAAAAAAATGCTCACATGTCATCTTGTAAAACTACCATGTGGTTGCTACACTAACAGGGGGTTACATAATCGAACGCACGGAACATTTCATTCACATAGTCGATGGTAGTGGTGGCAAGAGCTATCGTGCTTCGGAGAGACATTAATGTCGAAAAATATGATTTACCGGCCAAATAAGTTGAACGAAGGAAGAAAACACTTCCACGACCTTCCAAAAGTCTACAGAAACTCAGTTCCATAAGTAGTTTCTCCTGTAAATTTGAAGAAATGTGTTTTCACTATACCATACTGTTACCGAAATTTTATTATTTGTATGCCTACAATTAAAATCAGTCATTTTTACATATGCCATCTATTTGTGTTTTGCTGTGCCATCCTTGGACCAAGTTCCTTTTGTTTTATTGCGATTTCGTCATGCTATGAACGCAATTTTTACATGGTTCGATTTCGATGTGCGTCTGTTAACACATAATGTGGAGTTTTAGGGATTACTTAAGGTTTTGTTCAATATATGCTTTCGTGGTTAGGTTAGGCAGGTTAGGTTTGGATCCCTTAGCATTAAAATAGTCTCTAAATGCATTCTACTAAAGTTCCGATTTACTTCTACATTCATTCCCACGCTTCTACCATATGTACTGTTGCTTCTTGACAGAGAAATCTTGTCCATGAGAAGTGCATAAGGTAATTTTCAAGTTGTTTTTTCGACATAAATAACTTTTTTCAAGTCCAAACAGCTTTCATTACTTTAAGGAAGGTTCAAATTTCGTGTGACAATGATTTCCAAAATTCTACAATAATTAGTCTTTGTGCTAGGAGAAATCATAAACCAATCGGAACCATTACCGAAAAAATTATGAATTAAGAGAAAGGAAGTGTAGAGATACTAAGGATATCAAATCAAATATGCCTCACATTTTATAAAATGTAAACTTTTGAAGAAATTGAAGCAAGTAAGTAATTGAACCTGCCTAACTTACTGACATTCACAAAAAGAATATTTTTCATAGTGTTGATGCACCCACAATTTGAAATAAAATGTATGTGTAGGATGATTAGTTCGTTATTAAATAATTTATACTTATGCCGATACTTCAGTATGCACAATTTATTCGATTAGTCCAACATTAAATCGTGAGGAATACACGTTTCAAACTTTTGTATCAATTTGTGACTCATTATTCTTTTTATTTCTACCAGAGCTATTACGTCGATTTCGAGATATGTCTGTTAACACGTGCTGCAGAGTTTTCACAATTACTTACTGCATTTTTCCTTGACACTGGTTTTTCACTTCCATATACTTTTATATAATTCAGTATTTGCCAACAGCCATTCAATTTTATCATCTTGGTTAGGAACAAACTGCCCCTCCTGCCTAGGTCACATGTGTGAGGTACAAAAGGGTTTCCGGTATCGGTGCATTAAAATGATATCCATAAATACTTTCTAAAAAAGGTATAAACTACTTCTACATTCATTCCCACTAATCTATGATACATACTGTCACTTCTATCAATGGAGAATGTCTATGGGGAGCCCACATGCTTACATAAGGTAATTTTTAAGTTTTTACCCAACATAAATATTTTTTTGGTACTTGTTTACTATCCTTCAGACACATTTATTTAGAAGAAACTACTTACCGTAATAAGTTCCTGTAGCATTGTCGAACATCGGGAAGGTGTTTTGTGTGATGTGGGGATGTTTCATAGCTGAAATTCATGTTGTTCGTTGAAAATTAATTCTCCGATGGAGAATAGCTAGCCCCACGAACCATTGCCGCGTGGATAGGTTAGTTCTGTTAGGTTAGGAAACATAGTTCAAATTTCATCAAAACAACGTTGATACACCTTCAGGAATGTTCCGCGAAGCAGATACATAAGTACGAATGTCAAAAATTGACGAAATGAAAAAATTAGAGGTGTCCGAAGGATAGTAAATTTTTACCAAATACAAATAGTACTCATTACCTTGAGGAAGGTTCAAATTTTGTATGAAAATGATTGCCAAAATTCTGCTATAATTAGGCTTTCTCCTCTGAGAGTTGGAAAATATCATATAAAAATTGGAACCGTTACCGTGACAAGTAAATATTCTTCCAGGAATCTGTTTTTCAGTATGCCTCTGTAGTACATACATGTGTCTGATGTATAAATACATATGTAGACATTCATATGATGTAAAACAAGTGCACACATTATCATACACCAATTGGAAGTTGTGCCAGTCATATTGCTTTGGGGAAAGAATTAAGGTCACAGTTTGATTGTGTAATGGTTTATGGAAATTTTACAGGAGGGTGGGGATGAGAATTTAGAGTACTGGGAAGATGATTGTGGAGGTAAGTTTGAAGTTTGGAGAAACCAATTTGTATATTTTAGAGAGAGAGAGTATTAATTTTGGAGGAATTATGTTGCGAAAAGTAGATTTGCAAGCCACAGTGCATGTAAGTTGCTGTTGTTTGAAGAATTCATTTGACAGGGAAAATATTGTATTTACTCTTTGCAACACAATGTTTGCATGCCCTGAAAAAATTCGAAGTCCTGAATTTCTAAATTTGGCAACATAGCACTTCTGAGCCAACTTTGCAATAGTTCTTCTTTTTGGTACTACTTTACTATAGTTGTGAAACCTATAAATCATTTATTTCACACTTTTTTACATTGCTAACGTACTATTCTGCATTGCGGAACATTTCTTTAGGTGAAATAATGAATTTCTAACGAAAATAATGTATATTTCTTACATTTACGAGTACTTACTCGTTATTCTTTTTATTATTCTTTTTATTATTATTATTTTTATTACTCGTTATTTTGATTCTGTAACACACATTATGGCGATAGCTTACTGGTTCATCACACGTTATGAGAGTGTTTTGTCGATTTATGCAGTGTTGCAACTTGTTCACCGGAAAATACCTACTTTCGTGCCCAGATACCTCGCAAACCATTGATGTTAGCCTCACAAACCATTGATGTTAGCCTCACAAATGGTTTTTTAGCCCCAAAAACCATTCACGTTAGCCCCACAAACCATTTTCCGTAAGGTTAGGCAAGGCAAGCATAGTTAAAAAAATTAAAAATACTCGACATGTCATGTTATAGTGAAAACACGGCGAGTTTGAAACATTGACTACGGGGTTTACGTCATCTAACACACTGAACATTGTGCTATTCTTAGTAAAAACTTTAAACAAGTGTAACTTGAGTAGGATCACTTGTAAGACTTGCTTTAAACAATTACCAATGGACAGTCTTTTGATGTGCCAAGTTGATGTACCCTTTTGGTACCATACCATCCAACCATGCCATGATTGAATTTGTGAAAAAAATATTTTTCTGAATTTCTACATAAAATACATGGTTCAAGTTCTGATTATTTCATTCAGATTTCATCATGGTACACAGACATTTTTTTCATTAAACTATTTCTATTTATGTCTGTTAACCATACTTTCGGTCCCATGCCGTGGCCGTGCAGTGTAAGGCATCAGGCTTTGGGTTCCGACTATAGGATGCTCGTAGATTCAAGTCTCCTGAAGGAAGTGAATGACTTTTCTCCTGAGCTTATAGCCTGTCTATGGGGTAGGTGGCCACCCACCGTCATGAGGAAATTGGGGAGCTATGAATGAGTAGCATAACCTGGTCATGAAAACCTACAATAATGACTGGGGGTTCAGCGTGCTGACCACACATAACCTCATAACCGGTTGGATGATTGTCCACCTCTGCATGTGGGGGTGAGGCTGTCAGTCGGTAGGTAGGCCTTGGCTCTCACGGTCTGTTGAGCCACGGGTTTTAAAATTTTTAACACATACTTTGGAGTTTGCTTGAGAATGGTTTTTCACTTCCGTGTATTCCTATATGATTCTTCTGTTGCAACCATCCATTCTTTTACTATGATCTTGGTTATGGACTGCTTCAGCCATCTAGGTCACATGTGTGGTGCAAAAGGGGTTTGTAGTTAGGTTAATTGAGTCAGGTTTAGGGTTCTTAGCATAGGCGGAGCTACGGGTGTGCCTAGGCACACCCTAATTGGCTGCTTTATCAAAGAGAATTAAAGACAGATATTTCAATAAAGGAGAAAATAAGCGGCATCTTTCTTTTCCAGGACAAAATTATTAAAAGTAGAGATTATTCGAAATATTAAACTCGCTGAGTTTATCCCCGAATCCCACCCCCTTCCTCAATATTGGTCTAAAACTTACCTATATTTGTGGAAATAGGTTATTTTCTTTACTGAATGCTCGAAATTAAAAACTGATATAATACAGGGAAACAATATGTATAACAATAACAACAATGTCACAGAAACATATTTGCTGCAAACAATCGCCTTCCCCTCCATTCTCACAATCAACTCATTATTGTATGCTTTCTTGGGGCAGAAAGCTTATCAGTAAACATTTTGATGATGCAACTATATTGTTGGAAGTTTATTTATCAATGTCGCTGGTGGCTGGTATTTAAATCTCTTTTTTGAACAGACTAGTTTACTTCGTTGTACTTGTTTTTTTGTTTTTTTCGGATTCTGTTGCAATTTCGTCTCTCGGAATGATCGAAGGAGCCATTATTTGATGAAAATTGCCGCTTGTGGACGTCGTATTTCGTTCGTGAAAACTTACAGTACTTTTTTTTTTTTAAATAGTGAGTTTATGCTCTAAAAGAAGATGAATAGTTTTGTCATAAGACTGAAAAGAAACGAAGGTGGTCCCAATCGAAAGAAGACAGTTGAAAGTTCAAACGCCTGTGATAGTACCAGTTGTAGTGGTATCGGTGAACTTGTAAATAACAAACCATCCTGTTTGAATGCTCCTGACCCTGAACAAACACCACGTAAGCCTATTGACATATCAGTAGATCCTTGTGACCCTGTGAATGCAATACCACATAACAGAACAGAATGTGATGTAAGGGTGATTTTAGGACCATACTAACCAAACCTGGTGGTTTTCCCTAGAAGTAGAATAGGTGGGAAAGAAAGGGCCTTTCAATCTAGCTGGTTTTACAGTTACAAATAGTTGGAATATAGAATAGCTGTTGACTGCATTTTGTTTTTACTGCAGAGTTCTTGCTTCAAACAATGCATCAGTGAGAGGGCACCTTGATCAAGCATTCATTACACGAGGTTTTAAAAACTGGCATAGAGCAAACGAATGTTTTTGAAGTCATGAAAAATCTAAAGGACACCAGAAAAGCTTAAGTTCCTGGTCAAACTACAATAAAAATAAACCAATTGACGTCCAATTAGATGAGTGTAAGAAGGCTTTTCTTTCAAAGCAAGAACAAACAAGACTGCAAAATCGACAAATCATGGAGAGGCTAATAAACATAATTCTTTGTCTTACAAAAGGAGGCTGCCCATTGAGAGGTCATACTGAGAATAAAGAAGCAAATGACAGGGGTTTATTTCTAGATGTCGTTGATTTAATTTCCAAATATGACCCCACTTTGAAAGAATACTTAGTGAACTGGCCAAAAAATTGCACTTACTTAAGTCCACAAATTCAGAATGATCTAATCCGCAGTTTGAAAAATGTTCTTGTACGGAAGTTGAAAATGTCATTACTTGGTACAAACGTGTGCATTATCGCTGATGAAACGCGTGATTGTGGTCATCATGAACAGATGTCAAAATTTTTCGATATTTTGATGTCATTAAACAGTTACCTGTTGAGCACTTAGTGTCTCTTCGTAAGTTATCTTCTGTAGATGCACAGACAATTTTGAATATGTTAGCACTAGTACTAGTGGTGTCAAAGTTTGGTGTTGACTGCCAAAATGTTCTTTCAGTTTGCTTCGATGGAGCCTCAACAATTTCTGGGAAACTATCTGGGGTGCAAAGAAAAGAACAGTCCAATAATGTACGTTCACTGCTATGCTCATTGTTTGAATGTTGTACTTGTGGACTTATGTAACTTGCGACCCGAAAATAGACTAGTTTTGAATTTTTTCAGAACAATTCAATTCCTTTACTCTTTCATTGAATGTAGTTCGTCAAGGCATGCAGTTGTTTGAAAGTGTATACCAGGAAATTGGTCTTAGTTTAAGAACACTGAAGTCTTTGTCAACAACGAGATGGGCGTGCCGTGCTGAAGTTGTTTCTGCAGTGAAAAGGAACTACTCTGCAATTATTTTGGCTTTGGAAGACATCACTCAAAACAGTCATCAGGGTGATGTGAGAGCTAAAGGGAATGGACTAAAACAACAAGTCAGATCGTTTGAGTTCGTCTTTTGTCTCACAATGCTATATCCAGTCCTACAAAAGATCATGTCCAAAGTCCAGATGTAAATCTACTTTCAGCTGTATCGAGTGTCAGATCGCTCTGCAATGCTGTGAAATCCATGAGAAATTCATCTCAATTCATTGAACTCTTCAACGAAGCTATGAAGGTCTGTGATAGTCTGGAGATTTCAATTACTCCAGTGAAGAGGCGCAAAATTGCAAAGACTCTTGACGAATCGGTCAGCTCGCAGTATTTGTATGAAACAAAGGAAGAGGAGATGAGAATTTCTTGTTATTATCCTCTTTTAGACTCGGTTGTTTGTGGTATTGATGAGAGATTTCGTCAAGAAACTGTTGGGGTCATCATTGCCATGGGAAATCTGGTTAACTTGAACGTAAAGGATGAAGAAATAGCAGTCTTAGCTAGAACATTCAAATTGTCAGGCGACGAGTTGGCAGAAGTAAGGTTTCTGAATGGAAAATCCTCTGTACCTAAGGGAAGTTCTTCTGTTACTCTACAGGAGTGGTTTGAGTGGTTGGAGAAAGAACGGAGAAAGAAGATATTTACTGCATTCTATTCTGTACTACAGCGCTTTTCTTCTATACCTGCCACAAGCTGCACGTGTGAGAGATCTTTCTCCAAGCTTACCCAAGTTAAAACTAAATTAAGAGCAACTCAGAAGCAGGATAGATTGGAGTTATTGATGAGTTTAAGAACATTGTACCTTTTGACAGACTCTCCTGTTATAGATGACGTGTATTTTGATGTATTTGTTTGTAACATTTATGAACATTTTGTGTGTGTAATTTCTATGCAATTTGATTTTTTCTACTACATATATTCAGAAATTTTCAGCTAGTGAATTTATATTCCTTTACAAACATCAGTGCAGTTAAAGAGCAAAGTGATTGTATTGCAAAATATGCTATTAAAAAGCTACAAGACCTCATTATTTTTTATTTGTGCACACCCAAATATAAAGTTCTAGCTACGCCTATGTTTCTTAGTGTTCAAATAATGTTACTAAATGGTTTCATGGTTAGGTTAGGCAGGCCAGGTTTAGGGCTTTTAGCATTACCATAATTCCACTAAATACTTTCAACAGCTAATCATGTTGGTCTCAAGCACAACACTCCTTCAAGCCTTATGTCGGCAGTAGTTTGTGGAATGCCTTGTCCATGGGACACGAGGATATTTGCGCAAGGTATTTTGTACATCTGCTTTTTTTCAATAAATCAGACTTTTCAGGTGTGAAAACTGTGCTAATTACTTTCAGAAAGCAAAATTCAAATTTACCTTCACATTCATATCCACTATTCTGTGATACTTTCTCTTCTGTGAATGAAAAATGCCTTGCCAATGAGAAGTGTAGATGCTTGCGTAAGTTTCTTATTTTTTTTTTTCCCCTGATAAATTGCATTTTTCAAAACTCATAACATTTCTAATTACTTTCATCAAAGTTCAAATTTACTGTAACAATCATATTTATAATACTTTGTCTTTCTTCTGTGAAATGTCTAAAAAATCATTAAACATTCAGAATCGTTATCAAATACATTGCAAATAAATTACCTTGACAGCTCTGTTTACAGTGCTTCACCCATTTAAGTTCAGTATAGCATTAAAAAAAGATTAAAGTAAGCAGTGAATGATAAAAATAAACCACATGTATATATCAATAAGTTGTGCATGCATATTTTCTGCATAGGATGTATCAGATTTATATATTTTTTCCTCTTCAGGACCAGATTTTTACCACATTTTTGATGACCAGTAACATTTATGGAGAATGAGAATGGATGTTGTGTGAGTACATTTTAATGTATTTGGTTTACTCAGCATCCTGGGATTTTTTTTAATTACATGAATGCCTTGTGAATAAATGTGTAAGTGGGGGTGTATTCCTATCACTGCTTGTTCGATATCCGGTGGAGGCACATAGTGGTTCGAATCCCACTTTAAAATGTAGGTCCAGTCCCGATTAGCCTTACTGTGCCTAAAGTGCACTTAAAACACCAAATCAACCAACCTACCACTACTTAGTTTGAGAAACATTACTTATTTTTTTGCAAAGCTTTACACTCCAAAGTTAATAGGTTGTCAAAATATGAAACACAATCATAACTGATCACAGATTATGTTGTACCACATTTTATAGTGGTAAAATCATTATATCATTACAGTACACAGTAATATCTCCCAGGGCGTAAACTACAAAATTTCAAAGTCCTTCCCAAAACAAAATTGACACTGGAAAAAGGAATGAGTAGTCATCCCCCCAGAACAAAAAGTTCTCATACTCTCATATTGCTCAATACACATGGGGGCATTTTTATCGAGATTAACCTAATGGTAGTAAAGTAAAGTAATATAACCTACTAGTGAATCAATCAAGCTGGGGCAAGTGAAACCATCTAAGCTTCTAGGTGGATGCTCTTACCCCACCCCACATGTTTTATTTTTTTGTCCCCCCCCCCCTGTATGCGAGGTTAAAAATGCTACATTAACCATATGCCATCATGAGGTTCGTAAAAAGATATGTTGTGCAATATATACATTAGAACTGTTAATATGTATTGGCAATAAGTAATGCACGCTTCTTTATATACATACCATAATCCTTGTAAAGATAACACTGAAGATAAATACATACCCGTCAAATCCTCTATTTTCAAGCAAGCATGCAACTGCCTCACACACAGCCTCTCCAGCTTCCATGACACCAACTAGCTTTCCGCGGAGTCATTTCCTGTCATGGTCTACAATTCAGCAAGGGTGGATGCACTTGCCCCACCCTCCCCTACCTATGACCCCTCCCTCAAAATGCACTACTAATGGCTTATTACTTATCTTCACTCCACACTGTACATACTGCCCGTCCCTGTGGCCGAGTGGTTAGCACATCGCGCTGCGACGCCAAGGGATTCGGGTCGAATCCCGGTCGGGCTTGGTTGTTTGTGAATGTCCATTCATCAATTTCATCATTTCATCAATCATCCCCATCTTCGCAAATTAGCCAAGAGGCACAAAACACAAAGTAAAATAAACTAAATCAATCAATCAATCACACTGTACATACTAGCCTAATCAATTCAATGTATTATTTTATCATGGTATAATCTTTGTATTATCTTTTTTCTCTCTCTCTTTGTTTCTGTGACAAGGTTTGACTGTAAGAATGGCCCATGAGGCCAAAACATGCCTGCTTCTTAAATTGAGATACATTCTATTCTATTTCAGCATGGCCTTACTCATTGTATGAGAATACCAAATTAGAGCAAATTGCCGAAGTGCATTTTATTCCCAAATAGGCAAATTGGTGCTGGGCCAACATTTTTAAAGTAGGATTGGAACCACTGTACAGTTTGCTTTCACTAGCTATTGAACCCAGGATCATTTGATTACAAAGTGGAAGTGTGCTGGCAGGAAGGCACAAGAGTAAATTTCGTAATGAAATGTGGCAAGGGATGGTTTGTCTTTTTGTATTGATATAAAGATGGTAAATTTTTACCAGTATCAATAAAATAAAAATTACAAATACATATATATTACACTAATCTATGTGAAATGTCAGATGTTTCATGAAAAACATGTGTGAATTCACTTCTGTAATTAATGACTGTGTTTGTTTCATGTGCTGACTTATGCCATAGAAAAATAGACATTGATGAGAATACTACAGGTGTTATTCATATTCAGTTAAATCATGGAAGACGTGGAGTTAAATTAACATTCTCAAAATTTTAATGAAATGTATCCATAAATATACACTGGTCGACAATTGCTAAGGAACAAGCACGTTGTGACCAATAACAATTGACTACGTGATCAGGGTGCAACAAGTGAACAATATATAAGTACAGATATCAGTTAAGGTTTATTGAAAAAAGATGACTGGGATTCCCCATCGACCAAAGAAACAGGACGTCATAAAGCAAACCCAGCATAAGCAAAACAAAGTGAGGAAAGCACATGAATCACAATTTGGCATGTGTAGAGTGAGTCCAGAGGTAATCAGTATGGTGTGTGGTCACCACGGACTGCACAGCAAGCTGCACACCTGTTCGGCATGCTGTCGATGAGAGCGTTCGTGAGCACGAGGGGTATATTGTCCCATTCTTCCTGAAGTGCAGTTTTCAGCTCCTGGAGGGTCCAGGTTGGGGGATTATTTGTGCAACCTGCCTTCCGAGAGCATCCCACGCATGTTCGATGGGATTGAGATCCGGTGAATATGCAGGCCAGTCCATGCGGTTGATGTTTTCTCTTTCCAGTGTCTCTGTCACTTGGACAGTTCTGTGTGGACGCACATTATCATCCATGTAAAGAAAGTCAGGGCCCACTGCACCCCGAAAAAAATGAACATAACCTTCCAGGATCTCTGTAGAATACCGTGCTCCAGTAACGGATCCTGCGGCGAAGATGTGCAGTGGCGTTTTCCCATTTTTCATTATGCCCCCCCATACCATGACTCCAGGTCCCCCATTCCTGTCATGTTCACAGATGTGCTGTGCATGATATCATGTTCCACGTTCTCTCAACACCATTTGATGTCCAGAATCACTTGTCACATAGTACCGCGATTCATCGGAGAACATAACATTTGCCAATTTATCTTAGTCCCAGTTACAATGCTGCACACATCAGTGTAATCTGGCACGTCAGTGAGCTGGTTATAATGATACACACTTAACTGGCTTCCAGGCATACAACCCACCACTATTCAGTCGTCGTGTAATGGTTTTTGGGGACACATGGACACCTGAAGCACCGACAAGGTCTTGAGCAATTTGGGCTGGAGTGGCAGATCGATTCTTTTTTGCCACCTGGACGATGTACCGATCCTGGCAAGCAGTTGTACACCTTCCTTGACCTCCACCATGCATACACAAAGCTGTTCCTCTGGTACGAGTAGCTTTCTGAAGTCTGGAAATGACACTTTTCAATACCTCCCCATAACACGTGCCACTTCAGTGACACTTCACCCTTACTCCAGCTAACCAACCACTCTGCCCCGTTTGTAATCACTTAAATGTACTCTTCTTGCCATCTTCCTACACACTTCATCTGTTGCACAACAGTATTGCACTGCCAACGGCCTCTACCATGTTTGATTGTCTCCCGTGGGTACCACCTCCTGCCACAGCACTGCAGTCTGTTCCTGATAACGATGCTCCAAGCTCACACATTTCTTTCTGAATGGGCACAACGACTCCTTGCTGCCCTCTACTGGTCTCTTTCTGGCAACAAACTGACAGGGAGTTGTGTATGAAAAAGATGTGGGTCAATATGTGTTTGTTCCTTAGCAATTGTTGACCAGTGTATAAATAAATCACCAAGGTGTATATGTGTATTTCATGTATTTATTTAATTTATTCCTTTTATTTTTTTATGGGTGTATTTTATTTCGGTTACATTATCGTATGACGGAAATGGATTCCTTCAAATTTACAGGAGAAAGTACTTACGGAAATCATTTTCTTTAGCGTTGTGGAAGTTCCTGAATGTAGATTTCATCCATTTTAATGTGAATGCGTGTTGTTTTCTGCGAAAATATCTGTCCGACACGCTGTTTCTGCTCCCGCCATTTGCTTTCTGCACGAGAGTGCAATGTTCCGTGTGTTAAGATGATGCAACCCCGTAGCCAGTGTTTCAGCCTCACCGTGTTTTCACTAGAACATGACGTGTCGAGTATTTTTATTTTTTTTTTAACTATGCTTGCCTAACCTAACCTAACTTAACCTAACCTAACCTTACGGAAAATGGTTTTTGGGGCTAACGTGAATGGTTTTTGGGGCTAACGTGAATGGTTTGTGGGGCTAACGTCGATGGTTTGTGAGCGACGTATTAGCATAATTTCAAATCCGGGCACGAAAGTAGATATTTTCCGGTGAACGAGGTTGCAACACTGCATACATCGACAAAACACACTCTATCACGGCCATAATGTGTTACAGATTTGAAACAACAAGTAACAGTAAGTACTCGTAAATCTAAGAAATAGACATTGATATGCATTATTTCACTTTAGGAAATGTTCCACATTTGAAAATAACACGTTAGCAATGTAAAGAAGTCCGAAATATATGATTCGTAGGTGTTTCCCTCATACGATAATAGTACCTTTATTTCTTTATGGTGTGTATTTTTTTTTGTTTTTTTTGTTTTTGTATTTGTAGAAACATTTTTCATTACCATTTATATTACAATTCCCTTTTTCATTGATGGGAACTTTTGAAAAATATAATTACGTTATTCTATCACAATAATTAGAATTACATGAACACTCACTGGGAAATAAGAAAACGTCGGCCTCTGTGGCATAGTGGTTATCACATCGTGCTGCAATGCCGGGGTTCCTAGGTTCAAATCCTAGTGGTTATCACATCGTGCTGCAATGCCGGGGTTCCTAGGTTCGAATCCTGGCCTGGGCATGGATGTTTGTGAGTGTCCATTCATCAATTTAATCATATCATCACTCTTTCCCATCTTCACAATTAGCCAAAAGTGGCACAAAAGCAAAGTAAAATAAACTAAATAATTCGATAAAAATCAATACAAGAGGAAACATCTATCTGCCGACATTCACATGTATTGCCATCATCTTGCACATCTTCATCTGAAGAATAATTGTAGACAAGTTCGTAAGTCATATGTAATGAACATCTATTCTGGCATTGTCATTATCTACTCTGAACTCACCATATTCATCAATATTGCCCTCTCCCTCAGATTCGACATCTGACAAATCAAGGAGATAATGAAGTAGCTACATCACGATCCAGTAAGCCAGGTTCGGGCGACATATTGGACACTGAACTGAGCCAAATAGAGTAAGCGAATAGATTACTCTAGATAATTCATTGTCCTATCTGAACTAACATTCAACTTGAAAATACGTCCGTTAGACGAACAATAATGAGCAAATATGAACTAAGGTTCACTCACACTTAGAATATGCTACTGCTAACAGATGCATCTACCTAAAAACTGTACCCGTCAAAATGACTGGTGATCGTACTTATAGTATTAATCCAATATATTATCCTTTACACGTGAGATAAAAGTTTAACTTTTTACACAAGGGTATAGCATAAATATTTGTTAAAAGTCAGAGAACATGGAAGCTGTGGAGTAAAATTAACATTGTCAAAATTAGAATCAAAATACGATCACCCGTGAAATTGACGGGTCCCGTCCTTCGAGTGTTAATATGTCATAATTGTGAGCAGTTATATTTATCACCTGCAGCATTATTAGCAAATTCATCAGGCTGGTTCTATCAGAATCACCTAGGCTCTATGAACTATAATATCATATTCATAAAAGTAATAACAAAATGGTTGAATTGTTCACTATATTACAGACTATTACTATTACACTATTGGGCCTCCTTGATGGCATAGTGGTAGTGTCGTTGCTTTGTAATCAAAGGGTCACGGGTTTGATACCCGGTGGAGGCACATAGTGGTTCAGATTCCACTTTAAACTGTAGGTCCAGTCCCAATTAGCCTTACTGTGCATAAAGTGGACTTAAAACACCAATTCAATCAATCAATATTACACAATTGCTTTTGATTTATTTCATTTGTTTTTATATTGTTGCATTTTAAACACCACATGTTATTCATTGGTTTGATGAAATGATTTTGTTTTAAAATTTCTTTCATAGATATTGCAAGCAGTTGTGGGGCATCACCTCTGGGACACACATTTTAGCTTCAAATGATGCAGTTCTTTCAGCATTGAAGAGTGCAGAAAAGCAGATAACTCAGGGTTTGAGCTTCTATAAGCCACCTAATGAGTTATCTGTGGAAGTAGTAAAGGGATTTGTGACCAAAGATCAACTGGATTTTGTTTGCCGTATCACCAAACTCTTGGTAAGAATGAAATGCATTTGGTTATTTCATAGTAAAATTTGCAAAACGTGTACATTACTCTCAATATGGATACACCACACTCCATGCTATCATCTTTACCACTGGTAAACCAAATCTTCTCATATACATTTAGCTTTACTATATGGGAAATTGCTCATTATATATTATGCAAACTATTAAAGCAAGCTTTTAAACCTGAATTTAAGTAAATTATTTAAAGAGGACTGGCTTGTGTTCACCATTGATCTTTCTCCAAAGGAAGCTGCTGATGACCAGGTTTCCTCCCTAGTGGTACACAGGGAGGGTGAGGGAGCCAAATAGAAAGTGGGCAAGTGGCAATTCAGAAACACCTGGCTAGCATGTTCAGTTCCACTGCTGCAAACAATGTTGACAGAAGAAAACTGTCAGAAAATTTGAAGTTAATACACTCCTGTTTTTGTTTACGTGCATGCCTGCTGATATTTTATTTGTTATATGTATTTAAATTAGAATTGTTGCTGTAAACCAGGTCAAATTTTCAGGATGCACTACTGATACACCAAGAACAGTTGAAAAGAGTACTTAGTTTGGAGCTCTTCACCAAAGGTTGCTAACATTTCGAAAACCACAAGTTTTTTTTCAAGCCACACTAGATGTTGTTTGATCAAATACTATACAGCTTCATATGTGGGTCTTGGGTGTTGATAGGAATACCCCATTTTAAAAGCAAGTAAAATTGCAATGATATTCATGAGTGTTGTTCAGCTGGAGGTGAACGTGTGTGTGCGGGAAGAATTCTGTCAGAAATCCAAGGACTGATGTATCTTGTGATAAATTATTCTTGACAAATATTTTTTTTATAGGAAAGCACGACAACAAGACCAGTCTTAGAGAACATATAATGCCCATTCCCCAAATTTGAAAAAATGGAAAACCTGCAAAATTTTAGAAAATGGTAATTTTCAGGAAATATTGAAATTCGGATATTTCCTGCTGAACCCCTAATTGTCACACATTGTGAACATGTTCTATTGTTTTTCATTATTGCATGTAAAATTAAAATATTTAAGCAAAAAGCGGTGGTTGAAGAGTACCATAAAATGACAAGGGAAAACATCAACATGTTCAATTTTTTTTGTTAATAATAGTAACAATGGATATATTAATTACTATGTCGTACCTTCATGTGTATATAAATGAACAGAAAAGACAGAATTGAAGAAATATCGTGTGTAGTTTGGAGAGATTTTGAGTTAATTCCTGCAATCTGGATGGATAAACATAAGTATATTTTTTTCCAGCCCTGTAGCCCAGATTTAAGTTTGGGAGGAACTCATCCTCCATCAGCATCCACCATCTAAAGGTGAAAAAGGTGGAGGGGGGGGTAGAAGCCCTGAAGATGAATTTTTCAGTATATTACAAATTATCATACAAGATGGTTAATCCTGCTAAGGATATAAGATTTATTACCACTATTCATTAATTAAATTAGATATTTGGTGGGGGGCTTCAGCCCCCTTAGTCCACCCCTGACTACGTGCCTGATTAGTCCTGAGCAAAATACGCATGCTGGTAAACATAGCTATTGCTTGTTAATTTTTTCATGTGTAAGCATAGCAATAGCAATAAATATGTTTAGCTAACTTAAATAAAATTGAAGTGTGTTATTTCTACTAAATCTTAGTGTGGCATAGTGTGTTTGGTGATAAATTCCACTTACTTATACAAAACCACATTATGAATGTGCTTAGTGTGTGTGAAAATCAACAGTGGTGATATTCTATTCCCCCCACCCCCAAAAAGTGAAGCAAGGAAACATTTTATTTGAACATGTGTGTTCAAGACAGTCAACCATTCCTGACAAGTAATAAATTATGTCAAAGCTGTATCACATATGAACTGACTGATGAAGACCACTCATAATATACAGCCAGCAACGTATACAAAAATATCGATAGTGTGTCCAATCATAAATTCAGTGTTCAAACAAATACATTTGTTATTGTGCTGCATACTGTAAAAAATTATAAAAGGGTAGGGTTGGAAGTTGTGATAGATGATACAAACTGTCAAGCAACCTTCATGAAAAAGCATAACTGACTCACATTTCACCTTCAAATGTAATACCACACCATGGATACGAAGAGCTGACATTTCAAAAGTTCTTCCAATTCCTGGAGACAATTGCCAATGATATTTCTTCCCAAGATTGACATTTGATCTGTGGTTTTTAACAACACAGCTCTGAAATTGGAAAAATGTTGTGCAAAGTTATTTAGATGTTTGAAAATGCTCTTGCCAAGGTTGTTTCTTGTTCCGTAGCCAGGAATTCTGAAGTTAGTGTTTCTCCAACCCCTTTCCTTCTTACAGCTCTCAATATGTCCTTTGTCCCAGTGTGTGGGGCCTGGCTGGTTGTCATGAGTATATAAGTACCTGGTTCGAACTAGAACCACAGGTTGAGTTCAAGATACAGTTGGAGAGGATAGAGTCGCTAGTTTTTGCTTATGGACACCTTGTGTAGGGTCTCCTGCATGATCAACTCTGGGAGCAGGTTCGCGCTATGACAGATTGTATACTTGTAGGACGAATTGAACTTACAGCACTTAATATAAGAGAGGACTACATAGGGACTCCTGTGTGGAAAAATATGTTGTGTTCTTATTTTCCAGGAAACAATCCCTGTGTACATTGCTTTGAGTTCACACAACTTTCACTTGTATTATTTGAGTTGCAAATTACATTTGTTCTAGTCATGTTTCAAGTGTAGCTACTTTACTAAGTTATATATGTTCCTTCATTTAACACAATCATGATAAAAAAATTAAACCTAGGTTTGTTCTAATTAACTTTACAGAATAAAGAATCTAAATTTTAATTTGCTTTCAGAATGTAGAGGCTAACCTGGTGTGGGATATGCTGAAAAATTACTTTGCATATGAATTTCGTGGATCTGAAGAAAGCTTAAAAGAGTTTACTTCATATGTATTGAGAACTCCATTCCTGGTGAAAGATATATATTATTTCCACATGTCAGAATGCTTATTTCTACTACAAACCATCAAAATGATTATATTGTATGTTGAAGATAGGAGCCATCCCCATCAGGTAAGATGTGTTAAATAAAATAGATTCTTCCATCAATTAGTGGTAAGCTGGAAACACCGTACGATTAATTTCATTCTTTGAATTCTGCATAGATGTGTTAAATTGTTTGTGTGCTTGTGGTTATTACTTTTCTACATTTTCAGGTAATAGTGGCCATGAAAGCCACAGTCATTTGAAAAAGGGGGTGGATGTAACGCACCTCATAGAAAATAAATGTCGCCCAAAAATTATGTATTTTTGTATTTTACGTACATAATGTCAGTTACAATAATATGCTTATTTAACCCTTAGTTCGCCGCCATAACATATATGTTACAAAAAAAGTATGTCCCTTGTAGCCGCTGTAACACACATGTTACAAACAACTTTAGATACAATTATCGAGGGTTTGCCACACTTATATTTGTATATTGAGGTTGAAACACTGACAGTTCGTTCGGAACATGTTTTGCAATCGTGTTTCGAAAATTCCAAATCCCCCCCCCCCTCCTTGTCACGTGTTTGGGCTCACCCAAACACGTGTTCGCTCGTCAGTTGACAGACACAATAAATGCTTGGTATTTACGATGCTGTTTTCCTCCAAGCTTCCAATGCTGTGATTTAGTACTGATAAGGCACACATTCTTCTTTGTGTTTAGACCTGTTGATCCAGCTGAAGTAGTGGTGGGGGGGGGGGGGTAGGGCAAGGAGAGAGGGGATTGGATGAGGTTTGGTGTTGTTGCCTCTATGTTAGAAATGCAATGAAGCTTGACGATAGCCAGAGGCCAGAAGCATGAGTCTAAAGCATGTGTCTATCCAGAAGTATAGACAAAATAAACGATTGCAAAGGCTCCCTTCCCTCCTCTGTTAGGACTAACAAACGCCTCACCATAAACACTTCGTATCATATAACAGCTCATCGATTTCCCTAACGCACAATCGTTTCCTTCCGGACATATTTCCACAAAGAGCCGAGTCAAAAGGGAGAAATAGATTCACAGTAGCTACACAAGATGCAAGTGTGAACGAAAAAAGCAAAAGTTCGGGTTTTCTCCCCAAAGTAGCTGGAGAAGGGGGGGGCAAACTCCATATTTTTGTGATTTTTTCATTGAAATTTGGGGGATGCAGCCCCCGCCCGTAACCCCCCCTTCACGGTTGGGGCATCCAAATTTTACATGGTTGCATGCACTGATGATCTGCCCGCAAAACAAAAGTTATCCAAAGTAGATTGGTCCCATAGTGTCAGTTATAACAATTTTATGAATAATATGCAAATTGGCTAAAATTCGCTAGAGTTTTACGTTTTGCCTTATTATTCAAATTGTATTGCACCCACGATCATGAATCAAGTTTCATTCTGTTGCGGAAGGTCCATTCTTTGAAAAAAAAAGCAAAAGTTCCGGTTTTCTCCCCAAAGTAGCTGGAGAAGAGGGGGCAAACTTCACATTTTTATGTTTTTTTCATTGAAATTCGGGGGATGCAGCCCCTGCCCGTAAACCCCCCCGTGGTTGGGGCATCCAAATTTTACATGGTTGCATGCACCGATGTATTGCCTGCAAAACAAAAGTTATCTGAAGTAGATTGGTCCCATAGTGCCAGAGTTATTACGATTTTTCTCCATTATGTATACAAATTCAAATTTCCCGCTCAAAGCCTCGGCGACACTGGGCTTACTTTCGTCAGACCGAGATGCTGGAACAATCATGGTAAAATCTGACTTACCTCATTGCCAGAAAACAAAGAAACAGCATGAAACACATTAAAAATTTAGGTCCAGACTTTCGACCTGCTCTCAGGGTCATCATCAGGCAGGGGTTTATCCAGAATTTGTTATTGGGGGGGGGGGGGTTGTAATTTTGTGTTTAGATGGGTATAAGTGTATATTTAGAGCCAAAATGACCATAAATTAGTCTTTGTGAAAAATTTTAAGGTGTGTGTTTGTGTGTATCAAATACATATCTTTACTACGTAGATACTTAAGAAATGTACATTTTAGGGAAACATGCACTTATCATCAGGTAGGAAACAATAGAAGTCTTTAATGTGTTTCAAGCTCTTTGTTTTAGTTCTCAGGCTACAAGGCAAGTTAGATTTTACCACAGTAGTTTGTGTGTTCATTATTATAAAGAACTGGTAATTACAAGTAAGACTACTATCCGTGACAAAAATATTGAGCCCTCAGTTTACACGCTTATAAAATTGTACTCCGTGGGAGGATACAAGTCAAATATACCTCATAGGAAAGCTTCACGTATCTACTTTTTAATAAGCATTATATGAAAATTAATTGCAACTTTATTTTCTTATAACGAAAAGTTCACTGAAAAGGGTAGTTTTTTCTTCCAATTTTAATGAACGGGAAACTTAAC